>NC_044976.1:122982963-123582963 GCF_008728515.1 Papio anubis
CTAGATGTGTGGTATTATTTCTGAGGACTCTGTTCTGTTCCATTGGTCTATATCTCTGTTTTGGTACCAGTACCATGCTGTTTTGGTTACTGTAGCCTTGTAGTATAGTTTGAAGTCAGGTAGCGTGATGCCTCCAGCTTTGTTCTTTTGACTTAGGATTGTCTTGGCAATGCGGGCTCTTTTTTGGTTCCATATGAACTTAAAGCAGTTTTCTCCAATTCTGTGAAGAAAGTCATTGGTAGCTTGATGGGGGGATGGCATTGAATCTATAAACTACGTTGGGCAGTATGGCCATTTTCACGATATTGATTCTTCCTATCCATGAGCATGGTATGTTCTTCCATTTGTTTGTGTCTTCTTTTATTTCACTGAGCAGTGGTTTGTAGTTCTCCTTGAAGAGCTCCTTTACATCCCTTGTAAGTTGGATTCCTAGGTATTTTATTCTCTTTGAAGTGCCTCCATTTGATGGCCAAATTTTCCTCTGAAGAAGTGTGAGCTTAGCACTTGTGGCATGCCACCAAACTGGATAAACTGATTGGTTTCAACAGATACCACAAATAACAGCAGAGCCACCTGCAGGCCCACATCCACATAGGTGCTTATGTAAGTATGTAGAGCACAGAAATCAACAGATTAATCTGATAGCAAAACCCTAGAGGAGAGGCAGAATGCCAGAACCAGTTAAGTGAGAAAGATCAGGTCATAGCTTGAAAAAAAATGTCTGTGGCTTACCACACATTCCTGCATTGCTGTTTAATTTTGAGATTAACAAAGCCCTTTGTTACGTGAAGGTGTGACTTAATTTTTTATTGATTGTGGGTAAGGTGGTGTAATTGAATTTTACGACATTTATTTATAAGACAAACAGACACTTCAATAGTAGGTATGGCTTTTAATCTTATCATGAAATTGACGGTAATTAGAAGAGTGAGTTCCTGGCTGGTGTATCATGGAACATAGAAGTGGATTTTAGTTGTCTGTTTTACGAGGGCAACTATGTGTTTGTTGTGAGTAGCAGGCAGTGGAAAAAGATCCCTGATGAAATGAGAGAGGTTGTTTTGGGAGAGGGAGGTTATGGTCATGAAGAGTAGAGTTCCTTTACAAATATATTTCTCTGCACCTGAAAATGAGGCCCAAAAAGTCATTTGAAGAATTGATGATGGCTGTAATAGAGCCATCTGGAACCGTATAATAAAGGCTAAGATTAGTTTGGGAGTTCACAGGTAGAGGGCATGGGTTTTTGCACTCTGAGATAAGATTCCTTATTTATGTCAATATATTTCTCATGTATTAACTTCATGCTAGCTCTTTGACTAGAGCTCCTTAGGCTAGAGCCTAAGTCTGGTTCATTTTATAGTATGGTTAGCACAAATTTGGTGCTCACAAATTCATAGTAATATACAAATCAGCATATAACATAGCATTCTTTATTATTTGTAATTATTTACATTTGGGATTAGGGTTGAAAAACGAGGTATATTTCAGCCCGTATATGGGAATTTTCCTCTGCAGATAGTGACTTCCTCTTGAAATAAAAATAAAAAGAACCTAAATGATGAGTATGTCATGATACATGATGAAATGTATCATAAAACAACAAAAAAGATTTTTCTTGTCAATGTGGCTCCAATTGTTTTAGTTTGTTAAATGTTCCTCTCTAAGTCAGATGCAATAGTTGGAAATGGTTGACTATGCCCTCTCCAATGACACATGCCCTCCCTTCCTCTGCCTGAATCCTGTGGGAAAATAAACCAATTAGAGATCGATTTCATATCCTCTTATCTAGCAGCTTAGTCTTGAGTGGGAGAGAAATGGAACAGTGAGAAGCTGATGGACAGGACAGGGGCTTGGGAGAGAAGGCGGGAGTGTTGGTGTTACATTGGTACATTTAGAATAATACACAGATTTAGCCCTAGTCCTTAGGTTTTCTTTGAGATGGAAATCCCCAGGTTAAGCCGTGGTCTAGAACACCTGCTGGAAGCCACAATAATATTCATAGAATGAAAGTTTAGCCCATGAGAATCTTCTATATTGGGTGAGGGTCTGTCTGATTAGGACCATTTGTATCTTTTTCTCTTTCTTTAAACATTCTTTGCTTTATAAATGGCCTTAAAAAATGCTTCACTTAAAACTTATTTTCTTTATCCAGTCTATCGCCATTGGGCATTTGGGTTGATTCCATGTCCTTGCTATTGTGAATAGAGCTGCAATGAACAAACAAGAGTGTGTATCTTCATAACAGAAAGATTTATATTTCTTTGAGTATATACCCAGTAATGGGGTTGCTAGGTCAAATGGTAGTTCTCCTTCTAGATCTTTGAGGAATCACCACACTGTCTTTCACAATGTTTGAACTAATTTACACTCCCACTAACAGTGTAAAAGCATTCCTTTTTCTCCACAACCTCGCCAGCATCCGTTGTTTCTTGATTTTTTAACAATTGCAATTCTGACTGGAGTGAGATGGTTGGTATCTCATTGTGGTTTTGATTTGCATTTCTCTAATGATCAGTGATGTTGATCCTGTTTTCAGTTTGTTGGCTGCATGAATGTCTTATTTTGAGAAGTGTCTGTTCATGTCCTTTGCCCAGTTTTCGGTGGGGTTGTTTGTTTTCTTCTATTAAATTTGTTTAAGTTCCCCATAGACTCCTGATATTAGACTTTTGTTAGATGGATAGATTGCAAAATTTTTCACCCCCTCTGTAGGTTTTCTGTTCACTCTGATGATAGTTTCTTTGATAGACTGGATAAAGAAAATGTGGTACATAACACCCTGGAATATTATGCAGTCATAAGAAGGAAGGAACGAGATCATGTCCTTTGCAGGGACATGGATGGAGCAGGAAGCCATTATCCTCAGCAAACTGATGCAGGAACAGAAAGTCAAACACTACATGTTCTCACTTATAAGTGGGAGCAAACTGATGAGAACACATGGACACATAGAGGGGAACAACACACGCTGGCGTCTAGCAGAGCAGGGAGGGATAGCATCAGGAAGAATTACTAATGGGTGCTGGGGCTTAATACCTAGGTGATGGGTTGATCTGTGCAGCAAATCACCATGGCACATGCTTACCTGTGTAACAAACCTGCACATCCTGCACATGTACCCCAGGAAATGAAAGTTGATGGGGGGGAAAAAAAAAGACTTGTTGAAGGCTTACCCTACCATGTGTGAGGCACTTTTAAATATATGGATTTAGCTATTCTCACAACTACCTGTGAGGAAATGCCATTATTTTCTCCACTTTAGAGATGAGATAATTAACGTATGTGCCCTGATCAAGGACGCATCTCTTCTAAGGTACACAGCCGAGGTTTGAACTTAGGTAAACTTGCTCCCAAGCACACAGTCCTAACCACCAAACTCTACTAACATGGGCTGCCCTAAATCACTGAAAATAGTCCATAGAAGCTATTCCACAGTCATACATATTTGTATAGTATATAGGTGTATATGCATATATAGTTTGCAAAAGGTATATATTGTGTATGTTTTGCATATAGATATACAATTTATAGATATAATTTACATATAAATTTGCACATATAGACATACACTTTCATATAGATGTCTGTATGGTAATTTGCATATAGAAGAGGGTCTAGAGGAATTAAATAACAGTGGTTATTTCTGGTATTGGTTTTTAAAAATATTAATCTCTTTGTGTCTTTTTTGATTTCTCTGTGATAAATATATGATGGTTCATGGCTATTTTTTCTTACTTTAAAAACGATTTGTATTTCTTTATTTAGGAAATTTAAAAACATGCATTGATTGAGTTCCTGCTTGCTCAGTACAAAATTATACAAAGCCTGAGGAAAACCTTGGGTCGGACATAGACCAATGGAACAGAACAGTGAACTCAGAGATAAGTTTACATATTTACAGCCAGTTGATTTTTCAGCAAAGCTACGAAGAACATACACTAGGGAAAGGACACCTTTTTCCATAAATATTGCTGGGAAACCTGGATAACCATTTACAGAAGACTGAAACTAGACCCCTATCTTTTACCATATATGAAAATCAGTTCAAACTGGATTAAAGATTTAAACATAAAACTCAAAGCCATAGAACTACTGAAACAAAACAGGGAAAATACTTCAGGACATTGGTCTGTTCAAAGATTTTATGACTAAGACTTCAAAAGCACAAGCAACTAAATTAAAAATAGGCAAATGGAACTATATTAAACCAAAAAGCTTCCCCACAGCAAAGCAAACAAAAGAGTAAAGAGACAATCTGTAGAAGGGGAGAAAATATTTGCAAACTGTTCACTGACAAGGGACTAATATCCAAAGCATACAAGGAACTCAACAGCAAACAAATAATCCTATTAAAAGTGGGCAAAGAATCTGAATAGACATACCTCAAAAGGAGACAGACAAATGGCTAACAGCTATATGAAAAAATGCACAGCATCACTAGTCATCAGGGAAATGAAAATCAAAACCACAATGAGATATCATTTTACCCCGGTTAAAAGGACTATTAGACAAAAAATAACACATGCTGGTGAGGATGTGGAGAAAAGGGAACTCATACACTGTTGGTGGGAATGCAAATTAGTACAACCATTATGGAAAACAGTACGAAATTTTTCTCAAAAAAACTAAAAATAGAACTACCATATAATTCAGCAGTTCCACTACTCGGTATGTATCTAAAGGGAAGGAAATCAGTATCTCAAAGGGATACCTGTAACTGCTTGTTTATTGCAACACTATTCACAGTAGCCAAGAGATGGAATCAACCTAAATGTCCATCAACAAATGAATGGATAATGACAATGTGTGTATATACAAAATGAAATACTATTTAGCCTAAAAAAGAATGAAATCCCGTCATTCACAGCAACATGGATGAGCCTGGAGGACATTACATTAAGTGAAATGTCAGGCACGGAAAGATAAAGACCACGTGTTCTTATTCGCACGTGGCGGTAAAAATAAATGGATCCCATGGAAGTAGAGAGTAGAATTGGGGGCATTAGAGGCTGGAAAGGGTAGAGGGGAGGGGAAGATTGGGAAAGGTTGCTTAACAGATACAAAATTACAACTAGATAGGAGGAGTGAATTCTAATGTTCCACAGCAGCTGTCTCCAGCATTTTGGCTCCAGGGACTGGTTTATGGAAGACAATTTTTCCAGGGTCCCCAGGGGCTGAGGGGATGGTTTTGGGATGAAACTGTTCCACCTCAGATCATCAGGCCTTAGCTTCTCATAAGGGTCATGCAACCTAGATCCCTTGCATGTGCAGTTCACAATAGTGTTCGACAGGAGGTGGAGCTCAGGCAGTAATGCTCACTCTCCGGCCGCTCACCTCCTGCTGTGTGGCCTGTTTCCTAACAGGGCATGGACTTGGGCACCCTTGTTCTATAGCATTGTATGGTGAATATAGTCAACGACAATTTATTGTCTACGTTCTAAAAGCTAGAAGAGAGAATTTTGAATGTTCCCAACACAAATAAATGACAATTGTTTGAGGTGATGGACATGCTAATTACCCTAATTTGATCATTATATATTGTATATATGTATCAGAATATTACTCTATACCCCATAAATACATACAATTATTATGTGTCAACTAAAAATAAAAGGAAAACATCCAAAACAAACACAAAAATCGTGGGTCTGGAACATCACCTGGCTATCTGGTTACCTAACTGATTTACTTTTCCTTTCCAAACAGAAGACCAGAGAATTCCAAAAGTGTGTGTTACTATGTTGGCACCCAGGACACCTCTCCAAAAAGTATTCCTCTTTTTGTCACTTTGTAGTATCAGCTCTTTTCCAGAGAATCCCTAAATAAACCGGAACCAGTGTCTCCTCTGCATTTCACCCAGAGCCATGGGCTCATAACCACCTGATAATACCATGGAACAGGGAGCCTCTCCCCTGGAGGGTGTTTAGTGCTGTGAGAAGAAGGTCAAGAGGCACCTTTCAGCCATGATGGACAGGAGGTGATGCTGCCTTGAAAGTTTAGCCTTGTCTGTTCCAACAGGCCCACACCCTCACCCTCATCCCCTCTAAAAGAACTGGGTCTTGTGGATCTGTAAGCCTCTCACCACTCATGCAGACCTTAGGGGCAAAGCCATTTGGCTGCTTTACTTTCTTAGTTTTTTTCCCTCCATTAAATGGAAGTAGGTAAGAATAGGAGGTGCTTATTCCAGCCCTAACCCTGCTTACTTTCTAAAGATGTGGCCAGGGGAACCATCATTTATTAATTACTTGTAGCTCGTGTGTAAATGGGGAACACTGAGGACGTGCCACACAAAGCTGAGTGGTGGCCTACATCAGTCCTGAGAGTTGAATCCACAGCCTTTTGTGAGTAACCAGGACAACAGCAGACTATAGCCTTGGTCTCAGGGCTCCTAGGAGAAGTGCACAGACCATCACTTTGTGTCTTGAGGAGGGAGAGCCACAGGATGTTGACCTCCCTGCCTCTCTGTAGGGACTGCTCCAGAAATGTGCTTTCCTAGGTGGGATAATCAGGACATCCTCACACAGTGTGCCAAGGCCCTGGAAAAGATGTAGATATATAGTTTTTGGAAGATAGTTGCCAGTAGGAGTGGCTCCATGAAAGGCACTCCTTAAACACACACACACACACACACACACACACACACACTCAGCCCCATGGCTCAGAGCAGCCTGGGGCTGCTCTCACTACTGGTAGCTTCACTACTGAGGGTTCAGGGCCACTTACTCTGGGTGCTGCTGTGCCCAAGACCATACCACTGAGCCCGTTCCTGTCATCTTCCTTCCCATTCCAGCAGAATCACAGTTACTGCCGGAGCTCCTTTACAGGTATTAGTCGTATCTGCCACTAGGGGACAGCAGCACAGTATACTTGCCGTCTAGGCAGACTGGGATGCTACCTGGTGAAAGAGGTTTTTTGGGCCTTTGAAGTGAGGCTTCAGCCCTGAGTGTCCCTGAGGACAGGGCCATTTTACACACTACAACCAATCCAATGTGACTGGGACTTATGAGCTCTGCAAGAGCCAACAAAAATATTTGAATCAAACATAAATAGATAGGGGCTGTGCTGTGCCCTGTGCATGAGCAGCTGCAGTGGCAGAGGCAGCATCCAGAGGCAGCGCCAGCAGTTCCACCCCGTTGCTTTACTTTTTGCTGCACTGACATAGCCACTATGCAGAAGAGAAAGTCTTCAGAGAATACAGAGGGCGAAGATGGCTCCAAAGTAACTAAACAGGAGCCCACAAGATGGTCTCCCAGATGGTCAGTAAAACCTCCTCCACCAAAACCTGCACCCAAACAAAGAAAAACATCTGCTGAGAAAGAAACTGGAGCAAAGGTTAGCAGAGGTGCTAAAGGGAAGAAAGGAAAAGCAGGAAGCTGGAAAGGAAGGTACTGCACCATCTGAAAATGATGAAACTAAAGCTGAAGAGGCACAGAAAACTGAATCTGTAGTTAACCAGGGAGAATAAATTGCCATGAAAAACTGGGGTTAATTTTATGTATCTCTTGGGTCAACTTTTAAAAACTGTTTCTACTATTTTCTAAATGTTAATTTTTTAGGACTCTACTAGTTGGCATGCAAAAATATGTAAGGATCAACATTTTACCTTCTCATAATCATGCTTTTTGGAAATTTCCATCATCCTCAAGTAAAATAAATATCAGTTGAATATTGGAAGCTGTGTGTAAGATGGATTCAGCATTCCACGCACTTGCTTTAAAATTTAGTACTGTGTATACTGTGGTGTTTTTACTGTGCATATTTGAGTTTTTCATGCAGTTTTTCTAGAGCAATAATCAGTGGTGCTTTTGAACCTAGGTTTTACGTGATTTTAATAAAACATGGATAGTTATGACCACCTGCTGACAATTTGTGGTTTAAAATAAAAGATTTTCTTGTCTACAAAAATAAAATAAAATAAATAGATGTCTTTCCATAGGTATACCTGTGTGTCAGATCCAAAATAAATGTGCAAAGGAAATCTATAAACATTTAAATTTAAATGTCTAGATATAAAGCTTTGTGAATCTCATTTATTGTTAAATTTAGTATTAATAAAAAATTCTTACCTGTTAAGCAATTTTAATATATATATATTTTCAAAAATGTGCTTTGCGACTTCTTTGCAACTGCAAAAATCTTCTTTGCAACTGCAAAGAAGTCATAGCTAAAATGAGGCAAAGGTACAACTTATGTCCTAATTCCAAAAACAAAACTATAAAATTTTTTTTCAAAAAATTTTCAGCAAAAATTGTATTTAAGTGGCCTGTGTGTACATTTCAATGTGTTTGATATGATTTGGAAGGATGATTTCTCTATCCTTTGAAAAAAATAGAGTCTGTCTCAGAAAGTGTAAACATACTTCATTCCCGTCAAGTCTCTGTATTTTCCACAAATTTTCCCTCTTGTCTCTAAAATAGCATGCACATTTTTTGAAAGAAGCCTCTATGTGCAAACTTTAAAAGTCAAGGATGGGCGGTAAGTCCCTACAGGAGACGGAGGGCGTGGGCCTGAGATGGAGCAGCCTAGTTGCTTTGAATGTTACGTGAATGCCTTATGGTCACAGGGGTTTAGGGCCCCTCTCTTAGGCCTCTGGGCTCTGAACTGCTTTGAGAGAACATCCTTTCTGAGTCATAGACACATTTGCCAAACCCTAACTGTTGAAAGGAATGGTCACTCATAACCTTCCTATTCCTGCAAGGTCCTCGGAACATGGATGCTGAGATGGTGTCTTCTCCATATTTTCATGGCCAGACTTCCTGTTAAGGCTGGAGGTGAGAAGTGGAAGGACCACTTTCTATGGCTTCCTCCCCAGCCCCTTTGGATGGATCTTCATACACTCTGGTGCCCTTTCTTCTCTGTGAGGTTTGACTTGACACTGAGTTGACAGTCCGAGGACCTGGGTTTAGTCCTATCTCTGCCTCTTTCTTTCTAACTGCATAACTTTTTGACAACACTAAAGAAACTCCATTTTGTTATTTGCTATGAGCTTGATTATGTCTATGTTTCCATAGTCACATGTCTGTGTAGGGATTATGTTAATTTATGTATCTGACAGGAAAGATTAGGACATCCAATTCCTTTAACAAATAATTATTCAATGCTAGGCACTACTTCAGACACCAAAGAAACAGCAGGAACAAGACAGGCACATGTAGTATTGCTGAATTGTACCAAATTCCTCTCCATTGAGGCTGTCTCGTTTTGCATTCCCACCAGAAGGTGTGAAAATGCTTGCTTCTCCCCAGCCTCATCATCATCTCTTCTCAAACTTGCAAATTTTTGTCAGGCTGATAGTGAGAATCATATCTCAGTATACTTTTGGTTTATGCTTCTGGTATTACAAACAACTTTAGCATCTTTTCATATATTTAAGCATCATTTGTATATTTTGTGAGCTATCTGTTTGTATCTTTTGCCTATTCTTATTTCTTATTTTGTGTGTTTGTGCCTTCTTACCCCACCTTTTTCACTCTTTTCAAAATTAGGTTGGTTTTTCTACACGTTGATTCCTAAAAAAAAAAGGGGGGGGGATTATTTATTCATTTACTTACTTATTTACTTGTTGACTGCTTTTCTGTTTTAGTTGTTAACTTATACTTTTATTAATTTTTATGGCGAATTCATGTAGCTGTGTTCTACAGATCCTTATATGTCTAGTTTAATTATAATTTTCCAAAAATTCTACAATTTCATTTTACATTCAGTTCCTTTTATTCAAGAGTTTTAAAATAATGTATGTGTGTGTTTACATATATATTGTTAATTTCCAAAGACAACAACAACAACACAAGTTTGGCAAAAGCCATCACTATTACATGTTCCTTTAAGAATGATATTTGTGACCAGGGACAATGGTTCATGCCTGTAATCCCAGCACTTTGGGAGGCTCAGGAAGGTGGATCACTTGAGCTCAGGAGTTTGAGACCAGCCTGGGGAACACGACAAAAACCCCCCTCTACAAAAAATACAAATTAGCCAGGTATGGTGGCAAGGGCCTGTAATCCCAGCTACTCGGGAGGCTGAGGCAGGAGAATTGCTTGAACTTGGGAGCTGGAGGCAGCAGTGAGCTGAGATCATGCCACTGCACTGCAGCCTGGGTGACAGAGTGAGACCCTGTCTCGAAAAGAAAGAGAGAGAGAGAAAGAAGAAGAGAGAGAGCAAGAGAGAGGCAGAAAGAGAGAGAGAGAAAGAAAGAAAGAAAGAAAGAGAAAGAAAGAAAGAAAGAAAGAAAGAAAGAAAGAAAGAAAGAAAGAAAGAGAGAGAGAAAGGAAGGAAGGAAGAAAAGAAAGAAAAGAAAAAGCAATAAATAAATAATTCTATTATTATTATTATTATTGAGACAGGGTCTCCGTCTGTCATCTAGGCTGGAATGCAGTGGCACAATCTCAGCTCACTGCAACCTCTGCCTCCTGGGATCAAGTGATCCTCCTTCCTTAGCCTCCTGAGTATCTGGGACTACAGGCGTGTGCCACCATGCCCAGATAATTTTTGTATTTTTCTTTTTGTTGAAATGGGATCTCATTATGTTGCCCAGGCTGGTCTTGAACTCCTGAGCTCAAACGATCTGTCTGCCTCAGCCTCCCAAAGTGCTGGGATTACAGGCGTGAGCCACGACACCTGGGCCTATTTCTAGTTTTGAGTAATGCGTTGAAGTTTTCTTTGTGACCTGATATTGAATATTTCATGTGTAGAAGGTATAGTCTTTTCTTGTTAGGTTAATACATTGCTGGACTATACGTCTGTAGAGTTCTTTGTATTTTATTGAATGCACTGTTTCTTCTCTACACTTACTGTCTTGAGCTGAGAGAGGTGATTAAAGTGCCCTATTATTACTATGTCATTTTATTTAAGCTTTTCCTTGTATCTCTTATAGTTTCTGCATCATCAGAGTTGTGCTACATTATTGAATGCATAGATACTAAAAACCATTACATCTTCATTGTGAAATTATAGCATTTAGCATTTTAAAGCATCCTTCTTAGTCTTATTTAATGCTTTTTGATCTAATCCGGGATCAACATCATGACTCCAGATTTCTAAATTTTGTTTTAACCTGCATTTTCCTGATATATATTAACTCAACCACCTCATTTACAAATTGTTTTCTGACTCTCTTTGATTTGCATACCTCCTATAAGGAGCATAGACTTGTATAGAGCTAATAAGCCAACTTGTTCATCTAGTAGTGAGTTAAGCTCTTGACATTATTATTATAAATATGTTTGACCTCAGTCTATCACACTCTTTTGTATCCTATTTATGAAAATATATATCTTTTACATAAATAACATCATCCACTCTGTTGTCTGTGTTATTTGCTTTTTTCTAGAATGTCTTTTGGTGTTGAGGAAGGTTTGTATTTATGTTGTCATCTTATAGTATATCTTTATGTAATATGTATTCTGTATTCCCCCTTCGCTTTAATAAGTGGCATATTCACCTCCTACTCTAAGTAATAATAAAATTTTCTAGAAATTTTCCCCTTACCTTCCTTCTTCTTTCCTCAGTATCTAATGTGAAGTGATATCCTTTTACTCCCAGTTTTTCCTTGTAAGCCTATGCTTATATTAAGACAATCAGGGACCTCATTCTACTTTCTGTATGCTTTCTCTTTCCCCCTTCATTTTTTTGTTAGCTGTATTGTATTTAAATTTTCAGTGCATATAACATGGAATGCTATTCTGTCACCTTTATCCATATTATGTAGTCTTAGTTCTACAGTGAAATATATTTAAATGTGCATCATCAGATTGTATGCCAAACAGTTCTATGATTCAGGGTTTAGTGTGTAGGTATGTGTGCTGATTCTCTAGTAGATTCCCCAGAACGGGCTTATGGGAGCAATATTCCCTGAGTCTTTGCATTTTCTTTGCTGTTTTTCTTTGGCCTTTGTACTTACAAGCCAATGTGAATCGATATAAAATCAACTTGTCCTCAGAAGAACAACCTTGCCTTTCACACATTTACCCTTTACTACTCTGGCTCCAGCTCTAGATTTTTGTTTGGTATATTAGTTTTCTATCACTCCTGTAACAGTTTACCATAAACTTAATGCCTCAAAATGACAAAAATTTTATTCTCTTACAGCCCTGAAGGTCAGGAGTCTAAAATCGAGGTGGCAGAAGAGCTATGTTACTTTTGAAGGCTCTAGAAGAAAATGTCTTGCCTTTTCCAGATTCTATTCTCCACACATTCTTTGGCTCATAGCACATGGCCACAGCCACTGGTTTCATCACCACACTTCCTTTTATTGACTTTGATCCTCTTATCTCAGTCTCGTACGGAACCTTGTGATTATATTGGACTCACCCAGATAATCCAGAATAACCCCCTCCTGTCCTATCTCAAGATTCCTAACTAAATCACATCTGTGAAGTCCCATTTTGCCATATAAGGTGACATATTCACAGATTTCCGAGATTAGGTCGTGGACGTCTTTGGAGGTTGTTATTTAGCCTACATTTTGTTTTTGTTTGGCTGTTGTTTATTCCACATTTTGTTTTTTCCTTAGCGATTTCCCTTACCTCCTGTAAACCAATAATGCAGTGGAAAAAATGCTTTACGCAGGATCTAGTTATTTTGTGTTGGGAAATCTTTCAGAGTATCTAGTCTTCTCTACTGACAAAACACAAGACCCCCAATAAATTTCTAAACAATATTAATTGGCTCCAAACTTTAGAACCAGCATCTGTAGGGTTAGGTTTATACATCTTTTTTTTTTTTGAGATGGAGTCTTGCTCTGTTGCCCAGGCTGGAGTGCAGTGGTGCGATCTCGGCTCACTACAACCTCCACCTCTGGGGTTCAGGAGATTCTCCTGCCTCAGCCTCCTGAGTAGCTAGGAGTATAGGCACCCACCATCACGCTTGGCTAATTTTTGTATTTTTAGTAGAGACAGGGTTTTACCATGTTGGCCAGGCTGGTCTTGAACTTCTGGCCTCAGGTGATCTGCCCACCTCGGTCTCCCAAAGTGCTGGGATTACAGGTGTGAGCCACTGTGCCTGCCCTATAAATCTTTATTTTAAAAACTGTTCTTCTGGTCACTCTTATAATAAACCAGAATTGATAGTCTCTACCCCATAACATGGTTTATATCTGGTGGGTGAGACATCATGAGAGGTCAGAGCTGACAATGATGGGGAGGTAGGAAGGGAAGCACAAAATTCTGGCCCCTGGCTTAGTACCTGGTAACACAAGCCTTCTCGCTCTTTCCCTTCACAGTCACTGGGAACCTTCTTCCATTTCTTGGTAATCTTAAATCAGCTTTCCTGTGTGACCTTACAGGTAAATAGAGGTTTAACACTATAGAATTAGAGGTAGTGAAAGACCAAGAAGAATTTTGCCTATCTAATACTAATTGTCCTTTCAGGGCCATCATAAAGAAAGCACCTTTTCTACGAAACCTTAGATGGTCCATCTCTGCCAAGTATTAAATATGATATATAGCAGGAATCTCATATAATATCTTCTCAACTAGTTGCTCTTCAAAGGTAGGGACTATGTCCAGTTCATCATCTCATAACTCTACAGCCCTTGGCCTGTAATGTCAACAGAAGGTGATTGAATGAGACACAGAGGCCAGTTGCGTAAGGTTTTATTGATGCATTAGGGTAGATTGGGCAATAGACAGATGTCAGAGATAAAAATAGTCCTGAAACCCCCACAAGATGAGGACAATTCAGTACAAAGGGGTGACTTGCTCTGCGTCTTCCTGCTCCTGAGAGGGTCTGCACTGCAAAGCAGGTAAGAGAGGAGTTTAGGATAGAAAGCTCCTTGCAGAAATGATCTCATTGAGAAAGACCTAAAAGGGAAGCTGCGTAATAAAGAGTTGATGTCCAGGGATGCGCCCACTGGACTGGTCATGCAGGACAAGCCAAACTCTCTTCAGCTGTCTTCTTCCAGTACTGGACATTGGAGTTGAGGGAGTCATGGCTTGTTGCTTCTCAAGTAGGAATACAGCTCCCTAGCTGTGATGCCTTGCTTCTCTTCTGGCTGGGCTGCATCCTGGCCCTGTGCTGAGGAAACAGTGGTATGCAAGTTGCCCTGGTCGAACCTGAAGATTGCTGTCTCCCTTGAGTGGTCATCAACCCATTCCTCACCAACCACAGTGGGCTGTATGTCTCCCTGCCCTTCTGTCACATTGTGCCTTGGGTGAGTGCTGCTCCACTCCTGCCTTCCTGACTCAGTGCTTGCCCCAGTCTGGGCCTGTCCTCCTGGTACTGTCTCTCCTGCCTCAGGGTTGCTCACTTGTGTCCATTTTTGACCACTACCTGGCTGTGTCTGGGTCTGTCCCTGTTCTCCAGCCCCTCCGAGGCTTATAGTTTGGCTTCTATCCTGCTCCACAGTCTGGGTGTGTGACCCTGCCTGTGTCTGAGCATGTCCTCCTGCCACAGCCTGGCTGGTCTGGCTTCCGCCTTGACCTTGGATCTCAGTCCCTCTGTTCTGGTCATTGGTGGACCCCTGTGTCTGGGTGCTGGTGCTTTCTGTCTGGTGGCCGCTGTCCTGCTCCACAGTCTGGGTGGGTGTCTGGGTGTGTGTCCCTACCTGTATCTGAGCATGTCCTGTCACAGCCTGGCTGGTCTGGCTCCTGCCTTGACCGTGGATCTCAGTCCCACTGTTCTGGCCATTGGTGGACCCCTGTGTCTGGGTGCTGGTTCTTCCTGTCTGGTGGCTGCTGTCCTGCTCCACAGTCTGGGTGGGCGTCTGGGTGTGTGATCCTGCCTGTGCCTGAGCATGTCCTCCTGTTACAGCCTGGCTGACCTGGCTCCTGCCTTGACCATAGATCTCAATCCCTCTGTTCTGGTCATTGGTGGCCTCCTGTGTCTGGCTGCTGGTTCTTCCTGTCTGGTGGCTGCTGTCCTGCTCCACAGTCTGGGTGGCACCTGCCTGGGTCTGAGTTCCAGATCCAGTCACAGTCTCACTGGTCTGGTGGGCTCTGTCCTGTTCCCTGGTCTGTGGCTGTCTCTCTGGCCTCATCTGTGTGGTCTGATGCCTCTTGCCTTCTCCAGCTCTCTGGGTCTGCTCTGTGTGCCCAGAGCATTGTATCTGCGGACTTGTTCTCTCCTGGCTCTGGGACTCAGCTTGCCTGTCATAGCTGCTGACCCACGCAGAGCCAGTGGCCTGACCCTGGGTCTGAGCCCCAGGCCTGCTCTGCCCTCTGGAAGGCTGCTTGCTCTGTCCATGGCTGCTCCCCTCATAATGCTGCCCTTTCCCTGCCCTTCCCACTTCAGTGCCACTTCTCTGTCCTTCACTCAGCTCCTGCCAGGCCCCAGAATGGAGGCTTCCAGACTCTTGAGAACTGCAGGCTTCCTCAGGACTCTCGTTCAGTGTCTTGAAACAGGCCTGGGCGACTTTAAACACCAAGACCAGGAATTCCTGGAATTCCACAGTCCCTGTGTGGTCTTCATCCAGCAGACGCAGGACCTCGTCCACAGTGGCTGGATCGTGGGGTTTCTGAGGAGAAGATGAGGTGGAGTCAGCAGCCCTCCCTTGAGGAGGATGTGGGCAGGCCCCTTCCATGCTGCTGCCAGCTTCCTCTGCCACAGACCCCACACTCCACACACGTACGGCTACAGCAGCAGCAAGACTTAGTTGCCTTTATTTTTTATTTTTTTAGTCCTGTCTCTCTCCCTCAAGTATAGGGAGCGTTTTTTGTTTTGTAGCCTCTATTTGGCACAATTTCTGCGCTGCAGGAAAATTAGATAAAGGTTTATTGAAGAGTTAATAAATTATTGAATTCACAATGCAACTTTTTGGGCTCTCAGGTTGACTGTCTGAGCTGCCCCTGGCATCTTGCCCCTGGCACTGAGGCCTTAGTCTCTTCAGCAGGCCCAGCACAAAGAGCAGCAGGTTGGGAACACAGCCCCATGGGAATTCTGTGCTCTCCTCACTGAGGCCCAGATGTTTTCCCACGATAAAGAGGGAGGGATGCAGTGGGCCTACAGGGCTGCCCTGAGCATGTGGACGCAGCATACTTCTGTGCCCATACATCCTTGTCCCCAAGGCCATCATCATCCCAGTTGCTTTAGATGCAAACCAAAGACAGGAAAGTGCATCAGGCCTTGATTCCGGTTTGTCAGGAGGGGTGGGGCCCCGAAGTCTCCCACTAGCTTTTAACAACCTGCTCTTCAAAATTTCGTTTCTCATGTGATCAGTCTGCTAATATTTTTGAGTAACTGCTTTGTGCAAGCCCAGAGCTATGCTTCTAATGAATGCCTATGAATGGATGATTACATTTCAGATAGACGTGGGAAATATTTACGATATCAAATTTAAGAGGCAGCAGAAAGCAGCAATTATTTTCATTTTGAAATATTCCAAGGCTATGCTCCTCTCTGAGTTGTTCTTTTAGAGCCCCTTTACCTTGTCTTTAAGTTAGAATTAATTAAAACCAAGGTTTTAATCTAAAGAGCCAGGACTTGCCAACTCCCATGACCATCTCTGGTTCTTTCACCTTTTATTCTGCCTGCACAGTTGCCATCTGTCCTGGCAGGCCTGGGTTTATCTGCTGCCTCCTCAAATTCCCCAGGCAAGGCCTCTGCAGGCAAACAAGGTTTCACTTTCCTGCTATGTCCCTTCTCCACCCAGTTCAGCACACCGTACCACAATCACATCGGCAAACTCTTGCTCCAAGAGTCTTTTCAGCTCCCCTCGGGTGAGCGCTGTGCAGCTGCCCTCCGTCCTTGCGTAGCGCCTGAAGGCCTCGATGATCCCATTAATGTTTCTCAGTAACTGAGGCATCTTTGAAGTCAACCTGGACAAGATGAAAAATCCCCTTGGAGGCTCCATAATCAAACTCAGCTGTTTCCTTTAGAGCACGTCTGCTGCTAGGTCTTTCCTTGCATGTTCAGCTGTTTTTGGTCTTCCTTTGTCCTTTCCTATGTAATACATCTTATGTGTGGGAAGGAGGAACACACAGGATGGAGGCAGGTTCCTGAGTCACAATTAAATGCTGGCCCCATCACCTACCTATGGTGTGAGCTGGGACAAGTTGCTTTGCCTCTCCATGCCTCAGTTTACTCATTGTAAATGAAGGTGATATTAGTACTCTATAGGATTATTGTGAAGATTTAAAGACATAATTCATAAAAAGCATTTGGCAGATGCCTGGCTTATATTAAGTGCTCCTTATTAAATATAATTATTATGCTATTATACACATATACACACATATAATTTTTGTACACTTATATAATCACTCTACTGCTCACAAGGCACTTGCCTGTGCATCATCTCCTCTAATCCTTATTATTTCCACTTTTTTTAATAGGTGAGGAAACAGGCTCAGAGAAGTTAAGCCATACAATTTTTAAGGAGCAAAGAAATCCTAGAATCCATCTCTCCTTAAGCCAAATGCAATGGGCTTTCCAGAATGTACCCTGTGGACAGGATTTATTTGCTCATCACAAGGTGTTAGGGTCCCACTGGGAACACCAAGAGAGGAAGTAAATACACATGTCAGTCAACCCCTGTCTTGGATGGGAGCCAAGCAGGAATTCCAGGGACACAGCCCTCCTTTCTTGTTTTTTTTTCTGGGAAAGTGGGAAGAAGCTGGGCTACCACCTGCTGGGAATGCTCAGGAGGGGGAACCTTCTTTGGATGGGAGGCCTTCCAGTTCTGAAGGCCCAAGTTTCTCTGACTGTCACTTCTGTCCACAGCCTTGGGACTTATCAGAAAAGTCAGCTTGCCCAACAGGCATGTGGCTCCATTAGGCCCAGATTTCTGGTGACCTACGAGTTGCTTCTTAATCAAAGGGAAAGCTTTTCTTTTTCATTAGCCAGAAGTCTGGAGGTAGGTTGAGGTGGGGCCTGGGTTTGGCTGCATGAACAAGAGGAAAAGAAACTTGAACATTCATTAAGTAGAAGCCTTGGAGAGACCCAAAGGAGATGGTATCAAAGATGACAAGTCTCAAATGCAAGGAGAGATGCAGCGTACAGCAGCTGGAAACCCAAAGCGAGGATGGGACGAGGCAGATATAGGTAGGAGAAGAAAGAGAAAAAAGGAAGGAAGGAGACTTGAGTTCTAGAAAAAGCAGATCAGTGTGGCCATGAGGACTCAGTAGGTTACAGCAAAAAGTGGGTTGTTCAGGAGAAACCCTTTCTCGGATCTGATAACCAACCATTTCAGGCAAACTTTTCATCAAAGTAAAAAACTGGGAATATTTTTCCTCAACATAGATGAAAAATATCTTTCTTTTTTTATAACCATGTAGCCAACTTTAACCACTGAACTTTAGATAATAAAAATAGTAAGATGACGTTTTAGTTACATTTTAGATTCCTTAGAATAAATCTACAAATATTTTGCCTAAATATCACCCTGGTGTAGGAGAGGGGAATCATGTAAGCTCCTTCATTCATGACACAGTTTGATCTTATTGTTCTAGGTTGGTATAAGTAAACTGATTCTGATCCCACAGACTCTCAGCACTGCAAAGAAGCTTCCAGAGCCTTAGAAACAAGAAACCTTTGCTGATCCAGGAAGGCCCATGGGTGGCCCCATAGCAGCTGCCCACACAGTTTCCCAGTGACAGGAGCTGATGCCAGGCCAGCCTCAGGGAGGAAGAGAAAGTTGGATTGCTTTAGGAGAGCATGTTTCCCAACGTTAGCGTTGGTTTGCCCAATGCCCACAGCTAGATCTGAAGGACGCATAGCCCATACCTGACAGCCTCAGTTTTATGAGCTCAGATCCCCAAGACACTGAGAATAAGAAAGAGGTTTCTTATGAGGGGACTTACCTAATGCCCAGGTGGGATGAAACAAGTGGCTGTTAAGTAGTGTGAGGAGTACCAGGTCAGTGTGATGAGAACCTTTTATAGGGGTTTTAACCAAGGCTCTTGTTTTAGACAGGATATCCTGCCCTATGGGAAGACTTGATTCATCCAAGATTCAGCCCAGCCCAGCCCCACCTCCTCTTGTCTCTGTTTTACCTGCTGATGTGTGACTGCCTTGGTCTAATTAGCAGGCCCCTCCCACCACATTTGGTGCCTTCCGTAGCTGAGTCCTCTTGACAGGAAAGCTTCTTTCCATTGTGATGGGCTCAGCAGTGCTTGGCACAGGCTGGGGTCCTGGTGAACATTCTTTGTCTCCATGAGCCTACAAAGTCATGGGACTCTTCCCTCCACCCCGCTTTCTTTTTGTTTTTGAGATGGAGTCCTCTCGCCCAGGTGGAGTGCAGTGGTGTGATCTCGGCTCACTGAACCTCCACCTCCCAGGTTCAAGTAATTCTCTGCCTCAGCCTCCTGAGTAGCCGGAATTACAGATGTGAGCCACCATGCCCGGCTAATTTTTGTATTTTTAGTAGAGACAGGGTTTCACCATGTTGACCAGGCTGGTCTCGAACTCCTGACCTTGTGATTCACCTGCCTCTGTCTCCAAAGTGCTGAGATTACAGGCGTGAGCTACCGTGCCCAGCCACTCTTTCCTTTTTTAATATAAATGTTCAAGAATATATCTATTGAGGTTAACTTTTACAAAGTAGCCACTTTGAGAGACCACACATGTTTTTGTGGTGATGTTACTCAGAACTGCTATTACTTAGAACATTTTTTGAATTCTTGTTTTGCAAGTGCCTTTCACACCTAGTGTATGAGACACAAGAAAGCCAGTTTCATCTTTTTAAAGTTGGGTCTCATTTTTAAATTAAAACAAAAAAAGTTAATAGCTTCCCTACCGCATGCTATGGGTAGGTAGCACTTTGTAGCTGGTGAGAAAAAAGGCTTACCATGATCGTGTGCAAACTCCTCATTGCAAGGACAGGAAACTCAACGGGCGGCTAATCAGCAAATATTTGTGGAAAGTTTGCTCCATTTCAGGCAGAGGGCTAAGGCCCTAGGAATAGAGTGTTAAATACAATGTCAGCAGTTTCAACTCTCATGAAGTCTATAGCCTGGCCATCCCAGGGGAAAGTCCCTAAGAGGTTAATGATAATGGTAATTGCCATTTCATTTCATTTGATTTTAGTTCATTTTCATTACCATCTCATCTTATTTGATCTCCCTAGTAATCCCCTGAGGTGGTATGGCTAAGCCCAATTCATAATGAGAACACTGAGAAATCCTCAAAGAAGTAGCCACTCAGGGAAGAAGAGACGGTGCTGGACTAGAGCCCCTCAGACTCCAGGCCCGTGTTCTCTGTTGCACCATGCTGCCGTTTATTCTTCTCTCATTGAGTTTTAGCACTTTATAAACATCACACGTATCCTCAATGCATGAAGAACCATTCCTGAGGAGGAAGTTTTCTGAGCTCTGAAGCCAAGTCCCAGAGAGGGCTCTTGAGTGGCACTTTGCAGATAATATATACTGTATAGCTTCCTGTGTGACTCTGGAAGGGAAAACCATCTTTACCAACCTCACTTATAGATCAGCATGCAGCAGACAGGAAAGGGAACAACAGGCTGGGAAGGCATGGTAAGGGCCTTGGTTGCAGAGACTGGTGTATTGAGGGCAGCCCCGTAGCAACAGCACAGCCTCCAGCACATCCCCTCAGGGCACAGAGCACTGGGGAGCTCCAGACTGCAGGAGGGCAGGATGCAGGCTTTGTGTTTGGAAAGATCTATCTACATGGGGATGGGTTGGCTCCAGTCCTGGGGTGAAGGTGGGATAGGCATGTTGGTCAGGGAAAAGCAGAGTAGGGGCCCCAACCTTTGGGAACAAGATGGGGCTGAGGTTGCTTCTAGCTGGTCACAGTTAGAAGAAGGCCAGTGTGAAAGGGTGAAGTTGGAGAACGAGAGGGAGAGCCGATTAGACCTTCTTCTGTGGGTAGTGTTTGAACTTTTTCTGAAGGGGCTTAGAACTTCCAGAAATGTTTGGGAACTGAGAGAAAGTTAGGGCAGTAACAAGCCAGAGGTTGTATCTAGAAGATGAATGTGGGATAGATATTATTAACCCAGTTTATAGACGAAGAAATCAAGGCACAGAGAATAAGTAAGTAAACTTAAGTAAACTACCCAAGGTCACATACCTAGGAAGTTAGACCTGAATTTGAACTTAGGTCTGCCTGCCTCCAAAGCCTAATAGGTCTTTACATGTGCCTGGGGCAGGACTGAGCTATGGGGAGCTGGGGTACCATAGAAGTGGAGGTTAAAGAACTGTATGTGTGTGTTGGGCCAGTGGAGGTGGGTTGAAGTGTGCAGGTGGGGCTGGGGGAGGTGAGTTGGCAGAGATTGGGACTGAGCCTGTAATTGAGTGTGCAAGTTTCTTAGTTTGTAAAGTTTGTGAGGAGATGTTATAAGTTAGTGTGCAAGTTGTCAGAATCAAAATGGAGTCATTTGTCTTCAAAAAAATCCTTGACAAATATAGAGCTAGGGAAGGCTGCGAAGAGAGAGTTCTCATGCTTGTACACCTGATAACAAAACTGTCACAAAAGACTGCAAAAACCACAACCTTGCACAAAGGCCATAATAGCCTTACACAACAAATGCTTCTGTGAGGACATCTGCCCAGCAACTCCCTGTCCAATGTCATACTAGCAACACCATTGTTATTGATCTTTGTAGCCAAGAATATGCATTTCAATACAATTATGTAATTTTTATCATTTTTCCTGTAAGAACTTTTGTTTTCCTTTACCTCCCTGAATATGCACGTAGTTTACTATGGCACATGTATTCCCATTGCAATGCCCTATTCTCAAATAAATAACTTTTTTTTTAAGAGAGCCTCTCTATGGTTATTATTTAAATTGACAGTAGTGACTCTATTTAGTAGTTACATTTTACGGGTATGCTGGAGGACAGTGAGACCAGGTGCTGGATCAGAAACTCAGCAGTGAAAACCCAGTTTTGCACTTTGATTCCTTCTTATACACTTACTCAACAATGTGTTGCTGACCTCTACTTGATTTATTCCTACAAGATACAAGCAGTATTTGCTACACTTAGTGGGCTACAAATTAAGATTGCTTTCCAGAAAACCAGCCCAATTGGGCAAACAGGCCCTACACACCAAAAACAGTTATTTTAAAATGAAAAGTAGAAATTTTTAGAATGTTAAATAAAAAATATTGTCAAATACCACAAGGTCTTGGGTAAAGAATCACTGCTCAGGAATATGAGAGATCAGGGTCTATGTCAGCAACACCTCCCTACCTATGCTTGTTTTGGTTTGCTAGTTTTATTTTACTTTATTTTATTTGCTAAGTGCCTACTATGTACAGACACTGTGCTAAAAGCTTATACATATCATTTTATTTAACTCTCACAACAACTCTATGGTAGCAAAGATATTATCCCAATTTCATAGATGAAGAAATTATCATTAACTAACTTAATTTTCTAAAGACAGAAAATAAACGGCAAAGGCAGGATTTGAACCCAAACCTGTTCAACTTCGGAGCCCAGCATCTTAATCACTCCGCTTTGCATCTTGGCTGAAGTTTCTTACCTGAAGTCTGGGAAATTCCCTTTGACTTAAACCCAGCTTAACATGGTGTGTTCCAGCTTAACCACTACGTGAACTAGCTGTGGGACCACAGAGTAACAAATAGGGCAAGTTCGCAAATCCAGAGGCCCTGTGACATGCTGGGGACAAAGCCCAAGGAAATAGTCTCTCTTCATACTGACACTTCTCCTCCTTCCACCTTCCCCCTTGTTCAGTGACAAAATCCAGAATGTTTGGCAAAAGCATCTGTAAGTTCAGCCCAGGAGAACAGCTGGGCTTTCATGGAGGTGGTGCTTTTCTTTGGGTTCTCTCCAGTCCTACATCATGATCATTATCTCCTGACTTCCCCCAACAGGGAAACTGTACTTACCACCCCGCACCTCGCCCCCTCCACACACACACAGAGGCCGAAGCAGACTGCTCAGCAGGCTAAACTCCATCTGTCTAATGAAATGTCTCTTCCAGTGCAGCTTCATCAACATCTGCTGTCAGGTCCTGGTTGGCTGGTGGATGAAGGGGACAGGGAGACAACATGGTAAGCTACCTGGGTCCTCTTGGGTCAGGTGGCAGGTAACTGTTAATCCTGACATGGCTGCCTTTAAATTTCTGCCATTACAAAGGCAGCCAAAAACCCAACCCTTAAAGAATGCTGCTCACCAGACATCTTCACCTTCACCCAGGAGTACACAGCGGTAATATGGGACAATGAATGGCTACAGGGTGGCCACTCACATCTCTCTCAAAAAGTATTAGATGAGAAAATTCCATGATCTTGGGCTTCACCTTCAGAAAAGAACAAAACTGAATCTGAAAGTCAGAGAGCTGTTTTCTAGAGTTGCTTAGGTTATGAGAGAATTTGCGGGTCCATGTTGCCCACGTATCCTTACTGAAATACAGGGTTGTGGGGGAATGGTTCTTAGAGGAAAAAAGAACAGTGAGAAGTTCTGGGCCTTCTTATTTTCTCTCTGCCTAACTTGGAGTCTCTTTTCTTAAACCCACTCCACATAGCCCCGATCAGAAAATCCCGGAAGCCCAGATGCTCAAGTTTTGCCCTGGAAATGCCAGGAAGGATTAGGCAGATATTGGAGACACACCCGTTGACACAGTTTCCAGTGGCTTAGTGAGTATCTCTCAGGACATCTGGGCCTAATCCCTGAACGGACAGGTTGTGTTGACCCTGCAGTTTCTCTGAGTTCTGATCTAGGCAGCAGGCACATGGCTAACATGATTGTTAGTATCCTTGGTTTCGCCAGAAGAACTGGAATCTGCCATTTAGTAGGGACTCTGCATATCCTAGATATAGGTGTCCAATCCATAGGCAGAACTCCTAGAACCTGCAAACTGGAAGGTTCCAAGCTCTTTTTTTCCCAAGGGGAAAAGAAGAAAAATCATGGCAGGAGCAGTGAGCTCCTTTTCCTACTTCACCTCTTCTCCTTCTCAGAACCCTACAAATTCCTGGTAGTGCCAAAAGTTTATCAACTTAAATGTAAAGGAAACAGACTAATTTTCTCACTGTGTCCTTATTCCTATCATAATCTCTGGTCAAAGTATGGGCCTACTATTCCCTGCAAAGATCCAACTCCTGCTGCCTTCTTGACTTCCTGCAGCCCTTCTTCTGGCCTTGAATGCTTTCTCTCCATCTCCTCTATGCAAAGACCCCCCATCCATTCAGAACAGCTCCAATAGCACTTCCTCCGTAATATATTTCCAGATCAACCCACTCCGATGAAGTCTTCTGCAAACATATTCACTTGCTCCAAATATTCTTTTGTTGGTACATTTCACAGCATCTATTTTACTCTACCATCATTACCATTGGTTGTCTATTTGCTTTATCATCTTTTCTAGATCATCTCCCTTTTTGAGGACAAGGCTGTTTTGCAGTAATGTGTAATGACTTGATATGAAAGCATTGCCCATTTCTCAGGAGAGCACAGCTTTCTCCGGAAAACATAAGGACTGGGTGCTATGTCACTTAAACCGTGCCTGGCCCCATATTTCCACCCCTTTAGAGCCCCTGGGCTTCATTCCTATGCTTATGGGGATAGAGGGGATACCTCCACATCCAAAGCCAAAAGGGGATCCCAGGAGCGAGTTTGTAAAAAAAAAAACTCCAATGCAGCTCTAATCAGGATGGACTGGATTTGTGCTGGCTTTAACACTACAAACCTGTTGGTACACGTCTCCACTAGGGTTGGTCAGTTTTTACCTAAGTCTTTCTCCGTTAATCAAAGCACCTATCCCTTCCAGGGAGTTTTGGTATCCAAGATTAAATGGTGATGACAAGGTGTTCTCAGCAAACTGAGTAAAAAGGGAACACCAAAGTCTTGCAAAGGTGAAAGCCATTAAATGGGAAGTTACTTTGGGGGGTTGGAAATATAGTTCTTATTTAATAGGAAGAGAGTTGGGTGCTGAGTACTAAGGGCCTATGAGGTCATTCTGGAGGCCACTGACTATTGTTAAACATGAGCATTAATTTTCTTCAGACCACGTTGATAAAGCCAGTTTGGGGAAGATTAGAAGGCACACAGGCATGGCTCGCATCTCCAGAAGTGCAGAGACCAACACGGCTTCACAGTGTAACGGGCTGCATGACTTGAGAAGTCTCTTAAGCTCTCTGAGCCTGAGTTTCCTTATCCATAAAATAGGGATAACCTTTGTTTACACCAAATGGTTATTGTGAGATTAAAAATATACCCTGTGTGTAAAAGCACATTGTAAACTGATGAACCCTACAACATTATTGTTGTTGTTATTTAAAGCAGTAGTGAATAATCCTTTTGAAGACCAAGAAGAGGAATGGGTATGACATTACTATTCCAATGGATCACTCATTCTATCACTTAAGAGGCATAATCTGTGAATAATAACACACGCCTTGGAAAATCCAAAAATAGAATTAGAAAAAACAGTGAGCAGTATTTCACAACTGTCCTTTTTCCCCCCAAAAGGATTTACTAAAGACTTTCTTCAGTTACTTTTGTATTAGTTTATATATCCTCACTATTTCAGAACAAAGGAATATAAAGCTAATGTTAGGAGCCATTGTTTTCAGATCATTCTGAAGTGAAAATATAGTTCTCCATGGAACATAAAGAAGTAATATTCAACTCATACAACTTTTGTGTTGCCGAAAGCTAGACACAGCCTTGCAGTCAGCCTTGCAGTAAGTAGTTATTGGCATAGAGCTGTATGGGACTCTCTGAGGCAGTGGTTTGCCGAGACCAGCTCAGTCGGGGAGACCCTAACCCAGCAGCACTAGAGAAATTAAAGACACACACACAAAAATATAGGGTGTGGAGTGGGAAATCAGGGGTCTCACAGCCTTCAGAGCTGAGAGCCTCGAACAGAGATTTACCCAAATGTTTATGAACAGCAAGCCAGTGATAAGCATTGTTTCTATAGATTATAGATTAATTAAAAATATTCCTTATGGGAAATAAAGGGATGGGCTGAAATAAAGGGATAGGTCTGGTTAGTTATCTGCAGCAGGAGCATGTCCTTAAGGCACAGATCACTCATGCTATTGTTTGTGGTTTAAGAACACCTTTAAGCGGTTTTCCACATTGGGTGGGCCCGGTGTTCCTTGCCCTCATTCAGATAAACCCACAGCCTTCCAGCGTGGGCATCATGGGCATCATGAACATGTCACAGTGCTGCAAAGATTTTGTTTATGGCCAGTTTTGGGTCCAGTTTATGGCCAGATTTTGGGGACCTATTCCCAACATGTCCCCCTTATTTGATTTGCAAAGCGATAAAAGCAAAGACAGGTTTGTCTCAGTGAGCCACTTCTTGCAGGAGTCAGGATCCACATCTGCAGACTATACGAAGACAAACAACACAGATTAAAAGCACAATCATCATTGAAATCACAGAGCTTCCAAGTGTTTTTATCTATTTTAATGGCTTACTAGCTGCTAATCTGTCTGCAGCTCTGTCAAGCACTCCAGTTCCTGGCATTAAGGTCAGTTGTGCCTGGGATGCTTTAAATATTTTTTCTTTTAATTTTGCAATATCCAAACACAAGTTTGTAGAATGTCCTTCTAGATGCTTTTTTATTCTTTCCTAAATTTTGATCTTATTAAGAGCTATTAATAGTTTCCACAAATTCTTATCTTTAGCTCCTACAATGGGCCATATCATTTGAGGTTGATGTGCCACTATACCACCATGTTTCCAGATAATAGGAACTCTTGCCATACTTCTTACCATTTCTACCATCTGACCATTTTGTTCAGACCAGTTGAACATAGTGTGGCCATGGCACGCAGACTGAGAGGTACAATTCAAGCTTAACATCCCTTTAGGGGACCAATTAATAGAGTCCATAGGAATCATTGTGCAGCACCTCTGCCTGTTCTGCAATGCAATCTTCCTAAACAAGTACGTTCATTTTTTCTAACTGGGTCCAATCCTGTCTACAAACAGGTTTTTGAGGGCGGTATGCCTCAATTATAGGAGCAGATTTATTATGGTAAATACTGAGACCAGAAAGCATGTGTAACTGTGTCATAAAGTGATTACATCCAGGCATTATTGCCAGCCAAGATTGATAAAAATGTCCAATAAGTATAATTGTTCTCTGTGCCAGCCCTTATTGAAGGAATACTCATGGCAATGGTGATCACCGCTATCATAGCTATTGTTAAATTACTTATTGTGACTGGTTGTCCCACTTTCCTCAGGTTTTCTTCTGCCATCTGTGACAGCTTCTTGATCTGTCCCCAGGTGGGTGGCTGTGTTCAACAGGTGTTGCTCATGACAGTTGAGGTCCTCCTCAGCATCACTCTTGACATGGCTGCAACCAAGGAGTCCTCAGGAACCTCCTGGAATCTCTTCCTCAGACAATTGGTCTACAATTAGAACTTGTGCTCCCCATTGTTGTAATAAATCTCTCCCCCATAAATTTATAGGTACAGAAGTTATAATTGGTTGAATAGTCCCAGGTTGTCCATCAGGCCCTTCACAATGCAAAATATAACTAATTTGATATACTTCAGTGGCTTTACCAACTCCAACTATGTTAAATTGAGCGGGTTGAATTGGCCATGTGGATGGCCAGTGCTGTAGAGAAATGATTGAAATGTCCGCTCCTGTATCTACCAAACCTTTAAATTTCTTTCCCTGAGTAGTTATTTCACAGGTAGGATGTTTATCAGTAATTTGATTTACCCAATAAGTTGCCTTGCCTTGTTTATTTGTGCTTCCAAATCCTCCTGTTTGTTTAATTTCACTTTTCCCCATTCCCACATAAGGCACAATCAGGAGCTGTGCTATGCGCCCTCCTGGCTCTGCTTTCCAGGGAACAGAAGTAGATATAACAATTTGAATTCCCCCATTGTAATCTGAGTCAATGACTCCTGTCATATTTGTACCCCTTTTAAACTTAAACTAGACCTTCCTAAAAGTGATCCTATCATTCCTGCTTGCAAGGGTCCACAGACTCCTGTTGGGACCTTTTGCAGGTGTTCCCCAGGCAGAAGGCTCACAGGTTTTGTGCAGCATAAATCTACTGTGGCACTACTGGCTGTGGTGGGGGACAGACATTGTACAGGGGTGAGGGAATGGCCTGAGCCGGAAAAGCCCGGTTTGGAACGGGGCCGGGATGGGCCCCTCATGGCATTTCCTGAAATTGGGTTCCCATCTTTATCAAACTTAGAATGACACTGGTTAGCCCAGTGTTTTCCTTTTTTGCATTTTGGACATATTTTAGGCTCAGCAGTTTTCTTTTTTCTCCTATCTGGCGGCCTGACTTGCTGATTTTTTCTACATTCTTTTTTAGTATGACCATGCTTCCCACAGTTAAAACAAGCTCCAGGAAATGGAGTATTTCCTTTATCCACTCTCAGTCCTGCCATTGCCTGTGCCAACAAAGTAGCTTTATGCAGATTACCTCCAATACCATCACAGGCCTTGATACAATCAACTAAATGTGCTTTCCCTCTAATAGGTCACAGAGCAGCCTGGCAATCGGGATTAGCAATGTGAAAAGCTAATAACTGTAACACTATATCCCAAGCAGCCAAATCTTCAATCACCTTTTCAAGAGACTCCTGTAACTGAGATATAAAATCTGCACATGGTTCTTTTGGTCCCTGTTTTACAGCACTAAAGGAAGGGTATTTTTCTCCACCAGAAGTGACTTTTTCCCAAGCTCTAATGCACACTCCTCTAAGCTGTTCTATGGCATCACCCTGCATGACTGCTTGTCCATCTAAACCAGCCCAGCCGCCAATCCCCAAAAGTTGGTCTGCAGTTATATTAATTTGAGGTTAGGCCTGGGCATTGTGAGCAGCCTGAATGGAAGCTTCATCTGCCCACCAAATTTTAAATTGTAAGAACTGAGCAGGAGTTAGACAAGCTCGAGTAAGAACATCCCAGTCAGTAGTAATCATCTGACTGGAAACAGCAACATTCTTTAACAGTCCTATTACAAAAGGAGAACCTAGTCCTTATTGATTAATAGCTTGTTTAAACTCTTTGAGTAATTTAAAAGGAAAAGGCTCTAATGTAGCAGAAGCATGTCCTTAAGGCACAGATCTAGGGGGTGTATTCTAACAGGGAATTGTCAAGCCTCTAAATCACCCTCTCGTCTAGCTTGCTGAATTCCTACCTGAATAGAACTGAAAGTGGTCCCTGGAGGTGCTGCTTGAACAGTCACTGGGGCAACTACTTTTCACCCAGTGTCCTCCAGAAAAGAAATATCTGGAGGGTCAGGCCACTCTTTTTCTCCAAAATAATAATGAGGGTGTGCAGAAGGGTCGGGATGACCTCTCCCTCCTTTGCTGCTTTAGCTTTAGCTGGCAAACAAACCAGCTCTGTAACCTCTTCTGTTACTTCGTTATACTCTCCTTCCTCCTCATCTTTAGTGTGAAAATGTTCCAAGGTGGAACGAACTAGAGCCCACACTTGTCCCATTGCTACCCTGATGCTCTCTAATTCCCCTTCTTACTCACCACGGGGAATGCTTTAAGAGTACTTGGGTGTCCTCCAGCTTAGTTCCACATTTTCCAACAGTTGCTCCAGCAACACTTCGACTTGGGTTCCAGGCCCCACGTTGGGGACCACTTGCTGAGACCAGCTTGGGGGTCTCCTAGCAGCGCTAGAGGAATTAAAGACACACACACACACACACACGCAGAAACATAGAGGTGTGAAGTGGGAAATCAGGGGTCTCACAGTCTTCAGAGCTGAAAGCCTCAAACAGAGATTTACCCACATGTTTATGAAGAGCAAGCCAGTGATAAGCATTGTTTCTACAGATTACAGATTAACTAAAAGCATTCCTTATGGGAAATAAAGGGATGGGCCAAAATAAAGGGATGGATCTGGCTAGTTATCTGCAGCAGGAGCACGTTCTTAAGGCACAGATTGCTCACGCTATTGTTTGTGCTTTAAGAACGCCTTTAAGCTGTTTTCCACCCTGGGTGGGCCAGGTATTCCTTGCCCTCACTCTGGTAAACCCAAAACCTTCCAGTGTGGGCATCATGGACATCACGAACATGTCACAGTGCTGCAGAGATTTTGTTTATGGCCAATTTTGGGGCCAGCTTATGGCCAGATTTTGGGGGCCTACTCCCAACAGTGGCTGATCTGGGTGCCCAGTCTTTCCATGTGAGTGCTAAGAACCTGATTTCTATCCCTTTCCTGAATTGAAGTTTTCAGGTGCTTGGTGGCCTTATTGTAAAGGTTCCACAAATCCATGTGCCTGCCAACCATTGCTGCATATGGAATACATGCCTGACACTATGTGCATGCTATTATTTTTCAGACATAGGCTGATGAAGTGGCAGCAGTGGCCAAGACACAAGTCACTTTTCTCCAGGGTGGGCCTGACAACTAGGTCTGAGACACTGACTACTGAAAGGAGCTGGTTACAGGCAAGGCCTGGAAGTCTGGATGGTGACAGTGCCTGGCTCACAGAGGCCAAGATCCATCAGCTAAAGCTTCACTCAGGGCTTAGCAAAATTCAGGTGAAATGGATGTCCTGAAAAGGAGCATTAGGAGACACTTCAGAGGAGGTGCTGAGGAGTTCAACAGGGTATAGATGCGACTGTTAGTCCTAAACAGTCAGTTCATTTACTGATGAAGAGATGGAGGCTTGGCTTGAAGCTCAGCAGCTGTGGATGGTGCAAAGATTATGTGCCAGGCTGGGCATGGTGGCTCATGCCTGTAATCCCAGCACTTTGGGAGGCTGAGGCGGGCAGATCACCTGAGGTCAGGAGTTCGAGACCAGCCTGGCCAACATGGTAAAACCCCATCTCTACTTATACAATACAAAAAAATTAGCCAGGTGGGGTGGCAGATGCCTGTAATCTTAGCTACTTGGTAAGCTGAAGCAGGAGAATCATCTGAACCCGGTAGGTGGAGGTTGCAATGAGCAGAGGCTGTGCCATTGCACAACAAGAGGGAAACTCCATCTCAAAAAAAATAAAAAATATTGTGTGCCCACCACGGTGCTGAGGTGACTTTTGCACATGACACCTTTACATCTCATACCCTGAAAGGTTCTTCTTCTTCCCATATTTCACAGGAGGAACTTGAGTTTCAAAGAGGTAAAACGACATGTCCAAAGTCATACTGACCACTTTTGGGGGAGATAATGAGGTAAGAGGCAGGTGGGACTTGTCTCTGGACCAGATTGGAGACTGGCTAAAACAGGGAAGAGACACTGAGAGCATCTCCCATTGCTCTTTCTGCCCATCACCATGAGACACTCCCACTAGTGCCATGACAGTTTACCAATAGCGTGACAACACCTAGAAGTTAACACCCCATTCCAGGGCAACACTGAGAAGTTACCACTCATTTTCTAGCTATTTCTGAATAACCCACCCCTTAATTAGCATATCATTAAAAGTGGGTATAAATATGACTGCACCCCACACCCTGTTGCTACTCTGGGTGCACTGGCAATGGGGTAGCCCTCCACAGGAGCAGTCAGAGAGCTGTAACACTGTTGCCACTTCAATAAAGCTGCTTTCTTCCACGACTGGCTTTGAATTTCTTCCTGAGTGAAGTCAAGAACTTGCCCTACATCAACTGAACTGGAGCTGTGTTTTTTAAAATCCTGGCTCAGTGGGCTTCTTACTATGCAAATTTGCCTCCATAGTGGATTTGGGGTAAGGTGGGGAACATGAATGCCCATAAGTGGTAGGTAAAGTGCTTTTTTCAATGTGAGGGCCTGTTTCACAGTCCTCTCACTAAGGCAGGAACAAGGACATTGAAGACTATGAGCATGGGCTAGGGTGGTCCCACATAAAGGTAAGACCTCAGAAGCAGTTCTTTGAGGCAGGAGTGTGGTGCCCTGAAACTCCATGTAGCATCACAGATGATGGCCTATTTCAACCCTTTAGAAAGGGACTCAGAGCCTGTAAGAACTTGGAGCCTCCTTCTTTGCTTCTCAATTGTTATCCTCTTAGCCTGTCCTTGGCCAGGCATGACTTTTGTTGTTGTTGTTGTTGTTCCAATGGAAACTGAGGACTTTGCAGGCCAACTGAACTCAGGATATAGTCTGGCTCCTCCCCTTATGAACTCAGTGACTTAGGACACATCCTTGACTTCACTGAGCTTTGGGCTCTTCTCTGAAAATGGAGGTTATATAATACTTTTTCCTTCATGGATTGTATGTAGATTAAATAAACTGGTGAATCTTGAAAGGTTTTCCTGGTGACTGATGACAGTAGACTCTCAGAAGACAATATATATGATGCCAGTCATGAAGATGGAGACAAGAGCGCTGATGGCAAAAGATAACCAGCTCTTCAGAGCTGGCTAAAAGTCCTAAAATAAGAAGACTTGATATGGTTAAACAGAAAACCCAGAGGCTCCTATGATCATGAGGGAGGTTTTGTAATGTAACATGGCTGAATAATAAAGTGCATGTGTTCACCTGTAAAAGATAATCTACTTAAGTTTCAACATGCACTTCTCTGTTCAGGTGCAAAGTAGGACCAGAGTAGTTGATGAAAATTCCAAAATTGTGACTGCAAATGAACAGAAAAGTTCATTTCAAAAGTTCAAAAAGAACAGACAAGTCTCTGCCACTTCTGTAACAGCTATGGGACAAAGCTATGAATATTTGGGCATATGTTGACAACAGTTGACACAGAATCAGAATCACACAAGAAGCAAATCCAGAGAGGATAACATTTACATGATTTACCAATTCCCCAGTGAGGTGGGATTCATGTCAACCCCATAAGTGCTTTGTAAATTATTTCAAAATCTATTGTGAATACAATTTTTCTTAAGCTAATACTTCTATCAAATAATTTATACAACGCTGTGGGTTCTGTCACTTTTAATTATTTTTGCTGTCAGTTCCTAAGATCTAAATTGAAAGAAGATCATCAGTTTTACTATGGATGAAGTCCTAACTGGGGAAGGATGTGCTCACTGCCTTCTAGATTCGGGTTCCCAGACTTGGCTCACAGGTCAGGTCTCTGCATCTGGCCTGGTGCTTGATCTCCCTGGATGTGCCACACCCATCACTTGTGCTCAGATGGTCTCTCTTTGAACCCGTTGCTGCCTCACATGGAAAACCAAACACAGAACACTGCAAGGTAAGGTGAAGTCCCTGAGGTGTGTCATCTGGGGAAGGGCCAGCTCTGCTCTGCCATGAAGGATGCATGTATTTGTTTTGCTCATACTTGGAAATATGTCTTTGTAACTTGGAAGTATGTCTTGTATATATCCAAGCACTAACAAGCCTCAGATTGCTTTTTTCAAAAAAAAAATAATAATATCTGTCCCCACAAGCTGTAGAGAGGATATAGGCACTGATAATTACAGGCTAGCTCATCATAGTGAAGGTATATTAATATAGGGATTATTCTATGTGCAATACAAAGTTTATTTTACTTGATTTTTACATAGTGATATGGTTTGGCTGTGTCCCCACCTAAATCTCAACTAGAATTGTTTCTCCCAGAATTCGCATGTGTTGTGGGAGGGACCCAGGGGGATGTAACTGAATCATGGGGGCCAGTCTTTCACATGCTATTCTCATGACAGTGAATAAGTCTCACAAGATCTGATGGGTTTTTCAAGGGTTTCTGCTTGCTTCTTCTTCATTTTTCTCTTGCTGCCACCATGTACAAAGTGCCTTTTGACTCCTGCCATGATTCAGAGGCCTCCCCAGTCATGTGGAACTTTTCAGTTATGCTTTTATCAGCAGAGTGAAAATGGACTAATACAGTAAATTGGTATCAGGGGTGGGGTATTGATGAAAAGATATCTGAAAACGTGGAAGTGACTTTGGAACTGGGAGACAGGCAGAGATTGGTGCAGTTTGAAGCGCTCAGAATAAGATAGGAAAATGTGGGAAGGTTCAAAACTTCCTAGAGACTTGTTGAATGGCTTTGCCCAAAATGCTGATAGCAATATGGATAATAAAATCCAGACTGCAGTGGTCTCAGATGGAGATGAGGAACTTGTTGGGAACTGGAGCACGGTGACTCTTGTTGTGTTTTAGCAAAGAGACTAGTGGCATTTGGCCCATGCCATAGAGATTTGTGGAACTTTGAACTTGAGAGAGATGGCTTAGGGTATCTGGTGGAAGAAATTTCTAAGCCGCAAAGCATTCAAGAGGTGACTTGGATACTGTTAAAGGCATTCAGTTTTATAAGGCAAGCAGAGCACAAAAGTTTGGAAAATTTGCAGGCTGACAATGTGATAGAAATGAAAGACCCATTTTCTGGGGAGAAATTCAAGCTGGTTGTAGAAATTTGCATAAGTAGCAATGAGCCTAATGTGAATCCCAAGACCATGGGGAAAATGTCTCCAGGCCATGTCAGAGAACTTCATGGCAGCCCCTCGCATCACATGCCCAGAAGCTCAGGAGAAAAAGTGGTTTTGTGGGCTGGGCCCAGGGCCCCTGAGCTGTGTGCAACCTAGGGACTTGGTTCCTTGTGTCCCAGTCACTCCAGCTGTGGCTGAAAGGGGCCAACGTAGAGCTTGGACTCTGGCTTCAGAGGGTGGAAACCCCAAGTCTTGGCAGCTTCCACAAGATGTTGAGACTGCAGGTGCACAAAAATCAAGAATTAAGGTTTGGGAGCCTCTGTCTAGATTTCAGAAGATGTATGGAAACACTTGGATGCCCAGGCAAAAGTTTGCTACAGGGGCAGGGTCCTCATTGAGAACCTCTGCTAGGGCAGTGCAGAAGGGAAATGTGGAGTTGGAGCACCCAAACAGAGTTCCTACTGGGGCACTACCTACTGGAGTTGTGAGAAGAGGGCCACTATCCTCCAGACCCCAACATGGTAGATCACCAACATCTTGCACCGTGCACTTGGAAAAGCCACAGACACTCAATGCCAGCCTATGAAAGCAGCTGGGAGGGAGGCTGTACCCTGCAACACCACAGGGTCAGAGCTGCCCAAGACCATGGGAACCCAACTCTTGCATCAGCGTGACCTGGATGTGAGACCTGGAGTCAAAGGAGATCATTTTGGAGCTTTAAAATTTGACTGCCCCACTGGATTTTCAGACTTGCATGTGCCCTGTAACCCCTTTGTTTTGGCCAATTTGTCCTATTTGGAATGGCTGTATTTACCCAATACCTGTACCTCCATTGTATCTAGGAAGTAACTAGCTTGCTTTTGATTTTATGAGCTCATAGGCGGAAGATACTTGTCTTGTCTCAGATGAAACTTTGGACTGTGGACTTTTGGGTTCATGCTGAAATGAATTAAGACTTTGGGGGACTGTTGGGAAGGCATAATTGGTTTTAAAATGTGTAAACCAATTTGGAGGGGCCAGGGGTGGAATTACATGGTTTGGGTGTGTCCCCACCCAAATCTCAACTCGAATTTTATTTCCCAGAATTCCCATGTGCAGCGGGAGAGAGACCCAGGAGGAGTTAACTGAATCACGGGGGCTTGTCTTTCCTGCGCTATTCTTGTGATAGTGAATAAGTCTCACAAGACCTTGTGGGTTTATCAGGGGTTTCTGCTTTTGCTTCTTCCTCATTTTTCTCTTGCTGCCACCATGTAAGAAGTGCCTTTTGCCTCCCGCCATGATTCTGAGGCCTCCCCAGCCATGTGGAACTTTTCAGGTATGTCTTTATCAGCAGCGTGAAAGTGGACTAACACACACAGTAAAACAAAACCAGGTTTTTAAAGATTGTTATATAGTCTTCAACTTTTCAACATCATTTTTAGTGGTACCAAAGAATTCTACCGAATGGAGGTGCCATTACATATTTAATTATTCCACTTTTTAGTTTCTTAGCCGGTTTTTTTTTTTTTTTTTTTTTTTCATTTTATAAAACACACAACGTGAGGCCAGGTGCAGTAGCTCACACCTATAATCCCAGCACTTTGGGAGGCGAAGGCAGGCAGATCACTTGAAATCAGAAGTTTGAGACCAGCCTGGTCAACATGGTGAAACCCCTTCTGCACTAAAAATACAAAAATTAGCTAGGCATGGTGGCCCACGCCTGTAATCCCAACTACTTGGGAGGCTGAGACAGGGGACTGTCTAGAACCTGGGAGGTGGAGCTTGCAGTGAGCCGAGATGGTGCCACTGTGTTCCAGCCTGGGTGAGTTCATCTAACGAACAAACGAACAAAGAAACCACACAATATGACTATTCTTAAATATATATATTTAGGCTTAATTTAAATGTTTTCTTTAAATACCTAGAATAAAATTGAGGGATCAAAGAATATTAGTAAGTTTGAGGCTTTTATATACAACAGACCAAATTACTCTCTCAAAAAGTGATTTCAATTTATACTCCAATGAATGCTCAGCCCCTAAAAACTCACCGATATGAGGAACTCTAAGCTTTAAAAGCTGCCACTTTAATAGATGGTATCTCAGTGCTGTGATTTAAATCCCTTCATTGACTGTGAGTAGAACATTTTTTTTTTTCAGTGTTTGTTGGCCTTTGTATTTTTTGCCTATTTTCTTTGTCTATTTTTCCTGGAGATGGAAACTTAACTACAGTCTTCCAAACTAAATTATTTTATTTTGGAAATTACTTTTAAACACATTTTTCTTTAGGCTCTGATCATGATTTCCTTTGTTTTCTGTCATCTCAAGGGCCTAGAGTCATGGTGGTCTTTTTATTTTTATTTTTTAAATTTAATTTAATTTATTATTATTTTTTTGAGACGGAGTCTTGCTTTGTCACCCAGGATGGAGTTCAGTGGTGGGATCTCGGCTCACTGCAACCTCCACCTCCCAGCTCCAATCGATTCTCCTGCCTCAGCCTTGCGAGTAGTTGGGGCTACAGGCACTCACCACCAAGCCCAGCTAATTTTTGTATTTTTAGTAGAGATGGGGTTTAACCATGTTGTCCAGGCTGGTCTCAAACTCCTGAGCTCAAGTGATCCTCCCACCTTGGTCTCCCGAAGTGTTGGCATTACAGGTGTGAGCCACTGTGCCTGGCCAGTGGCCTTTTTATAAACTCGCTGACCTAGATGGTGGTACCACTGAGCCAGGCCCCAGCTGCCACATTGGGCTCTGGGCAGAGGCTGGTGCTGCTTCATCTGGAGGACAAGTTGTTCAGCTACCGGGACAGAGGATATGCTTGAGAAGGAGAAGGGTTTGGGGCTGCTGCCACCTGTCTGATGCCCTATCATCCAACCTCTGGCCTGGAAGCTGCTCTGGCTATTGGAGGAGCTCTGGATGAAGCAGAGGGCACAGTGCCGGCTGTTGAGGCCAGCTTCTCCTACTCCAGTGTGCCATCTCAGGTGAGTCCCACCATCTCTCTGGGCATTGGGTGCTCATCTGGAAAATTCAGGGGCAGTGGCTCTTTCATAGGCATGTAGTAAGGATGAAATGGAAAAGTGTCTTGTGGATGGTTATGAATTTTAACAAAAGCAAAGTTATTATTTTATTTGTAAAAATTTATGCAGTACATTTGTTACATGTACATAATGGATAGTGAGCAAGTCAGGGTACTTAGAGTATCTCTCACCTGAGTACAATACATTTTTGTTAACTATAGTCACCCTACTCTGCTATTAAATATTGAAAATATTCCTCCTATCTTATTATACGTTTGTACCCTTTAACCCATTTCTCTTCATCTTCCTCCCTATCCCTTCTCACACCCATCCTAGTTTCTGTTACCTTTCTTCTCTCTACCTCCATGTGATCAAATTTTTTAGCTCTGACATATAAATGAGAACACATGATATTTGTCTTTTTGTGTTTGGCTTATTTCACTTAAGATAATGACCTTCAGTTCCATCCACATTGCTGCAAATGACACAATTCCATTCTTTCTTATGACTGAGGAGTATTTCATTGTGTTTTCTTACCACGTTTTCTTCATCCATTCATCTGTAGATGGACACTTAGGTTGATTCCATATATTTGCTCCTGGGAATAGTGCTACAATAAACATGTGACTGCAGGTATCTCTTTGATTTCTTTTCCTTTGGGTAGATACTCAGTAGTGAAATTGCTGGATTTAATGGTAATTCTAGTTTTAGCTCTTTGAGAAATCTCCTTGCTGTTTTCCATAGTAGCTATACTAGCTTTCATTCCCACCAGCAGTGTGTAGGGTTCCTTTTTCTCTACATCGTCACCAACACCTGTTATGTTTTGTCTTTTTAATAATAGCTTTTCTAATTGGAGTGAGGTGATATCTCATTGTGGTTTTGATTTGCATTTCTCTGACAGTGATGTGGAACATTTTTCATATACCTGCTGGCCATTTGTATGTCTTTTTTTTTTTTTTTTTTTTTTTTTTTAGGAAAGTTATTATTTAGAGCTCTGTCTGTGGTTCTGGCTCTTTAGAGGAAGTGCTGGTTGGTTTGGGGTGGGCAGGTCCAAGTTGGTCATGTTTGGGGAATGTTTGACATGTTTGGGGAGGCTATGCTAAGACTATCATATTAACTTTTACCTCCCCAACCTAATCTCACAATAGTGTACTTCTCTGCATCTCAGTTTCCTCACCCTTAAAGTAAATATGAAAACTTCCAATGTTATTGGGCTGTGTGAAAATTAAGTGAGTTAATCTACATAAAGCATTGAGATTAGTTTTAGGCACCTTGTAAATGCTTTATATAGATTAACTTGTTTAGTTATTACATAATCCAGTGAGGTAGGTATTATGTTATCCTTACTTTACAAATGAGAAAACTGAGACCAGAGAGGTGAAGTTGCCAGCTCAAGCTTGCACAGCTGTTAAGTGGCTGAGCTAGGCTACACATCCAGACAGTCTGTCTTGAGAGCCCACATGTCTAACCACTCAACTCTTCTGCTGCTATCCTATATTGGGGTGGGAAGCAAAGGCGGATAAGGAAGGAGTAAAGCCTGGCCTTTCCCTCCCAGAAGTTAAGATGACAGTCAGGATCATGCAGAGACTTAGGGCTCATGCTTGTCAGCCCAAACCTGTACAGTCTTATCCAGCCACACCTCTTTCAGGAAATCTTCCCAGATGAGCTCTACCCACATGAGCAATCCTATTTTCTCCATTCTCTTTGAACTTATGAACCTAGTTTTCTGCCTGTTGCTTTGTAATGATTTGACAATTATTATTCATTCAATGGATATTTATCAAATGCCTGGAATGTAGGACTGGAATCAAGGGATATGCAGACATAGACAAACCATATTTCCTTTCTGCTGGGCATTTATAACTTTGTCAGGGACACAGACAAAAACATAAGAAAGACACAGGCATAAGAAACACAATTTGAGATCAGTATTGTAAAAGAAATGTGAACAATGTACTACAGAGGCATGGAAAAAATAACTTGTTAATTCAGACTGGGGTGGGTGGTCCTGGGAAGGCTTCTCAGATTGTGTATTTCCATCAGGGTCTTGAAGGATGGATAAGCAGTACGGTGGGGAAAACAATCAGAGGAGAGTATGAACAAAGACTCAGCCTGTAAAATATTCCCAGCAAATCTAAGGCAGCACTGTTGGTGATATTATAGCTGCTTTGTTATCATCATTAATAGGAATGAGAACTCTCTATCCTTAAGAATGTGTGTGCATCTCATTTAAATTATTAGTGGGGGCTCTGCATTCTGTGCTCCTGTTCTGTATTTCTCCAGGCAGACACGAGCATGCTCAGAGGTTCCTTCTCCTGCAAGGGACAAACTGCAGAGAGGGTGGCTGTGCTGTCTGGTTACAGTGCTTAGCAGCAGTTCTTGTCTCCTTGGTCTGGCAAGAGCAATCCCTCTAGGCTGAAATGAGAGCAAAGCTGGCATCCTGCCAGTGGCTGATTCTACTCAGGAGTGAGGCAGGAGACAGTGCCTAAACTTTTTAGTAGTGAACCTACCAAAGATGTTCCAGCACCTGGGTCTGGAGAAAGCATCCAGTTGCATTGCTTTGGATCATTTTGAGGTCTTGGGTTTGGCTTCATTTAATGGATACCACGTGGGCTTGCAGTGAAGGTGAGGAACCAAAATACTAGATCACATCTGAATAAGCAGGAAACGTTTTCTAGAAAATACTTTTCCATTTTTCCATTTATCCACCCATCAAATATCTGTCTAGCCCCTTCTCAGTGTCAGGTAGTGAACCTAGTGCTGGGGACCAACCCAAAGATAAAAAAGATGCAGTTCTTTCCCTGAAACTGAATTGTCAAGTGACATATAGTCACAAAATTACAACATGAGTACTTTAACCAAAAGGTACAGGGAAGGGGCACCCAGCACAGAATTAGGATTAGAAAGTTGACAATTCTTGAACTGAGTCTCAGTGGAGAAAAAGGAGGCAGCAGAAGAAGTAGTTCAGACAGAAGGTGCGGTGGAAGGCAAGAGCAGAGGATTCCCAGGAACACTTTTGATGGGGGTGGATAGAGAGGAGTGGGGGAGAGGTGGAGGTTGCTAAGCTATGTGGCTGGAGAATGTGGGCAGAGTTAGGTCAGGAAGGTTCTTTTGGGCCTTACAACAGTGTTTGGACACTACCCCTAGGGCACCAAAGGGTTTTGAGCATACAAATGAAATGACTTGTTTAGCTTTGCATTTTATAAAGGACACTGTCTGCAGTGAGGACAATGCAGTGGTGAAGGGGCAGGAACAAATGCAGGGAGAACAGTTAGGAGTCTGTTGCCATTATTCAGGAAACAGAGGATAGAGACTTGGCCTGGACAGGGGAGTTTGACTAAGGATGGGGAGAGATTTGAGAGGTTTTTAAGGGCGTAGAATTGATAAGACATGGCTATGAAGTGGACGTGGGTGTTGTGGAGCAGAGAGGGATCAACAATTTTAATGGTCTGACTTTGGCCACCACTGGGTCCCTGGTGACGCTCTTCACTGAGACAGAAATCAGAGAAGGAACTGGTTGAATCAGGGCTGGTGGCAGAGAGATGAGGTCAGTTTTGGTCATGTTGAGTTAACTGGAGATAGGGCATTGGACTGACTGAGAATGCCAGGTCCTAAGTTAAGGATTTGGAAATCTTCAGTACAGAAGTCCTAGTTAAAAAGTTGAGAGTATTGGGTTTGAGTGAAGTGTATAAAGCAGATCAAGAACATTTTAAAGAGGACTGGAGAAAAACAGGGAAAGAATTGTGTCAAGGAGAGAACACAAATATGGCCAGAATCAAAGAGACACAGTAAGATGAAGACTGAAAGTTGCTTGGCATTGACCATATAAGAGCACGGACAGTACCAGAGACAGTGGACCTGAGATGGAGCAGGGACCCCTTTTAGGATCCTGTGGGACCCTCCAAGCATGGAAATAAAGAAAAATCTTGAGTTCCTTCAAGGGAAATTCCAGGCACCTCGCTAGCTCTGAGAAATAAATGGGCAACTTCATAAGCAAGAAGGTGATAGTAACCTAAAAGAATAGCCAAGGAAGTTAGAGTCACAGGATGTTACATTTCGTACAGAAACCAAAGATATCATGTTAACATATGTCCCTGAGTTATTTTCTAGAAACCTAGATCCCCACCTACAGGATCCACTGGCACATGGACCTCAGATAAGGGGTTGCTGAGGACTGAGCTCAGACCATCCTTCTCTGTCCTAAAGTTCTTCTTTAGGTGCCTAGAGGAAGTCACGCCCATGGACCAGAGCTAGCATGTTTTTCTGCTGTCCCAAACATTTTAAACAAATCTTCTTTCCCTTAACCAATTGCAAATCAGAAAATCTTTGAATCTGCCTATGACCCGTAAGGCCCCTTCACCTCGCTGCTACTCCCACCCGGCTTCAAGTTACCCCACCTTTTTAGGTCAAAACAATGTATAACTTCCATGTACTGATTTACAGTTTTGTCTGTAACTTCTGCTTTCCTGAAAATTTCCCCTGCCTTCAAAGACCCTTGATTGCAAGCATCAGAGAGTTCAGGTCTTAAGCATGAGCTACCCACTTCTCCTTGCTTGGCACCCTGCAATAAGTGCCTCACTTTACCCCTGTCTGCACTCCTGATGTCAGTGTTTGGCTTTGCTGTGTTGGGCAGGTGGACCCCAAATTTGCTTCAGTAACAGACCTGGAAGTGCAGGAGAAAGAGAGTCAGAATGCGTAGTCTAACAAGCGAGTGGGAAGTGATGAAGAAAGAGAGAGCAAAGAGCACTTTTCAATAAATTTGGCTAAGATGGTAAGGCCAAAGAGAGAGGATGATGAAAGGAGAGGTAAGTTGGACGAATTACTTTAAAATGGGAAAGGCTTGATCATGCTTGTATGTTGAGGGAAAGGAGTCAGTAGAGAAAGGTAAACATCAGCCTGTATCCCCGGATGCAATAGGATCCCATCAGGTCCTCTGGGCCACAGGGTTCACAGGGAACTCCAGGCCCTGTCGGCAAAGCTGCCTTCTGGGCTAAAAGGTCACCACCATACTAAGTCCTCGGCGGCCGCCCAGGCCTCAGCTTCTTTCACCCTCCACCAAAGGCTGTCTCAAGTCTTTGTTCTACAAAGGAAGCCCCAGCTGGTAGAAGAGCGGACTTCAGATCAGCTCAAATCTCCCCTCATCTCCAAGGCTTCGGCCTGTGTTTAGCAACAGGGAGCCTTTCTTGGCGCTCTGCTGCCAACAGCCATGGAAGAAAAAGTAGTTGTGGCGTGTGGCAGCTGTAAGGGTAGCTGGGGTGGAAGCCTCGAGTCTCGGTTCCCATCCCGGCAGAGGGCGGAGTTACTCCAGCAAGATATGGGTCAGGCTGCCACCTAGTGTTCAAGTCAACGTGTAGCAGGAAGGCCTCGCATGCCACTAACTGAGCAGGAAATAGGTGACAGAGGGATAACCGAAAGCCTGCAAAGCAGCCAGAATTCAGAGAGAAGGGCACAGTCCTGAACCAGAGAGAGAATGTGTTTCAGGTGGTGAAGACAGACAGCGAAGCTACCGATCAGTCAGTGGCAGAGACCAACAAAACAACCTGCGCACAGGGCTACAGTTACGAGGCATTTTTACCTGTATTGTCTCTCGTGCCATCCCTTGGGTTAATTATTATGGTTTTCCCTGTTTTACAGATGTGTCTTCTCCCTGGAAAGTTCAAAAGACTTGTTCAAGTCAGTAGCCTGTTAGATGGCAGAGCTGGGATTTGAAAAGAGGTCTTCAGGCTGGGCGCGGTGGCTCAAGCCTGTAATCCCAGCACTTTGGGAGGCCAAGACGGGCGGATCACGAGGTCAGGAGATCAAGACCATCCTGGCTAACACGGTGAAACCCCATCTCTACTAAAAAATACAAAAAACTAGCCGGGCGTGGTGGCGGCGCCTGTAGTCCCAGCTACTCGAGAGGCTGAGGCAGGAGAATGGCGTAAACCCGGGAGGCGGAGCTTGCAGTGAGCCGAGATCGCGCCACTGCACTCCAGCCTGGGCGACAGAGCGAGACTCCGTCTCAACAACAACAACAACAAAACAACAACAACAACAACAACAACAACAAAAAAGAGGTCTTCATACTTTGGGAGGTGGGAGTGGGGTGGGAGCACTGAGTTTCACATCAGGAATAACAGGAACAGCTGAAGGCAGAGTAGCCATGACGAGTGGGGCTCTGGGCAGAGCTAAACGATAGGGACCTATGCCCAGTGGACCTTAAGGTACAGGATTAGGCCGGGAGCTAAGAAATAACCACCACTGCCCAGTTGTGTGCAGTGCCTGCTGGGCCTTGAGCAGGGTTTGCCAGTGAGACAAGCTCTAGAAAGTCCTGCACAGGAGCCAGGACAGGCACCAGCACCAGATCTTAGGGGGTCTGGGGAGGAAAGTCCACAAGGATGACTGCCAAGATGGCCGGTGACAGGCCCAGTGGCCTGCTGACCAGCGGCTGAAACGGAGAAGGGAAACCAGAGAAATGCACCAGTGAGGGCTCCTGAGAGCAGGAAAGACCAGGGGAATCCAGCCCTGGCATCTCCTGGTAGGAGTACAGAGAGGCAGGAGGAGAGAAAATCCAGTCAGCTCTTTTGTGGGGAGACGCTGGCTTGGAAGGGAGACCAAGGAGCGTCTGGGGATGCCGCCAGTGGGGAATGGGTGGCTAGAATTGACTTCTGTTCAGAGCCCCCAGCTGAGAAACAGCAAATGTGCTTTCTTTTCACCTCCCCGGACTGCGTCAGTAAAGGTATGGGGGCAGCACCTGGGGGCCAGGCAAAGGATCTCTGCACAGAAGGGTGCTGGGTCCCGAGTCCACATGGCAGCCAAGACAGTTGGTCTTCAAATGGTTTAGGCTAAGGACTCTGTGCTTGGTACAGTTTTCTACCTCAGCCCCTTCCTGGTGGCTCTCTTTTGTTTTGCTTTTCTTTTGGTTTTCCAAATAAAGTTTCCTTTGAAAAAAATCACCCCACTCCTGTTTTTTTTTTTTTTTTTCCGAACACGAAGGCAGAATCATTTGTTCTCATGCAGAGCAAGATAACTAACCAGACAGAACATCCCGAAGGGCCCAGGCTTAGAGTTTGAGTTGGACAAGGGGTGAGCTGGGGCAGGGAGAGAAAGCAACTAAAGAAGGCTGGCCACATGGGGCCTGTGCTGGTGGCAACGTCACTCCCTTGGCCCTCAAAGACCTCTGCAGTCCCACACCCTCTTCCTGCTCAGTGCACTGGTGACCCTTTGTTTTCCCCGCGTACTCAGGACCTCCTTGCTTTTCCACTCAGAGTGCCTTAAAATTTTTCTTAAAAAAAAATCTGGCTGTACTAGTAAGAGAAGCTCAGCATGGGAAAGTTAGGAAAGAATATAATGAAGATAACATCAATCACACAGCTTTCTGAATTAATTAAAAATAAACAACCTAATCTCATCTTTGATGACTAGTAGGTTCCTCCCACTTCCCTTCCCAGCCACTAAAGGGTCACTGGTGCTAGGGTGCCTCCCATAAAGTGGGGACTCAGCCCATGCTTGCTGGGTGGCCGATTGTTGACTGGTACTCTGTGAGCTCCAAGTTTCCTGTAAACATTAGAAAATACAGCATGGGTTTTGGGTGGCAGCTACTCTGGGGCATACTGGCTGGGGAGCTGGCTGAATTCCACAGGCTGGTTTCTCTTAAGTTAACTGGTGGCTTCCTGCCATGACAACAAGCTCAGCCCTGTGGGAAGTGGGTTTGGATGGTGCTTCTGGGTCACTTCAGCGTGAGTCAATCCTGGGAGGGGTTGGTCTGTCAGCAGTCAGATATTGAGTACCTACTGTGTGCCAGGCACTGGGGATGTAAAGATGGAGGTCCCTGGAGACAGGCTCCACAAACTAACTGGAATTTAATCTGGAGTTAGATACAAAACACTGGGAGGGCAAAGGGGAGGTGTCTGGGAGTGGATCAGCCTCCAGGAAGGCTTCATAGAAGAGGTGACCTGAGAGGTGGGCCTTGAAAGGTGAGTATGGTATAGTAGTAGGTTGTGGGGCTTCAGGGGTAGGTGAGGTGAGAAGAATCTATTCTAGGAAAAATGAACAAAAACAGCGATCTGGAGTTATGATGGTTTAAAGTGTGTCCTGGAAACAATCAGCAGGACCTACTGTGGCTCACATTTTCAAATCTGTGCCCCACTGTGCAAGAGAGCGGCTGCTGTCCCAGAGGCCCCGTGTAAGCTGCCAGCTACCCCTGAGCTGTGGTGGACCCTTTCCTTGCTCCTCCATGTGTCTCTTGGGCTTATCTAGCAGGGGACAGGCATGTCTGTGTCTGCTGTCCAGGCCCAGTTCCAATGCCCTTTCCCTGAAGCCTTTGGGATTCTCTCTAGGCAGATGTGGGTGCTTTCATCTCACCCTGTCCTTGTTGCTGTTATGGCCCTGTCCACACTGATGATAACTGTCTTCTTCACTAGGTCTACGTGTTCCTCACAGGCAGGAAATGTACTTGTTTTGTTCCAGCATCTAGATTCTCAGCATCTGGTACTGGACCTCATGTAGAGCACGCAATTAAGTGTTTGTTAATTCTTAAATTTGCTCTAGGGACACATCCCCATCTCTCTGCAGATGCAGGCTCAGTTTTCCCATCTACACCCATTTTAGGGATGAAAGGAGGACTCTAAACAGTGATGGTCTGATGCGAGATAAGAACGTCCAGGGTAGATTGTCCTCATCAACCCCAATTAAAACTTGATTGAGAAGGTCACAATCCAGTCTTCTGTAATGACAGCCCATTATTTAATTGACTGAAGCAGGTTTTGTCTGGCAACTTGACAAGTACATACTGCACGGCCTCTCCCACTCCACCTACAGGACTAACATGTGACAGATTTAGGTGGTAAATGCTTGAAATGCCTTGAAGATTTTGCTCCAGCCAGCAACCTTGCTGTGACAAGGGCGGGTCCTGATGACAAATAGTGGCCTGATTACTGGACCCATTGTTCCCAAAATGGGCCTTAGGAGGCTTCCCAGTGGCTGAAATAGCTGCTGAACTGCCCACCATGGACTGGGAGATGAGAAGCACGTCTCCTGGGTTCATGTCCTGTTACATCATTGACCCCATTTAGTAACTTTGACCTTAGCTTTTCAGATGAGTAGCCAATTGAAGATGAGAAACATCAAAAAAAATCTCTAATTCTTATAAGGGAATTTTGTGGTGATGACCTTCCAAGGAAGGGTGGTTGGATGGATAAACAGAGGGATGGGATTGGTGGACGGGCAGGCAGTGAAACATCAAATAATGGACATATGGATGGTAGAATAAATGCATGAATAGATGGAAAGCCAACCTGTGCTGGCTTGTGTCCTAGAGACATAAAGTGTGCCCTCTGAGGACAGTGTGGGTGGGGGCTGCTGGGGGCTTCTACTGCAGTAGTGCCTTTGTTTCTAATTTCTGAGTGCAGTTTCTGAAGATTTGCTACGTGTAGTTGAAAAGCTATGTGCAAAGCATAACTCTTCCATATATTTTTCAGAAAACAGCAATGAAGTTAATGCAACTGATGCCTCCTCGAAGTCTTGCTACCTGCCAAGACTTTCAAACATGAAAATATCTTTATTTTTTCCTTTCAAAATTGATGGGTAGGCCATATGGGAGAGAGGGAAATACCGACAAAGAGGGCACCTCAAGAAAAGTACTCCTATAAACATAAGGTGACAAACAATGAAACAGCACACAAACAGTTGGACAGATAGAGAGCAAAGGAGCACCACAAGCCCATGATTCTAGAGCAACTGTTGACTTTGGTGTGTGGCTGTGCTCATGCATATGGAACTTACACAGCTGCAATCAGCATCTGCAGACCTACACCCAGTAACCTACTTTCTCTACCTAATATGATATAATGAACATTTTTCTATGTTGCTACATAGTCTTTATAATTACTTTAAATGACTGTATAATATTCCATTCATTATACCACTGTGGAATATTTAGGTTGCTTGTAGTTTTTCCTTTGCTCATTTTTATGAATCAACAAATGTAAAGTATTTCACCCACTGCCTTCAAAATACATATACTTGGTCGGCACTTTATTTCCTTCCCATTCTGCCCCTTTATATAAATAAAATATATGAAAAATATTGATGTCATGTTACTTCTATTAATAACAATGATGATAATATAAGTAGTGCACATTTACATATATTATCTCATAAAGCTCTTCCAGCATCTCTAAGAAGTAGCTAGTACCTCATTTTAGATGAGAAATCAGAGGCCCACAAGTTTGCATAATTTGTCCAGGGTTTATATGTATTGTGTCTCTTCCTTATTTACGGGGTCTGGCACAGTGTGGGGTATATAGAATCACTGCAATAAACATTTGCTGAATGAAGTCTGTAAGCAGGGGTTCCATGATTCAAATCCAATCCAGATTTGTTTCACTTCAAAATATGTGCTTTTCCCCTTAAACCTTGCCAACTGACTATTGACATTCATTTGGTGGGGGTAGAGATGCAAGTGTTGCCACACCTTTTAATTAAGGACTCAGACCTACTGGTGCATCCACTCAGGCTCAGGGCAAACAAAGGGGAGCTAGGGTGCTGTGGGTGGGAGTTGAGGACCTAAGATATAGTCACCCTAGAATTGTACCTGCTTGGCCGGGCGCGGTGGCTCAAGCCTGTAATCCCAGCACTTTGGGAGGCCGAGACGGGCGGATCACAAGGTCAGGAGATCGAGACCATCCTGGCTAACACGGTGAAAGCCCGTCTCTACAAAAAAAAAAATACAAAAATCTAGCCGGGCGAGGTGGCGGGCGCCTGTAGTCCCAGCTACTCGGGAGGCTGAGGCAGGAGGATGGCGTAAACCCGGGAGGCGGAGCTTGCAGTGAGCTGAGATCCGGCCTCTGCACTCCAGCCTGGGCAACAGAGCGAGACTCCGACTCAAAAAAAAAAAAAAAGAATTGTACCTGCTTGACTTTTTCCGTAATCCACCCATGTGGAGCTACTATGTAATTCTAAGACCAATGGCCTAAGAGAGTGGTCCTAAGTGCTTGGTGACCACATTCAATTCAGAGGTTTTGCTATTGTTTTGTAGCTTTGTGATCAGATGCCCTGATTATGCATTTACAGAAACACCGTCCTCATTGGAATAAGTCTCTAACAGCCAACTCTGTGAGCTGAGGAGGCACAGTAGCCTCCTGGACTGAGATGCCTTCAGCGATGTCCTTCCTATTTTCAGAGGATAATGAAAGGTGACCCGCCATCCCATAGAGCACCAGCCTTAAGGATCTTGAGTAGTCATTTCCTAAGGTCATGTCTTCCTGGCATTAGGCAGAAACCTGTGTCCCATTTCTGTCACATAGGATGTATGAGTTGAGTGTCAGAATGGTTCTTCAGTGGCTCTTTAAAGAATAAAGTCTATCCTGATGCTGCCTGGCCAGGCAGAGGCTGTAGAGGTCAATGGTAGGGCTGGCCTCAGGGATGCAAAAGAGACCTAAAGTGGTTAGGGCTTCCTGTGTGCTGGGAATTGAAGAGGTACTAACCTCTGAACATCTTTAGAGGACACTGTGGGGAAATAGCAGAGATTGGAGAGGGAAAACTCAGGAGGTGATCACATTTAGGAGGTACTAGGAAAAGGAGTCACTTGAAGGAAGCAGGAACCAGAGATGGTCACAGAGCTATGAGATCCATGTCTCTCACAGCCAGGCCTCCCAGGCAATTCCACTCCCATGTACTGAGCACTTCCTATGATACCTGCTCCACTCAGCCCTGGGAATACAGTCATGAATAAGAAATGCACCTGTTCACAAGAAAACTCCACACTCTACCTGGGAGACAGAAGCACAAAACAAAAACAACAAAAAACGCAGCATGACAGATATTCTGTTAATGATATAACAAAGGAAGAGAGGAGATGTCAGACTCTGTGAACACTTCAAAGATAAAATAATGTTTGAACCTCACCTTGAAGCACGGATGAGGGATCAACTGGTATAGGAAGGTTGGCAAAGCATATTGGTCAAAGGGAAAAGCAAAGTCCCAGAAGCTTACAAGGACATGGAATAATCCAGCCTTGTGGGGAAGGAGGTGGTTTCCAATGGAGGGAATGTCAAAAGTGGCAAAGGCTTCTACGAGGCCAAGCAGGAAGAAATCAGAGTCAACAGTGACTGCAACCTCAATTGTGTGTATATGTGTGTGTGTGTGTACCTCTGTGTGTGTATGCTGGTGCATGGCTAAGAGTGTGTGTGTGTATGTGTGACTATGAGTGTGTCTCTGTGTATACTGAAGATGTAAGTAGAGGCTCCTCTATTTATTCCTTCAAAAGGATATTCATTAAGCATCTATCACACACATGCTAGGCATTGGGAGAAGGGAGGTGAATTAGAAAGACACAGACCCCTACACTGACAGAACTCACACTCTAATGGGGAAGGCAGGCAAGGCACTAATAAAGTAACCCCAGCATGATGAGTGTGAAGAAGGAAACAGACATGATGATGTGATACAGCATAATCATGGAGGCAGGGTACACCTTCAGGTAGCCAGGCTGGAAGGCCTTCCCCAAAAGGAGGCGTTTGAGCAGAGCCCTGAGGATGAGAAAGGGGATTCTAGGCAGAGGGAACATTTAGAGCGAACAGGAACAACTTGGTGCACCTGAAAAGGACAAAAGAGGCTGCCAGTAGTGCTTGAGTGTACCCAGCCAGGACCAAAGAGCCAGGAGATGACTTCTGGTGAGTCTGACTCTTATTCTAAGAGCAGAGAAAAGCTGTTGAAGAATTTTAAGCAGGGAAAAGATACTTCCAGGTTTTTAAACAAGTCCTCTGGATGCTACATGGAGCTTGAACAGGAAGGGCCAAGAGTAGGAGCTGAGGGACCACCTAGCGGGGCTACTGCCATGGCCCAGGTGGAGGGGATGGTGGAGGCAGAGAGAAGTTGGGCAGTTTCGAAATAGATTTGGCAATGGAGTGAAGAGGACTCGAGAGGGGGGGAAATGAGTGGGGGAAAAAGAAGAAGCAGGGGTGATGTCTGGGTCTGGGGCTTGATCCAAACGAGCATAGAATCTTCTTAAGAAGTTTGTGTCCTGGGTTCTGGACATCTCTCCGGAGTGGGCTCTGCTCCTATGGCACGGCTGTGGTGAGGCAATCGTAGGGGACCTAATGTGGTTAGGGCTTTCTTTCGGTTCTGCAAGATCAAAGAGATGACTTTGCCCAGGGCTCCTCTGAGAACTGCCAGAAGTTTGCAAAGCTGGCTCCTGCCTGAGTAGTTAGCTCACACTCCTAGTGCCAGGGATAAATGGAGACTACTTTGATTTATTCAACCTGTATTTATTAAGCAGTTGCTGTGTGCCCAACCCTGTTCTAGGTTCTGGGAATACGGTCACGAACAAAACATACAAAAAAACCTACCCTCACATAGCTTTACAGTTGAGTGGTCTAACAATAGGTACAATAAATATACCATGTCAAAGAGATAAAAGAGCTATGAGAAAAGGTGGGGAGGAGGGGTAGGGAGTGCTGAAGGTAGGTGGAGGGGTGGGGGCTGAGAATGGAAAGATGGGAGGTATGTCAGCCTGCAGTGTTCAGGGACTACTTCACAGAGCGGCCTTTCTGGGGCTACAGTGCCTAAAGGGGCATCGGCCACTGCCTGCAGTCAGGTTCGACACATCATATTTGCTCTCTTCTTAGTGCTTACCACACTCTGTGATAAGCGTGTTTATTTATTTGTTTGCTAGTTTATTACTATTTCAAATAATTCAGATGAATTTTGGTATGATTCTAATAGGTGTAAGTTTGGGGAAAAGATGAAAATGGTGATTGGGTTGGGATTGTGAAACCCTAGTGTTTAGCCTAAAACTGTCTTCTTACATATTGTACGTTCAGCCTAAAGGTTTCCTGTACATCGTGAACTATAACCTAAATGGAGTTTTACACAGACCATAGCCTACTCTTGACTCAATCACTGAGTTTTGGCCAGTCGAAGGTGGCCAACTAGCCACACTGTGTTCAAATACTGCAAAGACCAAGCTGCAACCAATTCAGCTATTTCTGTATCTCATTTCCATTATCTGTACATCACTTTCCTTTTTCTGTTCATAAATCTTCTTCCCCCACGTGGCTGTGCTGGAGTCTCTGAGCCTACTGTGGCTTAGGAGTCTCCCCGATTCGCAAATTGTTCTTTGCTCAATTACACTCCTTTAAATTTAATTCAGTTGATTTTTTTTCTTTTAACACCATCAACGACCTAAGGAGCAGAGCTCAAATTTGGAAGATGCTAGACCTGGATATTGGGCTCCCATCTTGAACCTAGTCCTGGGTTCAAGTTGCAGAGGCTCTTCTGGTTGGGGTAGAAGGGAAGTATCCTGATGGAAGGGGGATTTGGAGAAACAATTTAGATTGGAGACCCTGAGGACTGGGTGAGCTGGGTGGACTTCTCTCCCTTCTTGGTCTGGGCAGGACAGAGGAAGGCAGGGTTTCAAAACAGGGTTGCTGTTGAGTTAGAGCCTGGCTTGTTCCTGATCCAGTGCTAGGAACCTAAGAGTTCAAAGAGGAGGGACCCCGTGCCTGCCCTGACCTTAATCCTGTCATCCCATCTCTAGCAAGTTGTGACAGACTTTCCTATAAGAACCTCAGCTAGGGAGGAGTACCCTTAATCAGCAACCGAAACTCTGTGCGGGTGTTAATTATGTGCATGCAGCTGACAGGTGATTATATCTTTCCCTCATTAAAGATGAGGAGAGTTCAACCCCTTTCTGTTCCCTGGGTCCTCTCCGCCTTCTACAGGAGGCTGAGGGTTGGGATGGGGCCCAGCTCTGTGGAGGTTGAATGGAAGACCTGGTACGCAGAGCCCTGTGCAGTTCAGAGTTCAGAGCAGCCCTGCTCTGCCATTAAGGGTGTAGAGGAAATGGCCCAATGTCAGATTCATGGGAAGAAGGAAGCAGGGGATGACCCTCTCAGAGCCCCGCACTCTGGAAGGTGGTCTCAGCAGGAAGGAAAGAGTCCTTCTTGCTGATGGTGCCACTGCTCCATCCCGCTTATCTTGTTCTGAGCATTTTAAACATCATTTTCCTCTTACACACATGATAGACAAATACACACATACGTATTGTTTATCACAGGCTTTGGGGGTGGTGACTTAGAAGAAAAGAGATGTAATAGAAGAGCATAAGATTGGGATGGGGGAGGTTAAAGTTACCATTCTTATTAATTGATCCTTGGTTATGTGATTCTGACCAAGTCAGTTAGACTGTATTGAAGTGTCCACATCTGGGAAAAGAATATTTTTTTAAAAATCATGTTTTATTACGAATACTTACATTTGTTGTGAAGAACTGCTATGATACTTATGGCAGTTATATGTAAACTCAAAAGTGCTATCCAAACATAAGGTCAAGAACTATCATTGAACTGTAGTACCCTTACTGGAGTGGACTTTTATAGAAACAGAACTGGGCAGGTGTAACAGGTTCTAGACATTAAAATTTTTTGTTTTGAATCAGCAACTTCTGGGTGGGCCAGAAAACTGCAAGAACTCTTCCAGGTTAGTCTGTGATTTTGAAGCGCAAAATGCAGGCAGAGGCATTTCTCAGGATGATCAGTGCAACGCTCATGGAGGCCTGCATGGAGCCCCCATACATGACCGTGTACGTCAGGGCATGACCTCTGGCTCAAATGCCAGCTCCACCACTTGTTAGCTGTTTGACCTTAGGCAAGTTTCTTCGTATCTTTAGATCCCAGTTTCTTCACCTGAAAAATAGGGGTAATTATTTTTTTCTCTTTCAATTTGGGGGTTGGAATGGGGAATTACATGAAAGCATTATATAAAGTGCTTTGCGTGGTGGTTGCACATGGGACTCACAGGGAATTCTTGAACTTGATTTTCAGGTTCTGATTTCTCAAAGCCTTCTCTCCATAACCCTCCCCTCAGTGGGAAAGATTCCGCCTCTTTCTACCCCTGGAGGCTCCCCCAGAGCAGAAACAGAAGGGCCTAGCTGCCACATAAGAGGGGAAGACCGAGGAATTAAGACTGTGGGGAGTGGACGGGCCCTTACATATTAGCTAGTCTCATCCTGTATTTCACAAATGAGGGACCATGCAAAGCACTTTACATAATTCTTTTATTTAATGCCCAGAAAGGCAGATGCCCAAACAAGGGCTCAGGACAAGTCAGAGGGAAAGCCTAGAAAAGGACCTGGGTTACCCAGCAGTCCACGCCGCCTGGGTCTTTCATATTTTATAATTTATCTTCAAGGGATTCCACCTCCGTGGCCATCGGAGAGCCCCAAAGCCCCTGGCCCGGGTAGTTTGACACCTGGGAGGGCAGGCCCAGTGGATGAGGCAGTATTTTCCAAGATCCACAGGTGTCCCCTGCTGGCCACGGGCTAAAGGTGCCGCCTTGAAATGGGCTCAGGTCCTCTCCGGAGAGGGGTGTGCCCTGAGCTGCTGGGTACCCTGGGCTAGTCACTGTGATATGTTTTTGATGTTCATTATTCCAGTTTGCTGTACCATTTACAAAGAGATTTAAATAATAATAAACAGTGTTTTTAAATTTACTCACGTAATTACCATTTCAAGTGCTCTTCATCCCTTGGTATAGCTCCAGATTTCCATCTGATATCATTTTCCTTCTGCCTAAAAGGCTTCCTGTAAGATTTCTTGTAGTTCAAGGTTGTTGGTGATGAATTCTGTCAGCATTTGAATGTCTTAAGAAGTCTTTTCTTTCTTCATTTTGAAAGATATTTTCCCTGGGTACAAAGTTCTAGGTTGACAGTTATTTCAGTAATTTAAAAATATTGGTCTGCCATCTTCTGACTTGGGTCATTTCTGACAAGAAGCCTGCTATTACTCTACTCTTTCTTTCTCTGTATGTAAGGTGTTTTTTTCTCCCTGTGGTTGCTTTTAAGATTTCTTTTTAATCAATGGTTTTCAGCAATTTAATTATGATGTGCCTTGGTTTCAATTTTTAAATATATTTATTGTGCTTAGGGATCATTGAGATTCTTAGATGTATAGTTTTCCTATTTTAAAAAATCAAATTTGGGAATTTGGGGTGATTATTTCTTCAAATTGCTTTTCTCCCATTCCCACTCCATCCTCTCCTTTAGGGACTCCAATTACATGTATATCAGGCTGCACGAAGATGTCTATGTTTGCTTAACTTATTCTTTGGTTTTCATTTCCTCTCCTTCATTTTAGATGGTTTCTATTGCTATGTGTTTGACACACTAATCATCACTTCTGCAGTGTTTAAAATGCTGTTAATACCATTCAGTTATTTTTCTCTTCAGACATTTTAGTTTTCATTTCAAGAAGTTTGATTTGTTTTTTTTTTCTCTCTCTCTCATGTCCCTACTTAATCTTTTCTGCTAGTGTTTTGGACATATGAAACACAATTATATTAACTTTTAGAACATCCTCATTTAGAACCCTATATAGGGTCTTTCTTTGTTTTTCAGGCTGGTCTTGAACTCCTAACTTCAAGCAATTCTCCTGTCTTGACCTCCCAAAGTGCTGGAATTATAGGCATGAGCCACCACACCTGGCCCTCATCTACTATTTCTGTCATCTGTCATCATTGGTCAATTCCGGGTCAATATCAGTTGATTTATTTTTCTCTTTATCTTTTTATTTTTTAACTTTGATTTTAATTTAAGGGGTACATGTGCAGGTTTGTTTAATAGATAAATGGTGTTTTGTGGGGGTTTGGTGTACATATTATTTTGTCACCAAGATAATAAGCATAGTATTTGATGGTTTTTCAATCCTCACCCTCCTCCTACCCCCTTCCATTAAGTAGGCCCTGGTGTCTATTGTTCCTTTCTTTGTGTCCATGTGTACTCAATGTTTAGCTCTCACTTATAAGTGAGAATATGTGGTGTTTGGTTTCCTGTTCCTGCATTAGTTTGCTTAGGATAATGGCCCCCAATTCCATCCATGTTGCTGCAAAGGACATGATCTTGTTCTTTTCTATGGCTGAGAAGTATTCCATGGTGTATATGCACCACATTTTCTTTATCCAGTTGCCTGTTGATGGGCATTTAGATGGATTCCATGTCTTTACTATTGTGAATAGTGCTGCGATGAACATATGTGTGCATGTGTCTTTATGGTAGAATAATTTATGTTCCTTTGGGTATCTACATCTATAAGTGTTCCCTTTTCTCCACAGCCTTGCCATCATCTGTTAACTTTTTGACTTTTTAATAATGGTCTTTCTAACTGGTGTGAGATGGTATCTCATTGTGGTTTTGATTTGCATTTATCTAATGACTAGTGATGATGAGTATTTTTTTCATATGCTTTTTGGCCATGTATATGTCTTCTTTTGAAAATTGTCTGTTCACGTCCTTTGCCCATTTTTTAATGGGGTTGTTTTTTGCTTGTTAATTTCTTTATGGATTCTGGATATTAGACTTTGTCAAATGCATAGTTTGCAAATATTTTCTGCCATTATGTTGGTTGTCTATTTACTCTGTTGATAGTTTCTTTTGCCATGCAGAAGCTCTTTAGTTTAATTAGGTTCCACTTACCAATTTTTGTTTTGGTTGCAATTGCTTTTGGTGCCTTTGTCATAAAGTCTTTGCCAGGGCCTATGTCCAGAATAGTATTTCCTAGGTTTTCTTCAAGGGTGTTTATAGTCTTAGGTTTTACATTGATGTCTTTAATTCATCTTGAGTTGATTTTTATATATGGTGTGAGGAAGGGGTCTAGTTTCCATCTTCTGTATATGGCTAGCCAGTTATCCCAGCACCATTTATTGAAGATAAATGGTTCAAGATCAGATAGTTGTAGCTGTGAAGCTTTCTTTCTGGGCTGTCTGTTCTGTTCCATTGGTCTGTGTGTCTATTTTTACCTGTACCATGTTGTTTTGATTACTGTAGCCTTATAGTACAGTTTTAAGTCAGACAATATGATTCCTCCAGGTGTGTTCTTTCTGCCTAGGATTGTTTCGGCTATTTGGGCTTTTTTGGTTTTATATGAATTTTAGGATTTTTTTCTAATTCTGTGAAGAATGACCCTGGGAGATAGGAATAGCATTGAATCTGTAAATTGCTTTGGGCAGTATGGCCATTTTAACAATATTGATTCTTCCTATTCATGAACATGAAATGTTTTTCCATTTGTTTGTGTCATGTCTGATTTCTTTCAGCAGTGTTTCATAACTCTCATTGTAGAGGTCTTTCACCTCTCTGTTTAGTTGTATTTGTAGGTGTTTTTTTGTGTGTGTGTGCGTGTGTGTGTGTGGCTATTGCAAATGAGATTTGTGTTCTTGATTTGGCATTCAGCTTGGACATTATTGGTGTATAGAAATGCTACTGATTTTTGTGCACTGATTTTGTGTCTAGAAGCTTTGCTGAAGTTGTTTATCAGATCTAGCTTTTGGGCTGAGACTACGGGATTTTCTAGGTATAAAATTATATCGCCTGCAGAGATAGTCTGACCTCCTCTCTTCCTATTTGGATGCCTTTTATTTCTTTCTCTGGCGTGCTTGCTCTGGTTAGGACTTCCTCTCTTTATTATGTATTATATTTTCCTTCTTTGCATGCCTGGTAATTTTTTATGGATACCACACATTGTGAATTTTACCTTTTGAATGGCTGGATATATTTTTGTTTCTATAAACAAGAAACAAAATTAAGTTACTTGGAAGCAGTTTGGTCCTTCAAATTTTGCTTTATAAGATATGTTGGGTGGCACCAGAGTAGTGTTTAGCTTAGGACCAATTTTACTACACCACTGAGGCAAAACCTTTCTGAATACTCTACCCACTACCCAATAAATTATGAAGCTTTCTACTCTAGCTGTTAGGAACAGGGATTCTTTCTAACTCGGGGTGATCCTGGGATTATTCGCTTTCATTCCTGCAGGGAGGTCCATCCTCTGCCTCAGGTAGTTTCCTCACATACAGGTGCTGATCATAACTCAGCTAAGGATCTGAGGGGAGGCTGCTCCTGATTATCAGGGCTCCCCTGCCACCTTCTCTCTCTAGCCCTTTCCTTGCTAGGCAGTAGTCTACCTTGCAAACTCTAGCTGCCTTGTTCTTTCAGGATCCAGTTCTATTTTTTCAATCCTGAGAGTCCACTGGACTCTGCCAGGTTCCCCGCTGAGCCACAGCCTGGGAACCCTCTGCCAGAAGGAGGCCAGGACAGTCCTAGGGCTCAGCTCATTTTGTCTCATTTTGCAAACATCACGGTCCTGCATCACTTCAGATTCATGGTCTTAAAAACTGTTGTTCTTTTTATATAGTCATTCCTTGGTATTCATGAAGGGTTTGTTCCAAGACGCTTGAAGATACCAAAATCCGGAGATGCTCTAATCCCTCATGTAAAATGGCATAGTATTTGTATATAACCTATGCACATCCTCCTGTAGACATGAAAACATCTCTAGATTACTTATAATACCCAATATAATGTAAATGCTATGTAAATAGTTGTTATACTGTATTTTTAAATTGTATTTTTATTGTATTTTTTTTCAAATATTTTTGATCCATGGTTGGTTGAATCCATGGATGTAGAAGTCGAGTATAAGGAAGGCCAACTATAGCTTGTCAGATTATGTAGTTGTTTCACGTTACAGGATAAAGCCATCCCTGTAACTCCATTCTCATTGGAAGAGGAAATTTCCACTTCATATTTTTGCTAGCATAATACCATTTTCCTGGTATTTTTCAGAATCATAATCTAACATTGTAATTCTAATGTATTTAAAGTTATACATCAGTTTAAAATTTCATATTGGCTGAACATGCAATCTCCCCAGTAAGACAGGCATTTGCCTTTATCTCTGGTGAGGCTGGCCATTGTCTTTTGTGTTTAGCAGTTCCCTACAATCCCTCCATAACCAACCTGGGTCTCTCTCCACTTCCAGAAGCCCTGACAGACTGTTTTAGAACTGGAGAGATGAGGGATGGTGGTGAGATGCTAAGAACACACAGGAGAGGGTATGGAAGGAAGGAGGGCAAAGGGGCAGGAGTTCCTAGGACCAAGTCCCATCACCTTTCACCCCCACCCTGACCACCTCCCTCCCCTCCACGGCACACATCTCTCTGCCCCTCTTTACAGAGCCTCTTTAGTTAGTGTGTCATGTGGTTCTGGTATCACAGTCACTACTCTGGTTGTGTGGAAGGGCAGAATCCCAGGGCCCCAGGACAGAATGGAAGACTGTTGGTAAGGCAGGACTTAGTCCCTTAGAGAGTTACCAGGCCAGCCCTGCCCCATGCTGTGGCAATCACAGGAGTGTGTGATACAGAGTGCTTGGAGAATAGGACTAGACCACACTTGACAAAATGGTGCCTATGGGGGCGCAACAATAACATGGCATTTTAGGAAGAGGTGGATAGGACAATGAGTTGCTTTGGGGGCTTTGGTCTTGTAGACCACGTCTAGGGTTCTGAGAGGGAAACTGTACCTTGCAGAATGACTGCCATCTGCCAGGCACAGTGCTAGGCTTTTTACAACCATTACGCCAATCATTCCTTATGATAACCTTATGTGGTGGGCATTGTCCTTTTACATTTCACATCTGAATACAATTAGACTCAAAGGGTTTCAGATAGTTATTCAACGGGACTTGCCCTCCAGAGTCTGGGAGGGCAGAGAAGTTTGCTGGGAGACTGAGAGAGTGCTTATGGGATATTGTGATATGGGAGGAGCTGGACAAAGCCCTGGTGTGCTCATTTTGGAGATGCCAGGTGGGACCAATCCCATCACAGCAGCTGCTTCACCGGGGAGATGCCCTGCAAGGGTGAGGTGTGGCCTAGGTAAGGTGTAGGAACTGGAAACTGAGGTAGGGCTGGGGGTGGTGGAACATAACAAGAGTGGAAACAGTGCATGAGGGCAAAAATGTGATGGGGAAAGTAAAAAAAAAAAAAAAAGATCTGGAGTCTACAGTTAAATTGAGTGGCGATGAAGAAGTGAAATATTAATTTGGACCATGTGAAATTGTTGTTTTGTTGGTAAAATGCTGAATTATGAGCAATTTTATGTGTTCAACCTAACGTAAGCTCTCTGTGGGTAAGCAACAAATATTAAGTATAGCCCATGGAATGCAGAGTGGTCTAAAGGTGAGTGGCACTAGATCTCAGCATTTGGAATGCCTACCTGTCCCCATATGTATCATCAGAAGGCACCTGTTAAAATGCACACGTTACCTAGAAGTAGCAAATACTACCTAGCAACAGCCTGGCACAATTGGCTTTATTAAACCAAGTTGTCACTTACTATGACAACAGCTATATAAAGTGACTGAAAAGAGAATTGGTATTTTGATTGAAAGATCATTTTGATTAGGTAGAGCCTGAGATGGGGGAGCTGCTTGGCAGGCTGTGGGCAGCACTTGGCACAAGGTGTGTGTGTGTGGTGGGGGTTTGATAGAAGGCATTGAGAGAGAGGAAGCAGAGGTCTGGACCCAAAAGACTTGCTGACTGGCTATGCCTATAAGCTTCCCTGTGCTGACCGCTGTCAGCCAACAATTAGGATTTCCGTGGTGCTCTGGCTCCCTCTTCAGGTAAACTCCTGAAATGCATCGCCGCGTCTCACGAAGAAGGAGCTCCAGTGAAGCTTCAGAGATGGAAGATGGAAGGGGTAAGGGAACTAGTATTTCTCAAATGCACACTGTGTTTAGGCAGTCTGCTGAAAAGTGGCCACTCTTATTGCCATGTATAGAAGTATAAACTCAGGTTCAGAGAATTTACGTGATTTGTCCAAGGTCATAACTCAATGGTGGCAGAGCTGGGATTCAACTTCAGGTTAGCCTGACTCCAAAAGACAAAGGTTGACCATGGGCATCTCCAGGAGAGGGAGCAGCTTCTATTGATTTTTGAATCCAGAGCAACTTCCATTGATTTCTGAATCTCCAGAGTATAGTTGGGTGCAATAAATGTGAATCCCCAAAGACACAGGGCCCCGCTTAAGATCCCATATGTGGTTTTCCTCCAAAAGTCAAAACCCAGCAAGTTTGTGCCCCTCTGACAGCAGTAGGAACCTTGGGCCCCAGGGCTGTGTCTGGGGCAGTCCCTCATCTCTAACTTCTGAGTGTTCTTGGCAACCACCTGGAACACAGTTTTCCATGGTGCAGTGCTTCCTCCTCCACCTGCTCTTTCACATAAGGGATCGCCTTTGACCTTAACAACTGCTATCTCTGTTTGACAGAGGATATTTGATTTTTGAAGATGGAAGAGCATCTATCTATGCATCCATTCATTCATAAAACTGACAAATATTTATTGAGTGCCTACTATGTCCAGTCAGTGTTATTGACTCTAGAGATACAGCAGTAAACAGAATAGATAAAAGCTGGCGTATGTGGGTGGAAGTAGTAGGCAGTGAACAATAACCCTAATAAATATGTAAATTATACAACATGTTAGAAGGTGATAACCACTATAAAAATAGAGCTGAATAAGGAATGAGAGTTTATGTGGCAGGGATAAAGAGTGAGTTTTAATTTAAATGGACTGGTCAGATCTGCTTTATTAAGAAGCTTACTTTTGAAAGAAATACAGGGAGGGAACCAAGCGATATCTTGGGTAAGAAGATTCCAGGTAGAGGGAAAAGCCAATGCAAATGTCCTAAGGTGAAATCATTCCTGACCTACACAAGATACAGCAAAGAGGCCAGTGTGGCTAGAAGGGAGTGAGAGAGGAGAGTAATGGGGTTGAGCTACCTCTATTGACTGAGTATATGTTATATGCTGGGCACCACTAGGCACTTACACACGCTGATCATGTCAACTTCTCTGGGAGTGTGTTGTGAACCAATTTAGAAGTTGAGAAATAGAGGTTTGGTGAGAGTGGGTAACTCACACATGGCCACAGAGCCAGCAAAACAGATGTTCTGGCTCCAGAGCCCCATTCTTTCCTCTGCACCCAATTGCCTTCATTCGGCCCAGTGGCCCTGCCTGCAGCAGCTCCCACGCTCTGAGCTGGCCTCCTTGTGTCAGTGAGCCCCAGCTCAGTGGCCAAGGAGGGCCCCAGGAGTCACAGGCTCTCACTGATCCCCACCACACCGAGGCTGCTTCCTTGTACCCCTGGTTTTAGGTCCAGCATCCTCACCACTCTGAAATCAATTACTATTTTTACTTCTCTCTCTCTCTTTTGGCATTAAGTAGACTTTTTGTTCTTAAATTATCTGAAAGTAAAAGCATTTTCTTCTTGAAAGTGAAAGCAAGTGTGGAACATTTTTAACCATGCTGTTTCCTGTCTGTTCTAGTTTCTCTGGGTAGTGGGTTCACAGTAGCTCAGAGTATAAGGCGTGGGATGTATGTGGGGGTGAGGGTTGGCCCAGGTGGGCATCAGCATTTGATTCCTTCCTGGTTGCTGTAATTTGGAGGACTAATCAGGCTGCGAGATGTGCAGAAGGGTGGATGCCACCTGGTGGTTTTATGCATAAACCACTTTTCACCCAGTCAATCTTCATTCTTCTTTACTTGGAAATGGCAAATGAAGTCTTTCCAGATGTGACTCTAGCAAATTAATTCTTTCAGTCTTCCCAAAACACTTTATGTGCATAATATCTTATGGTAGCATCATGCAAATGTCCCTTTGCCTTTGCTTGTGCTGGTATACATTATGAAAAATAGTCTGTACATTCAAGATGTCCCCCAACATCATCTACTTCAAAAATCACCTGCTTCCAAGATCCATCCCTTACACTCTCCAAACTCCCCAGTCCTCAGTGCCCCTAAGGCACCTTGAACTACATCCACTCACCATGTGGCTAATGTGTTTGTCTTCCCCCAGAAGGGGACAGGGAATTAACATTATTTATGGCATATTCCAGAGGATGTGCACAGGTCCTAGGACATAGCAAGGTGTTCAATAACTGTCGAAAGAAAGAATGCAGGCAACATACGACAATAAATAGGAAACAGACTGCATTTCGGTTTGTGGAGATGTGTGACATCTAAATAGAAGAAGGATGTTCCTCCTTTGGTGAGAGAGTTTCAAAGAGTTATTGCACTTATAAACTTTTTATACTAAGTATTGCTGCTGGCAACTCAAAAACATCCTTTTTTAAGAGTTTTAGGGGCCAAAATTCATACAAAAACTCCCAGATGTTAAGGTTTTGACTTTTAAAAAGACAAACTGCCTGCATTTTAGGTTTTACTAACTCATGCTTCTCCTTTAATCTGGCCACACAGATACCTTACCAGGTCTTACCTCACTGTTAAAAAAAAATTGTCCGCAAACTTATAACATATTACCAGGATTGTCTGACTACATGTGTGCCTCCCACAAAGGGCTTAGCGTCTATGTTGGGAAATGGAGATGTGCCAGAAAGCCAGGCTGGAGCATTGTCCATGGCCTTCAGGGCTGTGCTAAATAAGGACTTGTGGAAGGGCGCCCTCTCGTGGGGAATCAGGAAATTAAAAATACAAGACGTTACACAATCATAGCCATAGATACGGATAGACATGACACAAAATCTTCCTATTGCTTCCCTACACACTCTCTTTTCAATGTCTTTCAAGGACTAAAAGTCTTTAATTTTAAGGATTTCAATTTATCAGTTTTTTTCTTTTATAAAATATAAAACAGTTTTTCTTTTATAAAATAGCACTTTTTATGGCCTGTTTAGGAGATTTTTGTCTACCCAATATATTCTCTTCAGTTTTAATTTCGAAGCTGGATTATTTTAACCCTCACATTTAGACCTATGATCCACTTCTTACAAATATTTTTTGTATGGATTGAAGTAGGGGTCGAGATTCATTTATTTCCCCACACGGATATTCAAATGACCCAGAATCATTTCCTACCATTTTCCCCCATAATTACATAGTTAGTGGGTTTCGTCATAAACATAGTTGTCATTCTATATGTGGGGAACGCGACTTCTTATTTTGTTCTATTGTTCTACTTTCAAACCAATACCACAGTCATAGTTACTGCAATGTTATAACAAATCTTTTTTTTTTTTTTTTTTTTTTTTTTTTGGTGACAGAGTTCGCTTGCCACCTGGCTGAGTGCAGTGACCGGATCTCAGCTCTCACTGCAAGTCTCACCTCGGTTCTCAGCCATTCTTTCCTGCCTCAGTTTTGAGGCTTATGATTTTGCTTCGAGTGACCTTGAAGATCTTGATTTTTTGACCTGATCCGCTTTTGTTTCTTTGTTTTCCCGAGAAGCATCATACTTTGTCGACGTGACTCCTGATTGTCCTGAGGATTTTGATGAGTTTCCTTCCTTTTTCCTTCCTCTTTCCTTCTTCCTTTCCTCTTTTTCCTTCCTTTTTCCTTTTCCTTTTCCTTCCTTTCCTTCCTGCCGCCGCCGCCGCCGCCGCCGCCGCCGCCGCCGTTTTTGGGTTTCACTCTTGTTGCTCAGACTGGAGCAACATGCAACCGACCACTGCAACCTCTCTGCCTGCCAGGTTCAAGCGATTCTCCTGCCTCAGGTTCCCAAGTAGCTGGGATTACAGACATGCGCCACCACGCCTGGCTAATTTTGTATTTATTTATTAATTTTTTTGAGGTGGAGTCTCTCTCTGTCCCTCAGGCTGGAGTGCAGTGGCGCGGGCGCGACCTCGGCTCACTGCAACCTCTGCCTCCCGGGTTCAAGTGATTCTCCTGCCTCAGCCTCCTGATTAGCTGGGATTACAGGCGCGCGCCATCACGCCAGGCCCTAATTTTGTATTTTTAGTAGAGACGAGGTTTCACCACGTTGGTCAGGCTGGCCAGTCTGGAACTCCTGACCTGGGGTGATCCACCAAAGTGCTGGCAGAGCTACAACGCCCGACCAGTTCTTTGCATTTTCATACACGTTTTAGAATCTGCCTGTCAATTTTATTTAAAAAACCCTGCTGGGACGAGAATTTCTTTATACAAAAAAGTGAAGATAATTGACATTTTACAATATCAAGTTTCTAACTCATAAATAAATATTGAATTTTTTAAATTTATTTAGGACTTCTTTAATTTCTCTCAGTACTATTTTATAGTTTTCAGCTTAGAGAAGTTGCACCTTTTCTACTAGATTTATTTCTGTTTGATGTTTGTGGGTGCTATAATAAATGATATCTTAAAATTTTTATTTCTTATTTGATGGTTGCTAATAAATCGAAATACAATTGATTTATTGTAAATTGACTTTTATCTATCACCCTTGCTAAGTTTAGTTATAATTTTAGTTGTTTTGTACATTATTTTTGATTTTACACAAACACAATCATGTCATCTGAGAATAACAGTTTTATTTTTTCTAATCTGAATATCTTTTATTATTTTCTACTTCTATTGTGATGACTATATTTCTCCCTTACTTTGTTAATGTTAATTAATCATTAATTGCCTTTCAAATATGAAACAGGTTTGAAACTGTTTCTAAAACAAACTCCATTTGTTGATCAGTTATATGTTATTCAACCAAATACTAATCTAGGTTTTGTTGTAAATGTATTTTAAAGATGTGATTAACATTTGTAATCAGTTCACTTTAAGTAAAGGAGATTGTCCTATGGATTTCAGAATTGCCTATCCAGCATCCACAATCCTATAAGCCAATTCCTTGCAATCACTTTCTCTTTCTTTCCCTCTCCTCCACCCCCTCTCCTCCACACACACACACACACACACACACACACACACACACACACACACTCTTTCTCTCTCACACACACACACACACATATACTGGTTCTGGTATTATTCTTCTAGTGCAACTCTGACTGACAGAGATTTTCGTACTCAGTGGTGGAGTGTAGAGGAACAGAAAAATGAGTTTTCTGAATTAATTCTGGGTTCTCTGCAATTGTCTAATCTGATTGGATTTAAAGGCACTGAGGACTATTTTCAGTGGTAAAGAGGGCACTGGTTGTCCATGGTGTGATGTGGCAACAAAGATATGTAAAATATGGCCATTAGATACTCCTTGTCAAATACCTATTTCTTTTCTTTGGAAGAATTTATGTAAGATTCATATTGTTTCTTCCTTAATAGAGGAGGAGAATTTACCAGTGAAGCTTCTGGGTCTGGCATTTTTTTGTGTTCGAAAGTCTTTTTAAGGAAACATTTACATTATTTTAATATTGAAATTTTACATTTCTTCTTAGGTCAGTTTTGGCGAGTTTTTTTTTAAAGAATATCCATTTCATCTGAATTTTTTTTTTTAAAGAATATCCATTTCATCAGAAATGGATCAGAAAATCCATTTCTGAAGTTTTTTTTTTAAAGAATATCCATTTCATCTGAGTTGTTCATAATAATGTATGATCAGTAGTGATTTCTTCTTTTTGTTCCTTATATCCATAATTTTCACTTTTTCTTTTATTTTCTCGCTCAATTTTATTAATTTTTACCTTTATTCATTTTAATCCTTTTTAAAAAAATTTTTGAAAAGACTAACTTTTGACTTGGTTGATTTTCTCTGTTGTGTGCCTATGTTCTATTTCATTGATTTCCTCTCTTTATTATTTATTTATTATTTAAAATTTCAGGAAGGGGTTGGTTGGCCATTCTTTTTCCAGTATTTTGAGACAAAAATTTAGGTCTTTGTCCACATTTCTTTTTTCTAATATTTACCTTAAAGCAACAAGATTTTCTCTAAGAACTGATTTAGCAGCGTTAAAAGTTTTGATGCAGAATATTTTATTGAGTCAGCCCAAAATGTTTCCTACTTTGCTATGTGATTTTTTTCTTTGACTGATGGGTCATTTAAAAACATGTTGCTTAATTTCCAAACATTTGGAGATTTTCTAGTTATCTTTCCGTTAGTGAGTCCTGACATAATTTCACAGTGGTCAGAGAACATATGATTTCAGATCTCTAAGATGTGCTGTATGATACAAGACAGTTTATTTTGGTCAATGTTCAATGCACATTTGAAAAGAATGTGTACTCTGATAGTTGATGTTTGTTCTATATATGCCCATTATGTCAGGTTGATTTATCCTCCTCAACTTTACTGCTTGTTCTAATTAATTACTGAGAGAGAGAAAGAGAGAGAGAGATGTTACTATCTTTGCTATGATTATGGAGTTCTCTATCTCTCCCTTTAGTTCTGACAATTTCTGCTTACTGTAATTTGTTTTCACAAAGTATATTTCTACCATTTTTAAAATTTGAACCATTCTGTGTCTTTATGTATGATAAATGCTTCCTATAAACAACATATAATTGATTTTTAAAAATCAAGTCTAACACTCTTTGTCTTTTGATTGTAGTATTTAGACCATTCACATTTAATGTAATTACTGATATAGTTAGGTTTAAGTTTGCCATTTCTACTTTTTGTTTGTTTCATTTCTTTAATAATTTTAGTCATTTTTTGATCAATTTTTAAATTATTTCATTTCTCTTCTGTTAGCTTTTAAAATATATTTTTCTTTATTATTATTTTAAGTTATCCTAGAAATTAAAATATTCTTTAAATTTTTATAGCTCATTTTAAATTAGTATTTTTACTACTTCTCAAACAATGCAAGAACCTTAACTTTCTTTCCTTTTGCTATTATTATAAATTTCATTTTGACATATATTATAAATTCCTATGATTTTTTGTTGTTTTAAACAGCCAGTATTCACTTATAATTTCTCAAATATCTACCTTTTAAAAGTGATTTTTATTGTTTTCTGCAATTTCATGCTTTTATCTGGGATCATTTTCCTTTAGCCTGAATGAATTCTTATAGTACAAGTTCACTAGAGGAGAATTATTTCATCTTTTTCATGATGTTGTTTTATTTTTCTAAAAATATTATTGTAAAAATACTTTTGTAAAAGTCATTGTAAAAAATATTGTAAAAAAGTAATTTCTTTTTAGAAAGATCTTTTCACAAGACAATGAATTATCTGTAGTTTTGCCCTACCACTTTGAATATGTGATTTCATTATATTCTATATTCTATACATTCTATTTAAAAAGTCAAACACAATTCTTATTGGTACACCTTTTAAAATTATATATATATATATTTTTTTTTCGGACTCCTTTTGAGATTATTCCTATGCTTTGGCTTTCTATAAATCTCTATAATTTCTTTAGGTGTGGCCTTCTCTACATGTATCATGCTTAAAGTTGGTTTAAATTTTTGTATTTCTTTGTGTTTCATCAGGTTTTGAAAATTCTTGCACATTAATTCTTCAAAGATTGCCCCGTCTCATTCTCTTCTTTCTCTCTGAACTTTAGTAACGTGTGTATTAGACTCTTCGAGCATAACCAACTTGTCCACTCTGCTCTTTTTTACCTCCATTTTTTCCCTCTGTATGCATAGGTTTGTGTATTTTTTATTGACCTTTCTTCAAGTTCACTTACTCTGTCTTCTACCATACCCAGTCTGTTGTTACCCCCACCAAGAATGTTTCTAACTCCAGATATTTAATTCCAGAGTATATTCACTTGATTTCTTTTATTGATTCTAATTGTTGAAATTCTCCTCCTTTTCATCTGTTTTGTCCATCTTTCATTCTATTTTAAAAAGACATATTTATCATGGTTATATTAAAGTTCTTTTTTAAACTCCTGCATCTCCTAGCATGGGATTATCTCCCAGTTGTTGCCTTTTCTCTTGATGTTTATCATCTTTTCCTGCATTTTTTTGTGACTAATTTTTTTTTTTTTTTTTTTTTTTTTGCTGTACTGGCTAGTCTGGATGATGCCTTGTAGAAGCTCTGGGTCATGTTTTCCACCTTTGAAGAGCATTGAGTTTTGTTCTGGCAGGCAGTTTAAAGTACCAGAGGATCATCTTGATACTGTTGAGACTTGGCTTTAGGTTTTGTTAGAGTAGATACCTTTCTTTACTTCCAGGGTGGTGCCTGCTCTTAGGGCATGAGTCAAAATCCTAGCGAATAGTGTTTCTGAGGTCTTAACTAAAAGTTCAAGATAAACCCTAAGTTTGCTCCGCTCAGACCTAGTGTCAACTTCTAACTTCTAGCTTCTTAATACTGTGCAGTCTCTAACAGATCTTCAGTTCTCTAGCCTTCCAGTGGCTCTTTTCTCCCAGGCCTCTTTTAGTATCACTCTATACAGAAGCAGCTTAGTGGTTGTCAAAGGATCTAAGAAGGAATTTTAATGTAGATTTGTAGGTGTACCTCCCTGTGGATTTCTCTTCTCTGGGACACTGCCCACCAAATCCTAGCTGCTTGGCAGGCCTGAAATCTGATCTCTATCTCTTCTGCTTAGTTTGGCCTTCTCAAAGAAAACCATGTTGAAATTGGGGCTTACTTTTTGTGCCTTTCTTTTCTCAAGAATTATAATCCTGTGTTGGTTTCTGTTCAATGCTTGAAAACATTTGTTTTGTATCTTTTATTAAGCTGCTTAGTTGTTTATGATAGGAGGATTATTTGTCAGCAACTCCATCATGGTGCAAATAGAAAAAAATCACTCCGTTCATATAAGATGTTTCAAATACAAGTTTATTTCTGGGTTTTATATTTGATTCTACTGATCTACTTGTCTTTCTCTGTGCCAAGGCCTCACTATTCTAATTTCAATTGCTTTATTATAAGTCTTACATCTGGTAGGGCACATCCTGCTACCTTTTCTCTCTAAGAGTGTCCCAGTCTTTGCTTGCTCCTTTACATTTTTGTATTAGTATTAGAAGTGGCTTGCTGAGTTCCATAGAAGTCCTATTTATATTTTTTTTGGAATGCATTAGATCTATAGATTAATTTTAAAAAGACTGCTGTCTTTGAGATTTTGAATCTTCCTGTTTGTGAACATGGTATCTCTCTGCATGTATTTAGGTTTTTATTAATGTTTCTCAATTAAATTTTATAATTTTTTTCATAATGAGACACATTTTATAAAACTTACCTAAAATAAAATATTTTATGTTTTTTGCTGCTATTGTAAATAGTATTAAAATAATTAAATTTTCTAGATTTATTTTGTTTTGACACATAATAATTATAATATTTATGGGGTATAGTGTAATTTTCCATATAGACATAGATAATAATCAAATTAGTGTACTTAGCATATACATCACCTCAAACACTTGTGATGTTTTTATATTGATAACATTCAAAATTACATTTTCTAATTGTTCATTGCTGCTATGTAGAAATACAATAGATTTTTGTATAGTGATCTTATTTTCAACTTTCTTGATAAACTCTTTTTGTCAATTACAATTTTTCTGTAGGTTTTGTGTTTTTAAATAGATGATAATAACAACTATGGATAATAACAGCTTTGATTTTTTTCTTTTAAACTCTTCAGAGCTATGCTTGTAGTATAGTATATATGTATATATATAAATATGAAACATATCTTTTTTTCTCTCTTACTGTGCTGGACATGCTGGACATGGTGATAGCAGGATATTTGCCTTGTTGCTGATTTTAAAGGGAAGGCTTTTTAAATGACTCCCAGCAGGAAGACTTCCCAAGCGACCGGACTGCTGTCTTGTGTGCTGAGCTGGAGGCCGCCCCTCCTCCACGGCGGCCCTAGCTTTGTTTATTCTTTCTCAATCCCTACTCTTTTTTGAGACGAGTCTCGCCTGTCCCCCTTAGGTTGGAGCGTGCATCTGCCTACTGTAAGTCTCTCTCCCAGGGTTTACCATCTCCTTGCCTTAGCCTCCCGAGTGGCTGGGACTGCCAGGGCTCCCACCACGCCTCAAGCATCTTCTGTGGGAGTTTTAGTAGACTTGGTTTCACCATGGTCTCAATCTCCTGACCTTTAGATTCAATTCACTGGCCTCCCGAAAGTGCTGCTGGGGACATGGTGGACGCGTCTGCCCCTTAATTTTTTTTTTAACCTGTAAAATATGGGTTTTGCCCCTATAATAGCAGTTTCTCAAACTCTAGGGCGGGTGAGTTCCCTTCCAAGTCACAGGTTCTGTTAAAAAATCTATAAAATAGTGAAACTGAAATATATATAACTTTCCCCTTAGACAAATGCCCATTTTATTCTCTTTGACAAGGCTTAAGTGCTAGACAAGTGGTAGTAAGAATTGAACAAGTAAAAGACACTTACAAAAGGAATATTTAAAATTAAAAAAAAAAAGGAATGACAGATGTGTTAGATATTTTCCCCTGCAGACTGGGAAAAGATCACTACTATTGACTTTAGATTGAGGAAAGCCTTGACCCAGGGTTCCTAAACGCACATGAAAGTGTTCCTTGAAGACTATCTAGTTTTGGAAGCCCAATCTTTTTCAATCTCCTCTTCCCCTTGGTCTTCTTTCTTCCTTAATGTCACAATTACAGCAGCTCAGGAGATAGAGTGTGAGAATATTTCTCTTCATTTCACTTTGAAATTGTGTTCTTTTGAACAATTTCATTCAACATCTTTTCAAGAACTATTTCTTAAGTACCTACTCTGTGCTAGGGTATATGCCGGCTGCTGGGAATAACATGGTGACCAAAACAGTTTCTGTCTTCAGTGGCGAGTGGAGAAGGCAAGTGAGTAAACAGACAATTACAATAAAATTTGGTAAGCTCGAGGTGCTGAGGGAACACTTCCTCTCAAGGGATTCAGGGACAATGTGAAATGAGTATTTGTCTCATACACAGATAAATACTTAATGCTGGCAAGCTATAACCAGCATGTAATTAGATATTGACAGTGCCTTTTGTTACAGTACTTTAATCAATATTATCTAATTTTCTCCTCACAAAAATCCCCCAAGGAAGATATTAACATTTTATTTTATCGATGAAGGAATGAGAACTCAGAGCACTTAAAATGCATTTCTAAAATCATACAAATTGTAGGTGGCTAGGAAGACATTCAAATACAAATAAAATGTTTGTTGACATATTTTGACCAGTGTATAATACATGATTCATTATATATACAGAAAAACTACTGAAAACCAAAATCATGAAGTTCAGTTGGGTATCAGTTGGGTGTCTGGGGGGAAATACCCAGAAAGATTGTTCCTTGGCCAGGTAGAGGCCTAGTGGGTGTCTGGAGAGCCTCAGAGATGCTAATTACCCAAACAAGATATTAATTAGACATTTCCCCTTCACTGGCTCTGCAGAATGTGTAAAAACCCATAAAAGAATGAATACCTCAGGCTAATCTTTTGGATGAGTTGTAACTAACAATGTCCAGTCCTTCTCAGAACCTCTGATTGATCAAGCCCACTGGTTCTTGGGTTGTGCAGGCAGTGCAGACATAAACCAGGTTTCAACCCTTTGCTGGCATTCCCGTGGCCATGGAAAGGGGAATGGAGAGCAAAGCATCAGGATGGTATAGAGAGGTGGAAACAGTGAAACCCAGACACTTGTGAGGCTCTTATATCGTTACCACCTCACCAGCCCTGCACATGCCCTACGGTAATTATAGCTAACACTTAATGAGTACTTACTGTATACAGGCCCTTTGCTAAGTATTTACATGGTGTCATTTAATCCTCAAAGCCACTCTATGAGGTGGGCACTGTCATTATTCTCATCCCATAGACTAGGAAATTAAAGTCTTATTAGAGCAGGGGCTGGTGAGCTATGGCCCATGGACCAAGCCTGGGCCACTGTCTGGATTTGCAAATAAAGTTTTATTTGAACACAGTCATATATTTTCATTTATGCATTATATATGACTTCTTTCATGCCACAACTGCACAGTTAAGAAGCTGTGACAGAGATCATCACAAAGCTGAAATATTTCCTATCTGATTCTTTACATAAAAGGTTTACCAAAGCTTAATTTATTCAATGGCACCTTTTTTGAAGGAGGCTGAACTGGGCTATCAACCTGGGCAGTTGGATGCCAGCACCTATACTTATAATCACATGCTCAATTGCCTTATTATGAAGTCTGACTTCCTGGGTGTTCAACCTGCACAGTTAAATAGGGCCTGCACTTAGAAGGCCCCATATGACTATGCATGTGGTTTAATGCTCTGCTTTTACTTAATAATTTTTGAACAAGGGGTTCTGCATCTTCATTTCACATTGGGCCTTGAAAATGATGTAGCTGGTCCTGCTTATTATAGCAACCACTAATGTTGAGTAACAGAGCAGAAGATGGTCCCTCAGCCACCTGTTCCCCTGCCTGTATTCATGAGCCTGATGTAGTGCATGAAACAGAAGACTCGGCAACTGCCCCAGTCCCTTTATCCTGAGACCACCCTGAAGATAAGCCTGAGGTCTTTGCCTCACCTTTGATGCTTTCACAGACTCACACATAGTCACAGGGTGAAATGTGAGAGGAATGCATTTTTTAAAAATTATTTTTTGTTTTAAAATTTTATTTATTTATTTATTTATTTTGTTAGACAGGGTCTCCCTCTGTCACCCAGAATGAAGCTCAGTCTTGCATAGCTCACTGCAGCCTGGGCTCAGGCAATCCTCCCACATCAACCTCCTGAGTAGCTGGTACCACAAGCACACACCACCACACCTGGCTAATTTTAATTTTTTGTAAAGATGGAGTCTCACTATGTTGCCCAGGCTAGACTTGAACTTCTGAGCTCAAGTGATCCGCTCACCTCAGCCTCCCAAAGTGCTGGGATTACAGGTGTAAGCCACTGCACTTTGCTGAATGGGTTTGATTCTAATGAGGAAGAACCCCCATATCTTTGCTGAGATCTATTTCCTCCTTTTTTACTTAGTTCACAAATTAGAGGCATCCTGGTAGACCAATTCCTTAAACACACCACAAAAGTTTGCTTCTGAACCGCCTTCTAATTTTTTAGAATTTTCTCTTACCTTGTGTACTTGCCTCACTCCTCAGACCTGTTGGTTGCTGCCGTTTCTCTCATCTTGACCTCCTGCTTTCTTCCCTGACCACCGCTCTCTTTCTGGTTATGTTGTCACAATCTCCCTGAATAATTTACCTCATCACCACTGACCCATCCCTGGAAACATCTACACTGGTGTAGGCCCCAAGGACAGTGGGGTTGCTGCTTACAGCCCCACAGATTTTCTGCTGCACAACTCCAGGGCTGCCACATGTAGACGGTACTGTAAATGGGCCCAACCATTGTGCCATGGAGCGGGTCTGTTAGGCTGCCCCTTGCCGGTCCATTTCAGCCCCATGACAAAGACCCAGAAAAGTCAGAGTAGAGGGCCTAGAGTGATGATGCAATCCAAAGCCATTCCTCTAAGGACAACAATGCCTGGGATGAACTTTGAATGCTTATCTTGAAGATGAGAAGTCTGAAGGAGAGCTAAGAAATTTTCAGTGTCTGGAAGGGTATAACTAGGACCAGTGAGTGGACAGAGGCTACAAAGAATCAGACTTAAAAAAAAAAAAATTCTAATGTCTGTTTTCATGCTGCTGATAAAAACATACCCAAGACTGGGCAATTTACAAAAGAAAGAGGTTTATTGGACTTACAGTTCCACATGGCTGGGGAGGCCTCATAATCATGGTGGAAGGTGAGAGGCATATCTCACATGGCAGCAGACCTGAGAAGAGAGCTTGTGCAGGAAAACTCCCCATTATAATAACCATCAGATCTTGTGAAACTTACTCACTATCATGAGAACAGCACGGGAAAGACCTGCCCTCATGATTCAATTACTTCTCACTGGGTCCCTCTGACAACATGTGGGAATTCAAGATGAGATTTGGGTGGGGACACAGCCAAGCCATATCATCTAACCATCTAATGTCTTTAGAAAAGCAAGAGGCTATTGTTTTGATGGGTTTTGGTTTCTCTGGCCTGGAAGTGTTTCAGCAGAAGTTGGGAGATCACATGAAAGAGGGGTGCTATGTAAAAGATGTAGGAAGTTCTAACAGGAGGAGGCATGCCCTAACAGGAAGAGGGGTGCCTTAACAGGAGGAAGGGTGTTCTAATGGGGTTGTAGAGTGTCCTAACAGGAGGAAGGGTGCCCTAATAGGAGGGAGTGCCTAATAGGAGAAGGAGGTGCTCTAAAAGGGGGAGGGGGCCTGAACAGGAGGAAGAACCTAAAAGGGGGAGGGGGTGCTCTAACAGGAGGTGTAGTTCCCTAACAGGAGAAGGGGATGTCCTAACAGGAGAATGGATGCTCTAAAAAGAAGAGCGGTATCCTAACAGGAGGGGGGATGCTCTAATCAGAGAAGGAGGTGCTCTAAAAGGAGAAGAGGGACTTAACAGGAGGTGGGGTGTCCTAAGAGGAAGAATGGGTGCTCTAACAGGAGGTAGAGTTCCATAACAGGAGGAGAGGTGCCCCAAAAGGAGAAAGTGATGCCCTAACAGGAGGAGGGGTGCCCTAAACAGGAAAAGAGGTGCTGTAACAAGAAGAGGGGTGCTCTAATAGGAGGAGTTATGTTCCAACAAGAAAATGGGTGCCCTAAAATCAGGAGAGGTGCCCTAAGAGCAAGAGGGGTCCCCTAACAGAAGGAGGAGTGTCCTAATAGGAGGAAGGGTGCTCCAACAGGAGGAAAGTTGTTCTAACAGGAGGAGAGGTGCTGTAACAGGAAGAGAGGTGCTCTAACAGGAGGAGAGGTGCTCTAATAGGAGGAAAGGTGCTCCAACAGGAGTAAAGTTGCTCTAACAGGGGTAGGGGTGCCCTAACAGAAGGAGGGATTGCCCTAAGAGGGGGGAGTGTTATAACAGGAAGAGGGGTATTCTAACAGGAAAAGGGGGTGCCCCAACAGGAGAATGGGTGCCCTAACAGGAGAAGTGGTGTTCTAACAGTAGGAGGGGTGTCCTATACAGGGAAAGGTGCTCTAACAGGAGGAAAGGGTGCCTGTATTAGTCCATTCAAACTATATCATTTCCCCACTCATCCCAACAAAATCTCATGTCCTCACAATTCAAAACACAGTCATGCCCTTCCAACAGTCCCCCAAAGTCTTAACTCATTCCAGTATTAACTCAAAAGTCCAAGTCCAAAGTCTCATGTGAGACAAGGCAAGTCCCTTCTGCCTATGAGCCTGTAAAATCAAAAGTAAGTTAGCTACTTCCTAGATACAATGGGAGTACAGGCATTGGGTAAATACACCCATTCCAAATAGGAGAAACTGGCCAAAAGAAAGGGGCTACAGGCCCCACACAAGTCCAAAATCCAATAGAGCAGTTGTTAAAGTTCCAAAATGATCTCCTTTGACTCCATGTCTCACATCTGGGTCACACTGATAAAAGAGGTGGCCTCCCACAGCCTTAGGCAACTCCGCCTCTGTGGTTTTGCAGGGTACAGCCCCCCTTCAGGCTGCTTTCACAGGCTGGTGTTGAGTGCCTGTGGCTTTTCCAGGTGCATAGGTGCAAGCTGTAGGTGGATCTACCATTGTGGGGTCTGGAGGACCATGGCCCTCTTCTCACAGTTCCACAGGGCAGTGCCCTAGTGGGGACTCTGTGTGGGAGCTCTGAACCCACATTTCCCTTTTGTACTGCCCTAGCAGAGGTTCTCCATGAGGGCTCCACCCCTGCAGCAAACTTCTGCCTGGACTTCCAGGTGTTTCCATACATCCTCTGAAATCTAGATGGGGGTTCCCAAACCTCAATTCTTGACTTCTGCCAAGCTGTCAAGGCTTGGGGGTTGCACCCTCAGCCTGAGCTCTACCTTGGCCCCTTTTAGCCACACTTGTAGCAGTTGGGACACAGGGCACCAAGTCCCTAGGCTGCACACAGCACAGGGGCCCTGGGCCTGGCCCATGAAACCATTTTTTTCTCCTAGGCCTCTGGGTCTGTGATGGCAGGGTCTGCTGTAAAGGTCTCTGACATGGCCTGGAGACATTTTCTCCATTGTTCTGTTGATTAACATTCAGCTCCTCATTACTTCTGCAAATTTCTGCAGCTGGCTTGAATTTCTCCCTAGAAAATGGGATTTTATTTTCTATTACATCATCAGGCTGCAAAATTTCCAGACTTTTATACTCTGTTTCCTCTTGAATGCTTTGTCACTTAGAAATTTCTTCTGCAAAATACCCTAAATCATCTCTCTCAAGTTCAAAATTCCACAGATCTCTAGGGCAGGAGCAAAATGCCACCAATCTCTTTGTGTAGGAAGAGTGGCCTTCACTTTAGTTCCCAAAATGTTCCCTATCTATATCTGAGACCACCTCAGCCTGGACTTCATTGTCCGTATCACGATCAGCATTTTGGTCAAAGCCATTCAATGAGTCTCTAGGCAGTTCCAAACATTTCCACATCTTCCTGTCTTCTGAGCCCTCCATGTCTTTAGGAAGGCCCAAACTTTCCCACATTGTCTCATTTTCTTCTGAGCCCTCCAAACTGTTCCAACCTCTGCCTGTTACCAAATTCCAAAGTCAGTTGTGATGTAGGATTTTTCTGCTCCTGAGCTCAGCTAGATCCAGTTTTTATTGTCTCAAGACCAGGAAGAATTAGGCATGTGGACATCAGAGAATGAGTAATATAATTTTTTAAGCAAAAGGACAACTCTCAGCAAAAAGAAGAGCCCTGCAAGCAGGTTTTCACCTCACAGTTGAGTGCCAGGGCTTCCACACAAGAGCTGATGAGGCTTCGCTTCTCCCCTGCATAAGGTGCAAATTCCTGGTGGCTCCATCTCATTCCTGTAGTGCACATGTGTGCCCCAGTCCACTGCAGGCATGCCCAGGCAAGCCCCCTGTTGCTATCTCTTCCACATTTTTGGATATCTTTATAGCAGCTCCTCACTCTCTGCAGTACCAATGTACTGTATTAGTCCATTCTCAAGCTTCTATAAAGGACTGTCCAAGAATGGGCAATTTATAATGGAAAGAGGTTTAATTGACTCACAGTTCTGCATGGCTGGGGAGGCCTCAAGAAACTTACAATAATGGTGGAAGGGGAAATAAACATGTCCTACTTCATATGATGACAGGAAGGAGAAGTGTCAAGCAAAAGGGGGAAAAGCCCCCTATAAAACCATCAGGTCTCATGAGAACTCACTCACCATAATAAGAACATGAGAACAGCATGAGGGTAACCACCCCCATGATTAAATTATCTTCCACCGGGTCCCTCCAATGATATAGGGGATTATGAGAATGACAATTCAAGATAAGATTTGGGTGGGGACACAGCCAAATCATATCAATGCCCTAACAGGAGGAGGGGTGCTTTAACAAAAGAAGGGTGTCCTAACAGGAGGAGATATGTTCTAACAGTAAGACATGTGTCCTAAGAGGAGGAGGGGGAGCTTTAACCAGAGAAGGCATGCCCTAACAGGATGAGAGGGTGCTTTAATGGGAGAAAGTGTGTTCTAACAGGAGGAGGGGGTGTCCTAACAGGAGAAAGTGTGTTCTAACAGGAGGAGGGGTGTCCTAACATGAGGAGAGGTGCCCTAACAGGAAGAAGGGGTATCCTAATGGGAGGAGGGGTGCCCTAAGATGGGAGAGAGTGTTCTAACAGGAGGCGGGGGTGTTCTAACAGGAAAAGGGGGTGCCCTAACAAAAGAATGTGTGCCTTAACAGAAGGAAGGGTGCCCTAACAGTAGGAGTGCCCTAACAGGGGAAGAGGTGTCCTAACAGGAGGAGGGATTTTCTAACAGGAGGAGTGGGTGCTCTAACAAGAGGAGGGGTGCCCTACAGGGTGAAGGTGGTGCCCTAAGAGTAGAAGCACTGCCCTAATAGAAGGAAGGATGCCTCCACAGGAAGAGGATTCTCTAAAAAGGAGGAGAGGTGTCATAACAGGAGGAGGGGTGCTCTAACAGGAGGAGAGTTGTCATAAAGTTGAAGGTGGTACCCTAAGAGGAGGAGGGGTACCCTAACAGAAGGAGGGCTGTCCTAACATGAGGAGGAATGCCTTACCAGGAGGAGGAATGTCCTAACAAGATGAAGGATGCCCTAACAGGAGGAGGGGTGCCCTAACAGGAGTGAGTACTCTAACAGGCGGAGGGTTTCCTAACAGGAGGCAGGGTGCCTTAAAAGGATGAGGGGTGCCTTAACAGGAGGAGGGGTGCCCTAACAGGATGAGGAGTTCCCCAATAGAAAGAAGGGTGTCACAACAGGTCAAGGGATGCTCTAACATGAGAAGGGGTGCTCACCTAACAGGGCCCTGAACCTTGGGTGGGAGTTTCCATTGAGAATGTGGAGGTCCCTCGGGCCTAGCCTGGTGATGAGCTGTAGAAGAGGACATGGCTGTAATAGGAGCAGAGGCTCTGGGTCTGTGGCTGCTTCCTCCCGCCTGTCCTCCAGGACAGGCTTTCAGTTAGAGAAGGATTTAATTCCAGGGTTGCCTGCCACCTTCTCTGAAACACAGCTGGGAATACTGGGGTACACTCCTGGTCTGACTCCAAAGCACTACCCCTGGCTATCCTTAACTGGAGCCCTTGTGCCCGCTCATCCCAGTGCCACTCTGAGTAGAACAGGTAAGCTAGGGTATCATCCACCTACACTGGCACCTACCTCTCTCTACTGGGGATGAAGGGCTGGCTCAGAGTCTCCAATTCAGGAAAGAGCATTTCTGTGACTCTGGCCTGTATGGTTACCTCATAACTCTCACTTGGAAGAGTCTGGAAGAAAAGATGAGTCCATGGGACTGGGGTTCCTCTCCCTGAAACCTTGCTGCTGCCAACGAGCTGTGGTCTTGCATCCCTGCAAGGCTTCTTGGTGGGTGTCTGGGATAGGTCCGTGGCAAGTCCCTATGTCTGGGTCTGTTGGGGCTGTTGCTGTCCTCAAGGTCTTTCTTCTCAAGCTTTGGCCTGTGGTTACTTTCTTTCAAGGTCTATAGAGAATACATTCATTCATTCAGTGTTGCTGACTACGTACCAAGGCTGTAGGAGCAGGGCCGCACACCTGTCGTCCGGCTGTATCCCTAGCTCCAGCACGGTGCCTGACTCAAGGTAAGGGCCTTAATAAATGTTTGTTCAAGAAGTAGAGAAAGAAGGAAAGTGAAAGAAAAAGAAAAGAAAGGAAAGGAAGAGAGAGGCAGGCAGGCGAGGCGAGGCGAGGCTAGTCGGGACGCGGCGGGGTGGAGCGGGGCGGGGCGGGGGCGAGGGCGAGGCGAGGCGAGCCAACCACAGCACTTCAACGAACAGGAAGGAGGCTGTATCCGCAAGGCCGTCCCCGCAAGGCTCCTCTCCGCCCTCTGGTGGTGATTTTGGCTTTCTCTGTTTGTGAGAACAGAGGTGTGGGTGATCCTTTTCTGGATCCCCTTGAGAACGGAGCTTCATGGTTCTGTGACAGGGCTGGTGTTCTGAGAGGCTATGAAAGGAGGAACCAGTCTCCAGCCCTCAGCTTTGTAAGTTCTTCTGTGACTGAGATAGAGGCAGCAAGGTTTCAATGGCTCTTTGGGAGCAGAAAAACCCGTACAGAGGTTTAGGGCATAGCCTCAGTCTCTCCCCCTTTCCCAGTCTCTCTCTCCATGATGAAGTGAACATAGGGATCTATCCCGGCCCGCGGGATCGTTGAAGCAGGCCCTGGAGGAGGGAGTGGGAATTTGGGGGACAAGAGACACGAGAAATGGAGACAAGACAGTGCTCTGATCAAGTCTCGTTTAATGGCGGTAATGCAGTGCCTTATATACACTTGGAGGGGAAGGGGTTGGGCCAGAGGCGGAGATGATCTCATCGCGGAGGGTGTGGCTAGGTAGGTATTGGTTTCTCTGGTCGGACATCATGTTGCGCCTGCTCTGTCAGTTGGTAATTTTCCTGGGCGCAGGATGGTGCCTGCGGTACAAAGTAACAATTTTCGCGGCACGGGGGAAAAACAGGTGAAGAAAAAACAGGAAGAGCGCCATCTTTTATGAGGTATTGATACAAAAGAGAAACAACAAATCTAGGGAGGAGGTAGAAGGTGGAAAGGAATAGAGCTAGGGCGTTTAATCATTAATTATTATTTGCTATGGCCGGGGCGCGCAGCTCCGGACAGGGATCAAGGCTAAATTCTTTTGGAAACTGCTGACAATGGATGTTTTCCATACCCCACTTCACTTTGTGAATCCCCACAATAGCCGAGTAAGGGGGTGGGGTGCTGTACGCCTGCCTCTCTCACTGGGAGTGACAGGGACGCTCACCTCCTATGAGAAGCAAAACCAAGGCTCACCTGGAGATTTCCTGGCCCCACCTCCACTCTGCTTGCTCTGTCCAGCCCGCACCACTCCCTTCTCCCAAACACAGCCCGTAAGCCCCGTATTCTTTCATCCAGAGAGCAGAATCCAAGTCCTGGTCTTTCTTTTACAGGTCTTATTCTGCTCCAAAGGGGGCCCCCAAGGGGGGGGGTCAGAGTGAAGCTCTGCCTTGTTTCTCTAGGTCCCATTTCACCGGTAACGGCTGAGCTTACTCTGTATTTTGCTTCTCTCATTGCACAATGGACCTGCTTTGGGCCAGTCCAATGGGCCAAGTTTGGGCAGACAATGGCAGCCAGCCTTTTGTTTCTGTGTCTTGGGCATGGCCAGACTGAAGCCAGTCTTGCTTTCTTTGGTTGATGAACCAAATGTAGGAAAACTTCAGAATTGTCCCAGATTCCCAAGAGCACTCACAGGATTTTCCTTTTCCTCATTATCGTCTGTTCCTCCTGGATGCCTGTAGGCTTCTTTTATAGACCCCACCTACACTCCTCTATCCTGCCCAAAGTTGACAGTACTTGCTCTTTTCTTAAACACATTCCTCATGTGATTTCCTCTCCAGGGCTTCTTGAAGTAGGAAAAAAGAACCTGGGGAATAACCCAAAATCTTGGATCTGCTTCTAATATTTGGGGTTTCTGAGGACCCTGGAGAACTGGTGGCCTTGTATCCCTAAGGGTCACAGAGGGGACAAGGGCAAAGGGGAGAGGATGAGGATGTGATGGAGGGATTCCCTTCTGGACGGGAAGGGGTTATTAAAAAGCCTTTCTGGTCCTGGAGTGAGTGAGAGAGAAGGGAGATGAAGATGGATAATGCAAGAGTCAGACATCTGCCATGGCTTCTCTCACCCATGGGCCCAAATCAGAAGATGGGGTAAGTGATCAATCAGGCTGAGAAGAAAGCTTAATGCAGTAATCTTGTGACCTGCAACCTCCTTTGTGCTCTGGAGGGATACCCACATGCTGAGACAGTTCTCCCAAGCTTTCCTGGTACCCATGAAAGTGAAAGAGACCTATAGGTTGCCATCTTCCCATGGAGGAACTTGTGGTGCTGGCCAGCAAGCCCTCTGGTGTGCAGGCAGTGGGCAGTGGGACAGTTGCCCTACTGGCATGAGCAGAGTGAATGACTCCACAGTTGAAAGTTGTGGGGGTGGGCTGCTAGGCAGGGTGTCTGGAAGCCATAGCCAGGGCTCACCGAGATCTGTGAGAAACAAACTCACCCATCGAAACCCAAAGAATGGACTCAGAGTGACAAGAGCGAAACTCCGTCTCAAGAAAAAAAAAAAAAAAAAGGAATGGACTCAGAAACCTTGAGAACAGCGAAAGTGAGACTTTTAATGATGGTCTTGCAAGATCTGGTGTCTGATGGGCAGGCACACCCAGCACAGTTACAACAAGCAATTTATCCCCTAGTGCATAGGTCCCTCCTCCGGTTCCTCATAGGCTGAGTACTATGGGGTCACAGTCTTCCCGGGAATGGGGTATCAGTTGTTGGGTTGGGGCTTTAGGTGTTTTCTTTAGGGTTGTCTTTTGGCATTTTGTTGCAGCCCACAATGCATTGCAATTCTAGTCAGTTCAGTGGCGCCTTAAGGATTTAACTTGTGACCTAAGTAGCTGGGCAAGCTGATAAGAACAGACAAAGCAAGCTGTTTTGCAGACTAGTAAACTTTTATCTCAGACTAAACTTCTTTGGTTTGGGTGAGGGCAACTAAGCGGGAGGGAGGGCCCAACAAACAGGTGTCAGCCATCAAGCAGGGGCCTAGTATATCCTGTTTTTTCTGTAGTTTGCTGACCTAAGTCAATTTAAGGCACTTTGTCTTGGAAATTGACCACTGTATACATTTTTTCCTTCAATTCCCTCCTCTTTTTCTTTTACCCCTATTGATTCCCTTTTCACATTTATTTTGATGTCCTTTGGTCATTAAATTGTTTTAACAGCTATTGACTCTATTAGGCAAGAGTAGATTTGATTTAGTTTTTCATAATAGTTGATATGTTATGGGCATTTGTTTATTGATGGTTGTTTTGGTTAACTTTTGGGTTAACCCTTTAACACAGGATAATGCAACACCCTACAGCTGTTAGGACTCCAGTTACTATTATAAGAGATGTTAGAATGAAGGTCTACCATTCCTTTCCGTTTCCTGAACCAACTTTTTAGCCAATCAGTAAATGGTTTATTAATTCTGGCATTTTTCACCAATTCATTGGCTAGAGTTGTTAACCCTTATAACTCCTTTGTGATGGTTTCATCTGGGGCAGTTTTATTAGGAATGAAAGTGCAACAATTTCCACTCAGCATGACACATATGCTCCTTTTCTCTGCTAAGATTATGTTTAGTGCAAGTCTGTTTTCCCAGGCCATTTGGCTGGTGGCATTTAACTGGCTAGGTACTCTTTTGAGAGCATTTTGAGTATAGTTGATGAATTTTCATTGATTATAATAGATGTAATTAATCCAATTTACATTTTTATTAATAGTTGACCACTAGAAGAGTGCTGATTTAAAACCTAGCAGCTATTTAGCTTTGAGCCTTAAATTCATTAGGTACTCCTTTAGGGACTCCTATTGAGTTAATATAAATGTTGAGATTAAAAGAATTTGTTAGATTTCTCCAACTTCAGTGGCCATGTGGATTCTCATGGATTTTATGGAATGCCAAGGTGAATAGAATGGCCAGTTGAACTAAGGCACAAGTCCTGATCCAATTGGATGGTAACAGGTCATGGAGGTTCCTCTTCCCACAATATCAGTAGACATTAGCCCGGGGTATATGAAGAGCTGAGTAGTTGCCATTGACTAGCCAGTAACATTTAGGATGTAGGTGTAAGTTGAGAGTTCTCCCACGGGCTTATTGAACTCTAGTCCCTGCCTAGAGAGGCAAAAGGAGTATTTTATATTCCCTATGGAGAATGAGGGGATTGCTTTCCTACCTCCACAAAGTAGGAAGGACCAATGATAGACTTTTGTATGTCTTATTTTCCCACGCATCCCTGTGCTGGTATAGAGCCAATATGCAGGCATTCCTTTGGGACTGGTATCCCATCCTAGGGGAGATGGAACTACCTGTGCCTGACACTGCCCAGCAGAGTGGGTGTAACAGTAGCTTTTGTTGAGGGCTAGTACCAAAAATTTTACCCATTCAACCCAGGCATTTACATCCCCATATCTGGTCTTAATTTTTAAAGTCTGCCTTAGGTCAATTATTTCAATTATTATTATTTTTTACTCTATTAGAGTTATTGCCTGGTGGGTTAAAGGAAATGGTGGGGCCAGAAGTTATAGTAACCCTGAGTGAGCTCAAGGATGAGTTGGTGATTAGCCTGAGAGCTAACCATCCCACAAGGTCCCTTCCTGAGATATTTACTCCTAATCCATACTTCCAAGGTTCCTGGTCTAGAGTAGCTGGGTTGTTTATTGTGATTAATATAGGATTGGATTTTAAATTTTCACAGCTACGTTGTGTGGGGCCCTTATATAAATGTATTTTATCCTTTAAGGGTTTGTTTTTGGAAGAATGACTTACCCAGCCTTGATATTCAGTGGTCCACCAGACCTGATTTCAGCTAGTGCAGGGCTTTTCTGAGAGGGTCTGAAAACGGTTTGTTTCAAGTCATAGATATTTGTTTGCCTGTGACAACTGTCTTTGGTGTCCTAAATTCCTTCAAGGTAAAACTTGGCAGGCATTAAATTTTACAGTTTGGGGGATGGAGGTCTGAGTTATGTTGACTATTAGTTTGATTGGATAATCCCTACTTTCCACCCCTAGGACTGGGCTCCATTCAATACTCAGGTTTCCTTTTACCCCTTGTGCTTAAATTAATCCTAACCATATCCATCCCCAATGACAGGGCCCGCTTAAAGCTCTCTTCTAGGTTTTCCTTAGAGTTAGCTTTAAGGGGTCCTTAGGTGATTTATACAATTCCCATTTGTCCTTTTCCCTTTTTCTCTTCCTCACTTTTTTTTTTTTTTTAACCAGTCTGTTGAACCAAGTATAACGAGTCCACCCTCGTTCAGCTGTTTCCAAAACTATTTCGGTGGTCTGGAGCACTTGACAGGGACTGTCCCAGCTTGGGTGGAGCTTGTCTTCCTTCCAAGTTTTAATCAGCAACAAGTAGCCAGGCTGGAAGTGGTGGACTGTGAACTCAGGGGTGGAGTTTGAGTAAGAAGTCCTTTTAACCTAAGAGATGACAGGGTAGAGGATATGGCCAGTATGTGATTTTTTAAAAATTGGTCTTTGGTTTCCATAGTAGGAAGGTTTGTAGCCTTGTTTAAATACAAGAGTCCATACAATAACTCAGAGGGGGACAATCCTAAGTCTTTTCTTGGGGCTGTCCTAATCGCAGGGAGCATTATTGGGAGACATTTGGTCCAAAGCATTTTAGTTTTTAAGATGAGTTTGGTAATGTGCTTTTTGAGAGTTTGACTTATTTTCTCTACCTTTCCAGAGGAAGGGGGATGCCAAGGGGTGTGGTAATCCCATCTAATGTGCAAACCTTCCATAATTCTCCTTAGCACCCTTGGGCTAAAGTGGCTTCCATTGTCAGTATTAATATTTTTTTTTTTTACCAGGCCAAATCTGGGTATAATTTGTTTTAAGGTTATTTTGACCACATTCCTGGCTGTGGTAGTTGGGAGGGGCAAGGCCTTCACCCAGCTGGAGAGGTGGTCTACTATTACGAGCAGATACTTTAGTCTCCGTGTTTTGGGCATTTCTGTAAAATGTACTTGAATGCTCTGAAATGGCCTTAACCTAGGAGGTCTTCCTCCAGTAGTCTGTTTTTTGTTTGTTTGTTTTTGTTTTTGTTTTTTAACTACCTTTTTGTTTATTCTCTGGCAGGTCATACAACCCTCACACACTTGTTTAGCAAGTATGTAAATCTCTATACACCTGTAATTTTTGTGGATTTCATTACACAAGACTTTCCCCAATGACTTCCCTTATGCAGTATGGACATCAGTTCTCTCATTATGGGTTTGCTTATTATGACTCTCCCATCAGGGAGCACCCACCTTTCATCCTCAGTTTGAGTGCCCCCTGTCTTGCCCAGCTCTTTCTCCTCCTCTTTAGAAAATTGGGGTCTTAATACCACATTAGGGATATCTGGGATTAGGCTACACAGTCTAACTTCTTTCTTCAGGGACGCTTGCTTAGCAGCTTTACCTGCAAGCCCGTTCTTTACAGCTTCTATAGTGTTTCCTTTCTGATGGCCATTTACATGAACTATGGCTACTGGAAGCAGGAGGCTTTTTAAAACTTGTTTGATGATGAGCATTTTTTCATGTGTCTGTTGGCTGTATGAATGTCTTCTTTTGAGAAATGTCTGTTCATATCCTCTAGCCATCAGAGAAATGCAAATCAAAACCACAATGAGATACCATCTCACAACAGTTAGAATGGCGATCATTAAAAAGTCAGGAAACAACAGGTGCTGGAGAGGATGTGGAGAAATAGGAACACTTTTACACTGTTGATGGGATTGTAAACTAGTTCAACCATTATGGAAAACAGTATGGCGATTCCTCAAGGATCTAGAACTAGATGTACCATATGACCCAGCCATCCCATTACTGGGTATATACCCAAAGGATTATAAATCATGCTGCTATCAAGACACATGCACACATATGTTTATTGCGGTACTATTCACAATAGCAAAGACTTGGAATCAACCCAAATGTCCATCAGTGACAGACTGGATTAAGAAAATGTGGCACATATACACCATGGAATACTATGCAGCCATAAAAAAGGATGAGTTTGTGTCCTTTGTAGGGACATGGATGCAGCTGGAAACCATCATTCTTAACAAACTATCACAAGAACAGAAAACCAAACACTGCATGTTCTCACTCATAGGTGGGAACTGAACAATGAGATCACTTGGACTCGGGAAGGGGAACATCACACACCGGGGCCTATCATGGGGAGGGGGGAGGGGGGAGGGATTGCACTGGGAGTTATACCTGATGTAAATGACGAGTTGATGGGTGCTGACGAGTTGATGGCTGCAGCACACCAATATGGCACAAGTATACATATGTAACAAACCTGCATGTTATGCACATGTACCCTAAAACACAAAGTATAATAATAATAAAAAAAAAACTTGTTTGACCAGTTCCCCATGTACTAATTTTTCCCCCTGCTATTTATTAGACCCCATTTTGTCCAGATCTTTCCAAAGATGTGTATTACTCCATAAGCATATTTGGAATTAGTATATATAGTGCCTTTTTGACTTCTACGAGCTTTAGGGGCCTGGTTAAGAGCATATAATTCACAGGTTTGGGTTGACCAGTTACTGATTTACCGTTTTCACATGAGGATTGTTTGTTTCTATTAATGACAGCATAGCCATTATGTCTTTTACTGTTTATTACTTTGGATGACCCATTCACAAACAGCCTCATCCCATCATGTCCTGGAGTTTCTCTAAGGTCTGGTTTAACTTTAGTTTGACATTCTATGATATTTAACTAGTTATAGTTTGATGCCTCCTCATTCTCGTCTCCTTTCTATAAGAAACTGGCTGTATTCAAGCAAGTATCTATCGTTAAATCTATTGGGTTTATCTATTGCTAAGACCAAATTATTATTAGTAGTAGTAATATGAATTTATATTTTAAAATCCGGGAATTAGTTAACCTTCTTCCAGCTTTTTGATTTAATACATTCCAGACCTGACGTGGGGTGCTTACTACCAGGGCCCCACTGCAGGTCAGCTTCTGAGTTTCCTCCACCAGCAGGGCTGTGGCTGCTACTGCTTACTTGCACTTTTGTCTCTTTGTCTCCTGTCTTTTATGGCCTCTCTCTCTCTCTTTCTCTTTTCTTTTACACTCGTTCTTCCTTTTACATTATCTTTCTCCCCAGATTCACCGTCTGTGTCTTTGATCTGTCTTTTCCTCTCACTTATTTTCTTTTTCTATTGCTTTCTCTGTCATCCCCTGTTTCCTCTCTCCCTTACACTCAGTTTCTCCTCTTTCTGTCTCTCTCTGGCCCTCTACCTTTGCTGTTTCCTCCCCTTTCTCTTTCTAATTTACCTTCTTATTTTTTCTCTTCCTCCCTTCCCAGCAAACAGAATATTTACAATTGATATCATCTCAGCCCAAGTATAAAAATTGGTCCTAAAAATTGATCTACCTGCTTTGCTAAATCGAGGGGATTTTTAAAGAGTGGGCTTATTTCCTTTTTTAAATTCCTAACCTCAGTACTTGTTAGAGGCACACTCACAAATCCAACTTCTTCCTGTCCCATAGGGACGTCTCTAAGAGGGTACATGTTGGACATCTGCTGTTTAGAAGGAATAGGTAAATTCTCAAACATTTTAAAATGTTGTTCCAGTTTTTTTCCTTAAGTTTGGGTAAGGATTTAAGAGAGCATGGGGTTTAGCTCCTTTATGACCCCCAGATTCCTCTCCCTCTTGCATTCCTGTTGCCTCCTAATCTCCCTGCCCTCTACTTTATGAGATGTACGGGGCAGGGGGCAAGCACGTTAGGGGATGCCAGGGATTTCATTGGGCGAGGGCTCTTTATTATGCTCTTTTTTTTTTTCTTTAAGGGGAATCATGGGGGTTAATTTACTAATCCAACAAAGAGCGTAACCTACCTCCTCTTGTGAGGATGGAGTTTTATTATTTACATAGAGAATTCAGTTTGGCACACTCAATCCTCATCTGAGCCAAATTTAGGCCAAAAGACTGAAGGCTGATTAATGGGCTCCTCGGGCCAGATAAAACAGCAATATTTTATTATCTTTTGCTTCTCCTTGTCCCTGGTTTGCGGGTTATCCCTCCAAACCTGCAGCATTTTCCCCAATGGATTATCTGGGGGAATTTTAGAGGGGGTCTCTTTAGTGTCCTTTTTCCTTTGTTCCCTAAGCCTAGAATTCTTATTTCCCATTTTTGGTTAGTCTCTGTGTCTGAGCTTTTTCCTGTGTACTCAGCCCCCACACTGTAAGTTTCTTGGACACCTCAAGAATGGCTTTGTTTGTCTCCAGCTGTTTCCTCGTGGGAGAATTGGGACTCTGCACTAGCTTTGTATCTAAGGTTACATCTTAGTCACACACACTCAACCTCTGAAAATGCCCAACCACCAAGGCAGTACTTACAGTCCAATTTTCCTACCTTGGCTCATGCCCAAGTTTGCCTACTTGCCGTGGTGCCTGCTTTTCTCCCTGTGTCACTTCCATTGTCTTCTGAATAACAGTCTCAGGTTTGTCTTTTTCTTTTGTGGGGAGCCAGGACACCCAGACAGAGCAGGCTACCTAAATCAGGTGGGATATGTCTCCCCTCTCAGCTGGAGTCCCACTCCATGCAGGCACAGAGCTCCCCATACGGGTCACCAGGTTGTGAGAAAGAAACTCACCCATCCATACCCAAAGAATGGACTCAGAGACCCAGAGAACAACGAAAGTGAGACATTTAATGATGGTCTTGCAAGACAGGTTGTCTGATGGGCAGGCACACCCAGCACAGTTACAACAAGCAATTTATTCCCTAGTGCACAGGTCCCTCTCCCGGCTCTTGATAAGCTGAGTACTATGGGGTCACAATCTTCCCAGACATCACCTATCCGTTGTTGGGTTGGGGCTTTAGGTGTTTTCTTTAAGGTTGTCTTGTGGCATTTTGTTGCAGCCCACGCTGCATTGCAACCCCAGTCAGCTCAGGGGCTCTTTAAGTATTTGACTTGTGACCTAAGTAGTTGGGCAGGCTGATAAGAACAGACAAAGTGAGCTGTTTTGCAGGCTAGTAAACTTTCAACTTAGACTAAACTTCTTTGGTTTGGGTGAGGGCAACTAAAGGGGGCGTGGGGGCTACAAACAGATGTTGGCTATCCAAGCAGGGGCCTAGTATATCCTGTTTTTTCTGTAGTTTGCTGACCTAAGCCAATTTAAGGCACTTTATCTTGGAAATGGACCACTGTATACATTATTTCCTTCAGTTCTCCAGCTCCAATCAGAGCTGAAGTGAGCCGAAGTGAGCTGGAGTGAGCCAGGAGGATCAGTGGGCTGGCCCGGGCCATGGGAACAGAATAGAAGTTAACTGACCACTAATTTCATCAGTCGGCCCTAGACCAAGAACTTGGTCAGTTCAGTCCCCTTACAGCAGGGGGCAGCAAAAATCCAAAATGCAGCAGAAGAATCCCAGGTTTTCCTTCGTGCCTGACCCACCTAGGGCCTGGGGTTCCTGTCCTGAACCCAGATGCCATCAGTACAGGACAAGGGGGAAGGGGATAAAAAATGCTAAGCAGAGGTAAAAGTTATGTTGATTGAGTTATTTCCTAAAATGAGATTTTCTTAAACCAGAAGAGACAGAAATACAATCTAATCAGAAATTTTATCTCCACCTCAGGTGGGTCAGTTGCTCAGGAAACAACATTATATTCATTCAAACTAAAGAAGTTGCTTGTTCTTTATACATTTCCATTTAGCACATGAATTTTGCTATCCTAAAAGGCCTGATCTCCCTTCATCCAGCTAAACTGGGAAAGAATCTCCAGGTACACACCTCTCCAGCTCTGGTTTAGCTCCTGCTTCTCTCTGCTCTTCTCCGTGTCCCACCTTTAGGTCTGGGAAGCAGGCATAGATGCAGGTTTTAGTTGTGTCTCAACTGGCCTCCACATGACACCCCTGATGCCCACCACCTTTCACTGGCTCCTTAAATTGGGTGCCCCACTCATGCATCAAGGATCAGCTCAGCACCTCCCCTCCTGGAAGACTTTCTGAGTTCTACCCCTCCCTGCCTTTCCCTTCATTACCCAACCAGTCCCATTTGATCCCTCCTGCGTAGCTTCCTAGAACACTTAAAAAAAATATTTTAAAATAATTTTAAAATTATAATTTATAACAATTTTAAAACTATAAAAATAGTATTTTTAAATTGTTATTGATTTAATCTCACTACTCATTATTAGTCTCTTCTGGTTTTCCATTTCTTTCTGATTCCATCTTGTTAGGTGATATGTGTCCAGGAATTTATCCATTTCCTCTAGATTTTCCAGTTTATTAGATTATAGTTGTTCATAATAGTTTCTCATAATCTTTTATATTTTTGTGGTATCAGTTGTAAGGTCTCTTTTTTAGTTTCTGATTTGTTTATTTGGGTCTTCTCTCCCTGTTTTTTGGTTAGTATAGATAGTAGTTCATTGTTTTCGCTTACCTTTTAAGGAACTTTTTATTTTATGGATACTTTGTGTTTTTTTTTTTTTTTTTAGTCTCTATTACTGTTTAATTCCACTCTGATTTTTATTATTTCTTTTCTTCTACTAATTTTGGGTTTGTTTTTTCTTGCTTTACTAGTTCTTTAAGGTGCATAATTAGATTGTTTATTTGAAATCTTGCTGTTTTTGTGATGTGGGTGTTTATTGCTATAAACTTTCCTGTATCGCTGCTTTTCCTGTGTCCCACAGGTTTTAATATGCTGTGTTTTCATTTTTATTTGTTTCAAGAATGTTTTAAATTTCCATTTAAATTTCCTTATTTGCCCAGTGGTCATTCAGAAGCATGTTGTTTAATTTTCATGTATTTGTGTGGTGTCTAAAGTTCCTATTAGATTTCTTGTTTAATTCCATTGTGATCTGAGAAGATATTTGGTATTATTTTCATTTTTTAACACTTGTTGAGACTTGTTTTGGTGGCCTAACATACAGTCAATCCTGAGGAATGTTCCATGTGCTGATGAGAATACGTATTCTGTAGTTCTTGGATAAATGTTCTATAAATGTGTCTTAGGTTCATTTGGTCTAGTGTCCAGTTTAAGTCCAATGTTTCTTTGTTGATTTTCTGTGTGGATAATCTGTCTAATAATGAGAGTGGAGTGCTGAAATTCCCCACTATTATTGTATTGGAATCTATTTTTTTTCTTTAGATCAAACATTTGCTAATGAAATTGAGTACTCCAGGGTTGGGTGCATATTTAAAATTCTTATATCCTCTTGGGCTGGGCACGGTGGCTCATGCCTGTAATCCCAGTACTTTGGGAGGCCGAGGTGGGCGGATCACCTGAGGTCAGGAGTTCGAGACCAGCCTGACCAACATGGAGAAATCCCATCTCTATTAAAAATACGAAATTACCTGGGCTTGGTGGCGCATGCCTGTAATCCCAGATACTTGGGAGGCTGAGGCCGGAGAATCGCTTGAACCCAGGAGGCAGAGGTTGCGGTGAGCTGAGATTGTGCCATTGCACTCCAGCCTGGGCAACAAGAGCAAAACTCCGTTTCCAAAAAAAAAAAAAAAAAAAAAAAAAAATCTTATATCCTCTTGCTGGATTAATCCCTTTATCATTATATAATGACCTTCTTTGTCTTTTATTTTTTACTCTTTTTGACTTAAAGTCCTTTTTGTCTGATAAATCTAGGAACTTCTGCTCACTTTTGGTTTCCATTTGTGTGAAATATCTTTTTTTCTTCATTTACTATTTACTTTTGGTATATATATGTCTTAACAGGTAAGGTGCATTTCTTCTGGCAGCATGTAAAGCATAGTTAGATCATGTTTGTTTGTTTGTTTTTTTCCACCCACTCTATATATGTTAAGTGGAGAATTTAATTTATTTACTTTCAAGGTTATTTTTTATATGTAAAGGTTTCTTCCTGTCATATTGTTAATCGTTTTCTGGTTGTTTTCATATATTCTTTGTTGATTTCTTTTCATCTTCTTATTTGTCCTTGGGGTTTGCTGGTTTTCTGTGGTGGTGCCCTTTGAGTCTTTTCCTCATTTGTATGTTGCTTTACCAATGAGTTTTATACTTTTATGTGTTTTCATCATGGTAACTGTTGTCTTTTTGCTTCCAGGTTTTAGGCCTCCCTTGAGCATTTCTTGTAAGGTTAGTCTAGAGGTGATAAATATCCTCAGCATTTGCTTGTCTGGGAAAGAGTTTATTTTAATTTCTCTTTTATTTATGAAGGGTTTGTCAAAGATCAGATAGTTGTAGATGTGGTTGTTATTTCTGAGGCTGCCAGGTAATTAATTGTCTGTTCCATTGGTCTATATATCTGTTTGGTACCAGTACCATACTTTTTCGGTTACTGTAGCCTTATAGTATAGTTTGAAGTCAGTTAGCTTGATGCCTCCAACTTTGTTCTTTTTGCTTAGGATTGTCTTGGCTATGCAGGCTCTTTTTTGGTTCTGTGTGAAGTTTAAAGTAATTTTTTCCAATTCTGTGAAGAAAGTCAATGGTAGCTTGATGGGGATAGCATTGAATCTATAAATTACTTTCGGCAGTATGGCCATTTTCAAGATATTGATTCTTCCTATCCATGAGCATGGAATGTTTTTCCATTTATTTGTGTCCTCTCTTACTTCCTTGAGCAGTGGTTTGTAGTTCTCCTTGAAGAGGTCCTTTACATCCCTTCTAAGTTGTATTTGTAGGCATTTTATTCTTTTATTAGTAATTGTGAATGAGAGCTCACTCATCATTTGGAGCTCTGTTTGTCTGTTATTGGTATATAGGAATGCTTGTGAATTTTGCACATTGATTTTGTATTCTGAGACTTTTCTGAAGTTACTTATCAGCTCCATTCCTGTTCTGCTCCCTCTACTGGCTGCCAGGTAATTAATTGTCTTCACTGCAAATGTAAGCTGTTATTTCTCAAGGCTACCAGGAAGCTGGAGAGGGAGAGATGGTTCCAGTGCTACCAAATTAACTGTTTTTTACCAAGATTCAACAATGTTTCTTGAATAAATTCTTCTAGAATTTTGAAAAAGTTAAATCTGACCATTTTTGTCTGTTTTTCCACTACTTTTATGCTGGGCAGATTTGTTTTCTTCTCCATTAAAAAATAATTTAAAATTTAATTTTAATTTTAGATGCAGGGGGGTCCATGTGCTGGTTTGTTACATGGGTATATTGTATGATGCTGAGGTTTGAGTATGGATCCTGTCATCCAGGTAGTGAGCATTGTACCCAACAAGTAGTTTTTCAACCCATGCCATCATCCTAAGCAAATTAATGCAGGAACAGAAAACCAAATACACATGTTCTCATTTATATGTGGGTGCTGAACATTTAGAACACAGGAACATAAAGATGGGAACAATAGACAGTGGGGATTACTACGGGAGAGGGATGGAGAGAGGGCAGATTGTTAAAGGTCCTTCATCATTTTCGCTGATGTCTTCTGTAGCAGCTTTTAGATTTTGAGAACTGTTTTCTCACTCTCAAATTTAGCTGTTTCCAGAGTTCAATAGATTTCATCTAAGATAGATGATGATCTTGGGGTTGAACAATAAAATAACAAAGTACACGTATTTATCTAATTAATAGCATAAAATTTTATGAAATTGCAACCTATTTTAGTGTATGTAATAGTTACATTTTCACCTAAACTGTTTTCTGAACAAGTTCCAATTTATAGAAATTTCATGTGATTTACACAATATATGGTTTTTAATGATGAATAAAACTGTATAGACATTCATAGATTACTAATGAACTTCAAAATATCACTAGAGTTATCAAAAAAAGCTTTCCATTAGTCTATGAACAATGAATTAAAAAATGAATACAAAAATCTTCTAACAAAGGGATAAATATGAAATGTAGAACTCTGGAAAACACAACTTATTGCTAAACAGTTTTCAAGTAAGAAGGACAATGCAATAATAAATATATGAAAAGGTAATTTGCTAAGTGATATGCTAACAAGATACAAATACCACATACAAGTAAGGCATCCTTTTATGTGTACAGAAATAGTATGGATGACTTTTAAGGAAAATAACCACTAGGTGTTTTCTCTGGGTAGAGAGATTCACTATTTAAGGGGGGTAGTAATCATATATGTGATTAGCAATGACTTCTGACAATAATGGCAAAATGGCTTTTGGAGGAAACTTATTGAAGGTTTGAACTTTAAATTTTAGAGATAGCAAATTATTTATTTATTTATCAACTCAGATACTTAAAACGCTATATTCCATCTCCTTACTGTGCCTTAATGATGTCTCCGGCAGATTTTATAACTTTCTGGTCACTTTCCAGAGTTAAAGACTTCAGTACAGCACAATTTAAAAGATTTCCTTGCCCTGTCAGCTCAGACCTAAACCACGCCCTGGGAATCTGCATTGGCAAACAGTGGGTGGTCTGATCTACTTTCCTGCATTGTTTCTCCTTCTGTGTCTCATTCACATGGGGTTTCTTTTGTATATATTCTTATTGGGGTCTCAGTGGACAGTTTGGATGTGTGCTGCAGACTTTATAATCAGAAATGCCTGTCTCTGTCCCTCTCCGCAAGTAGTGCCCACTGTTTATTGTTCCTGTCTTTAGGTCCCTGTGTTCTAAATGTTCCGCACCCACTTATAAATGAGAACATGTGTTGTTTGGTTTTCTGTTCCTGCGTTAATTCACTTAGGATGATGGCATGGGTTGAAAAACTACCTGTTGGGTACAGTGCTCACTACCTGGGTGACAGGACCCATACCCAATCAGGAATGCCTCCCCAAATCCAGGGCACATGGCAAGCTCTTTCCAGCATCCCCTCACTGTTCTGTATGCTGGCAGTCAACCCAGCACAGCTGAGCATCTGTCTTTCCACAGCACATCAAGCATCCAAATGAGATACAATACTTCATCTCACTTTCCTGCAGGGACGCCCAATATCTCAGAGTGATTGTCTTACGGACTCTTTGCTTGGCTTGAAAAGTGGGAAAAACAAACTCTCCTTACTCACAAGGGGAGAAAAGGTGAAAATGTCATAGCTATTATCCCAAAGATATAAATTCCTTACTCCAAGAAACAATCTACTTCAAAGAATCCTTCTAGAATGTCTAGGCCAGTCTATATATAGGCTGATTAGATGTATCAGTGGTGATCTTGGGACTGGTTCTGCTTTTTTTTTTTTTTTTTTTTTGAGACAGAGTCTTGCTCTGTTGCCCAGGTTAGAGTTCAGTGGCATGATCTGGGCTCCCTGCAACTTCCAGGTTCAAGCAATTCTCCTGCCTCAGCCTCCCTAGTAGCTTGAATTACAGGTGTGCACCACCACGCGCAGCTAATTTTTGTGTTTTTAGTAGAGGCAGGGTTTCACTATGTTGGCCAGGCTGGTCTCGAACTCCTGACGTCAAATGATCCACCTACTTCAGCCTCTCAAAGTGCTGGAATTATAGGCATGAGCCACCCCGCACAGCCAGTTCTGCTCTTTTATAGTATGCTGGAGGCATACCAGGCAACTCTTTGTCACAGAATGTTGGGGTACTGTGGAGAGGGAGTGTGACAGGGTTAACTTTCTGGAACTCAGGATGCAGAAGCTTCAAAGTCCATCCTCTGAAAGCTGCCTAGGCCTCACTTCCCCCCTGAGGTCTTGGTGTAATCTCTATCCACCCTCCAAAGTCAGCTGAATCCTTAATGAGGTGGGCATGGGTGGGGGGGTCTTAATTTATTTCCACCCATCTCCATCTTTGTCCCCCATTCATGGGTATCTGTGATGGTACAGGGCTTATGTTTGGTTCCTGAGGGAGGCTACTTTTCTTATCTGTTATTATAGGCTGAATTGTGTCCTCCAAAACTTCATATGTTAAAGTCCCAAGCCTGGGACCTCAGAAAGTGACTATATTTGGAGACAGGGTATTTAAGGAGGCAGTTAAGTTAAAATGAAGTCATCAGGTGGGCCCTAATCCATTATGGCTGGTGTCTGTATATGAAGAGAAAATTAGAACACAGATATGCACAGAGGGAAGACCATGTGAGGACATAAGCAGCAGATGGATGTCTGTAAGCCAAGGAGAGAAGAAGCAAAGCCCATCAACTCTCGATGTAAGACTTCTGGGCTCCAAAATTGAGAGAAAATGAATTTCTATTGTTTAAGCCACTTTGTGGCACTTGGTTATGGCATCCTAGCAAACTAACACATCTGTCTTCCAAGGGTTTCTATGTCCAACATTTCCTCCAACTCTGCTCCTGTTATTTCTTATTTCACAGCCATGTCACACACTCGTCCAAGTCTCTTGAGTAAGGCTGTAAACTCCTGGATTAGGGTTTTAGCACTTCTCTGCACTGAGGAAGAGGTGGAGCATCCAGTTTGCCTTACACACATGGGACGGTAGGGGGCGACAGAATCAGAGGCAGGAGTTCAGAACTGGCAGTACATCCTGGAGATTTTGCTGGGCTCCAGTGATGAGGATAGGCGAAGAGCGGGAAGCTGCTGAAGAGGTCACTGCAAATCCCCTTCTCTTTCAAGACCTGATGGGATGCTATCAGTCCCAAGTAATCAGAGTGAACTGTGTTTTCCTCTACAAAGCATGCAACTGTGGTCTGCTTTCTATGTGGTGTATCTAGTTAACATAGTAAAACATATGTGATTACTATGCGCCACGTATTAAAGATGCTGTAGAGGTTAAGGAGGGGGAAAGAAACACACACTGAATGCCTTCCATGTGTCTGGCACCATGCTAGTGAGTTTAGACTTGCAGTCTAATTTATTCTCAGACCAACCCCCAAAACATTAGGCAGTATTTTTTCCATCATTACAGATATAGAAACTGATTAAATAACTTTCCTGAGACCACAGGCCAGAGATTCAAAAGGAGTCTGACTTCAGATTGGATTTTCCTACCACACCACCAGGGGGTGTCTCAAAAAAGGAGTGACAACTCAGAGAGCCTGAGTCTGGGCTCTGGGAGATTTAGGATTTGTGTTTGTACTTAGGGTGTTCAGAAAGTGACCTGGGGTGACTTCACTGGACAGTCCTGAATGAAGACCAAAATTCCTTTCAACTCCAAGCGTCCTGGGAGAGCAGGTTTACATCCCTAGTTTCCCGCTTGTCCTATGGGACAGGATTGCTGTCCCCTGAGGGAACTCCAGCTAGCGAAGGGTCTTCTCTAGCTCCACTGAGAGCTACAGCATCTATAGTATTCTTGAAGGGGCTGAAATTCAGCAAACGTGGGTTCTGGGCCAGCTACTTTCTAGCTGTGTGGCCGAAGCCCAGCTGCATCTCTATTCTGGTCTGGGTCTTCATTCTCTCATCTGGGGAGAAATCGACCCTGACCACCGCATGGACCACTGCCCAGCACTCCTTCTACGACTTAGGCCTGAAACCCAGTGATTATAAATTCATTCCTTTATTTTGAGAGTTAGTATCTATTGAAACACAGATATATTCCCCAGGCAAGGGCCATGCTTAATTGTGAGTAAGTTTCAGATGGTTTACAGAGACTGGATTTTGAATGGACAGGAAAAAAGGAAGAGAGTCTGAGGGCATTGGCCATAGGTGAGATGCCCAGATCTGAGAGCACCCCCAGGGGAAGGTCCGCCTCCCCAAACCACTTCACAGTGGTTGGTGCCTGACACATGGAAGGCATTCAATATGTGTTGCTGATACCAGAGACTCAGAAACAGGGCACTGGCACTCATAGTTTTTTGCTGCAACCATCCAGTTCTCCTCTCTGAACCTCAGTTTCCATATCTGTCCAGCCATTGTCTACCATAGCTGGATTCAACTGGATTCAACTCACAGCTTGACTAAGGTTGCCTTCCCACCAGCGTTAGTACGGCCATTAGCATGGATACAGTCCCATCAGAGGAGGCAGACTGAGCTCTGCCTGGCAACCATTACCTGCCTCGCTGTCCATTCTCCTGGGTGGACCTCTGCCCTCTCTGAGCATCTTGACTGGGAGTTGGTCTGTGCCTTAGCTTCTAACCAGAAGTTGAGGAGCAGGGCTGGAGGTGGAAACACCAAGGAGGAGAATTGTTTTCCTGTTTACTATGGAGCAGTGGAGAGGGACATGGTTAACCTTCATTTCTGATTCTGAGTTGTGCCACCCTGGGCATGCTAGTGAAATAATTGACATTTCACTATTATTGGGAGGCATCCCTGTCCTGGTCTGCTAACAAGTGGAATAATATCTATTATTTATTTAAGCAATTACCTCAATTGACATTTGCTTTCCTTTTTATCTTTCTCATATTCTGACTTCCCAAGCTTTGAGTGAGAGAGGCAAAAACACCCAGGAGAAGATAGCACATATTCACACAGCACTTTACAGCCTAAGGAACACTTTTGTATTCACTGTTTAATTGAATGCCCATGGTATCTCTGGGAGAATGGTCATGGCTGGGTGAGATTCTCTTCCTGTAGTTCCATAGGAACCTGTTTCTCCTTTTATAGCTCTGGCAATAATTTTAAGTCTTAATGTCTGTCTTTTCGAATTAACTGTATTTCATGAGATCAGGGGTCATGTCTCTGTTCACTGCTGTGTTCCCAAAGCCTAGCATATAACTGCTGCTAAAAAAAATTATTTTGTTTTCATTCCTGAATAGATGAAAAACCTCACTGTTCCCATTTTATAGATGAGGCAACTAAGGCCTCAAGAAGTGAAGTGACTTTCCCAAGTTCATCTAGCTAATTGATGGCAAAAATGGGATCCTTTCTGGCTCCTAGCTGAGAAGGTTGAAAGGGTAGGCAAGGGTATCTGTGGGAAGTCATCTGCCTCCTGCCAGGCCTTTGGAGTGGAAGGCATCTCCGAAGAGAGAAGAGTGTTATGTCGTCTATCAGCACTCGTCACACTGCCTTACAAGTGAATGCCTGTGTGTCTGCCTGCCTCAACCCGGCCCTGACCCAGAGTGGGGATGTCCTAAGGACAGGGCTGTGTTTAATTTCCATCTGTGTCATCCGGGTCGAGCATGATGCCTAGTATGTTATCAGTACTTAATATGTTTTTGAGGACTGAATGACGGATTGATGGATGAACCTTCCAATAGCAGCTCCAAATGTCTTGTATGTGATGCTGTAGGTGCAAGGTCAGGGTGAAGCTGCTTGAAGCCAGACTTGGCCCTGAGCGGAGACATTGTGAGGTGTTGTTGATAGTGCTGGGTATTGACCAAGTTCTCGGAACTGTGAGCCCCAGAGCACAGGGCCTGTGGGAAGCCTGCGAGACACTTCCACCAGATCCACCAGAGCAGGATGGACTTGCAGAGGCCATCGTGTCCAGCCTCCTCGTCTTCCACTGGAGGACACACTGCTGCAGAGGGGCAAAGTGACTGCCCAAACCCAGGCACCACCCCACACGACATTCTGGTTCCTGAGGGCCTGCAGAACCAGCTGGTGAGAATAGGGTGCTCATTCTCTAGTCATCAGAGGAGTCCTACAGGGGTCAAGGCAGGGTCACAAAGATTAGCCATCAGGTTCATTCTTGCTTTCTCATGCTCTTTGGGGCAGGACAGCGTTTGCCCTCAGTGTTGTCTTCCAGGTAGGCACCAGGAATGGCTGAAAGTGTCACTGACACTCAGCTCTCACCTGGGGGTCTTTCCTGCTGTGGCCTTACCTCCTGCACCCCCTAGAACCACTGACATCACGTAAAGCTGTGGGGTTATGTGAGAGACAACACCACTCACAGGGTGGCTTTGATTGTCATCAACATCATTATTTGGTTATGTTTACATCATTATGATAGTTATTATTGCACTTTATGGATCACCACATACTTTGCTATATGTGATCTCATTTGTTTGGGTAGCATATAGTTGGCCTCCATTTTATAGATGAGAACACTGGGGCTCGGAGAAACAGTGTGGTGTGTCCAAGGTTGCAGAGTTAACACGGCAGAACTGAGACTCAAGGGCAGATTTCCCTGTTTCTTATTCAGTTCACTCTGCTTAATGGATTCCTCTTCCACTTTAAAGATATGAATGGCTCACCACTGGTCATTGAGGCTTACACGCCTATTAGAATGGATTCCCACCACTCTTATCTCCTGGATCCCAGTGAGAAACGTGGAACCTGGTGACCCTCTTGAGCCTAGTGTTTCCGAGACAGGATCCTTCTATGGTGCTAGGACAGCTTGTGGGAGAGATACACATGGAAAGCCCCAGGAAAAGATAGGGCTGAAATGAGGAAATAGCAATGGGTTTCAGGGCACCTGCTATGTACCACAGAGGATGCCCATGGACTGTGAAGTTTTCTAACTCAAGAGGCTTTCTACTCAGGTAAATGAGCATTTGTGTCTAAGAGTCTTGGGATTGAGGGGAGGTCACCTCTGTTCTGGGAAGCTGGCTTTAGCCTCATGCGTGAGTTGTCCAGATGCTCATAGAGGCTCACCCTGCTCTCTCAGCCAGCTCAGTGGCACGTGGATCAGCTCCTTCCCTCTCTCCTTCCCTTCTTTCACCCCCTCCTTCCCTCCTTTCCTCCTTCCTCCCTCTTCCAAAAATATTCAATAAGCATCTACTATGTTCCAAACATCCTCTGTGTTCTAAGGATTTAATAATAAACTAGAAACCTAAAGAGAGAAACTCTCTCCGGTACATAAAGAGTTTGGTCCAGGGACCAAGCTCTATACCAGAGAAACCCTGAGCACTTGGAATGTTGCAAGTGGGAACTGACAGAGGTTCAAAGTGCTGGCCTCATCCAAAGGGCCTCCACAGAGTAACCCCCTTGGGAGGGCAGTAACTGAACCCTCATGCAGCTCCCTGGGGCAGAGGGGGACAGCAGCAGAAGCCAGCGGTCATTTTCCCCCTGAAATCTTCCTAAAGCCCGCTGGGCTTCCTGTCACTCAACTAGGCAATTAGCAGCTGAGAGGACACTCTATGGGCACTGCAAGACTCTGTCCTTATGTTACTCTTCCCCAGGCTCCGCTTGGCTCAGATGTGGCCACTGAGGAGGCAGTTCAGACAATGGAGATGGGAAAGACATGGGAAGGACATGGGGCTCAGTGGCTGGAGTTCTGAGTGCTGGTTCTGGCTTCTGGAGCCAGTTTCATCCCCTGGATGAGGAGGGATGGGCCAAATCTCTGACAGACTCCTGGTGACCTGTGGAGTCTAAGAATAACTCAAGCAGGAACTGGTGTCACTCAATTTATCTAATAAGGGATCCAGAATTTCCAGTGCTTAAAAGCTCCTGTTTGCCTGGCATCCCAGGGAGACCAAGGCAACACACTGATGAGAAGTGACTTCATCACAGTTTCCACCTGTATCAGACTGAGTCAAGGTCAGAACCTGCTGCACAGTGACCAGGCTGGCCTTGTGGGCCTCCTCCCTCCACGACAATGACGACAAGCTCTCAGTCTTTCATTCCTTCATTCTTCACTCAACAAGTATTTGCTGAATGCCATGAACTCTGTGCTGAGCCTTGAGGATACACAGTGATGAGTAACCCCAGCATCTGTCTCCAAGCACCTCTGCGTATTTATGATACACAGCCTCTGTGATATCCCCCAGCATCATGGTGGAGTGCCCAGACCCCACTGTGGAGAGGCTCAGAATCTAATAAAGAGGTGATCCTGTTGGGGAGCACAGAGAGTGCCAGGCACCTTGCCAGGGAGGCATTCCATTACAGGAACCAGTGCTGGGACTGTCTCAGAAGGTTTCCTAGAGAACAGGAGCCTGAGAACATGCAGGAGTGGAGGAAAAAGGGTGTTCTAAGCAGAGGGTGCATGCAGGCGCATTCAGGGATGGTAATAATTTGAGGAGGCTGTAGTGTCCATATGGTGCAGGGACATAAGGCTGGGCAGGTAGAAGCTGCCAAGTTATGAAGCATCTAGGCACCATGTGGAGGAACTTGACTTTTTTTTTCCTCTGTGGGTAATAGGGAGCCCTTGAAAGTTTTAAATAGACTCAGACTTACCTTTTAGAAACAGAAATGGTGAGGGTCTGTCTGAGGAGAGGAGACAGTAGGGCTGGGAGGAGGAGCCTGGGTGCATGATTAGACGTGGAGGTGAGGAAGAGGGAGAAGGTGGGATGCCTCTCAGCCTTGGGTCTTGGGGACATTTACTGAGGGAATTAAGGAGGCTTCAGAGGAGGTAACGATGATGGGTCCTATTTGCATCGATGACTGTAAACTGTGGAATGTGGCTTATATCGTCAGAGGAGAGGGTAAAAGAGAAGGAGTTGGGAGGAGGGAGGAGAGGTCCTTATGATGGAGGGCATGGCAGAGGTGGAGGGACAGAGGATGAGTAGAGGGGAATATGTAGAGGGGAAGAGACTGAATTCCCTGGGGGGAGTAATCTGCAACCCTAGGACAGACATAGCCATATTCCCAGATTGCTTTTTTGGATATTGGTGAAAAGCCTGGCACACAGGCAGCAGGAAATTCTTGGGCATTTCATCATTAACCTAGAGACTTCAGGCATGTGTGAAATTGCTCCGACTCCTGTAACGTGACTCAGTCATACTCCGCCTGTCAGACACTGGAGCATGACTGAGCAGGCTCAGAGAAGTCCTTGTACCTCAGGGCAGGGAGAGCCCAGAGCTGGGCGGGCATAGGTGGGTGGGATTGGGAGAGGGGTGGAAAGAGAAGCCCCAACCTATAACCATAAATACTAGTTGCTGGGATACGTGGGTGTCTTTCCTCTTTGTTACAAGTGAGATTCACTTTCTGCCCTGTGTTTTTAAGTTATCAACAAAATCACCACTACCTGAAGTAGAATGTCCTGTAGGTGGGAAGAGAGAATTGTATTTGCTGTTCATTTCCCATCTCTGTTCATTTCTTCCTTCCCTTCTTCTCCTTTCCTTTTTCCCTTCCTTCTATCTATCCTTCCTTCCCTCTTTTCTTCCTCACTGCCTTTCTCTCTCTTCCCTATTTACTATGCTTACCATGTATCCAGACTAGAGCTAACCAAGCCCCAGTTTTACAAAGTTAAATTAAATTTCTTTAGTCTTTGGAGCATTGACATAGTCAATTGAGCTTTGAAACCTTGATGGGGAAGACAGTATCTTTGGGTGGAGGGAAACTTTTTTCCCAATTGTGGGTGCAAGATCTGCCTCTGGGGTGCTAATTTCAGCTCAATAAACACTGGGTTTTTTCCATACATGAGCCATGGTTTGAGACAACCCACTGGAGGTGAGTCAGAACAAAGCAGGACTCACATCCTCAGTCCCTTCTGGAGTCAAGACCTGGGAACCCCGAGGCAACTAGGGTACCAAGGCTGACGCTTGTGTGGGCCTCAATGTCTCCTTCCCTCCACTTGGCTCCATTCAGCTCATGTTCCTAAGGCATCCAGTATTTTCCTAGCTCCATGCTTTGAGAAATTAATAGAAGGATAACATGTAGCTCCTGCTTCCAAGGAGTTCAAGATCTTGCAGGTAAATGATGTCCACATATGGAGCAGGCAGTACTGTGCAGGCTGTGATTAAACATCTGAGAAGCGAGTTGGCCTGTGAGGCTACTGGAGACCAGGTAGGCGGTGGTGGCATGTGAACTGTAGATGGATGCAGAAGAAAGGGCCATTCTGAGCCTCAGGAGTAATGGGACTGTGTATAACTCACTTCTTCCTTATGCCTACAGAGCCACGCATGGTGCCTGGTGCTTAGTGGAAACCAAAACACCTGCAAAATAAAATGAAAGCATCAAATGTCACTTCTGATCCTTTCAGTCTATTTAGTACCTCTGTGTTAATTTAAACAGCGTATCATCCAAGTAATGCATATTCATTGCAGAAAATCAGAAAATGTAGGTAAGCAAAAGAAAAAGAAATGGGCACGATCCCCCACCCAGAATAAATTGCAGTTAATATCTTAATATGGTCAATCCAAGCTTTTTTTTTCCTGATTATGTACCTACTCTCTATATATGCCATACATATATATAATAGAGAGAGAGACTTACATAAATGAATTTTTCGTGTTGCTTATACTACTGTAACTTGATGTACACCTTTTCCTTTCTAATCCACTTTGCTTAACCTTTGGTCCATACCCATCAGAGTCTGCTTGTATTGCAGTTCCTGGGGAACACCTGTCTCCACCACTGGACGGACAGCTCTTAGCGGGCAGTGCTGATGGCTTCCCTATCTTTGCCTCCCCACTGCCTAGCCCAGGACTAGCTCCCCGTAGGTCATCAATGTAAGCTAGGAGAACTGAAAACAAGCCCTGCCGAAGGCAATCCACTGATAAAGGCAAATGGGCAGATTAAGCAACTGTGAGGGACAGCCCAGTTGCCCAATTCCCTGGAGGCAGGCACATGGTATACCTGCCACTGGATGGAGGTACCCTTACCCTGGTGTGATGGGATGCCTAGCCTATTTGCAGCCAGCCCCTCCCTGTTGCCTGCTTCACGTCACCTGTATGCTTGGTCTCCATCCTCTCCATCTGAGAAAACAAGGTACCTTGGTGTGTGTGTTTCCAGGAGCCTCCTTGGCTATTTTTACTCCCTCTGAGTCCCACGCCCCGGATATTTACCTGCTCTCCGAGAGGAGGAATCCTCCTTTCTCTGTTTACTCACTCTGGAGGCTCCCATGGCATCCTCGCCTCCAGGCTCCAGCTATGGAGATGCTCTCCATAGAGAAGATAACACTGTAGCTGGCAAGGGCCCCAGGAAACCTGAGCATCCCACGTGCCAGGGTGAGCAGACCTGGCTCGGGGTCCGGAGGTGAGGCTTTTCCAGGAAGTGCGCACACACACCTGGGGGCCCCAGGCAGCTCATGAGTCAGTCAGTCTCTGATGTCCTTGCTTGCACCCACGTCTCTGGCACTCATTACTTGAAGGTGGTGGTGTGCAGGAAGGCAAGAAGAAAGGTCTGCAGCTTGAAACCAGACTGCTAGAGGCCCTTCCACTCAGCACTTTGTTCACTTACGACAAGAAGAAAGCTCCATTTTAAGGCTATATTGCAGTATCTTCTCTGAAGAGGAGCATCTATGGACTGCTTTTGTGCATTATATTCTAACCCCCTAGGATTTTGGTCTGTGCACCCCTTCTATGACAGGATGCACAGACCCTGGGCTAGAGGTCGCTGTGATTCGAGAAGCAAGCATGAGGTATAGAGTCCAAAGAGCTGGATTTGAACCCTGGTAACTTCTCTTAACATCTGTGTGACCTTAGACAAATTTCTTGGCCTCTTTGTGCATTGATTCTATCTTTGAATAATAGGGGTAGTAACCCTCTCTTCTACAAAATTGGGCTGTTGTAAAGATTCCAGTAAAGGAAAGAATGCACAAACACCTCATAAATGGTAAAATGCTCTCCAGAAGTTAAAGAATAAGAAACCCTCATCTTCCTGAGAAGAGGTGCAAGTAGTATCTTGAAAATTCAAATAAGCCCAAAGTGATGGCAGGTTGTCCATCCTACTCTGTGGAATTTTTCAAGCTCCAGTCCAGGAAATAAGTAGCTGGGAGCTTTAAGCCCAGCGGAGGGCCCCAGGAATGCACTGGCAACCATCATGACATCTCTGTTTTCACTGATGATGGTGAGGACAAGACTAATAATGACCAGAATAAGAAGGGCTAAAAATTACTGAGCGCTTTTTATGTGCCAAGTCTAGGGCGAAGGGCTTTTCAGGCATTATCTCATGGAGTCCTCATACAACCGGCATGGCCATGAGCACTGTTATTATCCTCATTTTATGGCTGAGAAAACAGCTCCAAGGGGTCACATAGCTAGCAAGGGGTAAAGCTGGGACAATCCAGACAGCACTTTATCTGTAAGAATTTTCTCTGTCACCTCTTCACTGAGCTTCCCTTGGCCCGATGTCAGCCTCAGAGGCATTGAGGATCCTCTTGGTTGGTTTCTATTGCTGCTGTAACAAATTACTGCAAATTTAGTTGCTTAAAACAACACACAGGTATTACCTTATAGTTCTGTAGGTCAGACTGGCATAGGTCTCACTAGGCTAATATCAGACTGTTGACAGGGCTGTATTCCTCCTGCAGGCTCTAGGGAAAAGTCTATTTCCTTGCCTTTCCCAGCTGCTAGAAGCTGCTTATATTCATTGGCTTCTCTCCCCTTCCTACATTTTCAAAATGCCTCACTCCAACCTCTGCTTCTGCTGATAAATCTCCCCTCTCCGACGTTGACCCTTTTGCCTCCCTCTTATAAGGACCTTTGTGGTTACAGTGAGCCCACCTGCATAATCCAGGAAAATCTCCCTATTTCAAGATCCTTGACTTAATCACATCTTCAAAGTTCCTTTTGCTGTGTACGGTGATATATTCACAGGTTCTGGGGATTGGAATGTGGACATCTATGCACAGGAGGGGTGGGAATTATTCTGTACACTATTCAGACTTTACATCAGGGCAACAGTGACCAGTGGAAATAAGACAAATAGAAAAAATCCCTTTCCAGTGTCAAACTCCAGAATCAGCCTGTAGTGGGTGAGAGCAGCACTGTGCAAAGCCCCTCACGGAGGCAGTTCCCAGGCCACAGTCCAGCACAGAGAAGCAAAGGGCTGTCAGGGACAAATGTTTTCAGGGCTTCCAAATCTGTCCAGGGCTGGAGGTGTTCAGATGACCTGATGGACATGTCTAGTGTTGCTGACCATCAAAACCTGAGGTTGCTGTGCAACCTCATGCTCACAGAGTGCTGGCAGGTTATGACGACTTCTTCCAGGAGTTTTCCTACAGGAAGACAATGTACCTGCCAACATTGACACTCAGGTTTCTCTTTGTAAGTCAATGTCATCACAATCTCTTGTGAGTGAGGTGCAGTGAATCAGTGTCCACAGGATTAATCAGCTCAGGGGCATGGGCTAAGGAACTTAGCCATGCTAAGGCTAAGAGTTGGACTTCTGGGCTAAGGAACAGTCATCCAGATAGTGCTATGCTGGGGAGGGTTCTTGGGGGTCTGCCAGCTGGCCTATCCCTGGAGATGCCAGACACTGCCTTTTCAACACAGGTACTCAATCCCTGGTTATTTAGTAGAGGTAATGATCACTTCCAATTTTTTCAGATGTGCAATTCAGGCTGTGATTCAGCATATTTATTACTATTTTCACTCCAACTTCAATAGCCATGTTTAACAAGCAAATTTTATAAAATAAATCTTGCTAGAGAAAATCACAATAAGAAATAAAATACTATTCAAGAGGCAGACTGATATGATGGAGAGAGGGCAGATAGCAGGGTTTGAATTCCATCTCTGCTCCCAGCTCTCCATGTGATCCAGGGAAAGCCTCTTTCCATCTCTGAGTCTCAGGTTCCTTTTCTGTCAAACAAGGGGCATGATCTAAATCAGCAATTATCAATCCCAGTGGTGCAGCAGAGCCACTTGATGGATGTCTGGAGAATGTCAAAGCCTAGATCTCACTGGGGTTGAGAAACACCGGCTCTGAATGATGGCCAAGGTCCTTTCCACATCTATTCTATCATCCCATGAAATGTCTAGAATTTGTCAATGAAAATCTGGGTTTGGATTTGTTTGAGGCATCCATCTTGCTTGCTGAATAGTAAATTCAACTGAACAAGGAAATGAAAACTGAACACCTGCTGCCTACAATGCATTAAATTAGACCCCTTAGGGATTCCTGCACTAAAGACCTTACCATGTGGTCAGATTGGTGGTCGTGTGCCCAAACAATTATAAGTAAAAGAGGATGGACATTGTTCCTTTTAGAATTCACCAAACCCATGTGTTAAATGGGTAATTCCTTTAACTTCTACTGGGATTCCTTTTCCAGAAATTCAGAGCCTGTGTTCTACTTTCTTGCTTATACTTCTCCACAAGGAGGGCAGAGACAGATCTGATGCATAGAGATTCAGTGGCCACAGGAGCCTACCTGCCTCCCAACCCCGTAGTCTTTATCTAGGCCTACTCTGAGTGCTGGAATTTAGAAGTGACACAGCATCAGGTTTCATTTTAAACATTTATTGAATGCTTACTATATGCCAGGCACTATTACAAGAGTTTTACATATATTAACTCATTTAATCTGCACATGACCCCATGAGATAGACACTACTTTTTTCACCATTTCACAGGTGAGGACAGTGAGGTGGAAAGCTCATGTCACTTGTTCAAGGTCACACCACTGGTAAGTGGGGAGCTGGGATTCAAACCCAGAGACTGGTTCTAGAATTCATGCTCCTAACCACTTATAAATAGATTCTGTGCCCTTCATGCAATGTTCTTATGGCTACCAAAAATAATCCTTCCAAACAATGAATAACATGGGAAATGTTGATGTTAAAATGTTAAGTGAAAAGTTAATAAAATAAACTCATGTAAGTACTATGAGAAAGACTATGTAAAATACAAACAAAACTCAAATAACAGCAACAAAAAAACCCACTATATATAGAAAAAAAATGACTGAAAGAAAAATAGTAAAATAGTAACAGTATTTTAGGGATGGGATTATGGGTGATTTTAAAACTTTTCCTATTTTTTTGGTGTTTTTAAATAATGAGTATGCTTTCTTTATAATCTCATTCCCTAGTGGCAAGCAAATACTCTTAATATTTTGCTATAAGAAAACATTAAGTCTAAGCTCTGATATCATAAAAATTAGTTTTGGTTTCAAAATTGGCAGGTCAGTAATTTGAAATTTAGAATATATTTTCTCATGGAAATAAGGATAGCCATAGGGATTAGTTTTTTCTTTTTTAAACTTGCAGTTCTAAGAACTGTGCTAAGAACTTCATCTGTATTTCTTTATTCAGTGGATTAGGAATGTTTTCAGCTCCCTTTTCCAGTGATGGTTAAGTAACTTGCCAGAGGTTGCACAGGTGGAGAGAGCAAGGGGGGGAACTGTTGCTGGACATCCCTCTCCAGGGTCTGTGTTATACCTGGGCTGATACTTCTCACCGCAGCCCATTTCAACGAGCATGAAGCTAAGGTACTGCCTTTTTCTCCCAGTCTTATTTTCTCCCACTGCAGCTTTCATTGTGAATATGCCATATTTTGGCCACCCTTTCCAGCTAAGTCAATTTTGGTAGCTATCCTGGGGACCCAGCTTTCCCTCAGAATACTCTCTGCTGAGAAAATAAGCTTTGGATCCCACCATGGGCTTTTAAAACCTATATACTCCTCCTCTTCACCTCTCCCATCCAAAGATGAATCTTCTCCTGAGGTCCTTCCCAGGTTGGATGCTCTTCTCTTATGAATGACTGGAACTGGTGCCTCACTTCTGGAAACCTCCAGATGAGTCGAGAGCTTTTGCTCCACCCTCAGTATACACCTGGTCTTTGCCACCTCACCTGGAGCTGGCCAAAGGCCCCTTCTTTAACATGAGTAAATAAACCATTTTAAAGGCATTTGTTAGTGCTGAATCAGTACTGTTTGTGAGCTCTTTTGGAGCATCAAATTCAGGCAACGAGAGAGCCCAACCACCCACACTGTCCGCATTAGATCTGCCTAAAATAACATCATTGAGATATCAAACATTCTTAGTTCTGGTTATGGCATCATCTAGGAATGAAAAAAATCATGTTAGATTATTTACTTGGGCCTACAATTTTATTTTGGATCCCTATTATTATTCTAAAAAGGGCCATTTAATTTCCATCTTGAGAATTTTCTCCTTCAGTTCCTATACCAAAGAGAAAACAGAACTTCTGTTCATCCCAGAGGCGTAGGGCCATACTGGCCCAGCTCAGAAAATAGAAAGCATAGCAGAGCTGCCTGTGAGATAGATAGGTGCCATGCGCAATTCACAGAGCTTCCTCACCATCCTAGAGGTCTGCAGTTCTCATGGGATCTTCCTGTGGATTAATACTTGAGATGCTTATGGAGGGAGGGACTGGGTCTGTGGGATGCGAGGGGAGGGAGTCACCCATGCCTTTATGAAATATGCTTCTAGCTGCCCGCACATGGTCTGCACCTCCTGATGCTAGGTCAGGACTGAATCGTATAAAAGGCAAAGCTTCTCACTCACAGCACCTCAGTCTACCTGTCTCCTGAGTGATCTGCTGCAGTGCCTGAACCAGGTAGAGTGCTTCTCAGGACCAGGATGAACTCTTGGTGCCAGTGTTTTGGGCAGAAAGAGCCCCTGGGTGGAGGTTGAGGCCATTCTTGAAGAAAGACAAGGGTAAAAGAGAATTTTGGAAGGGAGGGTTCTTCTGGAAGGGGAGGCTAGAAGGTAGGTAAAGGGAATGAAGGACTGATGTCTTTCTGAAGTTCCAAGGAATTCATTTGAAAATATGGAGTTACAAGGTGGAAATCATTTGCATCGTTCTTGTTACTCGTCTTGGGAGACTGGGTTTTTAAAATCTGGTCATCTTAGGCCAGGCGTAATGGCTCATGCCTGTAATCCCAGCACTTTGGGAGGCCGAGGTGGGCAGGTCAAGAGGTCAGGAGTTCGAGACTGACCAACGTGGTGAAACCCCGTCTCTACTAAAAATACAAGAATTAGCCGAGTGTGGTGGTGCACACCTGTAATCCCAGCTAATTGGGAGTCTGAGGCAGGAGAATCACTTGAATCTGGGAGGTGGAGGTTGCAGTGAGCCGAGATAACACCACTGCACTCCAGCCTGAGTGACAGAGCAAGACTCCATCTCAATAAATAAATAAATAAATAAATAAATAAATAAATAAATAAATTCATTCATTCTGGTCATCTTAGAGGTAAAATCTTGTGAAATTATAGTTCAATTTTAAGGGCAAGGAAGTGACCTTGGGCTTGTATTGTCTTTCAGCTTTATTCAGCTCCTACAGAGATGTCCTGCCAGCAGAGCCAGCAGCAGTGCCAGCCTCCTCCCAAATGTACCCCTAAATGCCCTCCCAAGTGTACTCTTAAGTGTCCTCCCAAGTGTCCCCCAAAATGCCCTCCCCAGTGTTCAGCCCCATGCCCACCTCCAGTCTCTTCCTGCTGTGGTTCCAGCTCTGGGGGCTGCTGCAGCTCTGAGGGTGGTGGCTGCTGCCTGAGCCACCACAGGCCCCGCCGGTCCCTCCGACGCCGACCTCAGAGCTCCAGCTGCTGTGGCAGTGGCAGTGGCCAGCAGTCTGGGGGCTCTGGCTGCTGCCATAGCTCCGGGGGCTCCGGCTGCTGCCACAGTTCTGGGGGCTGCTGCTGACCTGGGCCATGAGGAGCATGAAGGAGCAGCACTGGCAGAGCCCAGGTGCAGAAGATCTGTATCAGCCTGAGGCTTCTTTTCTCTCGTTTCCCATGGAAGGACTTCAGAAATGCCTTAAGTTCTCCTCTTTATCCTGCCCATGTTCACTCCATTGTGGGGTTGGGGTCTAGCCTGTGATATTTTCTGGCCTGACTTTCCCTCTCAGACATGGTTCTCTGGAAAACTAGGTGTTGTAATTCAGTTATGAAGCTATTTTTTCTGTAACAATAAAGCTTTTTATTCCTGATATCACTGCCTCCTGATTTCGTTGTTTGCCTCTCCCACTCCCTACCTACTGCATCAAGCCATCTTCCCTTCCCTTCTCTTAAATGCAAGCAAACACTTTACAAACTTGTTTGGGGAGCACATTTTGGCAGTGAAGCTACTCAAGACTCTGGAAAACAATATTCCCTTCTATGCACTGGATTCTGGAACTTTAAGCTTGAAGGAAAGAATCATGTCTGAGACCATTACACCAGACACAAGATTGTATGAGGATAGCCAGGAATGGGTTTGAAGAGAAGAGCATGGTTGTACTCAGAAGGGTCAGACTCTGAGAGGGTTTCCTTCAAGCATGGGTCAGAGTTTGAAAAACTGCTTGTCCTCTATTCATGGGGAATAAGATTGTCTGAAGTGCTCATCCTGGGCTCTAATAAATGGACACTCTTTTCTGATGATTATAAGCCCAGGTGTTTCCATCAGTTGGCTAGAGGGAGAGCTGGGTGGGCAGTGAGTGAGTTTAGAGGCAGGTATGAAATGTCTGAGCACATTTTCCCTGCATGCTGAAATTCTGGATTTGAATCTGGGTAAAGAACTGAGAAGACACACTTCTCTGCAAAGACTGTCTCTATGTGGTTGGGAAGTGTGTGTGTGTTTGTAGTGAGAGGTATAAGAGTACAGGGGTTTTGGTCCCTGTGTTGGGTTTTCCAAGTAACATTTCTTTAGGAATGGGATGGTTCCTTCAGGAGATACTCATAAAATACCTAGAAAAGATAACTAGAAAATTTAATTCCAAATCAGCCTTTTATATAAAAGATAAACAATTGATGCCTTCTTTGATAAGAGTTAACAGTGATAAATAAAGTAAGTTGGTTTATGAGATCATAACATGCCCACAGAATGAGTAGGCACTTGCCCAGATGATCTCCTTACACTGATTCCTACCAAACACAGCCTTCTTCACTTTTTTTTTTTTTTTTTTTTAAAGAATTTCGCCCATTTTCCCAGGGGAGATCCTGCCTCTGTCTTGTTATTTCATTACTTCCTTCTCTGTTCTAACATTGACTTTACTTTTTGGAATGTCTCACCTATACTCACCAACAGGTGCTCTAGGAACTGGCAACCTGTTAATCAGGCTCTAAATCCACGTTAAATGAAACTGGTATCTTTTGTGCGTATTCCCTCATGCCACTCCCAGCTCACTCACCCCTAAACCTGTCTCTCATCCTTAATTCTTGAATTCTTAGTCTTGGACTTCTGTTACAGTTCACATTCATAGTTGTGGGCAATTGCATTGATTAAGAGGCAGTTCCGAAGTTGATTGCCAAAGTATCCTCCAATTCTTAAAAATTAGTTATTCTAAAAACACTATTTATCATGCACACTTTCGACCTTTGGAAAGAACCTTCCTTTCCTTTCCTTTTATTTTCCTTCCTTCCTTCCTTCCTTCCTTCCTTCCTTCCTTCCTTCCTTCTTCTTTCTCTTTCTTTTCTTTCTCTCTCTCTCTCTTTCTTTCTCTCTCTCTCTCTCTCTTTTTCATCTTTCCCTCCTCCCTTCTTCCTTTCCCATTTTCTTTTGCATTGGGCAATGGCTCTAGGGAGGACCTATCTTCAAAGGGAGATTGGTGGTTGGGGGTAGGATAAGAAGCAGGAGTCCCACAGGCTGACTTGCCTTTTTGCAATTGGGCCACTGTCCTGCACACATGTTTCTCTTAGTCATACCACGCTGTATTATGGGGATATGGTAACCCGACTACATTCACAACTTTTCTGGTCTTATGGTTCCTTAACTTTGCTTGGTTTTTCTTCCTGTCTCCAGTGACAGAGAGAAATCGCCCCTGGGATTCCCACAGGTGCATTCCTGTCATCATCTTCACTCACTGCATCTTGAAGCATATGGATGAAACCCAGCAGGCTTATCGCATAGCTTGTGGTCTGCCCTGGGGAGCCAAGGACCAAGAGCCAAAGAGATGAGAATCAAGATAAAAATAGGTGAACTACCACCTACCAAGTAGATGACTACACAGGAATTGATGTGTGGGCAAGTTGAGCCGTGTGTGTGTGTGTGTGTGTGTGTCTGTGTACACTGAAGACAAGGGCACAAGGGGTTCCAGACCTCCCTGCATTTGAGCCCCATGCCTTCTCTTAGCATACACACAGCCTCCCAGGTACCAACAGTACTCTGTTTGGAAAGTAAACATGCCATAGCAATCCTGGCACCTCTGTGAAGTGACTTAGATGCTCACGTGCACCACCTACAGCGCTACCTGAGTGATGAATGTCTCTGGGATGTGAGTGTCAGCTGAGCATGTCTGTTGGGAAATGGGCCCCTCCCAAGAGCCCGAACCTGAATACTTGTTATAAAAAGGTTCTCTGGCTGGACACTGCTCAATCCACTGCCTAGCAGGTGGCCCATTCCAGCCTGAGAACGTAGTGAGTCTTTCAGTGGAGCCAGGGTCCGGTAAGTCTCCTCGCAGGGTCTGGGGGAGAGGGTGGGATGAGTTGAGGGCACAGCGGAGGAGAAAACAGAACACAGGCAGCAGATAGATGCGGAAGGGGTGTCCTACAAGGCACCTAAGCTTCCAGTGAGCCAACCTCTTAAGGTACTAATGAGGACATAAAGGCAACACAGGAGGAGGTGGCTTTTGCAAGGGTACACAGCAAGTCCACAGAAGAGCTGTGACTAGAACCCAGGTCTTTCAGCTCCCTGGATGGGGTTATTTATATTGGCACAACTCTCCTTTCACACATGGTTGTGGGGCGTGAGAGGCATAGGCAAGAAAGAATGATCAGGACCTGCTTCTGGCATGTGGATTATTTAGATCCAGCAGGTGGGACCGCGTGTTGGACTTGGGTGTTTTCTAAATGATGGGGTGTAGTAACTAGGAAGATACAAATCGAAGGTCGGTAGGAAAGTAAAATGAGGAAGAGGAAAAAAGCCAAGTGGAGATTTTGGACTGGATCATACAGATAAGCTGCCGCAGTGTGCTGTTTATTTTCCACTGTGGAGAACTTGAGCAGTCTTCTTCTAGTCAGAGAAAATGGAAATGCACTGATTCATTGCATAGATTGTGTCCTGCTCTGAGCATGTTTAACTCACTGGAAGCCCCTGCTTGGATTTGCTTTTCTGTGTCCCGCTCTTTCTGGGTACTTTTCCCCCTTTGTCCCAGGCCAGGCTGACTTGTACACTAAATCGAATCTCAAAAGCCCAGACAGAGTTCCACTGGTGGAAAGAAAAAGCCGGCTCGCCTTTGAAAGGCTGCATTTCTTCCAGGTTCGTCGCGAGGAGTTCCGCGATGTCCTCTCAACAGAGCGCCGCTTCCGCCAAAGGCTTTTCCAAGGGGTCATCCCAGGGCCCCGCTCCGTGTCCCGCCCCTGCGCCCACCCCGGCGCCCGCCTCCTCCTCCTCTTGCTGCGGCGGCGGCTGCTGCGGCTCCGGCGGCGGCTGCTGTGGCGACTCGGGCTGCTGCGGCTCCAGCTCCACCAGTTGCTGCTGCTTCCCAAGGAGACGCCGCCGGCAGCGGAGTAGTGGCTGCTGCTGCTGCGGGGGCGGCAGCCAGAGGTCCCAGCGCTCCAACAACCAGAGCTCAGGCTGCTGCTCTGGCTGCTGAGAGACCCGCAGCCCCCAGCGCTGCGCTAGAGAAACCCGTCCAACCCAGAGCGAGCCCGCCCCGCTGCGGCTCCCACGCGGGGCTGGGCCTCGCAGTTTGCCCCGTAAAGCGAATTGCATTTTGATGTTCAGAAACCCACTTTGTTCTCAGCCACGCAAAACTCCCTGACTCCGATGTGATTTTTCTCCCCAGGGATTCACGAACCATGCGTGGAACACTGGACCCTACTGTCTGCACGGGTTTGCACACAGCAGGTGCTCAGTAAATGCCTACTGATTTGATTGTCTTTTGAAGATGTCATAATAAAGCTTCTACCTCCTGAGAACATCTTTTCTTATTTGTTCTTCATTCGTTTCTCCGCCCAGGTAGAAAGACTTGAAATGTTTGTGAAAGGCAGAATAGTATAATTCATGCCTGAACAAAAAGATGACTTTCTGATTGTTAATTATGATAGCAGCGATCAGATATCGACTGTTTCGAGGATTTTAATGACTTTACGTGACAAAGCTCTTGAGTATTCTCAGGACTTTATGTGGCACAATCTGATTCTCATAATGACTCGTGTAGGAGAGTGCTGTTATACCCTTTTTACAAGAGAAACTGAAGTTAAGTATAATTTGTTCAAAGTCACCCAGCTAACGCCTGATAAAGAAGACAGGACATCTGATTCGAAGGCTTCATTGCTCTGCTGGGTCCTCACCTGGGCTTCCCAAGCCTTACCACCGAGGTGCTCCTCCTGACCACCGGGTTCAGGCAGCTGTGTGGCAAAAGTGTGTTTTGGCAACTCTTGGGGGCTTTGGAATCAAGCCAGCTGTCTTTTTTTATTTTTTAGTTTTACGTTTTATTTTATTTTTTATTTTTGGCGTGGAAGATTATTGACCTACTGCTTTGCTTCCTGGGGAGGAAATTTTTCCTAAGATGTGCCTTCCAGGAAAGCTGGAAACTACCCTCTCCAAGTCTCATTTGTGCAGCTGAAGCAGGACCAAGAGCCACGGGTTTCTGGGAGTCTCTGTGGTGCAACATGTGTGCTCAGAAACGTGGGGATCTCATTCTTTAGAGATGGTGGCTGTGGCAGCGGCAATGGGTGGGTCATTTTGCATAGGTCAGAAACCTATCCCTGTGGGCACAGGTTTTATCCGCTCATTTCAGGCACCAGGAAACAGGAGAACAGTATCCTCTGCTGGGTTCAGAGGGAAGAGATAATCATGGTGATAATAATAGAAACACTAGTTACCATTTATTTGGCACTAACTTTATTTCAGGTACAAGTCAAGGCACTTTACATATATTATCTCACTTAATCCTCACAGTAATCTAAAAATATAGACATTCGCTTCCCCACTTTTTATATGGGAGGAAATGGGTTTAGACTGTTCCAGTGATTTGGCTGAAATCATAGAGCTAGTCAATGTCCCCAGATGGTGAGTGAGGGAGATGAGATTGAAACCGGAACCTGTGTGACTCCAAAGTCACGCCCTCACACTCAAAGAGTCCTGCTCTACTGTCTTAGAAATCACCACCACACAGGGAAGGGACACTTGGGTCTCTGGACACACCCAGGCTCTCAGAAAATTGCAGCTCGGCTTCTTGGCTGCTGCTCCCTTGGTGACCCAATGAGTGGGGAATTCTGTCATGGCATCCACCCAGCAGCTGCCAGCTGGGGGTGTCTGCTCAAAGGTGAGGTCGGAAATGCTCTACTGATTCATCCAGGATGTTTGATGTTGTGGCCAAATGACCCCCTGCCAGGGAGGCTCTGGGGGGCAGTCCTGCTCTGCCTGGGAGTGGCCCTTCCTTCCATGTCTGAGATTCTGTGATTTCCAGTAGGAGGTGATTTGTGGAAGCTGTTTACAAACAGATGATATCACCTGTGAACCTGCCTCCTCACACCAGCGATGTGCGCTGAAACAGCAAGCCCGGGGACTTGGTGGGCAGTGGGTGGGAAGGAAGAACTGTCTGACTCAGAACAGACACACTGCAAAGCTAATCTGAGGGTGAGGGCTCAACCTGGAGCAGGAAGCTGAGGCCTGAGCTCTGGGAAAGAAAGGTGGTGACTCACGGAGAGACATTAGAGTCCAAATAGGAGCACATGCCCTGTACACGAGGCATTTGGGTCTCATGTCAAATGGCTGGCCCTGAGGGTGGCGGTACCTCCAGGCCCACATGCTGCTGAAACCCAGCAGGCCAGCACACATGAACTTTGATGAGAGACATTTGAGTATTTTAAGAATAGTTTTATTTTGGAAACCTAGAAAGCAACTTTGGATGGTCTAGAGCTCTCTGCTCATGGTCCTTCAGGCTTTTCTGATTTCCAGCAGTAGGTAAAGCTGTATGTGTGGCCCAGGCACTCTCTGTGAGGTGATGGTGGTGGATGCTGAGCCTGTGGGAAATTTGGCAAAGTGAAGTCTTACTCAAAGGTTGTCACCTGGTACATGTGACAGGCAGAATCAGGTTTCTTATTATTTCTGGAATAAATGGACATTATTATTAAATATATTTTATTCATGATAGCTCCAATTTCAGCTTAAATTATATTATTATAATGGTCATAATGACAACTGATATTTATATAGCATTTAGCATTTATAAGGTGTTTCCACATATATTATCTCTTTCATAATTCTGTAACATAAGTATTACCATCTCTGTTTAACAGATCGGGGAGGGACTCCTAGAGTTTAAACAACCCACCTGAGGTTATCCAGCTGATACGTGTGGTCTCTATCTGGACCAGGCCTCCTAATGCCCTCTAAGAATGCCAGTAGCCACTTTTGAATATTCACTGAAATAATTGAATAATGACACTCAATTGATTATTTAGGGACAGTGCTGTATTCACCATTGCCTCCCTAGCATCATGCCAGGTACATATTAAAGGTCTATAAATAAGTGATTGTTTATTAGTGCATAATGTGTAAAGGCATTGTGCTAAAGAATTCCATAGAGATACACAAAAGCATTTCTGGACCTCAAGGAGTTTATAATCTTATTCAGGAACTATGGTAAATCATCATACAGGATATAAATGATAACTCAGATCTGAAATGCAAAAAATGTCACAAGCAGAACCCAGCATAGGCAACTGCTCTAGGGATTCAACTGAGTTTAGATGAGGCATTGTGACAGGACTTTGAATGAGGGCAAGTTACTGTGGACTGGATTATTTATAAGGCTTCATGGGAAGAAGGATCTGGGCTGGGTGTGAAGGATGGAAACACATCAGACAGGCAGAGATTCATTCATTTATTTGTTCAACTCCATCAGACACTGTTTATGGTTCTGGGACAGAACCAGAAATAAGACCAAGGCCTTGCTGGCATGGACCTCAGTTTCTGGAGTGAAGACAGACAAGAAAGGGAGCAAGGAAGTCAGATTATTTCACACCGTGAAAAGTGTTGTGATGAAAACAAAGAAAATAAGGGTATAAACATTAACTAGAGGTGTATGGGGATTTTAGATGGAGCTAGGCAAGGCCTCTCTGAAGACATGTTATTTGAGCAGAAGAAATAGGAGCTATGGCAAAGAGCAGGGAAGCCCGTGGTTACAGGGTTCCTGCATTCATGGCAGCCCAGGGCTGCAGGTGTTTGAGGCGTGTTTTCAGTTACATCGGCTCCACTAGAGAATTTCACTACTAGGAAAGTAACTTGGAATTCCAGTTTCTTGGCAGACTGATTTGCTAGTGAGATTGATTGTATGCTATGGGGTTGGCATTATTTCATTGGATCCTCACAACTCTCCTAAAAGGCAAGTTTTCCCCACATTTTGTTAGGAAAACTGAAAGACAGAGCTGTTAGGTAGCCATCCTAGGATTTCCCAGCTTGTAATAGGAAGAACAAGGTTTTGGAGTGGAGGCATTTGCCTCTGAAGTCAATGTTCTGAACACTGTGCTACAGTCTGCATTTCTGGGAAGAAAGGGAGTAGTCTCAAGCTTGGACTAGGGGACGAGAAAGGGGACTCAAAGGAGTGGTGTTGATACTGAAAGACCCTGAGAACACATCCTCAGAGAAGGAGACAGGAGGCCAGATCGTGGATGGTTTGGAGTGCCAAATCAAGGAGTTTCAACTATATCATATTTGTGGAGTGTAGTGATAGGAAAATGGCTTTGAAAGAAGTACATTAGAGAGATAAAAGTTGGTTTATATAACATTTAGAGTACTTTCTGACAGGACCCTAAGATTAATTAGGCAGCAATGGTTAGGATGCTCCAGAAGAGGAAGTTAATGGAGAGATTACCTCTGTGAGCAGGAGCAATGGCCCAGGCATGAAATGCAGATCTGAACCCAGCACACGGCAGTCATCACAAAAAGGAAATGACAAGCGTGAAAAGCATTTGTCCAGAAGGAAGAAGGGTAGAATCAGGTGATGTAGTGGGGTTGAGAAAGAGGAAGCAAGTGGGATATCTCTGAGGTTTTGTGCCTTGTGCCTGGGAAATGATGACAGCATTGACAAAATAGAGAAGTCAGGAGAAAGAATTGGTGTGAGAAAGAGAGGTAAGTTTGGTCCAAGATGTGTTGGGTTTGACATGCTGGCAGGACATGACCATGTGACAGTGATGTGGGGCTGGAACTTCAGACTCAGAATCCTTGAACACTGACATAAACACAATTAGGATGAATGATAATAAGCCATATGCAGCTTGGAGTCAAATCTTTGAGAATGAATGCAGTCCTATTTCTGCAGTGAAGGTTATGAGAAAACAGACTTGATCGGTGTTGTTCATTGCAGCAATCTCAGTGCAAAGAATAGAGACCTAGACAGTAAAGGCACTCGTGAATATGTGTTGAGTAAGTGAATGAATGAAACAGCAAGACGGAAGGCCCAAAACTTCAGTTGAGGGAGGAACTAAGCAGAAAGGAGGAAGCTGAATTCCAAGCAAAGGGGGTAAAGATGATGAAATCAGAGAAATTACTCAGAGATTTGGCCTAAACAATTCATATAAGGTTACTTTAAAGTCTTATGTTGCAGGAATCCGGGCAGAAGGGAACCAGGACAATGCAAGAATGCAGAAGCTAAAGAATGTCATCCAGTCAGGGTCTTCCTTCCCACTGCGTGATCCATCTTTGGTATCTTTAAACCACTGAACAGTTATAGTAGGAAATTCCATCTGAAGGGATAGCAGTTTCATCCTAACTAGGTAGAACGGGTTGAACAGGAAAACTGGCATTCACACTGAGTAAAAAATATCCTCTCTTCCATGGATGGCACTGCAGCAGGTCAGAATGATTTGGCCATGATAAATCTGAAACATATAATCTTGGCTCAGGATGAGTAATAGTCAACCCTAGGAAAGCAAGTATCTCTTCTTCTCTTATAAACATTGCATCAGAGCAAGAGTGAGGGGTATTAAGCCATCTTATTTAATGATAGATCTCATTCTTAAGGATTTATTAGTTCCATTGCCAATAATGTAGCTATATCAGCTCTGCATGTTTGGAAACTTAATTTGCAATTAATTGCAAAGGCCATTTTTCCATGGAGTGAAATAGGATTATATGTACTTGAAAGTCAGAAATTAAGCATTTCCCTCTACCCAAAATAATTTTCTGTTCATTAATTACTACAATCTTTCATTCATAAACATTTATTGTGTACTTACTATATTCTAGGCACTTTGTGACACAAACAAATAACTCTTCTCCAATAGTTTAGTGGGAAAGAGTCAAATATAATACTGTGTAATTTGATAAATGCTTGAAGTCAGCAATGTAGAGAGGTGATGGCTCATTCGGCTGAGGCACTGGCAAAAGGTATTGTTTGAAGTTAGTCCAGAAGGATGAGTAGGAATTGGTCTGGCTGAGAACATAGAAAAGATATTTAATTTAAAGTAAACAGCAGCAATTGCAAAGGTTAGAAAGGTGAACATGTGTTTTATAGAAAATAATATTGCATGGCTGAAGCTCATGGAAGCCAGCGTAGGTGAGATTATATAGCTGGTCAGGGAATAGATAAAGCAGGGTCTTGTATGACTCCCGAAAACTCTTGGAACCTTATCTTGGAGGCGATGTGGACCATGACATTTTTGCGGCTTGATAGGTCTCTCTTTTGTGTTTTTAATTATACTGAAGTTACCTTAGCTTAAAAAATGAGGACATTAGCACCATTTCTAGCCACCATGCTCACCTATCTTCTTTTCTTAGTGTTTTCCCCAAATTTCAAGAAGTGCCCTTCATAGTTTTATATTTTACTTAAATCTTTCTTACCCTCATTGAATAATGCTTGTCCCAGTAGCTATTCTGCTCGATCATTTCACCCCAGTCACCATGTCATCTCTTAAGTTCTGTGCTCAACAGTCTTTCTTCAATTCCCAGGGTCCCAGTCCTCTGGAAAACATTGCCCACTGTTGGTCAGCTCCTGCCCTTTTATTCTGGACACTGCGCTGCTGTCAGTGTTTTATAATTCACTGGGATTTTCCCCCTCTCTTCTCTCCTAGTATTTCTGCTAGTTCCAATTCTAAATTGGTGCGTAATAACTAAGGGTTAGCTTTTAGCTGTCTGACTTTTTCTTTGTACAGAAAATCTCATTCATTCATTCATTTACTAATTCCTCACACTTTTATTGAGAATCTAATATGTGCTAGGCTCTTCGTTAGGATTTCAGATAGAACTATGTATCTGAGATATTCCTTTATGTGTTTGTCTCTAAAATTTCTATCTTTAGTAATGATACTTCCTGAAAATTATGGTTAAAAACCTCTGAATCTCATAAAATGGTTTAATTGAATAATTCAGAAGTATCTCACATGAAACATCACTACCTCTCAAACTAGCGTTTTTATATTTTTCTTTAGATTTCTCTACTTCAGAGGATGGGGATACTGTTGCCAATTACACTAAATACTGCAGTGAAATCTTCGACTCTTCCCTTTCTTTTGATTTTGCATCTAATCATTTGCCAAGGTGTATTTCTTTTTCTTTGCTCCCTTTCCCCTTATATCTACTACCATCATCTTTCAATCCTCTAAAAGCAAATGGGCACAGAACTTGGAAATAAAGGATCCAGGCAAGGCATATGCCATGTGGTACCAGACGAGGCTCAAGTTGGAAATCTCAATCTATGCTTACATTTGGTGGCAACAAGCTATCTCTGGTGAGGTCAGACCCCATATGATGGACAGCTGCTTACATTTCCCATGCTCTGGAGCAGGATAACATGTTAGAGCACTTTAACCATAAACATACACTTCTTATCTTTCATTTCATTTTTGTCTAATATTATAGTTTCATCTTAACACCCTGAAACTACTTCTACTATTTTATACTGTCAATACTTGTTTATTTTTATCCACATTTTCATATTTTTCTCTGCCCCCTTACCACTGCCTGCCTTAGATTATTCTTTCCTTATGGATTCAATTTTCTTCTTCCTGAAGTAAATCCTTGGTAGTTCTTTTAGCCACTACTAGTAGTAAGATTAATCTTCATCTGAAAATAGCTTAATTTTGCCCTTACCGTTAAATAATATTTTAGCTAGATATAGAATTCCACGTTGGCAAATATTGTCTCAAATCACTTTGAAGATATTATTCCACTATTTTCTGGCACTAATGGTTGAGAAAGATGCTATCAGCCTTTTTTTTTTTTTTTCTGGGGAGGTAATCTGTTTCATATTCTGATACTTTTTACAATTTTCTCTTGAGATTTGTGTTTGTGAGAATTCATGTCTTTCACTCATTTCTAAAAATATAGAGCCAATATCTCTTCAAATATTGCTACTTATTGATTATTTCTTATATTCTTCCTGGAAATCTCATTAGATGCGTGTAGGACTTTTGCATTCTGTTATATGGAAATCACTGCATTCTAAGTCATTTCAACCTATCTCTCAGTTCATAATTTCTCTTTTCAACTCTTTTAAATATATTATTGTTTGCCACTTAACTGTTAATTTACCTCAATATCTATGTAACCTTTCTTTCACATTAATCAAACTTGTAAGTTTTAGTTGGGTCTATGACTTCCAAGAATAAATATTCCAGGATCCCTTGTAGCTAAGCATCACCATATGACTCGTTCTGGGCAATAGGATGTCAATGGGAGGATCTTCAAGACACGTTTTCAAAAGATAAACCCACACCCCTTTTTTCCTTTCCTTCTTCATTCCTTCCTCTTCTTAGAATGTGTACTGATGGCTGGAACTGAGTATTGAGCCAAAAAAACAAGTGTCACCCACTAGGAGCTGAAATAGAAATGTAAAAGAATAATCAGTTTCAGATGGCTATCGGGCCTTAATGCCAATGCTGAATAGTCAAGATCTGGGATTTTTATGTGAGAAACAAATTAATTTTATGTGAGAAACTTCTAATTTCTTAATCTCTTTTTTTTGGCTTTTATTCCCAGCCACATCTATACCTATATCATTTATTGATTTTCAAATGCCAAAGAATATACTTTTAATTTCTTATGGTTCTACTTGGTTCTTCTTTTATAGAGTCGATATATTTTCTTATGTTTTAAATTCTTATTTATATTTAATCATTTTAAACATACATTTAAAGATTTATTTTTCTAGAGCAGTTTTAGGTTTACAGAGAGGAAGGCATGGAAATCTCCCAAACACCTTCTGCCCCAAGATATGCATAGACTCCTTGATTACCAATATCCCCCACCGGAGTGGTACATTTGTTACAATTGCTGAGCCTACACTGATACATAATAATCACCCAAATTTATAATATTTATCTGATAATTCTTTTATCTGAAATTTCTTGGTAGTCTAATTCTACTGCTTATAGTATTTATTGATTCTCCCTGAACATGAAATCGTAATTCAAAATTAGAAAACATACGAGAAAACAAGCCACAAGAGTACATCTTCAGTGAGATTTTATGTGTGGGCATCCTAAGGGGATTATGTTGAAGACAAATCCCTCTAGACTGATTTTGAATTTGTTTCTGCCAGGTATCTCAGGTATCTGTCATCTGCCTGGAACCAATTATTATGTAATTATCTAGTTTAGGTAGTCTCAGATCCCATGTGTAGTGTCCTTTGGAAAGAGTGGCAAATATATATGAGGTACAGACCCTTGGTTATAAATTTTAAGGGCTTATTTTCTCCCCTCCTTATAAACCCAAGCTAAGGCAGACAAGCTTTTTTGTGTCTTGTGGTGCTGCTCCTGTAGCCCACCTTTTCCAGCGAGGATATTTCTTTCATTGCTCCCAATCTTGTCTCCTTCTCTTCAAGACCTTAGACTCCAAACCCTTAGAAAATAACATTCTCTACTTTCAGACAGCTGCCACATCAACCTATGGGCCTTCTATTTCAGTTTTGGTTCTCAATTCTCCATTCAATTATGGAACTTGGGAATTTTTTTAACTTTCATGCAAGTTTAGATACACATTAGAAAGATATCTATTACATTTTATCTAACACATGAGATGGTAATAGTATAAAGATTTAAAAGTTTTCTAATAAGCAATACAGCCAGAATCGGTGTTAGTTCTTAGAAAGTTCCAGATGATCGCAGCTGTGCTAAGGAAAACGAAGGGAAAAAATTTCTGCTATTCTTAGGGGCAAGAATGCCCTGGAGACTGCTGAAACAGTGATATTTGATGTGAGAGAACCTTAAAAAAAAGCCAAAATCCAGAAGCAGGTTGTTGATTCTCAGCCCATTGCTAAACATGGCAAATCTTGTCATACAACTGTTGGACTCTAAGCTCCTTGAGGACAGTGTCATGTCCCATACATCTTACTATTTCTCTGTCTGCTTGGCACTGCAGTTTGTATATGGAAGTTGCCCAACACAACTGATGATTGATTGTTGACAGCACAAACTATATAATTTAATCCTTGCTTTGAACTTTGTACTCATCAGAAAATTACCTCGAGGTGTGGTGCATTTCAGTATAAAGTAGCATATTAACTGTGCACTCCACCCAGTCTAGAAACATACAAAAAAATACCAGGGCTCATTTTTGGCATTATTTCCATTCCATAACTAATGTTATAGTCAATAATAAAGTAGAGATGATTGATGTATTACTGCTTAGTTCAAAATAGATTCTAAAAAGCTTTTAGGGGTAAACAGTCCAAAATTCACGACATATTTATAAATTGAAAAGGTTATTAGATCGTTCATTAAATGCAGAAAAATGTCCTTCTGTAGTAACCTGGTTAGTGCTAAACACGGCTAGATAGAGGATGTTAGCTCACTGTCTCACATAATCATTTATCTCATTTTGAAAAATTTAATTTTTTCAATAAATCTATTGCACTTCTAGAAAAATTTGATTAAAAAATCTTTGTATTAGATTTTTTATTTTAAAGTATACTTTCCCTTATTATTGAATAATTCTAGAATGTTTAGGGCATAATACTTTTATATATTCAGGAAAGAGATTATGATGATCTCCATTATAGAGGAAGGAGCACAGCCCTGTTTAAACCCAGGGCATATAAAACTGAATTGTAGAAAAATACAAATATAAATAAACAAAAAATAAAACAACTTATAATTCTATGGTCTACAATAATGATTTTTACACCTAATTGTGCATTCCTCCAGATCTTTATGCAAACTTTTTTTTCTTTTAACAAAATTGTCTTCAGGTTTTGAATGCTATTTTTTCATCTGAACTTTTCACCCAATTATGTATTATAGCATCTTTTCATGACAATACACATTCATCCATAGCAAACTTTTTATGCCTTAATAGTTTTCTATTTTATGGACAGTCCACTGTTTATGTAAGCAACTCCTTATTGTTGGGCATTGTCTTGCCTCCAATTCTTTACTGTAATTAAATAGCTGTAATGCATTTATTCATTCAGCAAATATTTGTCAGGCACCTTAACTCTCCTGCATATTTAAAGCATGGGAAATGGAGTTCCTGTCTTCAGTGTTAACTTCTGAAGCGGGAGATGGAGACAGAAAATAAACAAATAATCAGACCACAAATATCAGATAATCACAAACAGTGATAATTGCCATGAAAAAAATAAGATGGGTTAATGAGACAATGACAAGGCTCAGTCTGTAATTTAGGAGGGGAAATAATGTTGTGTCACATATCCATAGGATAAAACTTAGATCAACCTGTAGAATTGGAATTGCTGCATTTTGTACTAAGCTATCCTCCCACTGTGGTGGAGAAGGCCTACTTCTTGGAATGCTTACCAACACTGTTTGCAGCTTGCTCCTACTCTGGGCCCTAGTCCTGCCCTCTGGACCACCTCAGCACCATTTCTTCTCTATTTGCCTCATAAAAATATTGTCCCTCACATGTATAGGACTTTATATTTTACAAAGAAGTTTCACATGCTAACTTAATGCATTAATTACTTTGTTTCTGTATTTTATTAAGTAAATGTTCAAAGCTGCACCAGAAGAGAGGATAGGATAATGATCCCTCAATTCCTCAGCACCCAGATGAAAAAGAAATCAACATTGTTCCCATATTGTTCCATTTGTTCTCTGGCCCCCTATTCTTTTTTTCTGAACTATTTTAAAGCAAAGCCCACATATAATATTTTCCCCACCCACTAATACTAGAGTACATGTCTGTAATTGACATAGACATTTTTCTTTCTTGCGCCATATGAATTTAAAAATAGTTCTTTCTGGTTCTGTGAAAAATGTCATTGGTAGTTTTACAGGAATAGCAATGAATCTGTAAATTTCTTTGGGCAGAGTATGGACATTCTAATGATATTGATTCTTTCTATCCATGAGCATGGAATTTTTTTTAATCTGTTTGTGTAACTTCTGATTTCTTTGAGAAGTGTTTTGTAATTCTTCTTGTAGAGATCTTTCATCTCCCTGATTAGCTGTATTCCTAAATATTTTACTGTTTTTGTGGTAGTTGTGAATGGGATTGTGTTCCTGATTTGGCTCTTGGCTTGACTGTTGTTGGTGTATAGTAGTGCTAGTGATTTTTGTACATTGATTTTGTATCCTGAAACTTTGCTGACATTGTTTATCAGCTGAAAGAGATTTTGAGCCAAGACTATGGGATTTTCTAGATATGGAATCATGTAGTCTGCAAACAGGGATAGTTTTACTTCCTCTCTTCCTATTTCAATGCCCCTTATTTCTTTATCTTCCCTGATTGCTCTGACCAGGACTTTGCATACTATGTTGAATAGGGATGGCGAGAGAGGGCATCCTTGACTCGTGCCATTTTTAAGGGGAGCGCTTCCATCTTTTCCCAATTCAGTATGATGTTGACTGTGATGGCTCTTGTTATTTTGACATATGTTCCTTCCATATCTAGTTTATTGAGAGTTTTTAACATGAAGGAATGTTGCACTTTATCAAAAGCCTTTTCTACATTTATTGAGATAATCATTAGTTCTGTTTATGTGATGAATCACATTTATTGATTCGTGTATGTTGAACCAATCTTGCATCCCAGGGATGAAGTCTACTTGATCATAGTGGATTAGCTTTTTGATGTGCTGCTGGATTCAGTTTGCAAGTGTTTTGTTGATTTTTGCATCAATGTTCGTCAAGGATATTGGCTTGCAGTTTTCTTTTTTTGTTGTGTCTCTGGCAGGTTTAAGCATCAGGATGATAGTGGTCTCATAGAATGAGTTGGGAGGAATCCCTCCTCCTTGATTTTTTTTTTTTTTTTTTGGAACAGTTTTAGTAAAATGTAGTACTATTTCTTCTTTTTTTACATCTGGTAGAATTCAGCTGTGAATCCATCTGGTCCTGGGCTTTTTTGATTGGTATGCTATTTGTTACTGTTTCGATTTTTGAGCTCAATATTGGTCTGTTTAGGAATCAATTTCTTTCTTCAGTTCAATCTTGAGTGTATGTGTGTCCAGGAGTTTATCCATCTCATCGAAGCTTTCTAGTTCGTGTGTATAGAGGTGTTCATAGTAGTTTCCAATGGTTATTTTTATTTCTTTGGGGTCAGTGGTAGCATCCCCTTTGCCATTTCTAATTGTGTTTATTTGGATCCTCTCTCTTTTCTTCTTTATTAATCTAGTTAGTGGCCCTTTTATCTTATTAACTTTTTCAATAAAACAACTCCTGGATTTGTTGATCTTTTGAATGACTTTTCATGTGTTGATTTACTTCAGTACGGTTCTGATTTTGGTAATGTCTTGTCTTCTGCTAACTTTGGGGTTGGTTTGCTCCTGCTTCTCTAATTCTTTCAGTTGTGACGTTAGGTTGTTAATTTGAAATCTTTTTAACTTTTTGAGGTGGGCATTTAGTGCTCTGAATTTCCCTGCTAACACTGCCTTCATTATGTCCCGGGGGTTCTGGTATGTTGTAACTTTGTTTTCACTAATTTCAAAGATCTTCTTGATTTCTGCCTTAATTTCATTATTTACTCAAAAGTCATTCAGGAGCATGTTGTTTAATTTCCATGCAATTACATGGTTTTGAGAGTTTTTTTAGTCGTCTATGTTTATTGTACTGTGGTCTGAGAGTGTGTTTGGTATAATTTCAATTATATGATCAGCTTTAGAGTATGTACCACGTGGCAATGAAAAAAATGTATATTCTGCTGTTTTGTGGTGGAGAGTTCTGTGGAGGCCTATTAGATCTATTTGGTGCAATGTTGAGTTCAGATCCTGAATGTCTTCATTTTCTTCCTGGGTTATCTGTCTAATACTGTCAGTGGAGTGTTGAAGTCTCCCACTGTGTCTGGAATTGGTGTGTTCTTGGTCTCGCTGACTTGAAGAATGAAACCGCGGACCTTCCCGGTGAGTGTTACAGTTCTTAAAGACGGTAGTCTGGAGTTTGGTCCTTCAGATGTTCAGATGTGTCTGCAGTTTCTTCCTTCTGCTGTGCTTGTGGTCTCGCTGACAGGAGTGAAGCTGCAGACCTTCCTGGTGAGTGTTAGAGCTCTCAAAGGCAGCGTGTCTGGCGTTGTTCATTCTTCCTGGTGGTTTTGTGGTCTCGCTGGCTTCAGGAGTGAAGCTGCAGACCTTTGTGGTGAACGTTACAGCTCACAAAGCCCGCGTAGACCTAAAGAGTGAGCAGCAGCAAGATTTACTGCAAAGAGCAAAAGTACAAAGTTTCCACAGAGTGGAAGGGTACCCGAGTGGGTTGCCACTACAAGCTCCAGCAGCCTGCTTTTATTCCCTTATCTGACCCCACCTACATCCTGCTGATTGGTCCGTTTTACAGAGAGCTGATTGGTCTGTTTACAGTCCTTGCCCTAGACACAGAGTGCTAGAGGGAAAAGTTCTCCAAGTCCTCACTAGGTTAGCTGGATACAGAGTACCAATTGGTGTATTTACAAACCTTGAGCTAGACACAGAGTGCTGATTGGTGTATTTACAATCCTTTAGCTAGACATAAAGGTTCTCCAAGTCCCCACTAGACTCGGGAGCCCAGCTGGCTTCACCTAGTGGATCCCGCACAGGGGCGGGTGGAGCTGCCTGTCAGTAAGCTGCAGAGCACCAGTACTTCTCGGCCCTGGGTGGTTGATGGGACCAAGCCTGCAGAGCAGGGTGCGGCCCTCCTTGGGGAGGCTCCTGTGGCTCAGGAGCCTACTGCAGGGGGGTGGTTCGCGCATGGCAGGGTGCAGGTCGCAAGCCCTGCCCTACAGGAAGGAAGCTGAGGCCCAGTGAAAACTGGAGCACAGCGCCTGTGGGCCGGCACTGCTGGGGGACCTGGCACATCCACCTCAGCTGCTGGCCCAGGTGCTAAGCCTCTCAGTGCCCTGGGCCGGGGGGCCCCGGCTGTGGGGCCCCCTAAGGCCAGGCCGGTGGGAACTCGCGCTGGCTTGTGAGCACTGTGCGCAGCCCGGGTTCCTGCCAGCACCTCTGCCTCCACACCTCCCTGCAAGCAGAGGGAGGCGGCTCTGGCCTCAGCCAGCCGAGAGCGGGGCTCCCACAGTGCTGTGGTCAGCTGAAGGGCTCCTCAAGCACCGCCAGAGTGGACGCGGAGGGCAAGGAGGCTTGGAGAGCGAGGTCTGCTAGCAGGTGGTCTCCTCTCACCACTATTATTGTGTGGGAGTCTAAGTCTCTTTGTGGGTGTCTCTAAGAGCTTGCTTTATGAATCTGGGTGCTCCTGTGTTGGGTGCATATATATTTAGGATAGTTACATCTTCTTGTTGAATTGAACCCTTTACCATTATGCAGTGCCCTTCTTTGTCCTTTTTCGTCTTTGTTGGTTTACAGTCTGTTTTGTCTGAAATTAGGATTGCAATTTCTGCTTGTTGTAATTTCCATTTGCTTTGTAAATTTCCTCCATCCCTTTATTTTGAGCCTATGGATATCATTACACATGAGATGGGTCTCTCAAAGACAGCATTCCATTGAGTCTTGCTTTTTTATTCAACTTGCTATTCTGTGCCTTTTAAGTGGAGCATTTAGCAAATTTATATTCAAGGTTACTATTGATATGTGTAGATTTGATCCTGTCATTGTGTTGTTAGCTGGTTATAATGCTGGCTTGTTGTGTGGTTGCTTTATAGTGTTACTCATCTGTGTATTTAAATGTGCATTACCATTTCTAGCAGACCTAACAGTACTTCTTTAATATCAGGTAACACATAGTTCTTGTTTACATTTCCACAATTATCTAAAAAATGCAGCTTTTACTGGGGTGATCAGACCCAACACCAGGTCGTGGGGGCAATAAAGTCCAGCAGAGTCAAAGGAATGAGAAAAAGACAGTTTGAGAGAGAAAGTGGGACCAAAGAGCCATCTCAAGTGTGGAGGCTGCAAAGGTCCGAGCTCTGGGAGCCCACGCTATTTATTGGTGTTCAAACTAATAAACAAACAGGTGGTGAGGATGTGGGGGTTGAAAGGAAACAGTGTATCAAGTGAATGAGAAACATATGGCTGCTTAAGTTAATGGGAGTGCTAGAAGCAAGGAGCCAGTAAGTCTAACAGACATATTAGCCCTGCCTCAGCTTCTCTCCCAACATTCAGCTTTTCTCCCAATAGCTTTCAAGTTGGTTTCTCTGAGTTAGGATGCAAACAAAATCCACACATTTAGTTGATTTTTCTCTTAAGTTTCTTCTAATCTGTAGCAGCCCCTGTACTCTTTCGCATCATTTACTTTTTAAATAAATAGGTTATGCATCCTGAAAATTTTCTCGCATGTTGAGTTTGGCTGATTGCTTCTTTCTTGTGTCATTTGACTTTCTTGTTATGTTTCTATATTCCCCAGTATTTCTTATAAACTGGTAATTAGATTTAGAAGCTTAAATTAAATTCAAGTTCATTTTTTTTTTTTAGTGATAAGCATAAATAGGATGTGATGTGCACTTATTATTATACCGAAGAGGAGACACATACTGTCTGGGAGTTCTAAGTTTAGTGATGTTAAGATTCATCTGCAGATTTAAGGGTCAGCACCATCCATTTATCCATTTTAAGGCTCTCCACAAACCTTTCACCCAGTGGTATAAGCACCTCTTGGTTATTGTTTCTAGACCCACTTTTTTTCATTATGGGTTAATAAATAGTAACTTTCTCTCCCTCATCTTCATTTATTAACTGGAAGTTTTTTATTAAAAAATAACTTTTCCTCATCAACTATCTGGTAATCCAAAATACAATTTTATAGGAAATACAGAGTAAATGCGAAACTCTTCCTCTTGCCAGTTTTCAGAATAATAAGTTGGTGGCCCAGCAATTTCCAAAGATAACTCTTTTTATTTTTTAAAGTAGTATCATCATAGACTCATGGGTTTCTCTTTTTCTTTAATACATCTTGATCAATTGCAGTGATTATTTCTCTCATTTTTTAGACACTGGGAGTTCTTTAAAATTGCCCCCTGTGTTTTTTTTGACACAGCCCCCCGAGTCTACCGTAGTTTGCTTGCTTTCTGTTACAATAAAATATCCTGGGCTAATTCTGTATATTACCTGCCTCAGATCTAGACCCAGGTATTTCTCCAATGGTTCCTTGCTTTGTTTTTTTTTTTTTTTCAGTGGTAAATGGTATTTAGAGACCTTACTCTAGACACTATGGAGACAAAATGTGACTGCGTTTTTATTGCTGCTAGATCTTTTCTGTGAGCAGTTAGAAAACACATATTTTAAAAAAATGAATTAATAACCAATTCAAATTTAACATTTCAGAATAATAAGTACTTAACCTCTTTGGTTCTATACTTGCATTTTTTTTTTTCTTATACTGAAAATTTGTTTTCTCTTTCTTTTAGCCTACAATATGGCTGTGTTATTTTCCAAGTGATAATGCCAACATTATTATTATCAATATGATCATTCAATGCTATTTACTTTTTCTCTGAAACTCATTTGTCCTTGGAATAGAATTGTGGGGTAAAAATGTGTTTTAGAATTACTTGCAGTAATTCTTTTCTGAATATAGTTATGCCACCAACCTGATATGCATTTGTACTTAATTTGGTTTGTTTTTACTATTTGTAGATTTTTATTTAATAATTTTGTTTTTAATTATGTGTATAACATTTACATTAATCCAAAGTCAAAACTATCAAAACAAGATATATTCAACAAAGTCTAGCTTACATCTTTGTCCCCCTTCTTCCTCCTTTCTGTTCCATAAGTAATCGTTTGTATTAGTTTTTATGTTTAGCCCACATTTCCTTTAAGGCATTATCTCTTAACTGTATTTTTAACACTTTTATGTAGGCAAGAGAGATGATGCTTACCTACATCGTAAAGGAAGTAGCACTGTCCTGTTTAAACCCCTGCCCCAGGAATCCAAATCCTGTGCTCCTTCCTCTGCCCCATACTGCCCTCTACAGACACCTCGGAGAATTTCAAGGATTTCAAGGAGAGGCAGCCCTCAGTTCTTCCTGAGGTTAGCTGTCCAAATTAAGCAGACTCTCTGTGCTTCAGTGATACTACCTTCTACTCTAGAATTTTGTAAAATACGTGTGTGAACTGTTTTGGGGCTCCAGGCAGTGCTTGGTGTCTGGGCGAAAAGGTGTGAATAAGCAAGCACTCGTGTGTGCTGGGAAAACAAATTATCCCTAAATACTGTCATTTTCTCTTAACACCAGCTACGATGATGTGGAACTGAAGTACAATTAAAACGTATGAAGTGTTCTACAAGTTTAAAATGGCCATAGGTTTAAATATTTTTTCTGTCTAATTCAGTGTAATTTTAAATTGTCTTGACAACTAGGCAGAAAATAGAAACTACAGCTTTCCTAAAGAAAATTTCTGGCCGGGTGCGGTGGCTCACGCCTGTAATCCTAGCACTTTGGGAGGCCGAGGAGAGCAGATCACCTCAGGTCAGGAGTTCAAGACCAGCCTGGCCAACATGGCGAAACCCCGTCTTTACTAAAAGTACAAAAAGTAGCCGGGTGTGGTGGCGGGCACCTATAATCCCAGCTACTCAGGAGGTTGAGGCAGGAGAATTGCTTGACCCCGGGAGGTGGAGGTTGCAATGAGCCGAGATCACACCACTGGGTGACAAGAGCAAGACTCTGGCTCTCAAAAAAAAAAAAAAAAAAAAGAAAGGAAGGAAGGAAGGAGGGAGGGAGGGAGAGAGGGAAGGAGGGAAGGAAAGGAAGGAAGGAAGGAAGGAAATAAAATTCCTAACTGGGCAAGTGCACAGGTAAGACAGAGTTAAAATCCTACAGTATTGGGTATTGTTTACTCCCAAAGGGTTTCTTCCAAGTCCTCTCTGCTTCCGTCGGATCGCCTGGCCGGCAGGGAGACCTTGGGACAGCAAGAGCAAAGGTGGCACCGTTCTATACATAGACATGTTTTAGTGTTCTAGCGTCCCTAGCCTCTTCCCTGCTTCCTTCTGCTCCCTGGGGCACCTGGAAGCAAAAGAAGGTTTTTGTTGTTGTTGTTGCTGTTGTTGTTTTGTTTTTGTTTGTTTTGTTTTTTGAGAAAGGGGCGCGAAGCAGGATGAGAATGGAGCCCTAAATTCAGGTCGTGGCTTTCCCAGCATCCAGTTTCTGCTTAGTAAAGATCCAAGAGCGCTTCCCCATAACTTTTGGATTTTTGTCTGTTTGAGATAAGGGTTCAAAAGCAGAGCATTTTAATGCCATAGGTAGTTCACATGGATTCAGTAGAATTAAGTTATTTGAAAAACAAACAAATGATACAGGAGCTATAAAGAAGTTATTTAGGCAGTTAGTGAGTGTAAGAGAGTCCTCGGTAAGGCTTCCCTTTTAACAAAAAGCAGTCCCCAAATAATTGCTTTTCTAACAAAGAGCAGCTTGTAAAACTGAGCTGCAGACCTAAATAAGCAAGCTGGAAGCTTGCATAGTTAGATGCAGTTAGCTGTACTGATAGAAAAAAGGCTACCCGGGGGCCAGGCATGTTCAACTTGGAGGATCCCTCTTCTCTTTTCTTTGTTGCCACTTGGGCAGTAAAAAGGCAGGCAACATGGTCCGGACAGCTAGAGACTCCATCTGCATAATAAAATATTAGATGCGGGGGATGGCCAGCTTCTTCACACTCTATGCAAACAGCACACCTGGTCCGACCAATCTCTTAGGCCCTATGTTAATCAGACACCTCCTCCTCAAGCTTGTCTATAAAACCCTGTGCATTTCACCAGGAAACCCAAAGACACACTAGGGCACCCCACTCTCTCTGTAGGAGAGAGAGCTATTCTCTTTTCTCTTTCTTTTGCCTATTAAACCTCCGCTCTTAATCTCACTTCTTCTGTGTCCACATCCTCGATTTCCCTGGCATGAGACAATGAACCTCTGGTATTTACCCTAAACTATGAGGCCGCTTCACAAACAAACAAACAAACAAACAACAACAGTAAAAGTGGTAAAATGCCAGTAGGAAGTGGTGAAAGTGGTGCTCAAGTGGGTGGGACCAGAAAAATCAACTTTGAGATTAGGGCAGGCAGGGAAGCCTTAATTTGTTCCCAGCAGAGCAGGCTCCTCCAGGAGGAGCTGCCACCGGTTTGGGTAGCCCACAGGTCATCCTCCCAGGTCTGGGGCAGGACCCAGGCAGGCTGCACAACTGAGCAACAGCCTTCGTCCTCTTATTTTCTGGGTAAGGCCCTGTCATTTTCCCGCACAGCAGTGGTCAGGAGAGGCAGTCACTGACTTGAGGTGACCAGGGAAGAGCAGGGCCATCCGTTTCTTCTGGAAAAAAAAAAAAAAAAAAAAAAATTCAGAGTTTTAAAATCAGAGACATGCCCAGGGCTGAAGCCTGAAGCCGTTTCTTCCTCTGTGTCAGATAACCTCAGGATCCCTAATTCTTTGGAATCTCACCCTGCCGAATTACTTTCTTTCAAAAATAAAATTATTTTCTGATAATTACGGTAATGCACATTCTCTAAATTTTTGAAAACCGTGGAAACAAGAAAAAGGTGTGTGTGTGCACACAAAGGAGACACACTTTATATTCTGTAAATGCTGCTTTTTCACATCACATGATGACAGTTCGTCCAATTTTAAAAGTGGTTGTAATGACTGAGCAATATTTTACCCGTTTTAGGGATGCACAATTCTTTAGTTAACTATTCCCTTCGTGTTGAACATTGAGGCAGTTCTACTTCATTGCTCCTGTAAAGAATGATATACTTTTTCTTTTTCTGACTTTTACTCTAGGTTTAGGGAGTACATGTGCAGGTTGGTTACATGGGTAAATTGCGCGTCGCCAGGGTTTAGTGTATGAGTGATCCCATCCCCAGGTAGTGAGCATATCGGAGAGTTTTTCATCCCAGGTCCCCCTTCACCTTCTTCCTTCTAGTCATCCCCAGTGTCTACTGTTCTCATCTTCGTGAAGAATGACACACATTTTTAAAGAAAAATACTGTGTCTCTGATGATTTGACTAAAGGCATTGTCCTAGAATTAGTTAGACTCCATCAAATTGAATGACTTTTTAAGGTTTTGGACACACTAGTGGATGGCTCGCTACCACCGTTTTTCATGTGTTTAGTTGTTACACCTCAAGTGCCCAGAAGCTGGTTATTACAAAGAGAGCTAATTTGATAGGTGAGAATTTTTTGTTGTTCTTGTTTAGTAAAGAAGTTGAACCTATTTTTATGATTATGGATCATTTACAGTTCTTTTCTAAATTGCTTTTGTCCTTTATCAATTTTTCAAAATTCGAGAAATAATTAGTTATTTCTTAATACATTAGGACCTTTTGCTTATGTGTTGTATGGGGGTTATGCAGCATGGATAATAAGAATTAATAATAATGTTGAATATACACTATAAACACATTTATCTTGTTTTCCGTTTCCTTTCAAAACTTTGTTAGAATGATTTTTCCCCCTGGCACTGCAAATTCTATAGTCAGCTGGTGCAGCTCCCCACTGATTTGGAAGCTACCCCGGGGGGGAGCAGAGGAACATGGGCTGCAGATGGCTGCTAGGTGGCTCTGGGTCACTTTTGGTACCCCAGAAGGGTGACCTCGAGGCTGGCGGATGTGGTTGCAGTTGCAGTGTGGCTCTGTCCTTTCTTTGTCCTCATTTACGCTCCTGATTTTGATTAGTTTTCTACCCGGGTCTGCCTTTCTCTTGCGTGCTGTGCTGCTGAACAGGTCCTACTCTGTGCTTTGGGGCCAATGTGGGTCCAGCTGGGTGGCTTGGGGGCCACCAAGCCTGCCCATGCTGCTCTGGTCCTATTAGAGCAGGCAGCTCAGTATCCTAAGTGCAAGTTAGAGTAGGGGTGGGCAATGTACAGACATATGAGTGGGGAGGAGAAAGGAACATTATTCAAGGGAAACTTCAGGCTGCTTTCCAGAGGTGGAGCAGGTAGATGAGCTGACAATTACGGGTGAGACGGTGGGAGATGATCCCAACCTGGGTGATGAGGATGGGAAAAGAAGATTTGGAGCACTAGAGAGAAAAAGGAGGAGTTGACTTCTGTGTCCAGCAGGGTGGATAGAAATTCCCCAGGTCAAAGGGCAGTTTCAAACCAAGCACATGTAGCCAGGCACAGGTGCTGTGCTTGCCTCCCTCTCCTGCTTTGCTCTTTTGTTCCTCATCGTGTTCTCTATACTGTTCTCTCTTCTGTTTATGAAACATGCGGAGCCTGTTTTCATTTATTGAAATCTCATTGGACGGTTTTATGTTTACTTTTTAATTTTTTGTGTGTATATAGTAGGTATATATTTATGGGGTACATGAGATGTTTTGATACAGGCATGCAATGCATAATAATCACATCAGGAAGAATGGGGATCCATCACCTCAAGCATTTAACCTTTGTGTTACAAACAATCCAATTATACTTTTTTAGTTATTTAAAAATGTACAAATAGATTATTATTGACTGTAGTCATTCTTTTGTGCTATCAATAGTAGGTCATATTCATTCTTTCTAACCACTTTTTGTACCCATTAACCATTCTCACCTCATCTTCTATCCCCCAACTACTCTTCCCAGCCACTAGTAACCATATTTCTACTCTCGGTTTCCATGAGTTCAATTGTTTTGACTTTTAGATCTCACAAATAAATGAGAATATACAATGTTGTCTTTCTGTGCCTGGCTAATTTCACTTAACATAATGATTTCCAGTTCCATCCATGTTGTTGCAAATGACAGGATCTCATTCTTTTTTCTGGCTGAATAGTATTCCGTTGTGTATAAGTATCACATTTTATTTTTTCATTCATCTGTTGATGGGCAGTTAGATTGTTTCCAAATTTTGGCTATTGTGAACAGTGCTGCAACAAACATTGGAATGCAGATATCTCTTCAATATACTGATTTTCTTTCTTTTGGGTACATACCCAGCAATGGGATTGCTGGATTGTATAGTAGCTCTATTTTTAGTTTTATGAGGAACCTCGAAACTGTTCTCCATAGTGGTTGTGCTAATTTACATTCCCATGAACAGTGTACGAGGATTCTCTTTTCTCACGTCTTTGCCAGCATTTGTTATAGCCTGTCTTTTGGATGTAAGCCTCGTCGTAGGTTTTTAATGAATGATTTGACTTGAGCTTCTGGAAGTGTTATCTACCTACCATTAGGACCAATGGGAAAGTACAGGCGATGGGTGTTATCTGGCAGGCAATGAGAAGGACCTCAGCGATACTATGAACCCTGGAGATGAAAAGGAGGGAGCAGATGTTTGAGTCCTCCTGGAGACTGACTCACTGATTCCTTAGCGCTTGCAGGTTGGCTGAATGTGAGGAATGGGGAACCCTGAGACAAACAGAATGAACTTTTTTGGGGCCATTTAGCTCTCTTCATAGAATACCCTGGGTCTCAGCTTCCACAGTGGAGGAGAGGAAGTTGATGGGAACATCAGACTGGCCTGAGTCACCCACCCTTTGTTTCTTCCAGTATTGCTCCTCTGCAAGCCTCAGGGCCACCATCAGCAGCAGCTTCCAAATCCGTATTGTGGGGTAGGTTGGTCACTACATAAGGATATCTGGCCTGTGGGGAAAGTGGGTACTGAAATCCAGCTTGAACGTTGCTGGCCTACCTGTGTGTAAGCACAAGTCTGTGTCCACTCTTCTAATTCACTCAAAGGTGCAACATGGATTAGATGAATGAGTGGTCCTGGTAGCAGCTGGGGGCTGAGGCGGTACGTACATAGAAATGGAATACTATGATGTCTCTTTGATTTTTTAGTTTTATTTTAGGAATATCCTGGTTTAGGTTTGGCTTATGATTTCTGCTTTACTCTCATTTTAACACTTTACCATCAGTGGGAGATATCACTGTTGTTTTATGTGCAAAGTGATGGTTTTAATAAGGGGTAAAGAGGCATGGTTAGTTGACCACTGCACTTTCATCTGGGACAGCACCTTTCTTACCCAAACGGGATCGTATTGAAGCTATGACTTACATGGTTTGGGATCTTAGTGGTATATATTTCAAAACGCAGTGTTAAACACATTGGGCTAGGCTGAAAAAAGTAATTTAGAAATAATTTTATTTCCTGGTTTGAAGTAAATCAGTATAGCATGGTAGTTGTGTTCATGGTCTTTGCATCCAGACTGCTGTACGACCTTGGCAAGTGAAGGCAACATGTGGTGATTATGTTTCAATAACTGTAACATGAAAGACTAAGAGTACCTACCCCAAAGGGTTGTTGGGAAGATTAATTGAGGAACTTTAGGTAAGACACGTAGAACAATGCTGGCTCATCATAAGTGCTAAGTAAATGTTAGATTTATAATTAAATCCATTTATAAAACCAGCACCATTTCTCACTTCCACTTTTTTCTTCTTTCCAGTCTTCTTACGTAAGATGCTTATTCATAGAACTCCAGTCTTATTTTTCTCCCTGCATCCACAACCTCTTCATGTTTAACTCTCCCCAATGCACTCTAGATATTTACTGAAAAAAAAATGAGTTAATAGCTATTCCTGAGTCCTTCCTTTCCCACCCTGGTCTCTCAGCAGCTTTTCTTCTAGCTTTTGGATTCTTTGCCTCCCCGTTCCCTGTCTTATAGGTGGGTATCCTGGAAGATCTTTCATAACCTGATGGTAGTAGTTGCCTTCCACCAGAGCGTGGGCTGTTCATTACCAGGGAAAATCAGGCCTTATTGCTATGGCTATGAACTGGTACCCCTTCTCTTTCTGCCCCAATATAATCGCCCTACAGGCCCCTTCAGAGATGTTAGAACTTCTCCTTTTCTGTTCTGGAGTTGAGATATGTTTCTTGTGCCAGGCAGTGCTGGCTGGAGTAGCAGAGGGGAGGGGACACACACGGAGCAGCCTGGGCTGTAGCAAAGGCAGAGGGTACCACGTGGTGCTGATAAAACAAAGGCTTTATTCTTTCATAGGATCAGACACGGTGATGACAACTGGCTGTGCAGATATTGCACACACTGGCAGATACCAGGGTGGATATCCTGTGGGATCCTGGAGAATGAACAGGAAGAGCCATTAGGGATAGCTCAGAGCTCTCTGGGGGGAACTTCTCAGTGCTGGCCAGAGGAAAGGAGATTTGAGTATAAGAGAGCAAGGCAGACCAGGATGCTTCTTGGACTTTCTTTCCTCTAAAGTTGCTTATTTCAGCATTAAGATCCAGGTCAGTGGCAGCCTGAGCCCCTGCCTTGCTGACCACTGCCCCTGTCAAAGGAGTTGGAGCTGTGGCACCGGCATTGGTGGGACCTGCGGTGCCTGTGGTGGTTCAGGCAGCACAGACACTTTGTATCCCCTCAAAGTGCTCCTGTCACTCATTCTCCACCGCCTGAGATCAGGTGTCCACAGTCCTCACACACACAGGATTTGTCTTGTGATGTCCCCTCAAAGAGGGGACACAAAGTGTTGAAAAACAGAGTGCTATTTCCCCCAGTTTTGCTGGTGATGGAGGCCAAGAGAATGTCAGCTGGGCAGAAAGTCAGTCTAATGAAGCTATGTCATTGTGGGGCTCTGGGCCTTCTAAAGGGTCCGCTTTGGTCCCTAGTCCATGACTGTAGTTGGAGACACCACCTTCTGTGTTTCTTTATTATTTGGCTTAAGCCTCCTCCCCTTCCTAATGGCCAGCACCAGCCCTCCTCATTGCATGAAATTCCTTCTAATTCAAGTCCTTCATTCCCATATTCCTTCAATAATCAACTTCATCAGTGTTTCCCATCCAAAGAGCACCAGAAAAGCACCTATAGTAGAATGACTTTATGTTGGTTGACTTGTTGCAATGATGGAGATAGGACACAATATGGAAGCATTAAGATGTGCTCACTGTAGGATTTGGGCTTGTGTGTTAGGTAGTCTGGGGGAATGTTGAAGGAATTAAAGTTTTGTTCTGGATTTGATGCTGTCAGAAAGCCAAGGACACTTCAATAAGTAGGTATCTTAATGCTTTTTAACCAGGAAGTTGGAGCAATGAGGCAAGGTTAAAGCTGTAACTAGTAAAAAGGTAGAAGTAACTCATATGAGCTGAGACAAGTGAATGTTTGCTCATTTTTGTGGTGTGGGCAATGCTTTTGTTTCATTGATGCTCAGAGTGGTCTTGTTTTTGTCTTGCTCCCTTGAGGTCACAGAGTTAGCTTATCTAAGGTTAGAGTTCTGTGAAAGTATTTATATTCAACAGGAGAACATCAGAGCCTAGCTACTAGAGCCAGGCCAGCTTGCTGCCAGAAATCTGGGTTACTCCTTTTTTTCTCAGTGACAATTATGGGCCAGGCATCATGGCCAGTAGTAGCGATAGGGTAGGTAAGAGAAAAGTCGTGGCATCTGTCTTCAGTGAGCTTAAAGTCTAGCAGATCTAGCAGATCTAACAAACATAAAATAGTAAACTGCTAGTGATAACGGACCCCAGAAGGAGTTCCATATGCCATGGGCATGTAAAGAAAAGGTATTGAAGTCTATACTTTGTTGCAAACCTGAATATTTATTTTTTCATATCTTGTGGTTATCATAAGCAAGCCTTATCCTCCAGACAGGGCAAACATGGCAGCCATTTTCCTCCACAGATTGCAGCCCTGAGCCATTGGTAGCAGGGGAGGCAAGAGGTGGGAGCCAGACTTAAAAAGGAAAATAAATCACACATTTTGGTCAAGTTTCAAAGAATCAAAACATCCTTTCCAATGACATTCAATACATCATGTTACCTCTGTTTTATGAAATACAGTGGATGACTGTTAGGCTTTCCTCCAGCCCCATTCTTGACTGCCTGTCTTGAAAGCCTCCCCACAAGACCTGGAGAGCACATTAATCTCCCTTCTACCTTAGTGATTGCTCCTGTCACTCTTGTCCTCCTGAGATCAGGTGTCCACAGTCCTCATATGTGCAGGATTTGTCCTGTGATGACAAACAGTAGCTATAAGATCATGATCTCGTGATTCCCTCTACAGCACAAGGGCATCTCCCTGAGAATCACTAGTCCCGGGAGTCCCATCCTGAGGAGCCTTGGCTTCCTGTGGTCCAAAGACATCAAGGAAATACAGAGACTGCTCTGGCTGGATGAATCTAGGAAAAATTTCATGACTTAGTCATTCCAATTGGTACTATAGGAATAGGCACTGCAGGACCTTAGGTTGAGCTCTTTGGAGTGCATTTTGGACATTCCACATCAGCAATCAAGGATGAGTCAACAAACAGAATTCTTCTCCCTTTGCTTACAGCTCACAGTTTCTTCTCCATTCTGCTCCTGCCATGACTGTGTCAATCATACTCCATGGCAAGCAGCTGAGTCATTCTGAAGGAAGATGGGAATCAGTAGCCAGAAAGTGCCATATACCTTCAACATGCCTAAGTTTCTTATATGGATTCTAATTCTCCCCTCAGATTAAGTAGTATTTTGACATATTTATACTTCTCTAGTCTCCTGAGAAAGTTCTGGTTGGACCTAGTGTGTAAAAGGACGTTGGACTCTAATTTTCTTCTTGTATTAGGATGTTGGATGGAGTTGAAAGATAAAAATAATATGTGCCCCTTATCCCCTTATACTAAAGTAACCTCAGCATAAGCTGCTGAAAATGTCTGCAGGACTTGCTAAGAAAAACATAACTCGATTTCTCTGGTCCAGTTATATATTTGGAAGGTTGAGTTTTGATAAAAAATTTTTTGGTAGGGGAGTTATTATCCTAGAAGACAGTACTATGGTTTCGCCCTTATCTTATATAGGAAGGGAACTGGTTGCTATCCTATAACAGAGATCAGTGGAACGGGGAGGACTCATGATTCGAAATTGTAGATATTAGAGGTCCCTTCAAGAAAGGAAGACAGGATTTTCATCCAGCAGCAGAAGTTCTGCTGCAGTAGTAGATTTGATGGTCTAACTTCCGAGCCTATTGTTTAATAAAGAAAACGAATGAAAGAGATAGAACAGGATATTGAGACATCATAGTAGATAACATCTGAGAAGGAAGACCAGCTTACACAGTGTTTCTAATGTGTTTAGGATGGTTTTCTGTTGAGCAGCGAGACCTCATCATCAAGAAGCTGTGGCTGGTGTCAATGAAGGTGGGAGCTTAGGGAGTGTCTGAAGGGTTAAATCTGACTGCTCATCCCATGTCTGGGAGTAGTGCTGTGGGGAGAACTCTTGCAGATGCTCCATAAGGACTCACAAAAACACCCTATAAGACAGCCCTCCTGCAGAGCCTGCCACACAGAGGGAGCAAGCAACCAACAGAGGAGGTTAGTGGTACAGTCACATGTGTAATGATTTCCCCTCCCCTTTTCCATCTCCCAGTACAATGGAGGAGGAAGGGTTATTCAGGAAGAAGGTGGAGGGGTGGTAGTGAATGAGAGAAAGAGCCATACATGTTCCCTCCCAACTCCAGTCTCTTGGGAGAGCTGTGGGCAGTGCTCATTGGGAAGGGAGAATTTGAGTTTGAAGATACATACAGAATTAAATTCAGCTTGTCTGGTCTTTAATATCCATAAAATTCACGCCAGAAATGTGGAATTTCCCTGAGATATTTTCAAGAGAGATTCAACACAGCATAGGAGAAGATAATGATGGGATAAGACAAAGCTTCTTGTTTTTATCAGACCAAGTTTATATGGTTTAATACTAATTTTAAGGCTCTAGCAATGTCTTTATAACAAGGTGGCATCTTTGGGATTCTCCACCTTTTCTAACATCAGTGAAATCAATAAATGCCAAGTTTCCATGTCACAAAGGACAAAAAAGAAGCAGGTTCAGGGATGTTCGCTGGGGGCTTCAAAATGACCACACATGGGTAATGCTAAGGCAATAGGAAGTAGAAACTGGGAAGTTTCTGAGGGTGGGAGACATGTTGGGATTTTGGGGGCCAGATAGGAAGTCTTCTTGGGAGAGGAATATCTTAGATCAAGAGCTGGAGGAGAGAGAGTTGGGTGCTGGATGGTGAGCATACTGTGTGCTACTCACCTGCAGTCCATGGGGAAAAAGAATAAAGGAAAACTTTTGGGGAGTCAGTAGAAGAGCCTGATCAATCTGACCCTTGCTAAGTTCCTTTTATTCAACATCTGCCATCTCCTTCACCAATTCCTGGTTACAGTTCTTTTCTTGTAACCACGTTTTCTCCCAACATTCTGTCTATCCTGAATGTAAGGAGAGGAGTGGATGTACTGGGACGTAAAAGATTTGTGCTAGGTCCCAGGCAGGTGTATCACATTAGTGACTGATGCTTGCTACTCAAGAAATAAACTTTGGCTCTGACAGAGTTCTCATCTCCAGGGGGCATGGAATAGGTTTATTTATTGTGGAACGGATAGCTGCAGGGTGGTTGGAAGATTAAAAAAAAAAAAAATGAGAGCATTGAAAGAACCCAAGGACATTTGACAGAATCTGGAGTGGGCACCATAAGATTGTGCTGGCTGGGACTACACCTGGGCAATCTGCTAAATGAGAGTCTTTCTGGAAATTAGGCCAAAGATGGGGTTATTAATACCAGCACACACTGAGTGCTGGAATCCAGATATTTATCAGTGCAAGTTTTTTATTTAAAGATTAGGATTTATGGTTTATTCCTGATTTCCAAATTAAACGGTAAATTCTGTAAGGGAATCCCGACCTCTACTATCTTCCCTAATGTTCCACGGAACTTCTCCACCCAGGAGATACAGAGGTGATGGAGGAAGAAAAACATCACACTGGGGAGAGGCTTCTCTCTCTGCTTCACTGGGTCATCCAGCCCTGCTCCTCTGTGGTTTTCAGGGCCCTGGTTGCTGCATGAGTGACAGCACCCAGAACTCTGATGCTGTACTTAGTGGGATGTGTGAAGCTTGTGATGGCTCAGGCAGGAGCATTCTCCAGAGCTGAGGCTATGGCAGCCCCCAGAGCTGAGGCTCCATGGGAAGAGACTACAGAGGGCACCGAAGAGCATGTTTGGGTAGCCATTTTGCCTCCAAAGCCATTTGGGAGAGGCTTGAAACTCCTCCTCATTTTACTTCCAAGACACCTTGGGGGAAGTTTAGCGACTCTAGAAAAAGTAAAAATGGGAATAATGGCATGTAATTGTATCAGTTTTAAAAACTGACTGTTTTCTTATTTACTTCAGAGAATGTGGCTTTGAATCCACAACTTAGGGAAAATTCCTGAGCAGAGGAGAGTGGGAAATGGAAAGTTAACTTGGGTAAAGGGGTCTTCATCCAGTGAGGACTGACTGTAACTTGGAGCTGTTTTCCTATTTTGTTTTGGAGGCAAGAAATGAGTGGTGGGATTGGGAGGGGTGGGAGTGATGAATCTTGTTTAGGGGTCAGCTTCTTCCCTTCTGTAGCCCCAAGCCCTCTGCATCTCCATGGCAGGTGCTTGGAGGAAAGCAGGGATCCAAGAAACTCTAATATCCAAGATACTCATATATCTGCACCTTAATCTTTCTGTAGGTCTTTAGCTCTTTATTTTTCATTTTCTATCATCATTCCTTCTTTAATCAATTTATATTGAGATGATGGGGATATGAGAGGGGGGCAGGGAAGTGCTGGGTAGAGAAGAGTGGAGTCCCTGGTGAGGGCTCCACCCTCAGGTCTATGCCCATAGACCTAAGTGAGGACAGGCACTCCTGGTTTTGCACCCAAAGGTTGCATTTTCTAAGCCCACTCTGACCCACCATGCCCCACATCTTGGGCCCATAAAATCTCCAAGACCCTAGTGGGCATGGACACAAGCGGCTGGACATGGAGGGGAGCAGAAGAGCACACTGACCGATACCAGCAGATGCCGGCAGGCCATCAACAGTAGGACCTCATGGAATTCAGTGGGGGCAGTTGGAGGTGAACTGGCCACTGGATGGCCCGACTCCAAGCGAAGCCCGTCTTCCCACTCCATCCCCTTGCTGGCCTCCCCATCCATCTCAGTGAGAGTTACTTCCACCACTCGATAAAACCTTGCAGTCATTCTCCAAGCCCATGTGTGATCTGATTTTTTCAGTATACTAGAGCCTACAGAATATGGGATACAGAAAGCCCTCTGTCGTTGTGATAAGTCAGAGGGTCTAATTGAGCTGATTAACACAAGCTGCCTGCAGACGGCAAAGCTGAAAGAGCACACTGTAACACATGCCGACTGGAGCTTTGGGAGCTGTAAACACTCAACCCTAGATGCTGCCATGGAGTCAGAGTCCAAAAATGCTCCCACGACCTGCCCATTTGCATGCTCCCCTTAAGGGTTTGAGCAGCAGGGCACCAAAGAAGCGAGTCACACCCCTGTTGCATGCCCTGCAAATGGGATAAGGGAACTCCTCCCATTTCAATGGCACACTCTGTGCTGGGCAAGGCATATTCAAGCATATAGATACTATCCCTACCCTTAGGCTGATGAGGTAGTGGGGCTGAGAGGTAAGTAGGAAACTAAGTCTGAGCCAAGTGAGGGTGGTGAGATACACGTGTGTGGGAGTCCTCAGGCCTGAGGTCAGAGTTGTTGGACGTTAGTCCCTTGTTGCTCTGCAGTGACTTCTAGTGAATGATGAATCCAGATGGTGTCACCTGCTGTCACTTGGGATGGTTGATAGGATGAGTAAGATGTGGATCCTGCATTTGTTCAAGGGCAGTAAACTCTGGCATAGCAACTAAGAGGAGCTTGTGGACCCAAGAAGCATGAAGGGGATGACCAGGAGGAAGAGATAATGCTGGGGCGAGGAAGGATGTGGCTGATGGAAGCATTGGGGCATCTACAATCTTGAGGGCAAGATGATATGCTCATTCAGAGCATTTGTTTTGGAGACAGAACTTCCTAGTTTAATCTTTTGCTGCTTCTCCTAATAGCTGTATCAAGTTACAGATGTCTGAGGGAGAAAAATCTATATGGAGACAAAATTATCCAGGGATGTCCCAGGTAAAACCAGAGAGAGGGATAAGAAATCTAAAATGGCTGTGATGGTAATGTGTCACAAATTAACATACATTTAAGACATTGTGTCAGGATCTTAGTGACTATAGTATTGATTCTAACACAGCCAGGAAAGAGAGTGATTCAGAATGGCTGGGATGGCTAAGAGAGATTAATCCAACGATAAATGGTAATTAATGGGTGTGTTATAATGAGGTTGATGGGATAAATGTCAACACCTGACATAAAGTAGACTAAGTTTGTGGAGACAGTTCTAAATTCTATACTATTTTCCATACTATTTATTATATACATACACACACACTCATATATGTGTATACATACACACACACACATTTCATCCTGAATTATGATATATTAAAAATAAGTAAAAATGAGGCCAGGATCAGTGGCTCACATCTATGATCCCAGTGCTTTGGGAGGCTGAGGTAGGAGGATCGCTTGAGTCTGGGAGTTTGAGGCCAGCCTGGGCAACATAGCAAGACCTCATCTCTATCAAAAAAAAAAAAAAAAAAAAAAAAAAGGAAGAATAAGAAAAACATTTAAACTTCAAATATATGCTAAAATCACAAGATTTCAATAAAATATTTTTATTTATTCTGGTTTAAGATGGTTGACTAGAAGCAGCTAGTGTTCACTGCTCTTGTGGAGAGGAAACAAAGTGGTGAGTAAATACTAGTTCTTCAAGTGAATTGTCAAAGAGATCACATTGGGATTTACCAAGGAAGTGACAGGACCCAGAGAGCAGAGAAAAGCAAAGCTGGGCAGCCACTCATCTGAGACTGGCATAGAGGTGAGGGAAGCTCCCTAAAGCAGAGAAAGAGTGAGTGAGAGTTCCCAGGGACTCACATTTCTGCCATGAACCTTTGCAATACTAGGCATGGGAGAGCCCCTCTGACTCCTTGAGCCTCCAGACCAACACAGAGAGCCTGTGCAGAGGCACCACTTAAGTCCATTTGGAGCCCCATAGGCCTTGTATCCCTGAGCAGCCAGTGCCAGCTGCTGTAGCCCAGCAAAAAAGGGGCCTTTTGCACACCTCTGGGATACCGGCTGCTCCTGCATGGCTGAGGAGTGGTCAGGATTCAGACTCTATCCCCTGCTGCTACTTAGCAGATAAGGCCTGCAGGCCTGGGCTCCCCGAGCAGTGGCTTCATCCCCACCTGAACAGTGCAGTTAGTCTTGGTCCTACACTCCTCTGCAGCAAAACTCCCAGAGGTAACAGACAAGGCTTGGCACCTTTGCATACCCCTAACAGCAAAATCCAGTGGCAGCAATGGAGACTGGTGGCTATGTGGGCACATAGCATCCTGAAAATGGGTCCCTAGTCTTCCAGCTTGTAAAGTTTCTGATGAGTAGTCCACTGTTAGCCTGATGGGCTTCCCTTTGTATGTAATTTGACCTTTTTCTCTAGGAACCTTTAAGATTTTTTCTTTAGCATTGACCTTGGACAGTCTGACTATATGCCTGGGTGGTGTTCATTTTGTATATGCATCACTTGGGTGGGAGAGAAGTGTGAGCATGCCACCGTGCTCCCATAGCCACCAGTCTCCATTGCCACCACTGAGAGGTCCTGCCCTCCCCAGTGAAAGGCCCACAGCAGAGCCACCTGCCCCTGACTGAACATTTCAGCTACAACCCAGAGCCTTTCTAAAAACTGAACCCTCACAGGCCTATAATACATCCTAAGGCTCTCACCACCTAAGCATTCTGTCTGCCACTGCCTAAGAGTTTGGCCCATGACCCAGGGACCAGCCCAGCCCTTCCCATCACAGCCAACACCTGAACTCTGGGCTAGCCTGACCCTGGTCCAATCCCTTTAGGACTCATAAACACTGTCCAGGGGGCCATGTAGGAACTGGGGAACTCCCCACCCCATTACAACTCTGCTGACACCTGACTATTTCCCTCATGGCCTGAAGTTGGGCTAACCTAACCAACCAACACCACCACAACCAGTACCCATTCACACAGCCCCAATGATGTAACCCCTCCACTTAAGAGAAGCAGCTGTATTGCCACATTAAAGAACAGATGAGCAATAAAGCTATCTGTTGTAGGCTGAGTGACAACATTATGCTCTGAAAACACTCCCATGGAGTATCACAAAACATGCATTTCCCATGGTTGTCAACCACATTGTGGCCAAGAGATAGAGTACAGTATGCTTCTGAACTAGGAGTCATGAGTTCTGGGTCAAAGATATGATAGGGAAACAGATCAACTTTCTGCCTACCTAAGATGAGGAACAAGTGCAGCTTCCTTGTCTCCCCACAGAGACTTCAGTGTGCTTCACTGGGAGCTCCTGTCAGCCACCCTTTTCAGGGCTTGTGCCTGTGCTTGCCATTGGGGTGTTCACGGGCAAGCCAGGGACTCTCGTTCTGCCCAGCAGTGTCCCCTCCCTCCATGGAGCAGGAAGCTCAGGTCACTGGGTACTCCACTGTTCATCCTGTCACCTGAAACAACAAAGAGCACTTCACAGTAAACAAAAATTATACCCACTTGCTTGTGCTGCAGCTGGATCTTACTTGCAAGACCTATCTACTGGCTTGTAGGTTGAACTGCACAGCCCAATATAAAACCTACTAACGTAAGTGCATAGGGCTATAAAAGCAAAGCCAAAAGACTTCTCCCAATATACTTTACAGTCATACCCTAAAGGGAAAGAAATAATATATAGGAAAAGAGAAAAAAGTCTATTTGCATGAAAATAATTACAATAATTAGAAGTGTCAGCCTTTCCAGACGAGAACAAACCGGTATAGGATCTGGCAACATGAAAAATCTGAATGTTGACACACCACTCAAGTATCACTCTAGTTCTACAGCAATGGTCCCTAACTAAATGGAAAAACAGAAATGACAGATAAAGAATTCAAAATATGGATTTCAAGGATGTTCAACAATATCTAAGATGATGTTGAAAAACAAAAAGAAAATTCTAAAGCAATGCAGGAAACAGGAAGAGATAAACATCTTAAAATAAATCAGTTGAAGGTACTGAAATGGAAAAACTCATATAGGAATTTCAAAATACAACTGAAAGCTTTATGAACAGACTCAATCAAACAGAATAAATAATTTAATAGCTTGAAGACTGGTCTTTCAAACTAACCCAGTCAGGCTGTGTTAGTTTGAATGAAGAATATGAAGAAAAAGAATTTAAAAATGAACAAAGTTTTTGAGAAATATGGAATTTTGTAATGTGACCAAACCTATGAATTATTGACATTTCTGAGAGAGAAGGAGAAGGAGTAAACAACCTGGAAAACATTTTGAGGGAATAATTCAAAAAATTTTGTTAATCTTGCTAGAGGAATAGACATGCAGATATAGGAAAACCAGAGAACACCTCGCAGATACTATACAAAATGAACATCACCAAGGCATATAGCCATAGACTGTCCAAGGTCAATGCTAAAGAAAAAAATCTTAAAGTTAGAGAAAAAGGTCAAATCATGTACAAAGGGAAGCCCATCAGGCTAACAGAGGATTACTCATGAGAAATCTTACAAGCCAGAAGAATTTGGGGGCCCAGTTACAGCATTCCTAAAGGAAAGAAATTCCATCCAAGAATTTTACATCCCATTGAACTAAACTTCATAAGCAAAAGAGAAATGAAAACTTTTCCAAACAAGCAACCACTAATTTGTTACCACTAGGCCAGCCTTAAAAAGGATCCTTAAGACTTGATTTATAAACATAGAAATGAAAGAACAACATGTGCTACCACAAAATCACATGTAAATACATAGTCCACAGTCCCTATACAGCAACCACGCAATGGAAACAACAAAGCCATCAACCATCAACTTCACAAGAGGATTAAAACCTCACATATCAATATTAACCTTGAATATAAATGATCTAATGCCCCACATAAATAGCACAAATCTGCAAACTGGCAAAATAAAAAACAAGACCCATTTGTATGGTGTCTTCAAGAGACTAATTTCATATGTAATGACACCTATAGGCCCAAAGTAAATGGGTTAGAGAAAGATCTATCATGCAAACTGAAAACAAGAAAGAACATTGGTTACTATATATATATGTGTGTGTGTGTGTGTATATATATATACTGTGTATATATATGTGTGTATATATACATATATACACACAGTATATATAATATATACACACATATATACATACACACACATATCAGATAAAACAGACTTTAAATCAACAAGTAAAGAAGGGTAAAGAAGGGAACTACATAAACTTTAGTTCAACAGGAAGATTTAACTATCCTAAGTATATACACATCCAACATTGGAATACTTAAATTTATAAAACAAGTACTTCTAGACCTATGAAAAGACTTAGACAGTCACACAATAATAGTGGGGGACTTCAATACCCCACTGGTAGCGTTAAACAGATCATGAAGGTGGAAAACTAGCAATTCTGGACTTAAAAATCAACATTTGACCAATTGAACCCAATAGACATCTACAGAACACTCCACCCATCAACAACAGAATACATATTCTTATTTGCACGTAGAACATACTCTAAGATTGACCACATGCTTGGCCATAAAGCAAGTCTCAATATGTTCAAAATCATTAAAATTACGCCAATCATACTTTCTGATCATAGTGGAATAAAATGGAAGTCAATATAAAGAAGATTTCTTAAAAACTACAACATGACTTGTAAATTCAACAACTTGTTCCCAAATGACTTTTGGGTAAATAGTGAAATTAAGGCATAAGTCAAACAATTCTTTGAAATAAATGAAAACAGACACACGACATATCAAAATGTCTGGAATACAGCAAAATCAGTGGTAAGAGGAAAGTTTATGGCACTAAATGTCTACATAAAAAAGTTAGAAAGATCTCAAGTTAACAATCTAACATCATTCCTAAAGGAACCAGGAAACAGGAAAAACTAACTACGAAGCTAGGAGAAGAAAATAAATACTTAAAATCAGAGCAAAACTAAATGGAAGAGACCTAAAAATTCCTACAAAGGATCAACAAAACCAAAAGCTTGTTGTTTGAAAGAGTAAACAAGATCAATAGACTGCTAGCTAGATTAGCAAAGAGAAAAGAGCACAATTATCAATGACAAAGGTGACATTACAACCCAGCCCATAGAAAAATAAAAGATCGTCAGACACTGTTATGACCACCTCTATGCACACAAACTAGATAAACTAGAGAAAATGGATACATTCTTAGAAACACACAATCCCCCAAGACTGAATCAGGAACAAATCAAAACCCTGAACAGACCAATATTGAGTCCAAAATGGAATCAATAACAAAAAACTTACCAACTAAAATGAGCCCAGGACCAGATGGATTCACAGCAAAATTATACTAAAGGTACAAAGAGGAGCTGGTACCAATTCCACTAAAACTATTACAAAAAAAATGAGGATGAGGAGCTCCTCCCAACCTCATTCTGCAAACCCAGTATCATTTTGATACCAAAATCTGGAAAAGAGGCAATGAAAATGAAAACTATTGCAAATATCCCTGATGAAACAGATGCAAAAATCCTTAACAAACAAACTGAATCCAGCAGTACCTCAAAAAGCTAACTCACCATGATCAAGTTTGTAGACTTTATTCCTGGAATGCAGAGTTGGTTCAACAAAAAGCAAATCAATAAATATGATTCACCAACTAAACAGAATTAAAAACAAAAGCCATATGATAATCTCAATAGATACAGAAAAACTATTGGTGTAATCCATCATTGTTTCATAATAAAAATCCTCAGCAGACTAGGTATTGAAGGAACATACCTTAAAATAATGAGAGCCTTCTATGACAAACCACAGCCAACATCATACTGACGGGCAAAAGCTAGAAGCATCCCCTAAGAACAGGAACAAGACATTAATTCTCACTCTTACCACACCTATTCAACATAGTGCTGGAAGTCCTAGTCAGTGCAGTCAGCCAAGAGAAAGAAATAAAAAGCATCCAAATAGGAAAAGAGGAAGTCAAATTATCTCTGTTTGCTGAATGTAAAATAAAAGTTAAAATAATATAATAAAAATAATGATTCAAAAAATTATTAGTAGGCATTTTAAAAACACTATTATTACATAAAACATGTCTGAGTATCCTGATACAGGAAGGCTGCAGGTGTGGCCATCTTTTTTATTTGCTCACGTACCTTATAGCCAAGTAGGAAACAAAAGCACTTTTAAGACACCTGGGTGAATGAGGTTGTTCCCTGAGAATGAGACTGGGAAAGGATGAGGACTTTTCAACTTTTAAACAAACATTTCATGGTTGGAATAACCACCTATTCCTTGCCTCACTAAGCTCTTACCTTGGGTGTGGAAGCAAACAGATATTAGATGTCCTTTTTGTATCCACTAAGGCAATGATATCCAGTTCTCAAAAGTTTGCCCATGAAAGGGTGCCTTCACTGGGTTTAACCACCCTTTACCAGCATCTGCCAAGTGCACCAGAGTGGGAATCCAGTTGAATATAGAGCCACCTTTGTCTAAATCTGCTGCCAGGCAAGGAAACCAGAAGATGCCTCCAGTGGGCCCACTGGAACATAAGCTCCCTGAGAGGGGACTTCGTCTTGGTTCAAACTGATCCAAGCACCTAGACCAGTGCCACATAACTATGTACTGAATGAATAAATTTTTGAATGAATGAGACTTGGCCTAGAAGTCCACTGATGAGGACTGAAAAGTCTGTCTTCACAGTTACTGAGACCTCACTTGTGGGAGTCAGCTTCCAGTGGCGGGTCACTACTGCTGTAACTTCTGGCTTCCATGAACTGTACTAATGTCTCAAATCCAAACTTTCTTAGTTGATTCTAGGGCCATCTTTCTACATCTTGGGGCAATTCACTGACAGCAGGGGTTCTAATGGTACTTTGGAGCACAGATCTGACTCCACAGGCATGGCTAAGTCTCTCTGCCCAGGTCTAAGGATCCTTTTTTTTTTTTCTTCATATTTCTTAAAACGTTTTAGAGGAATTCAGTGTACCTTGGTGGTCAGGGGCATGTGGTCAGTGAAACTGTCTGGGTTTGCACGGCAGCTTCTGGGAGACCTTCGGCACCCATTCTACGTTGATTCCTCTCTGTAAAATGGGAGAAGGCTAATATTAAACTCAAAGGACTGCAGTGAGGATTAAGTTATTTACTGTATGTCAAGCCACTGGTACATTATGAGTCCTATATAAATTATCGATCCTATGAATATATATCCAATTTGCAACTCCTGGAATGATCTCATATTTTCCCCTTTCCCTAAGTTCCTCTCCGTATATATCCTTGCAACCACCTCCATTTCTCTCTTTGCACCCATCACCTATTCAGCTTTCAAGGATCCCTTCCTACTCCCTCAACACCCAGATCTTCCCTATAGAAATAATATGAACGTTTTCTCTGCAGCTGTGTGTCCTTCTGCAGCCTCTTTCCAGTCACAATATGTAAACTCCTCACGGTCTCCCTATGAATGGAGATCAGTGTTATTTCTCATTCTTTTTGTCTGGGAGGTACTCAGTCTGGGAGATAAGAAGGGGAAAAACAATGGAGCAGCCTTGGGAGGGGCAAAATAGAAATGTAGGTAGAGAAGAGAAGCTTTATTTTTCACAGAGTGAGACGTAAGTGCTGCTAAGCACTGACCAGAACATGGGTGTGGAGACAACCATGAGGGACACCCAGGGAGACCACTGGAGATCACTGACAATCCTCGTCAAGATGAACTTAGGAGCTCAGACCATGAACAGAAAGTTAGGAGTGGGTACATCAGACTGAGGTTAATCCTGGGCACTTAGGGTCTCTGATTCCTCTAAAATTGCTCATCTCGATGTACTGCCAAGGTCAGCAGTAATTCTCTAGCAATGGCTGGAGCCCCTGGCAGGCTCACTCACAGCAGTAGAGGCTGTGGTGCCTGTGCCAGTAGAAGAGATGGGGCCTTTGGTATGTCAAGCAGCAGTGCCCTACAAAAGTTGAAGTGGCCCCCGAACTGGGGCTGCAGGGAAAGGCTGGAGGTGGGCATGAGGCTTAGTACTAGGGTGTGCACTTTGAAGGCTTTGGGGGTTATCACTGCTGCTGGTTTTGCTGGAGGGCATCTGATAAGACATCTAGAATCAGATGTTCTTGTAATGCACAAACCTCTGGTCAATATCTCTTCTGTGGTGGGTGTCATAGACCCCATGCTCTGCTACTGAACTGAGCAATGCATGGAAGAAATGAAAAGTTACTTGGAGTTCGTTCACCTTGGAAAACACATTTTTCTATGGTCTCCTACTGGAAAAGGATGCTGAGTCTTTTCTCATTGGGCCCCTCAGGTATCTTATCTCCATGTGATCACAGAGGAGAATAAACCTGTTTGGGTAAAGCTTCCTTGATGATGTCTGGTGAGATCAGTGCATCTCTCAGAACATATGTAGGAAGAAGATGAGGGTGTGCTGAACACCCATGACCTTCACAGTCACAGGACACCTGAAACATCCTGGGAGGGTGCCCATTAGCCCTACACTCTTCCTGCTGCCTCCATCTCATACCCTCTGCTTCCTTCTCCCCTGATGGAAGCCTGGGCTTGTCTTCCTAGGTCTTCCAGCTCAGGTCCTGTCTCCAGCTAGACATCCATCTGATTTCATGGAAGCCAGAGAATGCTGATTTTGAGAAGTCCATGGACTAGGGAGCCCAGGATAGGAGCTCCTAGTGTGTGAGAGGCAGCATGAGTGGGCTGCTGGGGGAGTTGACAGCACTAAGCACCCCAGCCCAGCTTCAAGACTTATCCACCTTCCCAGGAACAGGATGGCATGTTTGACCACAGAGAGCCTGGTCGTCACTTGTGCATCTTCCACCCAGGCCTACATGTGTCCTTAACAGAGGCCGTGCCCTGTGCTTTGTGGTGAAAGGTAGAGTTCAATATGACATGTCACCAGACCTATAGAAATTAACTGTCTAACTGCACAGGCAGTCAAGTAAATAGGGAGCCTGCTTCCATGAGAAAATTGCTATAATGTAAGTCACTATGCACAAAGTCTGCAGGTCTTTGTCCATCTACTTTTTTTCTAGCATGTTCCCTTAGGAAAACCAAACACCCAGATGTGGTGTTAGGGTGGTGCCTTGCTGTTGGGGTGGTGACTGAGCTAAGGACACTGGACATTCAGTATGGGCTGTGTGTAAAACAGATGGAAGCGTAAAGTCAGGGGAGGTGAGGGTCCCTGAAAGAGCCCCCGGGTAGGAGAGGAGGGGAGCCAAATGAGTACCCTATTGAAGGGCAAATGTAGGGAAGGAAAGTACAACAGTTGCAGTAATAAGAGTCACAACTGAAACGTTATAAAAAAGCATGACCTTCCATCAAAATCCAGGGAATGTGTGCTCTTTATTTGAAGACCATGAAAACACTGAGGAAGGAGTTGTTCATCTGCTTGGACTCAGTAAGGAAGTTGTGCAAATGTGTATGATAATGGATGGGCTTGATGAAGATGGCTTTGCTGTATGTGTTGCTGCTTATGAGGTTAATGGTAGTGTTGGGTGCAGCTCATGTAATGAAGCTGACCTGATGGTGTCTATGTTTGGGTATGGAGAATTGATGCAAACTGAATGCTATTTCCCTGTTAATTTCATTTTAATTTTAAATGAATTTATCATTCAATTAATCTCTAATATTAAAAAAACGTTTTGCTAGATATTTTTCAAGATAAATCACAGTCAGGACTAAAACCAAACTTTATCCATACTAAAATTATAATTTTCAAAGAAAATTAAATTATGTTCACTATCAGTGGGTGTAATTTTTCTTTTCTTATTCCGCCTAAGAGTTTGCCCCTTTAAGTACATAGTGATGCCTGTAGGAGCATAAATGCACTGGGCTGTAAGGAGGACGGTGGCTCTGAGTGTGGATGGGTAGAGAGTGGGTGCAGATTTTGATATCCTCAGCAGCCTTTTCCTGCCTCCGGCACATGGTCCCTGCCTCTGGCTGGGAGGTGTTTTCAGAATCATCTCCAGAACTACTCCTGAGTGGCCATTTTACTCATATTGTTTAGGGTTTCTTCAGTAGACCCTGGCCTGCAAAAAGGCACTTAAGAAAGATGGACCAAGTACTTTCTCATGTTACCTGGATTGTGAAGCTGAACAAAGCTGGGTGGCCACTTTTGCTTCTTGGGAGTAAAATCACTAGTCTTTGGGATGCCACAATGTGGGGAGTAAGTTCTAAAGTTTCAAAACACCCCAGGACTGTAGTGGGGGCCCTCCTTCTGTCTCATGGAATGCAGTGGATGTCCGCACATGGGCCTCTCCACAGCCCTACCCCTGATGCCTGACTTGGGGAGGCTCCACACTCGTTCCTGATGAGGATGCCCATCAACCTTTCTTCCCCTCCATGAGGAACTCCCACTTTTGGCCCCTCTGTTTGTTATCAGAGCAGGAGCTCTGTAGGTTCGAGGCTGAGCAGGTGTCCTGGGATGACAGACGCTTGACTGGAGGACCACTGCCTTGCCACTTACCCAGAGCGTGAGGTCAGCTCTCTGAGGGTAATCTCTATCAGGAGCATCACCCTTAAATCTCTGGCTTTCTAAGGTCTGGAGAGGTCAGGTGACAGGGGAACCTGGCCTAGCTGGATATATCTGGATAATTTCATGACTTAGTAGTGCCAATGGGAATGATGGGAACAGGTGGTATAGTGGCTCAGGTTTGGCTCTTTGGAGTGCATTTTAATCAGGCCGTGTAAAACACATGTAAATGACAATCTAAATGACAAAAAGATCTTCTTCATTCCCTGCAGAACAGAGTTTCCTTTCAGTTTAGGACCTTCCCATCCCCAAACCATTAGCATGACCATGGCAAGCAGCTGAGACAATCTGGGTTCTCAACATTATCCTTGTGCCCCTATTAGAGACACAGGTACCACAGAGAGATGTGAATCCCTCCCTCCATGTTGTGGTGGTTGGGAGTAAAAGGGGAATGGGAAGAGAACCTTACTAATGGAAAGGATCCAGGAAGCCCCCAAACTGTCCAAATATCTGTTCTTTAAATCTTCTTTAGTTCTACCATCTCTTATTTTTCTTTGTCCTTCCTCCCCTCATCCCTTCCCTTCTTCCTTCCTGCCCTCTTGACCTTCTCTTTCCATTCCTGCCCCCTCCCTCTCTATTCCTTCCCCATTCCTCTTCCCTTTCCCTACCTTTCTTTCCCTCCTGTTATTCCTTCCTTCTTTGCTTTGGAATATGTTGAGCTGAACAGCTATAATCTCTATTACTAGGCCCTCTATATCTTCTTGGGCAGATGCTAAGAGTTTTCTTATGAGGGGAGTCACAGGACTCTTGAAATTCCTGGGACCCAGGTTTCCTGTAGGCCTGTCATTTTAATTTTTTCATTCATTCAGTCATCCATTTATTCAGTTATTCAAATGAGATGTGTTGCACTGATATGGCACACCAGGCATTTTGCTATACACAGGAGAGTTATAAATGAATAAGATTTGTTCTCTGTTCTTGAGTAGCTCACAGTGCAATGGGACAGACAGACAAATAACAAAATAACCATGATCTAGTGTGGCAAGTGCAGGAATACAGGTGTGTGGAATGTCCTTGGGCTCAAGTTCAGACTCTGTGGGTGTCAAACCCCTTTTACTTGGAGTGACTCTGTGGGAGAAAATGTGTCTAGATGTTGCCACATGCTATCATTTGAGGATGAGATCACTGGCCTTTGACAATAGTATTTGTGCAAGTAGCAGGAGCAGAAGTATAAATCCTTGATCTGTCTGTGGGCAGCCAGCCCAGAGGGTGATACCAAGAGGGGCTAATGGAACCTCACCAGTAGGAAGAGATAATGCTAGTGCTAAGGAGAAGGGAGCTGAGGGGGACCCTGGGGTTTCTAAGACAAAGTGGAGTGGGCAGGATAATGGGCTTGTTCAGAGCATTCATTTTGGACTCAGATATTCCTGAGTTTGAATCCTGCTTCCCCAGGTATCAGCCGGTATGGTGATGGGGAGCTATAAAGTGATGAAAGCACAATGGACCAAAGATGTGAAGGGCAAAATCAGAGAAAGAGACAGGAAGTCTATAGAGGTTGTGAGGACATGGTTTACAAATTAAAGTACATCTGAGGGCCATTGTATCAGTATCTTAGTGACTGTGGTATTTACTCTAAGAGCTCCAGAGTAGTTTCTGGGAGGGAGTGATCCACCTTAGCTGGGGTGGCTAAAGGAAATTAGCTGAGTTGTGAATAATACTTCATGGATGTGGTGATGATGAGGCCAACAATGGGGAAACTTGTGAACACTGAATGGGCAGTGACTGAACAGGATTTTGCAAATTGCAATTACACAAACTATGTAGTATGTTTTCCATTGCATTTTACTATAACATTAGAGATGCATTGCCTCTGAAACACCACATTTAAAAATGGGACAAATCTTTTAAATCAAAACACTAATTAAAATGATCACAAAATGTTACTGTCTTTTATAAACGTTGATGAAAATTTTGTGTCTGGTTATCCTGTTACAGGAAGACTTATAAGTGATGAAATCTCCATTAGATGATGAAATAGGTAATATTCATGGGGTGAAAAGAGAACCTGTGAGAAGAGGTTTATTCACTGGGCTGTGGAGAGAGGGAGGGAGATGGGTAAGGGCATGAGGAGAGAGGCCTGCTTGTGCAATAACTTTGTCCCCTTGGTAGTCATGATTTATCCCTCTTCTTTCTTGGCTGTTGTCTTTTGATGTGGGAGCTAGAAAACACTTGATGCCCTTTCCTTTTGTTACCACCAAAGCCACTGTCTCAGAGCCTCAATATTTTGCCTAGGCTGAGTGTCTTCTTTGGGTTTATTAAATAAATAGCAGTGTCCACTCACCTTCAGAGGCTGAGAGGCCAACTGAGGAGAAGGCCACTGTGTTCCACTCTGCGATGCATGCAAAATCGGGAACTGTCTCCTTTGGACCAGTTTTGAATGTGAGTTCCCAAAAGAAGGAACTTTGTCTCTCTGATTCCCTATTGTGTCCCTAGTGCCTACAATCAAGCACATAATCAAGGCTCAGTACAAATGTGTCAAGAGAATAAATGGGTCCAGGGCTCAGGACTTGGTATTGCCCAGATGCAGTTTGGGGCATCTGTTTTTCTCCACTGCTGGAAAATCCCTTACTGGGCTCCATTTTTGAGAGGTCCTTTTATACTTCTTTATAGATTCCCAGGATCTCACTGGTTTGCCAGCAAGTTACTTTGTTGACTCTGCTCAGTTTTCTCTCCACTCAGATTTGATCCAACCATAGCTAGAACCCCGTCATTCTTCAGTGTAGTGGAATAAGGTGCTCTGGGCCTCTAAGCTTGTTCCACAGCCCCTGACTGGTGGCAGGATCTAATTCTCCAGTTATGTCCAGCCTGTGTCATGCTGTTTCCAGGTCTGCACAGAGATGCTGGGTCCGCATGTGGGTATCGCTCACATTCCAAGTGTGAGCTTTGCAGGCTGTTTCAGGCATGGCACACTCTTCCCTGGGTACTGGGCCTTCCACCCCCTTCACTGTCCCTGGGTGAGAGCTCTCCAGTGATTTCAAACCGAACTTAAACCAATGGCCCAAAGATGTGCCTTCTGCTTTAATTTCAACAAATTTCTTTTTTTTTTTTTTTTAAATAACCATTGGTGCATATCTGAATATCTGATATTAAACTTCTCTCAGGGTCTTTTTTATTTCTTATTTTTGCAGATGGAGTCTCACTCTGTCACCCAGGCTGGAGTGTCGTGGCATAATCAGCTCACTGCAACCTCTGACTCCTGGTTCAAGCAATTCTTCTGCCTTAGCCTCCTGAGTAGCTGGGATTACAGGTGTCCGCCACCACGCCCAGCTAATTGTTTGTAATTTTAGTAGAGATGGGGTTTCACCATATTGTCCAGGCTGGTCTTAAACTCCTGACCTCAAGTAACCCACCTACCTCGGCCTCCCAAAATGCTGGGATTACAGGTGTGAGTCACCATGCCGGGCCTCAGGGTCTTTTTGATTCCTAAATTTTAAGAATTAATTTACAGGATTTGACAAAATCCTTTTTTAGTTCCATGGACTCATAAGGTTATCCATGTTTATTTTTAATACCCTCCCCCCACACCTGCTCTACTTAGCCCTCACGTCAACTTCTCTCAATATTTGTAATTTGACCGTAGCTCTATGTGATACTTCTTGGGTTTTCTGGTAGTCAAAGTGAGATGTTACTCTTGGTTCACATGAAAAAAAATTCCTTCAACCCCAGGAGCATCTCAGTCTCACAATTTAGGCCAAAACATGTGACTCCATTGAAGTTGTAACTTCCATGTGGATTGATGTCAAGGTTGTGTAGTTACAAAATTAATAAATGTTTGCTTCTTTGGTATATCTATTCATAATTCCAGCAACACTTCTCATTTTCTTCCTTTTTCTTTTTCCTAAAATTCTCATTTTGCACATTCCAATCATCTCATTGACTAAACTCCCAGCCACATTTCTGCTCCATTATCTCATTAATTTAAGCACCTCTCTCAGCTTTCATCTCTGTCCCTGGATTTTCAGTCACTGAGTTATACTTCTTCCCCAGGCTTACATCTCTTCCCTCCATCTTTTGATTCTGCTTCTCCTCTGCCTATTTTCTGTTTCTTTGCCTCTTGATTTCCTGTTTCTTAGTTAGCACCCCAGAAATGGCTCATCAAAACAAACTAGTGATCTTCTGTCAAACACTGGAAATTCCCGAATTGTATTAATGTCCTCTCAGATTTTACAGGAAAAGTCAATTTTTGCACTGATACCCTCTTTGAGTTTGAGGTTGAGTTTCAGGGCCTCAAACCAACACAACCTGTATCCTTCTCTCCCTCCCACTACAACATGAAACTCTCCCCTTCCCTTCCATCAGTGGAGCAGGGTCAGATCCACTATGTTTTCCTGATGCAGAGCTAAGGTTTGCCTCCTGAGCTGGGTTGTGCTGACCAAGGAGCTGAGAAGAGAGACAGTGAAATGCCCAGTGAGACACCAGTGGTAGTGAGGACAAGAAACTTTATTTTTTGACGAGGTTGGGCACAAGCACTGCCAATCCTTGGCAGGTACAGGGGGAAGGAGACATATGACATCCTGGATTTAAAACAGGAAGTGCCTTCAGGGGAGAGCTCAGATGCCCCACTGGAAAACCCTCAGCTCAGCCTGTGAAAGTCAGAAGAGAGTATCTGGGAAAGCGTGCGTCAGGATGGGGCTGTTCCTGACCCCTTGGGATTCTTGTTTCCTCCAAAGATCGCTTATCTCGGCATCAGGATCTGGATCAGCAGCAGCCCCCAGAACCGTGGCCACAGCCAGAGCCCCCACCTTGCTGACCACTGCCCCTGTCACAGGAGTTGGACCTCTGGCGCCGGCATCGGTGGTGGTGCCTGTGGTGGCTCAGGAAGCAGCCGCTCTCGGAGCTGGGGCCACAGCCCCCGGAGCTTGGAGCACAGCCAGAGGAAGCTGGAGGCAGACACTGTGCTGGGCTCTTTGGGGGGCACTTGGGTGAGGGGCACTTGGGTGAGGGGCACTTGGGTGGAGGTTGGCACTGCTGCTGGTTCTGCTGGCAGGACATCTTGTCAGGAGTTGAGTTGTCCTGGACGAAACAAAGCCACTTGTTAGTTTAAAATCTACAGTCCAATGTCTCTAAGACCAGCTGCCTCCTGAGGCAAGAGCTGCAGGAGCGTGAGGCTGATGTGGAGTTGGTGGGACATGCCAGATACTTCTCACATTGCTCTCCACCCTGGACAGATTGCTGTCAGTCTAAGTGGGCATGTGTATTTCTGTTTCTCCAAAGAACCCCTAGGGGATGCACCCTTTTGGGAAAAAGAATTCTATAGAATGGATGTTACAGGAAATGTGCCTGCGTGAGTAGAAAGAGGATGGGAGGGAATCGTGAGCTCTGTGGCCTTTGCAGGTCATGGAATTGCTGTCAGCTCCTGCAGAGTCTCCCTCCTGCCCCCCTCCCCCATTGCTGCTCTCTCACAGCCCTGTATCTGGGTCTTTGTTTCAAACCTCTCTGTCTCCTGTTCTAACATCCCATATCAAGCCCTGTCCCCTGCTGAACACTTACCGGGTGCAGAGAAGGCAGGAGAAGTCTGTTCCTGAAGAGACTGCGGATGTGGAGCCCAGGGCAGGAGTGCTTTTATCCTGTGCAGGGTGTGTGATGTACAGGCTGGGCGTGCTGCTGCTTTCACAACCAGGGAGGTGACAGCCAGGCACACCCTTGGGACTATCCATTCATCACCTTCCTGTGCACTCACCAAGATGCCTGACAAGAGGGAACCAGGAAGGTCTGACGCCTGTATACCGTCTTCTCATTAAGGCCTGCTGGAGGTTGCAATCCTACCTTCCTTGAAGCAATTGTTTTTTATCACCACCCATTAGTAGTCACTCCTCATTCCACATGGCATTTTGCATTAGCTTCTTTCACTTAACATATTGTTTAAGATTTATCCATGTTGTAGTATGTATCAGAACTCCATTATTCTTCATGGTTGAGTAATATTTCACTTTATGAACTTAGCACGTTTTATTTAACCATTCATCAAGTGATGGACATTTGAGTTAGCTCCAATTCTTGGTTATTGTGAATAATGCAGCTATGAACTTAATCTTTATTATTTCCTTCCTCCTGCTTTATGTTTAGTTTCTTCTTTTTTTCAGTGTTCTAAGGCAGAAGGTTAGGTAATTGATTTGAGATTTTTCTTCTTCCTTAATGTAGGCATTTGCAGCCATATATTTCTCTCTAAGCATTTCCTTTGCTGTATCCCATAATTTTTGGTAAGTTGTATTTTTATTTTCATTCATCTCAAAGTATTTTCTTATTTTCCTTGTGATTTCTTTCTGAACTCATTGGTTGCTTAAGACATTTCTGAATTTTCTAGTTTTCCTTCTGTTACTGATTTCTAGTTTCATTCTACTGTGGTTAGGGATGATACTTTGTCAGTGTTTTAAAATTTAATGACACTACTTTTATGACCCAACAAATGGTCTACCCTGCAGAATGTTCCATGTGCAATTGAGAAAAATATGTGTTCTGCTATTGTGGTTGGAGTGTTCAACAAGATGTCTGTTAGATCTAATTGGTTTATAGTGTTGTTAAAGTCTTCAGTTTCTTTGTTGATTTTCTTCCTGGTTGTTCTTCCATTAATGAAAGTGGAGTATGAAAGCTTCAACTATTATTGTTAAATTGTTTATGAGTTTTCTGTTTCTCCCTTCAATTTTGTTAGTTTTTGCTACATGTAATTTGGGACTCCATTGTTAGGTGCATATGTATGTATAATAATTATTTCTTTAATAGATATAGATCCTTTTATCATTATAAAATGTCCTTTTTGCCTCTGCTATTAATTTCGTCTTAAAGTCTATTTTGTCCAGTATTAGTATAGCCACTCCGGATCTCTTGATTACCATTGCATGGTGTATGTTTTTCTACCTTTTATTTGAATCTATTTTGTCTTTGAGTCTAAAATCTGTGTCTTATAGACAGCATATAGTTAGTTCATGCTATTTTATCCACTTTGCCAGTCTTAGCCTTTTGATTGGGGTATTTAATCTATTCACAATTAGTATAATTACTATTAAGGTAGAATTTTTATCTACCATTTACTGTTTATTTTCTATATATTTTATAACTTTCTTTGCCCCTCTTTTTCTTCAGTATGGCTTTGTTTTTTGTTGAACAGGCATTTTGTAGTGTACCCTTTTAATTTCAATGTTATATATTTTAGTATATTTTTTGAGTTATTTTCTTAGTGGTTTCATTGGGAGTTCTTATTAACATCTTAACTTACAGCGATTATAACTCAGATCAATACCAACTTAATTTTGATAGCATGCAAAACTTTGTTGTTGTGTAGGTTTGTTCCCTCCCCCTTCTGTATTCTGTAATTGTCATAAAAATCATATATTTACATTAGAAGGCCATCAATGCAGCTCTATAAGTATTTCTTTATGCAGTTGTCTTTCAAATCAAATTGGAGAAAAAAGACTTAAAAGCACAAAATACATTTATACTATCTTTTATATTTACCAGGTAGTTAACTTTACCAATGCTCTTCATTTCTTCATAAAAATTTCAAATACTGTCTAGTGTTATTTCATTTCAGACTGAATTAATCCTTTTAGTATTTTTTGTACAGCAGGATTTCTGGAAAAAAATTTTCTCAATTTTTGTTTATCTGGGAATGTCTTAATTTTTAGAGAATAGTGTTGCTGGATATAGAACTCTTGGTTTACTTTTTTTTTCTTTAGTACTTTGAATATGTTATCTGACTGGCTTCTGTCCTCCATGGTTTTTGATGAGAAACCAGCTGTTAATGTTATTAACTTTTTTTTTTGTATTTGATGGGTCTTTTTTGCTGTTTTAAAAATTCTCTCTTTGTCTTTTGACATTTGTACTACGATGTGTTTAGGTATGGAGCTCTTTGACTATACTCTGCTAGGAGTTTGTTGATCTTCTTAGATGTGTAGATTAATATTTTTCATTAAATTTGATAAGTAATTAACTGTTATTCCTTTGAATATTCTTTCTGTCTTTTTATTTCTCTCATCTCCTTCTGGGATTCTTATTATAAATATGTTGGTGTGCTTGATGGTTATCCACAGGCCTCTGAGGCTCTGTTAATTTTTATTCAATCTTATTTCTTTCTGTTCCTTAGGTTGGATAATCACAATTGACCTATCTTCTAGATCAATGATTTGTTCTTCTAGTTCAAACCTGCTGTTTAGTCCTTCTAGTCAATTTTAAATTTCAGTTATTGTATTTTTCAAGCCTCAAATTTCTATTTGGTTGTTTTAAGAAATTCTTTTTAATTCTTTATTGTTATTATCTATTTGGCAAGACAATATTCTTATATTTTCTTTTAATTCTTAAGACTTAGTTTATTTTAGTACTTTAAGCACATTTAAAATAGTTGATTTTTTATCTTTGTCTAGTAAGCCCAATGTTTTAACTTCATTAGGGACTGTCTCTCTTGACTACCTCCCTGGACCTTGCCCCTTGTGTAGGCCACATTTTCTTGTTCATTTGTAGCTCCCTCTCTTTTTGTTTTTTTGGTTAATAATTGGACATTTAAAATAATATAAAATCCTGGAAATCAAATTTCCCACCCCTCTCTGGGGTTTGTTGCTGTTTGTTTTCACTGTTCATTTGCTTTGTGACTTTCCTGAACCAATTTTGTAAAATCTGTATTCTTTATTGTGTGTGGTCATTGAACTCTCTACTCAGTTAGCTTAGTAGAGATTTCCTTAAATGCCTTGAGTTAATGTCTTTCAACCTTTGCGGAGATCCTCTCTGTGTATGTTGGGGCATGTTTTTAAGACTTAAGAAGACAGTTTACAAATCTGTCTTAGGTTTCATTTCCTGCTTGTGTGGAACTTCGAGATCAGTCAAAGTTTGAGATATTTGGGTCTTACCAGGTCTTTTCTGCACATGCACACAGCCCTGTAAGTCCACATAGTCTCCTAGATTTCCAGAAATATGTCATAGATTTTTTAAACTCTCTATGAGAATCTCATTCCTCAGATTTTCCATCTAAGTTTTTGGTCAACTTCTGGTTTGCCCAACTGTTATCACCATCACAGGTACCTGTGATGCTAAACATTTTTTACTGATTGTTTTTGGCAAACACCCTGGGGTAAAAGCTGTTTGCAGTGAGAGAGCTCTGAGTCAACTGGAATGAAAACAAACTCTGCCAGTTGGGATTTCTAGGGGAAATGGGAATGGGATCTTCATTATGTGCTTTATAGTCAGATAATGACGTTTCTCTAGGGATGGGGTTTTCGGATAGTGTCAGATATGTTCTGTTACCTCCATGTGCTACTAGGATTTTAGATTTCAAGACTAAGATGGCACTGGGAACAGGGAGATGACAATAGGGCAAGTAAAAATGTCACAAAGCTCACTGCTCTTGCCCATATTCAACTGCTTTTCTTAAGTGAACACTCTAATATTTTTGCAAGCCTTTGGTAAATCTCCAGAGTTTTGCAAACATTGATTTTCACAATTTTTCATTTTCAAGGTGTTTTTAATGGAAGAGCAGATTTTTGGAGATCCTTGCTCAATCATTCCCAACCTTCTCTTCTTAAGTGAAAACATGCGTCCCTAGTTTGTCAACTGGGTCACAAACTTCACATCCAATAAGCATTATTATTTTGAGATATACAGCTCTTCTCATCACCACAGAGATACTTCCATATAATATCCAGGTCATATATGAGAAAGTAAGGTTAAGCTTTTCCTGTTTCATTGAGATTTGACAAAAATAACTACCAAGTTGTATACAATAGGCACAAATAACTCTCCACCTTATAAAGAGGTTGGAAGGAGCCCTGATGCTATCACTCTTCCCTTGTTATAATGATGAGAAGTTTCCAAAATTGGATAGAATGCTGTGGATTTCCCCCTTACATTTCACATGGGGAAGCAACAGGTTATTATTCTCACCCTCCACTAGAGGAAAAGTCATAGGAATTTCAAGGGGACAAATTGTAGAACTTATCAAGCCTAAAAAACAGAAAGACTTAGCTGGGAGCGGTGGCTCATGCCTGTAATCTCCGCACTTTGGGAGGCAAAGGTGGGTGGATCACTTGAGGTCAGGAGTTCAAGACCAGCCTTGCCGATGTGGTGAAACCCCATCTCTACTAAAAATACAAAAATCAGCTGGGTGTGTTGGCTGGTGCCTGTAATCCCAGCTACGCAGGAGGCTGAGGCAGGAGAATCACTTGAACCGGGGAGACGGAGGTTGCAGTGAGCTGAGATTTCACCACTGCACTCCAGCCTGGGTGGCAGAACGAGATTCCATCTCAAAACAAAACAAAACAAAATGATAAAACACACACAAACACACAAACACACACACAGCCCAGGAAGACTGAAATTTCAGGCCTCAGCATTATCAGTGGACTTGCTGAACAGTTCTCTGGCTATTCTGGAGAGTGAAAAATATTTGGAAAGAGAAAAATGGAAAGGAGAATGGGGAAAAGAGAAGCAGCCAGTCCCTTACTGATTGACATGGCCAGAGTTGATGAGTTTCCCTGAGCCAGTGGACAGTTTGGAGGGCAACTAGGCATAGCTGTACTGCCACAGTCCTGTTAGGAATGTGACTAGCAAGGCAAGAGGCCTGTACCAATGGGGCTAAGAGTGTAGGAGAGTGTCAAAAGAGGCCAAGTTTATCACATCAGGTCACTGTGCTAAAGATTCCTTAAAGAAATCAGTCATTTATCTAGTAAGAGAGCCCTCATGGGTCAGCATAGAGAGGATGCAGCCACTGAGAAACACTAGCAGTACCAGCCAAATATGAGATATTTGCTTCATCCCGCTTTTCTCATTCCAGCCTCAAAACAGTGCAGAATAAAGGGAACCCACAGGGGACAGGAGGAGGTGGACAATACGTGATGGAGCTGACCATGTCTCTTTTCTACACACTAGATGCCTGTTTTCCACACAGTCCTTTAAGAGACAGTTGGGCTGTGCTGGGTTGGAGAGGGAAGAGTTAATATTCTTATTCTGAGTTACATACAACTGGACAGGATGGGGTGCTCCCTGAGTACCTGAAAAATGATTGGAAAGCCCTGAAACACACTTGAGATATCATCAAAGTAGAGTCAGTATAACATAGTAGAAGACAGAGACTGGAGGAAAAATAAATCCCTATTTGTATCTGACACTGAGTTCAGACTACTTAATAAACTTGTTCAGAGGCCTTTGGAAGATTTTCCTGCCAAGGATCTCTCTTGGTTCTTCCTCTCTTTCCAATATCAGTCAACAAATAAATGAATACTCAATTTCATGAATTGCATAATATTTTTTAAACTGCATGTAGGAAAACATTCCTTCCTGGAGCTAATCATCACTGTAAAATCAGGGCTTTGTGGCAAAAAATGTGAAAGACTTCAGATGTCAACAATGAAAAGTTTTGTCTCGAACGTGAAGAAGGTGAAGATGGCGGTGGCCAGGGCCGGGGTCCTGGGAGTTCAGTGGCTGCAAAGGGCATCCCGGAACGTGGTGCCGCCGGGCGCACGGACAGCCTCCCGCATGACCAAGGACATGTTCCCAGGGCCCTATCCTAGGACCCCAGAAGAACGGGCCGCCGCCGCCAAGAAGTATAATATGCGTGTGGAAGACTACGAGCCTTACCCGGATGAGGGCATGGGGTATGGCGACTACCTGAAGCTCCCTGACCATTCACAGCATGAGAGGGATCCATGGTATAGCTGGGACCAACCGGACCTGAGGTTGAACTGGGGTGAACCGATGAACTGGCACGTAGACATGTACATCAGGAACCGTGTGGATACATCCCCCACACCTGTTTCTTGGAATGTCATGTGTATGCACCTCTTTGGTTTCCTGGCTTTCATGACATTCATGTTCTGGGTGGGGGACGTGTACCCTTCCTACCAGCCTGTGGGACCAAAGCAGTATCCTTACAATAATCTGTACCTGGAACGAGGCGGCGATCCCTCCAAAGAACCTGAGCCGGTGGTTCACTATGAGATCTGAGGAGGCTTCGTGGGCTTTTGTGTCCTCTTAACTAGGACTCCCTCATTCCTAGAAATTTAATCTTAATGAAATCCCTAATAAAACTCAGTGCTGTGGTAAAAAAAAAAAAAAAAAAAAGAAAGAAAAGTTTTGTCTCCAAACCCTATGTCACCCTCAAACCCTTCAGTTTCTGTAAGCCATCTTGGGTGGTCTGTAACATGATCTTTCTTTACTTTTGAGCTGGGCTCCAATTTTCAGTACAGGTCGTGGTGGGCCTGAAGTGCTGAGGAGTGGGTCAGACCTCCAATCGTCCAGGGGACTTTGAGTTGCTACCAGTGGTGTAGGGAAAGCAGATAAAGATGAAGAAAGTTTTGTTATTTCACAAAGTCACATATAGAAAGCAGGAGATGGGGGTGGGGGAGGTAGGGAGAAGATGGATGCCAGGCGATCAGAGAGGGTGAAATTTCTGGAGAGAAAAGAGATCTGTCTACCTCAGAAGTTCTCAGCTTTGGCTGCACATTGGCATCATCTTGGAGGGTTTTTAAAAAATACAAAACTCTGAGTTTCATCCCTCAAGATGCTGGTTGGCTTGGACTAGGCATCAGGGTTTTAGTATCTCCCAGGTGATTCTGATGCACAGTCAGGTTTGAGAGGATCAGATCACATGAGATGGAAGAGAAAAAATTGGAAGTTGGAGAATGAGATCACCTGTGGGCTTACATACATAAGTACCTGTTGTCCATGGAACAAACAAAAAATTCTTTGGCTACAGTACTAGTCTCTGGCTGGTCAGGAACTGGCTGATTTCTCTAGTCTCAACTTCTACTGTCCTCTTCTACTTCTTTACCTGTCTTTGTCACACCAAGGGGTCTGAGGCTTTTGCCTGGGCCTGAGCTGGGGGCACCTTAGTGACTGATGCTTGGTGCTCAGAGACTCTCTGTCTGAACACCTTGAGGAAAGAGGCAGATGTCTCAGGAAGTTCTAGTTCATAGACTGTCTGGACAGGATCTTGTTACCAGGTTCTATGTTGCTTGCTTATAGGCTGCAGGGTCCTGGTAGTAGGTTGGCGGTGGGGGGTGGGGGTGGCGAGGAAAGACTAAGTTTTTCTAAGAGAAGGATCTGGGATGCCTCAAAACTGTCCAGGTACCTATTTCTTAAGCTTGTTGTTGGTGTGTTTTCTTCTCTTTCTCCCATCCTCTTTTGCTCTCCCCTTCTCTTTCTTTATACATTCCTTCTTTACTTTCTTCTATTCTCTAAAAAAAAAAAAACCCAGATATTACACAGTGGGCATGGTGATAGATATGCAATCCATTGGATGGTGGACACACCTCATAAATAAATGAGATGTGGTTCTCGTTGAGTAGCTCACTGTGTAGCAGGGCAGATGGACAGGTGATCAAATGACTATGACCCAAGATGATGAAAGCTACATAAAATGTGTGTTGAGTCCTGAGGTTTAGGCAAGAGCTTTTGGGTATCAGTCTCCTGTCTCCTCAGTGTGCCCAGAGGTTGTCATTCGGTATCATTTGAGAGTGGTCGAGGTGAGGTCGGCAACCTATAGGAGCTGAAGATGGACATAGACCAGGAACAAAGGGATAAGGAGTCTGACCTCTCCTTGGAGCTTCTGGTCAGGGAGACACAGAGAAACTCATGATACCTAGGAGGTACAGGTGTTCCTGAGGAGAGAAGGGGAATGGATAAAATTTCTGTCTGAGGACAGAATGTGGTGGATAGAAGCGGCCAGAGTAATGGGTTCATTAAGAACATAGGTTGAGGAGTCAGATATTTCTGGCTTTGTTTTCTTATTTCTTCAGGTGATAGTTGTCATAAGGTAAAGGTGTTTGAAGACAGAAAAAACTACAAAGGAATGAAAGCGCAGTGGACCACAGATATTAGAGCTGCAACCAGAGATGGAGATAAGGAACTAACCTACATCTGATGACTGATGTGTCAGTAAGCCACTCACTTTGTAAGTTTCTGAGTTGCAGACATGGGTCAGAGAAGAAGATGATTCACCCAGGCTGGGATAGCCAGGGAGAATTTATCTGAAAGGTAAATTATAATTAATTGAAGGTGAATAATTATAGATACATTTGGTAGTGTTATTATGTATACCTGACGTAATGCAATTGATGTGTGACTAATGCCTGTAAAAATTGCATTTGAATCAGCTCTGTAGAATTTTCCTATTGCATTTTATTATAACAATAAAGATGCATTTTTCTTCTGAAATATAGGCATACTCAAGAATAAGACAAATCTTTTATATCACACGTGTAATTAAAAATGTGTATTTTTTTTTCAGACAAATACACCAATGGTTCAGAATAGAAAGCCAAAAAAATAAGACTACACACCTACAACCATCTGGTATCAACAAAGCTGACAAAAACAAGCAATGGAGAAAAGATTCCTAGTCAATAATTGGTGCTGGGATAAGTGGCTAGCCATATGTAGAAGATTGAAACTAGACTCCTTCCTTACACCATATACAAAAATCAACTTAAGGTGAATCAAAGACTTAAATGTGAAACCTAAAAAATATAAAAACCTTGGAAGACAACCTAGGCAATACCATTCCGGACATAGGAATGGACAAAGATTTTATGACAAAGACACCAAAATCAACTGCAAAAATGGACAAATGGGGTCTAATTAAATTGAAGAGCTTCTGCACAGCAAAATAAACTATCAACACAGTAAGCAGACAACCTACAGGATGGGAGAAAATATTTGCAAACTATGCACCTGACAAAAGCCTAATATCTAGCATCTATAGGGAACTTAAGCAAATCTACAAGAAAAAAAAAACACAATTAAAAAGCAAGCAAAGGACGTGATCAGACACTTTTCAAAAGAAGAGGTGCATGCAGTCAACAAGCATATTTTTTAAAAAGCCCAACATCCCACTGATCATCAGAGAAATTCACATCAAAGCTGCAGTGAGGTCTCATCTCAAACCAGTCAGAATGGCTGTTCTTAAAAAGTCAAAAAATAGCAGGTGTTGGTGAGGTTTCAGAGGAAAAGGAATGCTTATACATTGTTGATGTGAGTGTAAATTAGTTTAACCGCTGTGGAAGACAGTGTGGCTATTCCTAAAAGACCTAAGGACAGAAACGCCATTCAACACAGCAATTCCATTACTGGGTATATACCCAAAATAATATAAATCATTCTATCATAAAGACACATGTACACATATGTTTATTGCAGCACTATTCACAATAGCAAAAACATGGAATCAACCTAAATGCTTATCAAAGATAGACTGGATAAAGAAAATGTGGTACATATACACCATAGAATACTATGCAGCCATAAAAAAGAGTGAGATCATGTCCTTTGCAGGAACATAGATGGAGCTGGAGGCCATTATCTTTAGCAAAGTAAGACAAGAAAAGAAAACCAAATACTGCACATTGTCATTTGTAAGTGGGATGTAAGTAATGAGAACACATGGACACATAGAGAGGACAACAGACGCAGGTACCTACCAGAGGGTGAGGAATAGAAGGAGTGAGAGGACCAGGGAAAATGACTAATGGGTACTAGACTTAATATCTGGGTGACAAAATAATTTGTACAAAAAATGCCCATGACACAAGTTTACCTGTGTAACAAACCTGCACATGTACCCCTGAACTTCAAATAAAAGTTAAATAAAAACACATGGCTTTTGAGAAAACATTATTAGTACAGTAAATGTGTCTGTTTATCCTACTACAGGAAAGCCTATAGTTGTGGCTACCCACTTTGAGATAAGGTCTAACAGGAGGAAAATGAGAGTACCTTCATACTACTGGTGCAAACATTACTTTTTTCACTGGAAAGGGTCTGAGAACATAGGCCTTATAGTGCACTAATATTCTTCCCATCATCACTAGCAACTCATCCCTTATTCTTACTTGATTGCTGCCTGTGGTATAAAAGTAAGATGTTACTACATGAGCTTTTTGCAATGGCAAAGCCAGTATATTTAATCATCAATGTTGTTCTCAGGCTAGTGTCTTTCATTGTGTTTATCAAAGCTACACTGCTGCCTCCTCAATCCAAAGATGTGGGAAACCAACTGGATAGAGGGGTGTTGATACCTTACTTTGCTGTTTTACAAGCAAATCAGAGGACTGTCTTGAATGGACCCACTGGATTGGGAAGTTTCCTGAGAACATCTTATTTGTTCATTTTCTCTAATGTATCTCCAGTACCTGTAGTGGTGTCTGTAGTAAATGTTTAATAAATAGTTTTTAAATGAATTATTAATTATTAACTATTGAATCCTCGGCTGGGTCGAGGTGGTCTTTATTAGTTGACCTATTGGGGTCCACTTCTAGGGGCAGCATCAGGAACTGCTTAACATCTGTCTTTGACTGTCTTGGTATTGCAGGTTCCAACTTCATAAATTGGTCCAACTCCTATTTCTTCTTCCTCCTGAGTGAACTCACAGTGTGTGTAGGAATTGGCGGACACTTTGACATCAAGAGCTTGACCTTGATAGGTGCTTTGAGCCTCCAATCCTCTTTCCATAGACTTTGACAGATGGCAGGCTTTATTTCTTCAAAGGCTGGATCTTTTCTCTTGCAGGTGATACGCAGTTAGGAATTTGTCTCATCAATTCTAGTCCTGCTCCAAACAGTGGTCTTCAGTTTCTGGACTAGTGGAGTGGTTCTGGCTAGATCTGTGGGTTCCCTAGTGTGGGGTCCATGTGGCAAGGCCTCACACACAGGGTAGCAACTCCAACCTCCCAGCCAACCTTATGCATTCTCAATATTTCTGAGACAAATTTGAATCATGACTTGACACTGTTTCTGTCCCATGGTGGAGCGCTACCCAAGAATGTCTCCAGTTTTGAGTAACAAGCAGCTTGTGGTGATGAATCAAACAGGACAGCTGTGGTTCCTATCTTCAGCAACTGTGCTGAGCTGGAGAGTGATCAGAACTGGTTAGAGTATTTCTCACATCAAACTCCTTGAGAGCCCTTTTCTTTACTAAATTCCAGAGATTTTAGAAATCCTGAGTTCTTAGACTTTGCAGTAAAAATAGCCAGTTTGATATTTTCAAAAGAATATTTTTGATTCAATAAACTCCTAATGTGCTATCTATATTTGTTTATTTTTGCTTGTTGTACGCAGCTCTACACAGAGTTCACATTTTCAATTTGTAATTTTCACATCCACATTTTCAATTTGTAATTTAATTCATGTCCTATGATGTTCCTTTGGCTTATTCTTATGGATTTGATGAACTGTTTTCTCTATGATGGTATTTCAACAATTTGGCAGACAGAATGAGACTCATCTCTCTCTCTAAGGAGGTAATTAAACCTAGAGGGCAGTTAAGTATCACACATCCAAAACATGACAGAGACAGATTTTTTAAAAGTTTTATTGAAGTTATGATTCACATAGTTGGGCTCTTAGCTCTGCAAATTTTAAAAAATCAAACAAAAATAAGAACAAAACATGAAGTTAAGTAGGACAAAATAAATGTAAAGTATAAAATACTAATTGTTTCTAAAAATCTCTTGAAAAGTCTCCAGGAAGGTACAAATGGCATCAGCCAGGATCATGGACTTACTGGCTGTGTGGCCTGGCCCTGTTTGTAAAATATGGTTATTAAGAGCACATGGCTTATCAAGTTAGAAAATTAAATGAGTTCATAGTAGTCACTTCGGGTTTTCTAGCACCTAATAAGCAAATAAATTTTTGATCTTACAATTATACTAATTTATAAGCCTAGCAATACTTCTCATTTTCTCTCTTCCTTTTCCTTAATGGTCTCAGTCTACAGCCTCCACATTACTACATTCCCTAAGCTCTCAGCTCCATTTCTCCCCTAACCCAGGACTTCTTAAGCTTTAATTAATTCTACTCCCTCCACCTTCTCTCTCTGGGAATTTAATTGTGTATATGGAGTTATCTGTTTTTCCTGAGACCAGCTTTTACTTTCTTTCTTTCTTTCTTTCTTTCTTTTTTTTTTTTTTTGAGATGGAGTTTCACTCTTGCGGCCCAGGCTGGAGTGCAGTGGCACAACAGGCTCACTGTGACCTCTGCCTCCCAGGTTCAAGCAATTCTCCTGCCTCAGCCTCCTGAGTAACTGGGATTACAGGTATCCGCAACTACGCCGAGCTATTATTATTATTATTATTATTTTTTTTTGTATTTTTAGTAGAGACTAATCATATAACATGTGGTTTCACCATGTTGGTCAAGCAGTCTCAAACTCCTGACCTCAGGTAATCCACCTGCCTCAGCCTCCCAAAATGCTGGGATTACAGATAGCTGAGGCCACTTTTTTCTTTACCCATCTTTTAATTTTAGTCTAAAGGTTTTCAGCCTTGCAATTATTGGCTTTCTGGGTCAGATAATTCTGCACTGTGGGGCTGTCCTATGCTTGGTAGGAGGCTTAGCTGCATCCCTGGCCTCTACCCGCTAGATGCCAGAAATTCTCTAAGTTTTGACAACAAAAAATGTCCCTTGGAGAGTCAAATTTACCCCTTTAGAAGAAATGCTAATTCTGCCTTTTTTTTTTTTTTTTTTGATAATTGCCTGCTACATCTTCACTATTTTGTAATTGGGATGTCAGAAACATCTAGTAGCTCCTTCTAGGACTGGGGAGTCCATTATGAAAGGAACAGTCACATTTCAGTCATTCTTTTCTGACAGAGGCCTCACTACAATCCCTCTCATCACATCCTGTCCCCCATTACCTCACAATCCCAGGACAAAAAGACTCGACAGACTCCAGAATTTTGCAGCCTAGAGCTAGAATTCTGCATCTTCCCTGTGGTAGTGCTGGATGTCAGGGGCAGACAGGAGGGCACACTTCCAGCCCCACATAGGGAGAGACAGAATGAAATGCCAAGGGAGACACCAGTGGTAATGAGGACAAGAAGCTTTATTTTTTGACGAGGTCAGGCACAAACACTGCCAGTCCTTCACAGGTACAGGGGTAAGGGAACATGTGACATCCTGGACATCAGATAGGAAGTGCCTTCTGGGGAGAGCCCAGACCTTCCACAGGAAAACCCCCAGCTCAGCCTGTGAAAGCCAGAAGAGGGTATCTGGGAACTCGTGCATCAAGATGGGGTTTTCCTGGGCCCTTGGGATTCTTGTTTCCTCTAAAATCGCTTGTCTCAGCATCAGGATCCAGGTCAGCAGCAGCCTCCAGAACCATGGCTGCAGCCGGAGCTCCCGCCTTGCTGACCACTGCCCCTGTCACAGGAGTTGGACCTCCGGCGCCGGCATCGGTGGCGGCGCCTGTGGTGGCTCAGGCAGCAGCCGCCCTCGGAGCTGGGACCGCAGCCCCCGGAGCTTGGGGCACAGCCAGAGGAAGCTGGAGGCAGACACTGTGCTGGGCTCTTTGGGGGACACTTGGGTGAGGGGCACTTGGGTGGAGGTGTGCACTGCTGCTGGTTCTGCTGGCAGGACATCTTGTCAGGAGTTGAGTTGTCCTGGACAAAAACAATTTGTAAGTTCAAAATCTACAGTCCAATGTCTCTAAGACCAGCTGCCTCCTGAGGCACGAGCTGCAGGAGGGTGAGGGAAGCTGATGTGGAGCTGGTGGGACATGTCAGATGCCTCTCACTTTGTTCTCCACCTGGGACAGATTGCTGTGAGTCTAAGTGGGCATCCATGTTTCTGTTTCTCCAAAGAGCCTCTAGGAATGCACCCTTTTGAAAAAAGGCATTCTGGAGAATGGATATCATAGGAAACATGTGCCAGCCTGAGTAGAAACAGGATGGGAAGGAATCATAAGCTTCTGTGGCCTTTGCAGGTCATGGAATTGCTGTCAGCTCCTGCAGGGGCTCCCTCCTGGCCCCACTTCCCGCATTGGTACCCTCTCTGCCATCCCCTCTCTGGGCTTTTGTTTCAGACCTCTCCATCTCCCTCTCTTCTGCTATGATCTTAGTTTTCCGTTCCAGCATCCCAAGTTGAGTCCCATCCCCTGCCGGACACTCACCAGGTGCAGAGGAGGCAGGCGAAGGCTGTTCCTGAGGAGACTGCGGATGAGGAGCCCAGGGCAGGAGTGCTTTTATCTTGTGCACGGTGTGTGATGCACAGCCTGGGCATGCTGCTGCTTTCACAACCAGGGGAGGTGACAGCCAGGCACACGCCCAAGACTAGATTTGTAGCTTGGGTACTTCCATAATATCCAACCAATGACATTGAATCTGGAAGCAGGATCGCTGTCCACATACCTCTCACCTGGGAGCCTACCACTGCTTCCTTTCTTCCTCCCTTCTTCCTTCTTTCAACTCACGTGCTGTGGAGCAGAGTCTGTCCCTTACAATTTCCTGGGAATTAGTATGACATAATTCTTTCTTGAGTCATGACTGGAGAAATAATAGTCATTTCAACAAATGGAGCTGAAACATTTGGGCATCCATATGTAAAAGAAATCATACCTAATGCTAGATATAAAAATTATTAGATTGTAATTTAAAAAATTAAAAATTAAACTATGAAACTTCTACAATAAAACAAAAAAATCTTTGTGACTTTGGGTTATGCAAAATATTTTAGATATGCCAAAAAGGTACAATTCAAAAATAAATATAGGACTTCATCAAAATAAAAAACTTCTGCTTTTCAAAAGGCATTGCTAGGCAAATGCAAAGAAAATTCACAAATTCACAGACTTGGAGACAATATTGTAAAACACATATCTTACTAAGGACTTGGGTCAATAATTTTTTTTTTTTTTTTTGAGATGGAGCCTTGCTCTGTTGCCCAGGTTGGAGTGCAGTGGCATGATCTCTGCTCACTGCAAGCTCCGCCTCCCGGGTTCACGCCATTCTCCTGCCTCAACCTCCCAAGTAGCTGGGTCTACAGGCGCCCGCCACCACGCCTGGCTAATTTTTTTGTATTTTTAGTAGAGACAGATTTCACTGTGTTAGCCAGGATGGTCTCGATCTCCTGACCTGTGATCTACCCCCTTGGCCTCCCAAAGTGCTGGGATTACAGGCGTGAGCCACTGCGCCAGGCCAATATTTTTTAAATTCTCAAAAATAGGTAATAAAACAGAAAATATGGGCAAAATATTTGAAGAGACATTTTAACAAAGAAGATACATGGGTGGCAGGTAAGCACATGAAAAGATACTCAACCTAATCAGTCATTAGAGAAACGCAATTTAAAAGCAAAGTGAGATACCACTCTATACACATCGGAATGGCTAAAATGAAATGTGACAATATCAAGTAATATGAGGGATGTAGAATAACAAGAAGCCCAAGTCATTGCTGGTAGAAATGCAAAATTACATTAGTTGGCAGCCTATCAAAACAATTAAACATACAACTTACAATTTGCCCCAGAAATCCTATTCTTAGATATTTAGCCAAGAGAAATAAACTTGTATGTTCACAGAAAAACCTGTAGGCCAATATTTATAGTGGCTTTATTCATAACTGCCCTGAACTTGAAGGACCCCACATGCTCTTCAATTGATGAATAGAGTTTTAAAAATGGTATATCTGTGTAATGGAAGGATACTTAGCAATAAGAAAAAGGAATCAACTACTGATACGTAAAACAACAGGGATGAATTTCAAATGCAAAATAAGTCAGACTTTATACTACATATTATATGATTTTAATTATAGGGCATTCTGGAAAAGGCAAAATTATAAGAACTGAAAAGAGGTCAGTGGTTGCCAAGGATTGGTATGAGGGAGGGGTAGATTTAATAAGCACATGAGGGAATATTTTGGGGTGATAGAACTGTTGTATATCTTAGTTGTAGTGGGGTCTACCTGACTATGTTAGTCAAAGCTCATAGAATTGGATAATTAAATGGATGATTTTATGGTACTCAATATCTCAAGAAATGAAACTTAGAAAAAACAAAATAACAATTTTTAGAAATAAAAATAATGAAATATAAAAAAAGGGAAGCAAAGAATGATGAATACAAGATTTAGAATCATGGTTATATTAGATGGGACAGGCAGGGACATGGGTGAAGGCTGAATTACACAGGTGCATATAACTTTCTATCAAAGTTATCATTTTCCCTTGGATGGTGAATTTTTGTGTGTTTGTTATTTAAATAATAAACAAGCAGGTAGGTACATTAATTAAGAAGGCCAAGCATGGATGAATTGTGAGCATATAATATGAACAGAGGATATTTGTTAATCCAATTTTGTGTTTCTGGAACCCAATAGTAAGAAAATTAAATGACATAAACTCCACGACGACTTGGACAACTTCCCAAGTTGCCTTTTTTGGCTTGTTCATCTCATCTTCCCCAAGAATGACTCAGCTGCTTTTCATAGCATCAGTCATATATTGCAAAGGAGAAGGGTTGATCCTTGGTTGGTTGGTTGTCCACTCATTTATTACTAATATGCCTTCTCAGAAGACTCACCCTGGAACTAGACCTCAGATAAAGCACCCCCTGGCCCAGAGTTAACATGCTTGTTATTAGGTCATAACTTCCTCATTTTGAGCCAGTCAGGTAAATTTCTTCTTCATTATCCCAGGTCCTCAGGATGTCAGGGATACTAAGAAGTTCTCACAGTGCAGAACATTTGGAACTGCTCCATGCTCTGAGAGAAGTAACTGGGCTGTGGACAGTATTCTGAGAAGAACAAATGGTTGGAAATTTCATAAGAGATGTGTGAGAATAAAGAGTTCCATGCCAAGAAGAAAAAGCATGTCTCCAAATCAGGATATGGAGACAGAAACTCAGACAGGGACTCAGTGGTGGGGCTAGGAAAAAGCCAGCTACAAGTCAGTTTTCAATTCATGAGGAAACGGGGACCCTCCTGCTGACAAGTTCTGAAATGCTTTGAGTCACACAGACAGGGGTACATGTGTTATACTCAAAATGAAGTCTTACAGCAATTTAAAGTTGTACATCATTGGGATTAAATACGGACTCTGTACTTATTTCTGGACAATGACTGTACATGGAAAAGTAATTATTCACTTCTGAAGCTAGGTTTGAACTCCAAGACAAAGACAGTTCTCTCACCCACACTATAATGCCTACATTTAGCCTTTGGGCTCAGTCATCACAGATATAAATACCATATTTGTGTAGTGTCTATCTTCTCTGCTAGGTTGTAAGATCCCTGAAGAAAGTAAATGTGCCCCTTATTCACTGCTGAAACCCAAGCTGAGCAAGCCACTTACTGGCCTTAGCAGATATTCAGCTTGTGTTTCTCAAATAAAGGATGGTGAGAGTCAATTTCAGCATGTAAGATTGGTGATGGCATGTTGGAAGTAGAGAGGCTCAGGTCAAACTTTGGGCTTGAGGAGAAAAATTATGGAGTGATGTCTCCAGTGAGGGTTGCAGATCAGGGGTCAAGGTAGACCCAACAGGGTGTTTGGGATTCTCTGGGTGCACCCTCTCACTCCTCTCACTCAAGCTGCCCCATCCCTGTTCTCTAGGCTTTAGGTCTGACACCACCGGCATTTTTTCCAGTATTTTTTTCCACTCTCTTGGTTCCTTTTCAGCCTCACCATCTAGTTTGACATAAAAAAGCACATTGCTCCTGTTATGGGACAGTCAGTAGATGAGCTAATGGGCTGCTCTTAGTGCAGCAGTTAAGCTGAAAATGCAAACACAACCAGAAACCCAGAAGGGAATGGGGATCTGATTTTGAAGACCGAGAGGATTTTTGTATATGGGGTGAGACGAAGGTCCAGTTTCATTCTTCTGCATGTGAATATCTAGTTTTCCCCAAACCATTTATTTAAGAAACTATCCTTTCTCCATTGTGTGTTCTTGGCACCTTTGTCAAAGATCAGTTAACAGGAAGTGTGTGTGTGGGTTAATTTATGGGCTCTCTATTCTGTTCCATTGATCTATGCATCTTTTTTTTTTTTTTCTATTTTGATTACTGGATATTTGTAGTACATTTTGAAATCAAGTGGTGTGATACATCCAGTTTTGTTCTTTTGTCCTTAAGATTGCTTTGGCTATTCAAGGTATTTCATAGTTCCACATGAATTTTAGGATTTAAAAAAAAATTCTATTTTATTTTTCAAGATGGTATATTAGAGGCTTTGGCATGCCTCATCCACTTGGAAATAGCAAAATAATGCATAAAGGTTGAAATTACTAGCTTTAATTCAAGAATGAAAATGGGAATTCACTGGAATAGCAAAAGACACCACAGATCCTAAGCAGGAGAAAGCGGGCAAACAACCCTTGTTATAGAGTCCATCTGAAAAGTGAGGGAAGCCCCAGTTTGTGAGAGGGGCACAGAGTTGCTCTCTGTGACTTAGTTTTCTAATGGGGATCCATGCAACGCAGGCCAAAGGAGAGCACCGTGTTTCTCCCAAGCCCTGAAGCTAACTTGAGAAGAGGTTTGGTGACACTGAGAGGGAAAGACACTGGGAAAAGCTGCAGAGATTTTCCCAAACCCAGTACTGAAAGCAGGATGCCATTTTTAACCCAGGCGCATACAAAGTCAGCCATTCTCTGATGACTTGGCAGTATGGCTGTGCAGGCATTTTAGTCTTGGGCCAAAGACTGGAGCACTTACCCTGGAGTAGAGTAGGGGTCTCTACAGCCAGAATCTAATGGCAAGTGTGGAAAGTGCCCCACAGGTAGGTGCTGGAACTGTGTTCTCCCCTATGACAGCAGTAGGAGAACTACTGCAGCTGCTGTTTCTTCTGGGTGATAAGACTTGCAGCCAGGGCCACCTGGTGTGGAGACCTGGAACCTGTCTGTACGTGTCATTCATGGGTGCGCCAGCCTGCTCCCTGAGACTGTGCTGCAGCAGGGCAATTTCTGCTCCATGCTCCTACAGATATTCAAACATTCAAGACTCCAGTTGCCTGGATCAGCAGCCTGAGCTGCCCCATTCTTCCAGTGCAGATTGTGGTAAAGCAGGGCCCTCTGTGCTCTAGGTCCAGGCAGATATTCAGGCGTCTGGAGCACCCACTCTCCTGGATTAGGAGTTTAGGCTGCCCCCAACACTTCCATGCAGAGAACTTGGGGCCAGGGAGGTTTCCCAGCTCCAGGCCTAGGCACCCCTCTGGGAGCCTTTCTCCCTTGGTGCTGGTGCTTGTGCCTGCCACTGGAGGATCAGTTAGGTGGGCTGCCCAGTCTGGCTCTGCCCATCTTGGTATGTCCCCAAGGACTGAACAGGGAGCTCAAACCACTGAGCACCCCACAGATCAGCCCATTGCCTGAGGCAATTCAGAGCTTCTGTCTGTAAACAAGTATCAAATATATGACTATTTGCATTGGCCACTGCTGGCTTTTACTCATAAGCACCATCTACTGGCCTATAGGTCAAACTGACCAGCCCAAAATAAAACCTGCCAATAGAAGTGCATGGGGCATAGGGCTATAAAGTCAAAAGACCCTACCCAACATTTTCTACAGTCACACCTTCTAGGGAGGAAGGGGGAAGGAAAAGAAAAATAACAAATCAATAAAATTATAGGAAAATAAAGAAAAAAATCTTATCCACATGAAAATATTTACATAAATTAGAAGTGCTAGCTAGCATCAGCAGATGAGAAAGAACTAGCACAAGGACTCTGGTACCGTGAAAAATCCGAATGCTGTGACACCTCCAAAAGATCTTCAGCAATGGTCCCTAACCAAAATGAAATCTCAGAAATTACATATAACAAATTCAAAACATGGATTGCAAGAAAGCACAATGAAATCTAAGACAAGGTTGAAAATCAACATAAAGAAACTTCTAAAGCAATGCAGAAAATAAAAGAAGAGATAAAAAATCTTAAAGAAATCAAGCAGATATTCTGAATTTAAAAGCTCACTTAAAGAAATTCAAAGTATGATTGAAAGCTTTACCACTAGACCAAGCAGAGAAAAGAATTTCACTGGTATGAATACCAATCTTTTGAACTAATCTAGTCAGACAAGAATAAAGAAAAAAGAATTTAAAAAATGAACAAAGTCTTTGAGAAATAGGATATTCTGTAAAGCAACCAAACCTACAAATTACTGGCATTTCCAAGAGAGAAGGAGAAAGAGTAAACAACCTGGAAAATATATTTGAGGGACTAACTCAAGGAAATTCCCTTCATCTTGCTAAAGAGGTAGACATTAAGACACAAGAAATACAGAGAATGTGTGCAAGATACTATACAAAACAAACATCACCAAGGTAGATAGTCACCAGACTGTCCAAAATTAATGCTAAAGAAAAAAATCTTAAAGGCAGCTAGAGAAAAAGGTCAGACCACATACAAAGGGAAGTCCATCAGGCTAGCTGCAGACTTCTCAGTAGAAAACATACATACAAATCAGAAGACACTGGGGGCTCATTTTCAGCATCCTTAAACAAAAGAAATTCCAACCAAGAATTTAATCCCCTATCAAACTAAGCTTCAAAAACAAAGAAGAAACAAAATATTTTGCTAACTATCACTAAGGAAATTTGTTACCACTAGACTAACCTTACAGGAAATCTTTAAGGGAGTTCTAAAACACACTAAGTACATAGCTTGCAGACCCCATGAAGCAGCTACACAATAGAAACTACAAAGCAGCCAGCTAACAACTTCACAATCAAAACTTCACATATCAATATGTGGGCTTGAGTGTAAATGGTCTACATGCCCAATTTAAATGGCACAGAATGACAGGTAGGATGAAAAAGCAAGACTCATCCATCTGATGTCTTCAAGAGACCCATCTCAAATGTAATTACAATTATAGGCTCAAAGTAAGGGGTTGGAAAAGGATCTATCATGCAAATGGAAAACAAACAAAGTGGGAGTCAATATTTTTAGATAAAATAGACTTTAACTCAACAAAAACTAAAAAACAAAAACAAAAACAAAAACACCAAAGAAGGCAATTACATAAAAATAACACTTTCAATTAAACAATAAGATTTGACTATCCTAAATATATATGCATTCAACATTGGGGCACTCCAGTTCATAAAACGAGTACTTCTATGTGTATGGAAAGAACTTAGACAGCCACACAATAATAGTGAGGACTACAACACTCCATTGGCACTGTTAGACAGATCATCGAGGCAGAAAACTAACAAATTCTGGACTTAAATTGGACACTTGATGAATTGGGCTAAGAAACATCTACAGAGTACTTCACCCATCAATCACAGAATAAATTCTTCTCGCCTGCACATGGAACGTACTCTAAGATTAACCACATTCTCAAACATAAGGTGAGTCTCAATAAATTTTAAAAAATTGAAATCATACAATTTTTACTTTTGAACCACAGAGGAATAAAAACAAAAGTCAATACTAAGGAGATATCTCAAAACAAAGCAATTACATGGAAATTAAACAACTTGTTTCTGAATGAATTTGGGGAAAATAACAAAATTAATGCAGAAATAAAAAATTCTTTGAAATAAATGAAAACAGAGATGAAACATCCAAAAAGTTAACAATCTAACATCACACCTAGAGGAACTAGAGAAACAAAAACAAATTAATACCAAAGTTAGAAGAAAAGAAATAACTAAAATCAGAGCAAAACTGAATAAAATTGAGATCCAAAACCATACAACTTCCCAAGACTAAATCAGGAAGAAACTGAAACCCTGACCAGACCAACACTGAGTTCCAAAATGGAATCAATAATACAAAAAATCTACCAACCAAAAAAAGCCCTAGACCAGATGGATTCATAGCTGAATTCTACCGGAGGTACGAAAAATAGGTGGTACCCATTCTACTAAAACTATTCTAAAAAATTGAGGAGGAAGGAATCCTCCCTAACTCATTCTATGAGTCCAGCATCATTCTGATACTAAAAATCTCGGAAAGATACAATGAAAAAGGAAAATATAGGTCAATATCTCAGATGAACAGACACAAAAATCCTCAATAAAATACTAGCAAGCTGAATCCAGCAGCACATCAGAAAGTTAATTAACCACAGTCAAGTAGGTCTTATTCCTGGCATTTAGGTTTGGTTCAACATATGCAAATCAATGCGAGTGATTCACCTCATAAACAGAATTAAAAACAAAAGCCTTATGATTGTCTCAATAGTGCAGAAAAATCTTTTGATAAAATCCCACATCCTGTCATAATAAAAAACCCTCCACAAACTAGGCAATGAAGGAACATACCTCAAAATAGTAAGAGCCATCTATGATGAACTCAAAATCAACATTATACAGAATGTGTAAAATCTGGAAGCATTCCCCTTAAGAACAGGAACAAGACAAGTAGGCTCCTTCTCACCACTCCTGTTAAATCTAGTACCGGAAATTCTAGTCAATCAGGCAAGAGAAAGAAATAAAAGACATCCAAATAGGAAAATAATAAGTCAAATTATCTCTTTTCTCTGATTTTGTACCTAGAAAACCCTAAAGACTCTGCCCTAAGTCTCCTAGAACTGATAAGCGACTTTAGTAAAGTTTCAGGATACAAAATCAACACACAAAAATAAGTAGCACTTCTACTCACCAATTGTGTTCAAACTAAGAGTCAAATAAAGAATGCAATCCATTTACAATAGCACAGAAAAATACCTAGGTATACATCTACCCAAGATGGTGAAAGATCTCTATAAAGAAGACCAAAAATCACTACTGAAAGAAATCATAGATGACATAAAGAAATGGGAAAACATTCCAGGCTCTTGGATTGGAAGAATTAATGTCTTTACAATGACCATATCACCCAAAACAATCTACAGCTTCAACACTATTCCTATCAAACTACCAATATAATTTTTCACAGAATTTTAATAAAAACTACTCTAAATTCAATATGGAACCAAAAATGAGCCAAAATAGTCAAGGCAATTCTAAGCAAAAAGAACAAAGTTGGAAGCATCATATTACCCAACTTACACTATACTGTAAGGCCACTAACCAAAACAGCATGGTACTGGTACAAAACAGACATATAGACCAAAGAAACAGGCACATTACCCAGAAATAAAGTGATACCTCTATAGCCAGCTGATTTTTGACAAAGTTAACAAAGATAAGCAATAGGGAAAGTATTCCTTATTCAATAAATTATGTTGGGATAACTGGCTATTCATATGCAGAAGAATGAATCTGGACCCCTACCGTTCATCATATACAAAAATTAACTCAAGGTGAATTAAAAATGTAAATGTAAGACCTCAAATTATAAAAATTCTGGAAGAAAACCAAAGAAATACAATTCTGAACATCAGCCTTGGCAAATAATTTATGATTAAGTCCTCAAAGGCAATTGCAACAACAACAAAAGTCAAGTGGGACCTAATTAAACTAAAGAGCTTCTGCACAGCAAAATAAACCATCACAGAGTAAACATACAACCTACAGAATAGAAGAAAATATTCACAAACTGTGCATGCAACACAGTTCTAATATCCAGAATCTGTAAGGAATTTAAACAATTCAACAGGCAAAACCCCCCCACAAATAACCCCATTAAAAAGTGGGCAAAGGACAATACAGACACTTTTCAAAAGAAGACATATAAGCGGTCAACAAACATTTGAAAAACATTTGATATCACTAATCTTCAGAGAAATGCAAATCAAAACCACATGAGATACCATCTCACAACAGTTTGAATGGCTTTATTAAAAAGTCAAAAATAACAGATACTGGCAAGGTTGTGCAGAAAAAGAAATGCTTGTACACTGCTGGTGGGAATGTAAATTAGTTCAGCCACTGTGGACAGCAGTTTGGAGATTTCTCAAAGAACTTAAAACAGAAGTGCTATTTGACCTGGCAATCTCATTACTGGGTATATATCCAAAGGAAAATAAACTGTTCCACCAATAATAACAATAATAATAATAACCCATACATTCTTAAGTTAATCACAGCACAATTCACAATAGCAAAGACATGGAATCAGCCTAGATGTCCATCAACAGTGGATTGGAAAATTATAACGGGTTACATATACACCATGAAATATTACACAGCCATAGAAAAGAATGAAATCACATCTTTTGCAGCAGTGTAGATCCAACTGGATGCCGTCATCCTAAGAAAATTAATGCAGGAACAGAAAACGAAATATTTCATGTTCTCACTTATAAGTGGGAGCTAAATACTGGATACACATAGACATAATGGTGGCAACAATAGACACTAGACAACTAGAAGGGAAGAGAGGAAAGGACGCAAGGAGTGGAAAACTACTATTGGGTACTATGCTCAGTACCTGAGTGAGGGGATCATTTGTACCGAAACCTGAACATTGTGTAACATACTAATGTAAAAAATCTGCTTGTATACACCTGGATCTAAAATAAAAGTTGAAACTGTAAAAACAACATCAAAAAATTCTGTCAAAATGTCATTGGAAGTTTGATAGACATTGCAGTAAATCTGTAGATTGCTTTGGGGAATACGGACAATTTATTCATTTATGTATTTTAATGTATATTGTTTTTAATTGACAAACCAGAATTGTATTACATTTATTGAGTACAATGTGTTGTTTTGACATTTTGTGTAGTGATATATTTGAAATTTGCTCTCTTTATTTTGAACTATACCATACATAATTATTGACTATAGTCATTCTCCTGTGGGAAAGATCCCAAAACATATCCCTGCTGTCTTGTTAAAAATTTTAACTTTTTGATTAACAACTCCCCAAGTCCCTTGGTGCCCTCTCCCTCTAGCCTCTGTTAACCACCATTATACTCTCTGCTTCTATGAATTCAACTATTTTTAGATTCCATATATAAGTGAGATCATGCATTGCCTTTCCATATCTGGCTTATTTCACTTAGTGTAATGTCCTTTAGGTTCATCCTTGTTGTCACAAATGATGGAATTTCCTTCTTTTAAAAGGCTGAGTAGTACTCTGTTGTGTTTGTATGCTACATTTACTTTTTCCATTGATAGGCACAGGTTTATTCCATATCTTAAATACTGTAATTAATGCTATAATAAATATGGAAATGTATATATCCCTTTGATACAATGATTTCAATGCCTTGGATATATTTTCAGAAGTGAGATTGCTGAATCATATTTTAGTTCTATTTTTAGATTTTTCAGGAACATCCATGTCATTTTGCATAATGTTTATAATTTACATTCCCACCAACAGTGTACAAGTGTTCCCTTTTCTCTGCATTCTCACCAACACTTTTCTTTGCTTTTTTTTTTTTTAAATATATTAGCCATTCTAACAGGTGTGAGCTCTTATCTCCCTGTGGTTTTAATTTTCATTTTCTTGATGAGTAGTGAAACTGAGTCTTTATTTTTTCCTAAAGCCATTGGTCATCTTTAGATCCTCGTTTGAGAAGTGTCTGTTAAAGTTCTTTCCCTATATTTAATTTTTTTTTTCTTGCTACTGAGTTGAGTTCATTTATATTTTGGATATTAACCATTTATCAGATATATGGTTTGCAAATTTTTTTTCCACTCTGTGGGTTGTCTGTTCACTTTGTTAATTGGTTCTTTGGCTGTGCAGGTTTTTAGTTTAACTAACAAAAGCAGTCCAATTTGTCTGTTTTTGCTTTTGTTGCCTGAGCTTCCAGGGTCATATTAAAAAAATTATTGCCCCAAGCAATGTCATGGAGCTTTCACCTTATGTTTTCTTCTAATAGTTTTAAAGTTTCAGGTATTATGTTTATGTCTTTAATCCATTTTGAGTTTATTTTTGTGCATGCTGCTAAATAAGGATCTAATTTCACTTTTATGCATGATAACCAGTTTTCCCATCACTAGTTATTGAAGAGACTGTCCTTTCCCCATTATGTGTTCTTGATACCTTTGTCAAAAGTCAATCAACTGTAAACGCTTAGATTTATTTCCTGGCTTTCTACTCAGTTTTTCCATTTGTCTATGTGTCTGTTTTTATGCAAGCACTGTGCTGTTTTTTACTACTGTAGCTTTGTAGTAGATTTCAAAAATAGGTCATGTGATACCCCCAGCTTTGTTATTTTTGCTCAACATTCCTTTGACTACTTGGGCTCTTTTGTGCTTTCACGTGAATTTAAATATTTTTTTTTCTATTTCTGTGAAAATGACAATGGAATTTTGATGGAAATTTTATTGCATCTACAGATCACTTTGAGTAACATGAACATTTTAACAATGCTAATTTTTTCAAACAATGAACATGGGATATTTTTACATGTTTTCTTCAATTTATTTGATCAGTGTTTAATAGTTTTTAGTGTACAAGTTTTTCACCTCCTTAAATTTACACCTTAGTATTTTATTTTCTTTTGTTGCTGATGTAAGTGGGATTGTTTCCTTAGTTTTCTGTTTGAGTAACTCATTATTAGTGCGTAGAACACTACTTATTTTCATATGCTGATTTTGTATCCTGCAACTTTACTGAATTTGTTTATCAGTTCTAACAAGTTTTTGGTGGACTCTTTAGAATTTTCTTTATACGAGGTTATATTGTCAGCAAATAGAGACACTTTCATTAATTCCTTTTGTCTTAGGATTCCTTTTACTTCTTTCTCTTTCCTAATTGGTCTGGTTAGGACTTCCAGAACTACGTTGTAAAGAAGTTGTGAGAGTGGGCCTTCTTCTTTTGTTCCTAATCTTAGAGAAAAAGCCTTCAACTTTTCATGATTAAGTACGATGTTTGCTACAGGTTTGTCAGATATGGCTTTTATTGTTTTGAGGTGTATTTCCTTTATACCTATTCTATTGAGAGTTTTTATCATGAAAGGATATTGAGTTTTGTTATATTCTTTTTCTGTATCTAATGAGTTGATTACATGGCTTTTATTCTTCATTTCATTAGTGGAATGAGTCATATATATTCATTTGTATATTTTGAACCATCCTTGCAGCCCAGGGTTAAATCCCACTTGATCAGGGCAGATGATTTGTTTAACATGTAGTTGCATTTGGTTTGCTAATAGTTTGGTAAGGATTTTTGCATTTAGGCTTTTCAAAGACATTGGCCTGCAATTTTCTTTTCTTGGAGTGTCCTTGTCTGGATTTGGTATCAGAGTAATGTTGTTTGATCAGAGTAATGAGTTTGAAAATACTCCTCTTCTTCAATATTTTGGAAGAGTTTCAGAAGGATTGGTATACAATCTTCTTTAAAAGTTTGGTAGAATTTATTTTTAAAGCCACCCAGTCCTGGGCTTTTCTTTGATAGGATAGAGCAGGAATTAAAAGAAATTAAATAATGTGTAAGCAAAAACTCAGTTGTATGTAAGAAAACCCAGTTCCCCCTGCAGAAGAAAAGAAGCTAGAGTCCTTTAAAATTAACTGCCTGTTTTTCTGTGACTAGTGAGCCTTATCTCTCCCTTTCCTAGGCATTGTAAAGACCCTGTTTCTCTAGCTGTGCAGCTGCAAGGTCACTAGACAGATAATGTCAAGTCATAAAACATGCTGCTCCTTGAAAATTAAGAAATGATGTAATGTGTGTCTTAATTGAATAACTGTCTTTGTTTCTCGCTTCTGTAATATGCTTCTCCCTGCACAGATCTCCCCCCACCCCACAAAATGCTTTAAAGGTAACTGAACTCTTTGTTCAGGGCTCAGTCCTTTGGGTGTTAATCCGACTGGGTCGATGCACCTAAATAATTAAATAATTCCTCCTCAACCCCTCAGTATCTCTGATTCCTTAATCATCCCGCTGCAAGGAGACTGTTACTGATTTAATCCCTTATTTATTGCTGGTTTAATCCTTTTTCTCACTATTGGTCTGTTAAGGTTTTCTATTTCTTCATGATTCAGCTTTGTTAGGTTGTATGTGTTTAGGAATTTATAAATTTCTTCTAGATATCCAATTATTTGGCATACAATTGTTCATAGTAGCTTCCTATAATCCTTTGTATTTCTGTGGCATCAGTTACAATGTGCCCACTTTCATTTCTGATTTTTATTTCTTTGAGCCTTCTTTTTTTTTTTTTCCTGGTTAGTTTAGCTAAGGTTTGTCGATTTTGTTTATCTTTTTAAAAAACCAACTCTTCTTTTCTTTAATTTTTTTCTACTGTTTTCCTAGGCTCTAATTTATTTATTTCTGCTCTGATCTTTGTTATTCTTTTCCTTCTCTTAACTTTGGGCTTAGTTTGTTCTTTTTCTAGTTCCTTGAGGTGTAACATTACACTGTTTATTTGAAATCTTTTGTCTTTTTGATATAGACATTTATTGTTATTATTTTCCCTCTTAGCACTTCTTTTGCTGCATCCCACAAAATTTGTTTTGTTGTGTTTTCATTTTTGTTTATCTCAAGGTGTTTTTTGGTTTTCTTTTTTATTTCTTCTGTGACCCATTGGTTGTTTAAGAGCATCTTGCTTGATTTTCACATATTTTTGAATTTTATAAGATTTCTCCTATTAGATTTCTAGTTTGATGTCATTGATTGATTGATTGGTATAGTGTTAATCTTCTGAGATTTGTTAAGAATTGTTTTTTGGTCTAACATAGAGTTTATTTTAGAGAATATTCTATGTGCTCCTGAGAAGAAAGTATATTCTGTTGCTGTTGGGTTGTATGTTTTATATGTGTCTGTTAGGTCTCTTTGGTGTGAGGTGTAATTCAAGTCTAGTGTTCCCTTATTGACCTTCTGCTTAGATGAGCTGTCTATTGTTGAAAGTAGAGTATTGAGATTTTCTGTTGTTATGGTATTGCAGTCTATCACTCCCTTCAGATAATTTAATAATCGCTTTGGTTATATGTGCTCTTATATTGGGTGCATATATATTTACGATTATATTCTTTTGATGGCTTGACACTTTCTATTGTTGTAAAATGACCTTCTCTGTCGTTTTTATAGTTTTTGACTTAAAGAATATTTTATAGGCTGTAAGTATAGCTACCATGCTCTTTTCGTTTCCATTTTTATGAAGTATCTTTTCCTATCCTTTCACGTTCAGGCTATGTATGTCCTTAGTAGGAAAGTGAGTCTCTTGTAGGCAGCATATGGTTTGATCTTTAAAAAAAAATCTATTGAGCTGCTCTGTCTTTTGATTAGATAACTTAATCCTTTTACATTCAAGATAATTTTTGATAGTTATAAACCTACTACTCTTATTTTCTTAATTGTTTTCTGGTTGTTTTGCAAATCTTTGGTTTCTTTCTTAATTTCTTGCTCTCTTCCTTTGTGGTTGATAGTTTTCTATGGTGGTCTTTGAATTTTCTTTTTATATTTTGTTCTACAGGATTTTGCTTTGTGGCTACCGTGGGGCTTATAGAAAACATCCTAAATTTGAAACAAGCTATTTTAAGCTAATAGTGACTTTAATCACAAACGAAACTGCACATTAATTCCCTCCTTCCCCTTGTATACTTTTGATATTTACCTAGTTTTAAAATTTGTATCCCTTATTTATTGTAGCTACAGTTATTTTTAATAGTTCTGTCTTTTTAATCCTCATAGGACAGATAAAATTGTTTTATGCTTCACCCTTACAGTTTTAGAATATTCTGAATATGATTACATAGTCATATTACTTATACCATTGAGTGATTTACTTTTGTGTTTTATGTTATTAATTAGCAGCCTTTCGTTTTAGCTTAAAGAACTCCCTTTAGCAATTCCTAAGGAGCAGGCCTAGTGATAATGAACTCCCTTAGCTTTTGTTTGTCTGAGAAAGTTTTTTTCTGCCTAATTTCTGAAGAACAGACTTTACAGGTAATGTATCCTTGGTTAGCACTTTTTTCTTCAGAATTTTGAATATATCACTCTACTCTCTCATGGCCTGAAGAATTTCTGCCAGGAAAGCTGTTAATGGCTGTACTGGGACTGCTTTAAATGTGATATTTCTTATCTCTTGGTGCTTTTTTTTTTTTTTGTCTTTAATTTTTGATAGTTTTATTCTAGAATTTTTTGATAATTTTATTCTAGAATTCATCTTTGGGTTGGATTTACTTGGAGACTTTTGAGCTTCCTGTACCTGAATGCTGTCATCTTTCTTCAGACTTGGAAAATTTTTAGTCATTATTACCTTAAATGTGCTTTCTGGGCCTTTATCTCTCTCTTGTTCTTCAGAAACTCCTATTATGTGGAGGTTAATTCTCTTAGTAGTGTCCCATAATTTCTGTAGGTCTTTTCTATTCTTTTTTCTTTTTACTCCTCTAACTGGATAATTTCAAATATCCTATCTTCAAGTTATTCTTTCTTCCACGTGATCAAGTCTGCTGTTGAGGCTTTCTATTGAGTTTTATAGCTCTGTGATTACATTCTTTATCTCTAGGATTTCCATTTTTATTGTTTCTATTTATTTGGCAATATTCTCATTTTGATTTATAAATTATCTTCCACATTTAATTTAGTTTTTTATCTGTATTTTCTTGTAGTCCCCATTAAGTAATACAACTATGTATCATATTCAGAATATTCTAAAACTGAGGGTGAAGTATAAAAAAACTTTATCCCTCCTGTGATGATTAAAAAGACACAACTATTAAAAATAACTGTAGGTACACTAAATTATTAAGGAATACATTTTACAAAACCAGGTGAACTACTGTTTTTTTTTTTTTTGGAGATGGAGTCTTGCTTTGTCACCCAGGCTGGAGTGCAGCGGCACAATCTCAGCTCACTGCAACCTCTGCCTCCTGGGCTCAAGTAATTCTCCTGTCTCAACCTCCCGAATAGCTAGGACTACAGGTGCATGCCACCACACGTGGCTAATATTTTGTATTTTAGTAGAGACGGGGTTTCACTGTGTTTAAGATAATTATACTGAATTCTTCATCAGTCATTTTATAAATTTTCACTTCTTCAGGGTCCCTTATTGGAGCTTTATTAATTTCTTTATGATAGTGATGTATTTTTTCAGATTTTTCATAATCCTTGTGTCCTTGCATTAGTGCCCAATCATTTGAGGAAATGGCCATCTCTTCTATCTTTGTTTGTGTTATTTGGCCATGGTATACCTTCACTATTTGATCAAACCTGGAATTCTGATTAAGCTAGTTGGTTAAGACCTTGAATGGGAAGACCTTGCTGTCATGCTCTCTAACTGGGCTGAACTACTAACTGTGTTGGTTGAGTAGAATTTCTGACTGTGTTCCATGGTCTGGTGAGAGCACTAACTGGACTCTATAAAGAGAGAGAGCTGCTGGCTGAAATTGCCTCTGATTGAGCTGTATTGTTTTTTGTCTTCCTTGGATGGCCAGTACTACAGTTTTGAATCTGTAGTTGGGCAAGGCCATGTTCTAGGTGTCAAGGCTGAACAAGGACTCTGAGATTGCTACATATCCACGCAGGGTGACAGGACCAGAGGCTATGCTCCACAGATTTACGTGGGCATGGATTCACCTCTAATCCTAGGATGACCTAAAGCAGAGCACCATGGCTTGATATGTTAGCCACTTGGAAGCTGGGCCTGGATGGGACAGATGCTCCTTCTACAGTTAATTGCCACCATGCCCCTGTTTTCTGGCCTTGGGAAGCATTAAGGAGCACTGCTGAGATCAACTCGGTAGGGGAGACCCTAACCCAGCAGCGCTAGAGGAATTAAAGACACACACACAGAAATATAGAGGTGTGAAGTGGGAAATTAGGGGTCTCACAGCCTTCAGAGCCGAAAGCCTGGAACAGAGATTTACCCACGTATTTATTAACAGCAAACCATTCATTAGCACTGGTTCTATAGATATTAAATTAACTAAAAATATCCCTTATGGGAAACGAAGGGATGGGCCAAATTAAAGGAATAGGTTGGGCTAGTTAACTGCAGCAGGAGCATGTCCTTAAGGCACAGATCACTCATGCTATTGTTTGTGGCTTAAGAATGCCTTTAAGCGGTTTTCTGCCATGGGCAGGCCAGGTGTTCCTTGCCCTCACTCCGGTAAACCCACAACCTTCCAGTGTGGGCGTTGGGGCCATTATGAACATGTTACGGTGCTGCAGAGGTTTTGTTCATGGCCAGTTTTGGGGCCAGGTTATGGCCAGATTTTGGGGAGCTTGCTCCCAAGAGAGCACAGTGGGTGGGGCTTGACTGGGTGAAAGCTTGGCGGCTGGGAATGAGTGGGGCCAGATATTCTCTTTGTGGGTAATTGCCATCCTACCCTTATCTCCTGGCCTGGGGAAGTTTCAAGGGGAGCACTGGGGCTGAATGTGGAAGCTGAGCAGAGATTCAAGCCTGGGAGACTAATCAACTGTGCTTCTTGTTGAGCATTGCAAGCCTCTCTGGTAGTGTGCCTCTGCTGGCCAGAATGCAGAGCAACTGTCAAGACCCCTGAACTGGTCACTGTGAGTTTCACCCTGTTCTTAGTTTCTAAATAAACATTGCTAATGTTTCTTGTGAGATAAGACAAGAGAGTTTCTTCTGCGAAGGATCCCAGAATGGTGGGAAAGCTGAAAGTTCGTTCTCAACTCTCTCTTCCCTCTATAAAAGTCATGGGTTCTGGGAATCCTCTTTTTTTTTTTTTTTTTTTTTTTTTTTGAGACTGAGTCTCACTCTGTCGCCCAGGTTGGAGTACAATGGCACAATCTCGGTGCACTGCAAGCTCCACCTCCTGTGTTCATGCCATTCTCCTGCCTCAGCCTCCTGAGTAGCTGGGACTACAAGTGCCCACCACCACGCCCAGCTAATTTTTTTGTACTTTTAGTAGAGACGGGGTTTCACCGTGTTAGCCAGGATGGTCTTGATCTCCTGACCATGTGATCTGCCCATCTTGGCCTCTCAAAGTGCTGGGATTACAGGCGTGAGCCACCGCGCCCATCCCTGGGAATCCTCTTATGTGTGATGCTGTGCTGGCTTGGGGGAGGGACAGTGTGGTCAAAGTAAAACCTCCTCTTGCCCTATGTGTGTGATTTTTCTCAATACTGTGGTCCAAGGGAATGTCTGTGCCTCATTTCAAGTTCTGAGATATTCACAAGGGTATTCTTGTCTGCTGTTGGTTGCTAGTTGGATTTCTGTGGTGGGACTCTTGGAGTCAGAGAATTCCTATTCTGTTATATTTCTAACATCTCCCCTAGTATGAACATTTTAGCAATATTCACTTTTCCAGTCTGTGAACATGGAATATCTTTCTGTTTGTGTCTTCATTTTATTTCCTCAATGTTTTATATTTTTTAGTATACAGATCTTTCAACTCTTTGGTTAAATTTCTTCCTAAGTATTTTTTGGATGATATTATAAATGAGATTTTTATCTTCTTTTTTGGATAGTTTTTATGGTATATATAAGTGCTACTGATTTCTGTATGTTAATTTTGTATTAAAGTCTTAAACATAAGACTTGAAATTTTAAAACTACTGAAGTAAAACACAGGGGGAAAACTTCTTGACATTAGACCTGGGCAAATATTATTTTTGAATTTTGACCCCAAAAGCACAGACAACAAAATAAAAAAATAGACAAATGTGGTTGCATCAAAGTAAAAAGCTTCTGCAAAATAAAGGAAACGATCAATGGAGTGAAGAGACAACCTACAGTATGTGATAAAATATATGCGAACTGCACATCTGATAAGGAGTTAATATCCAAAATATTTTAGAACCTCAAACAACTCAATAGCAAGAAAACACATAAACCAATTAAAAAATGGGCACAGGGGGTTTCCCAAAAGAAGCCATACAAATGGCCTACAGTATATATAAAAAAGTGCTCAATATCACTATTAACCAGGGAAATGCAAGTTAAAAACACAGTATCACCTCACACTTGCTAGAATGGATATTATCAAAAGACAAGAAATAACAAGTATTGGCAAAGACTTGGAGAAAAGGGAACCTTTTTCCAGTATTAGTGGGAATATAAAGTAGTATGGCCATTGTGGAAAACATTATGAAGTTTCCTTAAAAAATTAAAAATGAAACTACCATGTGATTCAACAATCCCACTACTGGGTATATACCTAAAGGAAATGAAATCAGTATTTTGAAGAGATATCTGCACTCCCATATTTATTGCAGCATTGTTTACTACAGCCAAGATAAGGAATCAACCTAAGTGTCCTTTAGTGGGTAAATGGATAAAAAAACATGATATATAAGCATAATGAAATACAATTCAGCCTTATATAAAAAGGGAAGTTTCTAATTTGTGACAACCTGGATAAACCTGAAAGATATTATGCTAAGTAAAATAAGCCAGATATAGAAAGACAAATATTCCATGATCTCACTTATATGTAGAATCTTAAAAAGTGAAGTGCATAGAAGTAGAAATGATCATTATCGGGGGTTGGGTTGGGGAGTGGGGAAGAACTGGGGAGATGTTGGTCAAAGGATACAAAATTTCAATGAGACAGGAGTAATAAGTTCAGGAGATTTATTGTACAGCATGATGACTATAACAATGTATTATGTTCTTGAAAATTTCTAAAAGAGTAGACTTTGTTCTTATTACAAAAAATGGTAAGTGTGTCCAGCTGTCATTCCTGGAGAACACCTGAACACCGTCACCCTTTGGGACCATCACTGCAATGGAGGACTGACTTACAAACGCTGTGGTCTTAGGCTTGAAGTCTTTTTAAACACTTCCGTGATAGTGCTTATTTCATCAGATCAAATATATTTACTTTTCTGAGTGATAGTCCATTTAGACTGCAAGGTATTCAATGGAAGAAATACATCCAATACATCTCCATACTACTACTGTTGAAATAAGTGAAACAAACAGAGCCTGTGAATGAACAAGCAGAGGTGGGCAGGAGGTTCAGGGTGGACCAGAGTGGGAAGTACTCACAAGGGCATCCTGCTTCCATCTTATTAAATCTTTAGGCATGTGCCCAGGAAGACACATGGGGTCATCTTATTACACCTTCAGGCACATGCTGAGGAAGCAGACAACTGGGAAGTATCTGGTGCTGTCACCTCCCTGGTTGTGAAAGCAGCAGCATACTCAGGTTGTGCATCATGTACACTGCATGGGATAAAAGGGCTCCTACCCTAGGCTTCTCATCCACAGCATCCTTAGGAGCAGCCTTCTTCTCCTACCTCCTCTGCATCTGGTGAGTGGCCAGCAAGGGGACAGACCCTCAACTGGGAGTGTTTGGGAAAGAGAGGCCTAGAACTGAAATGGAACCATCAGAAAGAGGCCCACAGTGGGCAGCAGTGGGGGAGGTGATAGTGAATAAGGAGCCTCAAAGGTACATATCAGGAACTCATGAGCTGCAAAAGCCATAGGACCTTAGGATTCCTTCACATTCTTGTTTGGAGCATGTTGTCAGGAATGCACATAGATCCATTTTACATTCTTGAGGATGCTTTATCCAAATGCATGTGTAGGGTTCCCTCTACTACGTTTCCATTTCTCTCGCACAGATCTTGGCTTGGAAAGTGGCTTCATCAAGGGTATCAGTGTGTGACAAACCCCAGAATAAGGAGATGGTCTGAAGGTTCTGTGCTCAAATGTTTCTATTATTTTGTTCAAGGTAAAATTCCTGCAAAGATGTCCTGCCAGCAGAACCAGCAGCAGTGCCAGTCCCTGCCCAAGTGCCCCTCACCCAAGTGCCCCCCAAAGAGCCCAGCACAGTGTCTGCCTCCAGCCTCTTCTGGCTGTGCTTTAAACTCCAGGGGCTGTGGCCCCAGCTCTGAAGGTGGCTGCTGCCTGAGCCACCACAGACACCGCAGGTCCCATCGATGCCGGCGCCAGAGATCCAACTCCTGTGACAGAGGCAGTGTTCAGCAAGGTGGGGGCTCCTGCTGTGGCCATGGCTCTGGGAGCTGCTGCTGACCTGCATCCTGATGATGAGATGAGTGATCTTTGGAGGAAACAAGAATCCCAAGGGCCCAGGAAAAGCCCCATCCTGATGCATGCTTTTCCAGATACCTTGTTCTGGCTTTCACAAGCTGAGCTGGGGGTGTTCCTGTTGAGTATCCAAGCTGTCCCCAGAAGGTGCTTCCTGTCTGATGTCCAGGAGCTCACAGTTCCCTCATCCCTGCCCCTGCCAAGGATTGGCAGGTCCCTGTGCCTAACGCTGCCAAAAAATAAAGCTTCTTGTTTTCATTACCACTGGTGTCTCACTTGTTAGGAAATTATCCAGGATTTATCCATCCAGGCCAGGTTCTCCTGTCACCTGACCTCCAAGGACCTTAGAAATCCAGAGATTTAAGTGTGTTACCCCCGGTAGAAGTGACCCCAGAGAGCTGACCTCATGCTCTGGGCAAGTAGCTGGACTGTGGTCTCTCAGCCAACCCTCTGCCATCACAGGACGGCTGCACAGCCTCAGACCTGTGTAGTTTTTGCTCTGATGACAGCGGAGCCAGGAATTGGGAGCCCCTCATGGAAGGGAGGAAAGGTTGATGGGCACCATCACCAGGATAAGTATAGAGCCTCCCAAGCCAGGGTTGGGGCTGTGGAGAAAGCCATGTGTGGACATCTGCTGCATTCCATAGGAACAGAAAGGGGCCCCCACTACAGTTCTGGGGTGTACTGAAACCTCAGAACTTACTTCTCTGTTGTTGTATCCCAATGACTACAGATTTTACTCCTAAGAAGCAAAAGTGGCCACTCAGCTATATTCAGCCCCACAATCTGGCTACCATGAGAAAGTGCTTCGTCCATCTCTTGTAAATGTCTCTTTGCAGGACAGAGGCCATTGAAGGAACCCTTAGCATTATAAGTAAAGTGGCCACTCAAAAGTAGATCAAGGGATAATTCTTGAAAATACTTCCAAGACAGAGACAGGGGTCATGTGCTGGAGGCAGAAAAAGGCTGCTGAGAATATCAATACCTAAATCTACCCTCTCCCCACTCCACATTTGGAGCCACCCTCTTTCCTATGGTCCAGTGCCTTTATGCTCCCACAGGCATCACTATTTCAGTTCACTAGAGTGGACTGTCAGGCAGAATGAGAAGACAAAAATTATAACCCCGATAGTGAACACAATTTAATTTTCATTGACAATTATAATTTAATTTAAATACAGATAAAGTTTGGTTACAGCCTGACTGATTTATCTTGAAAGATATCTAGCAAAAGGTATTTATTTTAATATTAGATATTAATTGAATGAGAAATGTATCTCAAATTAAAACGAAATTCACAGGGAAAATAGCATTCAGTTTGCATCAATTCTCCGTACCCAAAATATAGACATGATCAGGTCAGTTCCATTACATGAGATGTACCCACACTATCATCAACCTCAAAAGCAGCAACACATACCAAAGTCATCTTCATCAAGCCCATTCATTATCATGCATGCTTGCAGAACTTCATTTCGAGTCCAAGCAGATGAACGACTCCTCCCTCGATGTTTTCATGGTCTCCAAATAAAGAGCACACATTCTCTGGATTTTGATGGAAGGTCATGCCTTTTGTAATGTGCTTATTGTGACTCTTGGCATTCCAATTGTTGTACTTTCCTTCTCCATATTTGTCCCTCAATCCGGTATTCATTTGGTTCTCCTCCTTTCCTGCCCAGGGCCCTATGTTACTTCCTGGGTACCAGTGAGTCTCTTTCAAGAGTCCTCATCTCCGCTGACTTTACGCTTCCATCTGTTTTACACACAGCCCATTCTGAATGTCCAGCATCCTTAGCTCAGTCACCACCCCAACAGCAAGTGCTGATCACATCTGGTGCTTGATTTTGCTAAGGGAACATTACAAAGAAAAAAGTAGATGGGCAAAGAACCATGGACTTTGTGGGTAGTCATTTACATTGTAGTACTTATCTCATGGAAGCAGGCTCCCTATTTACTTGACTGCCTGTGCAGTTAGACAGTTAATTTCTATAGGTCAGGTGATGTGTCATATGTAACTCTACCTTCCACCACAATGCATGGAGCATGACATATTTTAAGCACACATGTAGGCCTGGGTGGGAGGTGTACAAGTGAGGACCAGGGCTTCCTGTGTCAAACATGCCATCCTATTCCTGGGAAGATGGTGAAGGCCTGGACCTGGGCTGTGGTGTTTGGTGCTGTCACCTCCCCGAGCAACCCATTCATGTTGCCCCTCACAATCTAGCAGCTCTGTCTTGGGCTTCCCAGACCATGGACTTCTTTTGAATAAGCTTTCTCTTGCTGCCATGACATCAGATGGATGTCTAGTTGTAGACAGGACCTGGAGCTGGAAGACCTAGGAAGACAAACCCAGGCTTCCATCAGGGGAGAAGGAAGCAGAGGGTCTGGGATGGAGGTAGCAGGAAGAGTGTGGGATTAATGGGTACCCTCCCAGGATGTTTCAGTGTCCTGTGACTGTGAAGGTCATGGGTCTTCAGCACACTCTCATCTTCCTATACATGTGTTCTGAGAGATGCATTGATCTCACCAGACATCATCAAGGAAGCTTTACCCAAACAAGTTTATTCTCCTCTGTGATTACATGGAGATAGGACACCTTAGGTGCTCAATTAGAAAAAACCCAGTATCATTTTGTAGCAGGTGACCAAAGAGAAAAGAGCATCTTTCCATGATAAACTAACTCCAAATTGATTTTCATTTCCTCCCTATATTTCCTAGTGCAGAAGTACACCCATCAGAGAAGAGACATTACAAAGATTCATTTGCGTTATTGCATTCTCTCGAGAGTCACTGATGCTTTGTGAGATTTCGTGTCAGCAAAACCAGCAGCAAGGATAGCCTCCAAAGGCTCCCAGATTTCCCCACCCAGTCCGAGCCCCATGTCCACCTCTAGTCTTCTCCTGCTATGGCTACAGCTCCAGGCGTTGCTTTTACTCTTAGGGGGTAGCTGCTGCCTGAGCCACCACAGGTGCTGTCTCTTCCACTGGCACAAGCATTACAGACATGACTGCTCCGAGTTTATCCACTGGCAGCTGCAGCTGTTGCCAGGGCTTTGGCTGCTGCTGCTGACCTTGGCAGTGCATTGAGATAAGCAGTTTTAGAGGAATCAGAGACCCTAAGTGCCTAGGATTAACCTCAGTCTGATGTACCCACTCCTAACCTCCTGCCCACGGTCTGAGCTCCTGAGTTCATCCTGATGAGGGCTGTCAGTGATCTCCAGCAGTCTCCCTGAGTGTCCCTCATGGTTGTCTCCACACTCATGTTCTGGTCAGTGCTTAGCAGCACTTATGTCTCACTCTGTAAAAAATAAAGCTTCTCTTTCCCACTTACATTTCTATATTGCCCCCTCCCAAGGTTGCTCCATTGCTCTCTCACTCCTTATCTCCCAGATTGAATGTTTCACAGGATGAGAAGAATGAGAGACAATACTTCTCTTCACTCATAGGGAGACCATGAGGACTTTATGTGTTGCTGCTAGAAAGAGGTTGCAGAAGGCCACACGGCTGCAGGAAGGAACATTCACCTTATTTCTATATGGAAGATCTGGGTGTTGAGGACGTAGGAAGGGATCCTTGAAAGCTGAATAGTTGATGGGTGCAAGGAAAGAAATGGAGATAGTTGCAGAGGTATACACTGAGAGGAACTTAGGGGAAGTAAGAAAAATAAAAACCTGATCATTGCAGGAGTTGTAAACTGGATATATTCATAGGGTCAATGACTTGTATACTACTCATGATGTGCCGGTGACTTGACATACAGTAAATAATTGAATCCTCACTGCAGTCCTTCAAGTTAGGTACAACCCTTGTCCCATTTTACAGATGGGAATCATCATGGAATGAGTGTCCAGGGTCTCCCAACAGCTGCCATGAAAACCTTGGCAGTTTTGCTGAGAAGCCTACGCTCCTGATGGCTGTGGTGTTCGGAGTTCTTCTAAAATGTTTTAAGAGATGTGAGTAAACAGTGGATTTGTTTTGTAATTATTTTACTCCACAGTATTTTGTTGTTTGAATTATACATCACTAAACCACCAAACCATATGAATCACACTTTTAAGGAGTTTGCCTCCCAGAGTTTGGACCCAGAGTGTAGTATTCAGCTGCACCACAGGATTAAAATAATTATTTTTGATGTGTGTTAAAAGAACAATTCACTTTCACTACCAATTTTGAGAATGTTAATGAACTGGAGAAAGACTCGGTAAAAATTCAAGCCTTGGTGCTCATCAGGAAAATACTAGCAATCCAAGGAGGTCTCATAAACTGAGCCAAAGTGAAAGAGCAGATCTTAAGAGTAGTTTAGGGCTAGATACAACAGAGAAATTAATGTATCCAGTAATAGGCGAATATATTAAATTTTAGAAGCTTTTTTTCCAAGCTCTTGGGAAATAGGGAAATGAAAATTGCTCCCCTCTTCTGTGTTCATAGACATTCATTTTCTTAACTCATTGGGATGAAAAAGGTACCCAAAGGGATCCTATGAGGAAGTTGATGTCAGAACTGCTCCGATGAGTTTAGATCAACTTCCCAGCTTGATTCCTCTTACTTGCCATGCCTGGGTTTATTGCTCTTGGATGGATACAGGCTCCACATCTTACTCATCCCATTAACTGTCCCAAGTGACAGCAGGTGACAACATCTGAATTCATCATTTACTCAGGCTGAATTCATCTTTTAGTCATTCAACTGGCTAAGAAAGATTTCTTTGAGAAGTTACCACAGGTGTAGGACTTATAAAAGCCTATTATATACACTTTTGATTCACTACTACAACCACTTGCTACTCAAAAATTGAGAAATTCTTGAATAAAATCAGCCTAGGAGACATAAAGAATGTTGTGTTATGACTTCTAGACCAAGTCCAACACCCATTCATTCATAATTTATCTGCTCATAGTTATCTGGCACTGGTCTTGGTGCTTAGATCAGTTTGAAACAAGACGGAGTCCCCTCTTAGGGAGCTTATGTTCCAGTGGGTCCATTAGAGACGTTTTCCGATTTCCTTGCCTGACAGCACATTTAGACAAAGGTGGTTCTATATTCAGCTGGATTCCCACTCTGGAGCACTTGACAGATGCTGGTAAAGGGTGGCTAAACCCAGTGAAGGCGCCCATCAAGGGCAAACTTTTGAGAACTGGGTATCATTGTTTGGGTGAATACAAAAAGGGCATTCAATGTCTGGTTGCTTCTACACCAAAGGTAGGAGCTTAGTGAGGCAAGGGGTAGGTGGGTGATTCCAGTGGTGAAATGTTTGTTTGTCCTTGTCCCTTCCCAGTGCCTTTCTCACTTCCCAGTTCTCAGTGAACAACCCCATTCACCCAGGTATCTTGAAAGTGCTTCTGTTTGGTACTTGGCTATAATGTATGGAGCAAATTTAAAAAATGGCCACACGTATATCCTTTCCTGTATCAGGATACTCAGACACATTTAATGCAATAATAATGTTTTATCAAAACCTTGTAATTTTAGGATATGTTTGAAACTTACTTGTGTATTCCATTTTTATATACTTTTAATATATCATGATTCAGGATAAAATACGTATCTATTGTTATAATAAATGCATTGGGAAAATACTATAGAGTTTAGTGCTCTCTCTACAACCTTGGTCCACTTTGTGTCTGGTGCTCACGGTGATCATATTAACCTCATTATAATCACACCCATCAATTACCATTTCTGTGTGGACAAATCTCTCTTAGTCATCCCATGCAATTTGAATCACTGTCTTCCCTGGGTCTCTTAGAATCAATACTACAGTCACTAAGATCCTGACACAAGGTTCCTTAAATGTATGTTAATCCATGATGCATATTACAAAGCCATTGTAGATTTCTTATACTTGTCTCTGAATTTACCTGTGATATCCCTGGGTCATTTTGCCTTCATATAAACAGATTTGTTTTGCCTCGGACATCTCTACCTTAATACAGCTATTAGGAGAAGCAGGGAAAGATTAAAACCTGAAAGTTCCTGTCTCCAAAACAGATGCTCTTAATGAGAAAATTATTCTACCTTTGAGATTGTACATGTCCCCAGTGCTCCCCTCAGCCCTGTTCTACCTCGACCTCAGCATTGTCTCTTTCTCCTGGGCACCTCCTTGATGTTTCTTGGGTCCACAAATTTCTCTTAGTTGCCATGCCTGGGTTTACTGCCCTTGGATGGATACAGGCTCCACATCTTACTCATCCCATCAACAATCCCAAGTGACAGCAGGTGACACCATCTGGATTCATCATTTATTCAGAGTCACTACAGAACCAAAAGGGACTAATGCCCCAAAACCCTGACTTCAGGCCTAGGGACTCCCACACACTGTATTTCAGCCTGGCTCAGGCTTAGTTTCCTACTTATCTGTCAGTCTCACTACTCCATCAGCCTAAGAGGTAGGGATGGTATATTCTTCAGTCTTGAATATGCTTTGCCCAGCACAGGGTCACCATGTCAATATAACTTGTTTAAAGAAGGAATGATGTTAATGAATGAAAAATAAAGAATTGCAGACCTACAGAAAGACTGAGGCACAGATAGGTGAATAGTCATGGGGTTTCTTGAATCCCCACTCTCCTCAAAACTCTTGACACTTGCCATGGAGATGCAGAGGCCTTGGGGCTACAGAGGCAAAGAAGCTGACTCCTAAACAAGACCCACACTCTCACCCCTCCCAATCCCACCACCCATTTGCTGCCTGCAAAACAAAATAGAAAAAGAGCTCCAAGGTTTGCTCAGTCCTCACTGGAATCAGAATACTTCAACCCAAGCTACTTTCTATTTCCTGCTCTCCTCTGCTCGGGAATTTTTCCTAAGTTGTGGATTCAAAGCCACATACGCTTTGAAATAAATATAAAAAGATCCAATTTAAAAAATTAATACAATTACCTATTATTATCTCTCTTTTTACTTCATCTATAGTCACTATACTTTTCCCAAGACATCCTGGAAGTAAAACTAGGAGGAGCTTCAAGCCTCTCCCAATGTCCCTCAAAGTGGGTACTCAGACATGCTCCTCAGTGTCCACTGCAGTCTCTTCCCACTAAGCCTCAGCTCTGGGGGCTGTCATAGCCTCAGGTCTGGAGTACGCTCCATCACAGGCTTTACACATCCCACTAGGCACAGCATCAGCTCTCTGGATGCTGTCATTCATGCAGTGACCAGGGCACTGAAAACCACAGTGCAGCAGGGCTGGATGATCCAGTGAAGCAAAGAGAGAAGCCTCTTCCCAGTGTGGTGCTTTTCCTCCTCCCTCACCTCTGCACCTCGTTGGTGGAGAAGTCCCATGGAACATTAGTAAAGATGATAAGGATGGGAATGCCCTTGTAGAATTTACTCTTAATAGTCTGAAAATTGGGCATGCACCATATATTCTAATCTTTTGTGTTTCAAAGCCATTTGCATCAACAAACGTTTGGTTTTTAACTCAGTGTATCCTTGTCTTAGTAATCCCTTCTTAGGTCTTATTTCTAGAAAGATCCTCACTCAACAGAATGCCCAGGTGTAGTTGCAGCCAGAACACTCTTGTTTTGCCCACTCCAGATTTTCTCTGTCAAATATCATTGAGCTCTTTCAATGCTTTCATTCACTTTTTCCCTAACCACTCTGCTGAAGTTTTGCATTCCACAATGAACAAACCTGTGTCCATTCCAAGCCCCCTGGAGATGAGACCTCCCTCAGAGTCAAAGTATATTCATTGAGCACACAGTATCTGTCACTAAAGTGATGCAGCCGCCTGGGACCTAGCACAGATCCTTTATGCCTCTAGTGTGTCCAATCCTCTCCCTACATTCAGGATAGGCAGAATATTGAGAGAAAACATGGTAAAAGATAATTGTAGCAAAGAATTGGCAAAAGAGATGGAAGTTGTTGAGGAAAAGGAATTTGGCAAGGGTCATATTGGTCAGGGTCTTCTATTGCCTCCCAGAGAGTTTTCCTTTTTCCCCATGGACTACAGGTAAGTAGCACATGAATATTCTCACCATCCAACACCCAGCTCCCTGTCCTCCCTCTTGATCTTCCAAGATACTCCTATTCCTGAAGGACTTCCTCCCTGACCTTCCAAACCCCATCACATCTCCAGTAACTACCCAGTTTCTACTTCCAATTGCCTTTACAGTACCTTTGTGTGGTCATTATGAAGCTTCCACCCAACATTCCTGAACTTGCTTCTCGTTTGCCCTTGGGGACCTGGAATCTTGGCATTTATTGATTTGATTGATGCTAGAAAGGGTGGGAGCATCCAAAACTGCCCCCTTCTTATAAAAACCCAAGAGCCTACGAACTTGTGTATTGAACAGTCTAAAGTCAGTACAACAAAAACAGGAAGCATTGTCTTTTCTGGTCATTGTTTTTTCCTATGCTGTGTTGAATCTCTCTTGAAAATACCTCAGGGAAATTTCACATTTCGTCAGTCACTTCTATGGATATTAAAGTCCAGACTAGCTAAATTTAATTCTGAACAAAACTTGAAACTCAAATTCTCCCTTGCACACAAGCATTGCCCAGGTATCTCCCAGGAGACTGGAGTTGGAAGGGGAATATGATGGGCTCTTTCTCTCATTCACTACCACTTCTCCATCTTTTTCCTGAGTACCCCTTCCTCCTCCTTTGTATTGGGAGATGGAAAAGGGGAGGGGAAATCAGTATACATGTGACTGTACCACTAGCTTCCTCTATTGGCAGGTTCTGCAGGAGGGCTATCTCTGCTCCCTCTGTGTGGCAGGTTCTGCAGGAGGGCTGTCTTATAGGGTGCTTTTGTGAGTGCTTCTGGAGCATCTTCAAGGATTTTCCTCACAGCATGATTTCCAGACATGGGATGAGCAGTCAGATTTAACCCTTCAGGTACTGCCTAAGCTCCTACCTTCATTGTCACCAGCCATAGCTTCTCGATATTGAGGTCTCTCTGCCCAACAGAAAACCATCCTAAGCACAATACTAGCAAGACTGTGGAAGCTGGTCTTCCTTCTTAGATGTCATCTGCTGTTATGTCTCAACGTCCTGTTCTATCTCTTCAGTTCCTTTTCTTTATTCAACAATAGGCTCAGAGGTTAGAACATCAAGTCTACTACCATAGCAGACATTCTGCTGAGGGATAAAGGAATAAAGATTTCTTGAGGGAATCTCTAACATCTACAAGCTGTCATTGTGAATCCTGCCCTTTCAATTGACTTCTGTTGTAGGAGGACAACCAGTTTCCCTCCCCCGTACAAGATTAGGGGGAGATTACAACATTGTCTTTCAGGACAACAACTTCCCTATCTAAAAAATTCTCACCAAAGTTCAGCCTTCCAAATATATAACTGAACCAGAGAAATAGAGTTCCATTTTTTTTTTTACTTAGCAAGTCCTGCAGAGATTTTCAGCAGCTTATCCTAAGGTTACTTTAGTATATGGGGATAAGAGGCATCTATTATTTTCATCTTTTGACTTCAGCCAACATCCTAATACAAGAAGAAAATTTGAGTCCAACATCTTCTTACACACTGGGTCCTACCAGAGCTTTCTCAGGAAAATAGAGAGAGGTGTAAATATCTCAAAATACCACTTAATCTGAGGGGAAAATTCAAATCCATATAAGAAACTTAGGTATGTTAGAGATATGTGGCACTTTCTGGCTACTGCTTCCCATTTTCCTTAAGAATGACTTAGCTGCTTGCCATGGAATGTAATAGTCACAGTCATAGCAGGAAGAGAATGGAGAAGGAACTGTGAGTTGTAAGCAAAGGGAGAAGAATTCTGTTTGTTTACTCATCCTTCATTGCTGATGTGGAATGTCCAAAATGCACTCCAAGGAGCTAAACCTGAGGTCCTGCAGTGCCTGTTCCCATAGTACCAATTGGAATGACTAAGTCATGAAATTCTTCCTGGATTCATCCAGCCAGAGCAGTCTCTGTATTTCCTTGCTGTCTTTGGACCACAGGAAGCCAAGGCTCCTCAGGATGGGACTCCTGGGACTTGTCATTCTCAGGGAGGTGGCCTTGTGCTGTAGGGGAAGTGACCAGATCATGATCTTATAGCTACTGTTTGTCAGCACAGGACAAATCCTGTGCGTGTGAGGACTGTGGACACCTGATCTCAGAAGGAGGACAGCGAGTGACAGGAGGAATCACTACAGTAGAAGGGAGATTAATGTGCTCTCCAGGTCTTGTGGGGTGGCTTTCAAGACAGGCAGTCAAGAATGGGGCTGGAGGAAAGCCTAACTGTCATCCACTGTGTTTTATAAAACAGAGGTAACACGATATATTGAATGTCATTGGCAAGGATGCTTTGTTTCTTTGAAACTTGCCCAAAATGTGTGATTTATGTTTCTTTCTCAATTAATGCTTCCACCTCCTACCTCTCCCAGCTGCCAATGACTCAGGGTTGCAACCCATGCAGGAAAATGGCTATCATGCTTTCTCTGTTGGGAGGACAAGCCTTGCTTATGATAAACACAAGATACAGAGAAATGAATGTTCAGATTTGCAGCAAAGTCTAAACCCCAGTAACTTTTTAACTGAATTTTTCAAAAGATTGTGCCCCTCTTCAGCTTCACCAGTATGGAATGAGAAAGCACCCATTTCAACCATCATGAGTAATTCCTTCCAATGCACTAGCAATTGGTGGATTCTAAAGAATGTAAAAGAAATGGACACCTAGTGTAGCCCTGGAGCTAAGCCCAAAAATATCCCTTCAGCAAGAGGCCTCTGCAGACAGAAGAATATCAGAGAGGAGAATCAATCCTATTCCTCCTCCTCCATTCCCAAGCCACATTCCTAGAGACAACTCATTTTCTCTTAAATACCTCAAAATAAATCATGGAATTCTGCCCCCGACCTCCCACTGTGTTTTAAAGAGGGTAAGTTGTAAAGTGCATGCTCCGATAGGGAGTTTGTTGTCTAAAAGCCATAAACTATCAAGTACAGGGAACAATAACAGGCATTTACCATAAACATGTATTATTTAAAATTGCCATTTAACTTAAATATAATGTTCTGTTATACTTCTGACTTTAATTTTTTAGAAACAAATAGCAAAGTACAGGTATTATGATAATAGAGATGAATTCAGTGAAAAATTCATGTCTAAAACTATTACAAAATTGAATGGGAAAAATAAGAATCAGACTTTATATTTCATCCTACAGAAACCTTAGAATGTATGAGGTTTGTTCCATTAAATGTGATGCACATGATGTCACTACCATCACTAACCTCATCATCCGCAATTCATTGAACAAATCATCTTCATGACTCTCACCAATTATCTTATATATTTTTGCTCATGGACCATTTTATTTGCTTACCATCAGTATCATACATCCCATGGGAAGCTACATATGGGCCAACCTACGTTTTTCATATTAAGTATGAGTCTTGTGATCTCAACTGTTGCACGTTCCTTAATGATTTCATTTGCTTATTCATATAATCCTACCTTAATTCTCTTTTGGGCTCCAACTGCCCCAGACAGGGTCTGGGTCCCATCCTCCATTCATTACCTAATACATCTCACTCCCAGGGTCCTGTGGTCTCAGATCACCCAACATCCCCAAGAGTCAGGAGCCAATTACATCTCAACAAACCATACCCCTGGGGAATATGCAGAGGAATAGGGAACTGATGTCCAAAAAAAAGATGTTTGTATCCCAGGACGCACCACATGATACCATATCAGACACATATGTTTTCATCTCTGATATAAGTCCAGTTAACTTTGAAAGGCTCAAGGTCAGGAAATGTGTCATATGCATCTATACATTCTCACTGCAAAATGCAAGGGACAGAGCTCAGACTAAAACATCTGAGCTGAATGAGTGAAAGGAGAAGAAATGACAGGTCCCCAACACAGGTGGAGATCTGTCATCAAGACTTCCTGGTTTCCTCTTGACAGGCATCTTGGCAAGCGTGAAGGAAGATGCTGGATGCCTAGGATGGGAGTGTTTGGCTCTGCCACCTCCCCTTGTTGTGAAAGCAGCATGCCTGGGCTGTGCATCAGTAACCCTGCACAAGATAAAAAGGCTCTTATTTTGGGCTCCTCATCCATAGCCTCCTAAAGAACAGCCTTCTCCTCCTTAGTATCTTCTGTACCGGGTAAGTATCTAGAGGGGACCCACAGCTGGGGATGTCTGGGGAAGATAAGCCCAGATTTTACTAGGGAAGGGGGAAGAAGAGGTGTCAGATGTACACAGATGTACACACAGCAGGAAGAGGACTTCAGAGGGCAATTGAGGGTAGGGGAAGGGGCAGTGAGCAAGGAACCTCTTTGGGGTGCATGGAAGTCTGTGACACACCAGAGCCCTGGCTCTCAGCATTCTCTCTACTCTTCCTAAGAGATGCATACATGTCCAGTGATATTCTCTGAGAATCATTACTCAATTTGGTGTTTTTGCACCAGTGTTTCTATGAAGACAGAAGGACTTGGGGCCCAGTTAGAAGACACCAGTATTCTTTTCTGGAAGAGGGAAAAGTAGAAGGAAACGTCTTACCAGGCCAGTTTTACTTGAGACGAGTTTCTGTTTTTATTCATGAAGTGTATATCTCAGGAAGCAACTGGTCTTAGGACTTCATAAAACCATTCGTAGAGGAGACACTAGCCTGGAGCTTTTGCGTTGAGCTTTTCCTTTTATCTATCCAGGCTCTCACCTCCTGCCAAGATGTCCTGCCAGCAGAACCAGCAGCAGTGCCAGCCTCCACCCAAGTGCCCCTCACCCAAATGCCCCCCAAAGAGCTCAGCACAGTGTCTGCCTCCAGCCTCCTCCTGCTGTGCTCCAAGCCCTGGGGGCTGCGGTGGCCCCAGCTCTGAGGGCGGCTGCTGCCTGAGCCACCACAGGCATGGCAGGTCCCACCGATGCCGGCGCCAGAGCTCCAACTCCTGTGACAGGGGCTGTGGTCGGCAAGATGGTGCCTCCAGCTGTGGCTATGGCTCTGGAGGCTGCTGCTGACCTAATTCCTGATGTGGAGACAAGTGACTTTAGAGGAAACAAGTATCTCAAGGACCAAGGAAAAGTCCTAACTTGACAGATCCTTTCTTAGACATCCTAATTAAGCATTCATTCATGGGGAAGGATTATGCTTTTTCCAAAAGGCTCCACCCATGTGTTTTCCTAGATTGTGGAAGCCTCCTTTTCTCCTGACAATGTTATCACTTGTGTCTGATTATACAGAGAAATAAAGCTTCTGAACAGCACCTGCATCTCACTTGTCTTTCACTCTGCTACACAGAAGGCTGCTCAGTGGGTCTCCCCTCCCTCAGCTCCTTAAGGTCTAGCACACCCTGCATCCAGAATAATACCGGCTTGTGGCTGGAAAATCAATGGGTCATATTTTTCTTCATGCAGGGGGTCCCTGTGGGAGATTTGAGGATAGAAGTGTAGGAGAAAGGGGAGGTGTTGAGAGAGGTTGATGAAAATCTCTTAGAAAAGGCCTGACTTTTCTTGTGTGATACCGTGGGAGGAGTAATTTGATCTTGGAGCCCACAGTTTCTCTTGAGGGTGGCATAGGGAATCAGAAAATCGACAAGAATGAGACCAAAGAGGATGGAAGGTGTGGAGGCAGAAAGGTCTGAAGGATGAAGATCAAATCAAGCTGCACATAATGGACTTTAGGGAGGGAGGTGAGTTGAAGTTAGTAAATTCTGAAGCAATTGGAATTGAAGTTTTCTCTGATGGGAATGCCAATGAGAGGCTCTGTGCTCTGAGAAAACAGAAAAAAGAGACAGGATTAATGTTTCTGGGGGTACAGATTACATATCTGTAAATTTAAGAGATTTGAGATAGAATTGAACTCGTTATTATTATTATTTTCTGTCATGTGTTACTTTGTGAACTCAACAATAATGAGACACAGCCATATTATAGTTGGACTCTAATTGAGGAGCTCCTGTCCCAACATTGGAATATGGCAGTGTTTTATCTCTACTCCAAACCAAAGTGATTGATGTGAATCATCAGTGCTGTCTCATTTTGATAGCTGGATTTTGGAAATAATATTGCAAAAAAGGGGGCTGTTTAACCCAAGCCATAATGGCTCTCAAGATAACTTCAGAAAGATGAAAATAAATCATATAGCTGTGGCTAAGTCAAAGTAGAAAGTTTTGAGGGAAATCAGAGGTTGAGCATGGACATTTTAGACAGAGAATAAGACCTATATGATACTTTGGAAATACTGATTATAATACTTTCTTTAAATTTTCATTTTTAAAAAGTGGCAAACTAGAAATCAGTTTTGCTCCAATATACTTGGATACATTATTTCTTAAGAAACTGGAATGAAAAGTGTCAAAAGGAACCATGACTGAAAGTTGAAGTCAAATCTGCTCTGCTAGTCAAATCACTTAACTGGCTAAGAAGGGTTCTCTGAGAAAGTGAACAGAGATATGAAACTTACAGTTGGGTAGACTTGAATCAATGTAATAGGCTTCTTGCCCTGGTACACTTAAGACATGCTTGGGAAGTACTCTTTAAAAGTCAGAATTAAAACACACAATGGATAAAAAAGAAAAAGGATGGGCAAGCTCCTTATGGGAATACCTGAGTCCCACACTAAGCTATGTTGTACATGCAAAGCCTCAAGCATTGATGAAGCTAGTTGGCCTAAAATTCATTGTGTGCATTTCAGGGTTCATAGAGACTGAGATTGCACAAACATTTGATGAGTGTTGGGGTGATCAGACCCAACACCAGCCTGCCGGGGGCAGGGAGGGGCTACGGAGTCCAGTGGAGTCAAAGGAATGAGAAAAGACAAGAGAGAAAGTGGGACCAGGGGGCCAATGCTAGTATGGAGGCTGCAAAGGCCCTGAGCTCTGGGAGCCCATGCTATTTATTGGTGATCAAACAAAGAAACAGGTTGTGAGGATGTGGGGGTTGAAAGGAAGCTATGTATCAAGCAAATGAGCTACAGCTGTGATGGTTATCATTTTCTTTGAAACATATGGCTATTTGAGATAATGGGAGTGCTAGACATAAGGAGCCAGCAAGTCTAGACACATTCCAGAGGCCGTGACAGGTTTTAGACCCTGGACCCCAGACATATTCCAAGCCCTGCCTTAGCTTCTCTCCCAACACTCAGCTTTTCTGCCAATAATGAGTGTATCTCCAATGCCAGGTGCCACTCTAGGCATTGTAGGTACAATGGGAACAGATGAAGTTTCTTTTTACTTGGAGCAGACATCGATTGAGCATGTTGCAGGCTGACATTTTCCTTGCTCTGCATTCAGTTGGATTCTCATACCCTGTGTGTCATGAGTGTCAATGTAGGTGAGGTAAACCTAGCCTTGGAAAAACATTAAGGCATGAAAGCGGTGAATTTTGTGGGGACTAAGAAAGCCATCTAGTGGCTATTGGCACCTCAGCAGAGCCAACAATTTTAGAAGGAAGAAGGTAAGTTGCTGATGGCAGAAAATCAGTGGATGTCCTATTGTTACATAACAAATCACCCCAAAACTTAGTGATGTGAAACAACACACTAAGTGATGTGGAATGACAGCCATCTTGGTTTTCTCACAATTTTATGGGTCAGAAATTCAGAAAGGAGTCAGCAGGGCAATTCTCATTTCATACATTTGTCATCAGATGTTGATTGAAGCTGTGGTCACCTGAAGGCTGACTGGGCTGGACATCTGAGAAGGCTCACTCGGATTGTTGGCTCTTGATGCTGAATGCCAGCTGGGACCTCTTCTGGGGTTGTCACCTGGAGGACCTACATCTGGCCTCTCTTGCATGATGGTCTTAGAATAGCCAGACTTTTTACATGGTACTGGCTTCCCCAGAGACAGCCTCCTAAGAGGACCAGATGGAATCTGCATGACCTTTTGTGACCCAGCCTTTGAAGTCACATAGCATATTTCAACCATATTCATTTGGTTAAAGGAGTCACAAGCCTGCTTAGATTCAAGGTAAGTGGACATAGGCCTAACTTCTCAATGAAAGGAATGTCAAAAAACTTTGAACCATGCCTTAAAACCACCACAAATAGGTATTAGCCATATCCTCACCCTCTTGTCAGTTCACTGTATGTATTGCTGAAGCCCTAGTATAAAATTAATGTTCCCACAGTGTTTTGAAAAGACTCATATTTTGGTCACGGTTGTAACATATTCAAGCTTTGAAGAGGTTATGGAACTAGAATGTTCCATATAACCTTTATGGAACTAGAATGTTCAGAACTATTGCTGCAATAATGATGTCTTACCAAAAGATATCAAAGTTATTTACATATGCCAAATAATTATCTAATTCCTGGCCAACATGGTGAAACCCCATCTCTACTAAAAATACAAAAATTAACCAGGCATGGTGGCTTGTGCCTGTAGCTCCAGCTACTTAGGAGGCTGAGGCAGGAGAATCAGTTGAACCTGGGAGGTTGCAGTGAGCAGAGATAGCGCCACTGCACTCCAGCCCTGGAGACAGAGTAAGACTCCACCTAAAAAAAAAAAAAAATTAAATGCAATGGGAAAATATTAAAAAGCTGTTATTTATATTCAGCAGAAACACTGGTGAAATAAACTTGATTACCACTGTTATCAATCACTTTATTATTCCTCCCATCAATTATCATTCAATCCCTCCTTTTTCCTAGAGCGTTCTGCCCAATGTGATATGAGCTTCCCTGTGTCTGAACCATTCCTATCTCTTTGATCAATAGTGCAGTCAAGTAAATGCTGAAGCAATGTCTGTCACGTCACAGATCTAGACTGCTAGATTTGCAGGTCTGTCATATCAAAGATCTAGACTGCTAATTGGTGTCTCTGCTTTTAATTCCAGCCTTTCTGGTTCATTTTGCCTTTATTTTTTGGTTTGTTTTTCCCTAGACACCTCTAGGTTTCTCCCGGTATTTAAAAGAGGGAGGCAATGGAGTCTGACTCCAGTGCTCATATTCTTGGTCTGCACACTATTCTGCCTCACATTATCTTAGCTTGCTTCCCTTTCAGATCCAACTTCTCTCAAAGGGCAGCTTCATTTCTTCCCTCTGCCAGGAAACCTTCTGACCAGGGACTCCTGGCTCTTGGGTCCCATTATTCTTCTTAGTCACTTTAGCTAGGCCACCACAGGACCATCACAGGTCATTTTGCAGGCCAGAAACCTCACCCAACACCCACAAACGATACTAGTGACAATGTCTGAACACTTCACTCTTGTCAAGGAAACCGGGAGTTACCATCCAAAGAATAAGTCCCATGGACTTCCCACACACTTATGTAATAGTCCATATCATTCTAGCTCATACGTGGATTGCTGACTTGTCAGTCAGCATCTCAAGATGAGAATCATATTTTACACATTTCTGAGTCCTTTGTGTCAACATATATCTGAACTGTGTCCTCATCTCCTGTTGTTTGAATGAATGAATTAATGAATAAAATAGTATGGACAATTAGTTTTCAACAGTCCTGATAATCAAGGCCAGATTTTTGGGTGTTATAGGGACTTCCTGTTTCCCTTCTATCAGAAAACATCTCGGCACCTACTGAATAATTGTTGAATTTCCTACTGAAGGGTTAGATTTTGAAGAGCTGTTACTTGGAGTAGAACCCATCACCATCATCACTCTCCATGTCCCATCTCCTTTTTTCTGATTCTAAATCAAAGTAGGAAGAGAGAACACCTTCATCAGCAAACACCCTGAGCCAATTCATTCCTGCCAAGGCCCTGTTTCCCTGCTGCCCTTAGGTTAGCAAAACTGTGAGCTTAGGGTCATTGGGTCAGGGTCTGAGAAAGATGGTGAGGGACAAAGGGAGATAGATAGATAGACAGATAGAAAGAAAGAAAACAATGATTTACTTTTTCATTTCTTCCAGGGATCACCGAGCTGAGATGTCCTGAAAGGAAAAACTAATAGCTCTGTCAGCCCCCTCCCAAGTGCCTAATCCTCAAGTATCCTTTTGGTTGTTTGCTGCCAGTCTATTTCTGTGGTGGTTCCAGCTCTGCAGGAAGCTGCTACCAGAGTCACCATGGGCCTTCAGATCCCACTGACATGCCCACCAGAGCATTCTGGAGGCTCCAGTTGCTGCCACAGCTCTGGGGGCTGCTGTGGTCCTGGGTCATGAAGACTACACAGTATCGGAGTTGGAGGAACCAGAGGACCAAGGACCTGCTCCCGTCTGGAGCCTCTCCTCTTCTCTGCCATGCCTAGGGCTGAGCTACCAAAGTGTTTTCTGAAGTAAGCTAATTCCCTTTGCTTTCCAGAGCTCTGTGTTTATTCCCAACTCATGCTTCTGTCCTTGACCTTGTGACAGACTGCTCACCTCATTCCCATACTAACATACAACCCCACTAAAAGGGTTTTGTGAATTGAGGGGTGTATGATCCACTTGTGTCTGTTCCTAAGATAGGCCTATGTACCCAATGTGGGGCAGCCTTCCATAGGGCAGAGAGGAACGCACTTGACAGAGGGTGCAACAAGAAAGCATAGCTTTATTCTTCACAACACAGGGATATTAAAGAAGGAGGGGAAACACTGAGACCAGCAGGATAAACCCCCTGGGGGAGTACTTGAAACTTATGAAGGAACATCTCAGTAGGAAAGAGGGGACAGGAGCAAAGAAGCACCAGGCTAGGGCTGGTTCCAGTCATTTTGGCACTTTCTTTTCTCAGATATTTTCACTTAATCTCGTGGCTCAGGTCAGCAGCAGCCCCCAGAACTGTGACCACAGCTGGAGCCCCCGCCTTGCTGACCACTTCCCCTGTCACAGGAGTTGGAGCTCTGGCGCCGGCAACGGTGGGACCTGTGGCATCTGTGGTGACTCAGACAGCAGCCACCCTCGGAGCTGGGGCCACAGCCCCCAGAGCTTGGGGCACAGCCAGAGGAAGCTGGAGGCAGACACTGTGCTGGGCTCTTTACAGGGCACTTGGGCGGAGGCTGGTACTGCTGCTGGTTCTGCTGGCAGAACATCTGGGCAGGAGGTCGGGGAGCCTGGGCAAAATAAAAGCAAAGCAAAATAGGTGTCAATGCAGGTTTCAGGCCAGGGCCTCTTCATGCTTTGCTTTAATTGTGGATCCCTTTCCCTAAACTCAGTCTGCCCTCCAGCCAAGACCTGGGGAAGGGGAATGCAAAGGGATCTGAAGTTAAACCGGCCTGATACTGCTCCTTCCTCCGGCCCTCTCCCCTGCCTGGGAGGCAGCTGACACTCCTGGGTGGGCCTCTGGGGCTCCTGCGCACGCCTCGCTGGGCCTGTCACACCTCCGGGTCCGACGCGAACAGCGCCTCCTGCAGGCGTCCCGTGAACACAACGCCCATGACCCTCCAGGGTGGCGTCTCTCTGGACGCCTGTGAGCGGAGGGGTATGAGGAGGCAATGCATCTCCGGGCACATGAGGAAAGGAGGGTCCAGAGGTCGCAGCATCGCGGAGCCCCTGAAGTGGCTCGCAGACTCGTCTGTCTTCCTCACAACGCCGCCCATCTCCCATCCCAGTCACAGCTGGCCGCCCACCACAGCCTCTCTGCCGCCTCCACCCTGTCTGCCTCCTCCCCTCTCCTTGCTGAAGCACAGGCGTGTTTGTGCAGCCCTTTCAGCCCAGTTCCTCTCGCCAGCTGGACGCTCACCTAGTTTGGTGGAGGCAGGCGAAGGTTCTTCCTGAGGTGATTGTGGACTGACGAACCTACGGCCTCAGCCCTTTTATCCTGGGTGTTACGATGCACAGCTCAATCATGTGTCCTCCTTCGCTCCCCAAAGGGAGGGGAAGCACCACACGCTCCCAAGGACCAGGCTTTCAGCATATACTTAAGGCGCATATTTTGAGGAATGACCAAAGGGAAGCAGGAAATCCCGATGACGGTCCAATTATCCACCGTTCAGGCCCCCTGGCTGCTGTTCCACTTTTTTTTTCTTCATTCAGCTCACATGCTCCGAAGCCAGGGTACGTCCTTTGTGGGCCCTGGTAATATAGGGACACATTTCTCTCCTTGACTAGCTCACAGCTTCTCAGAAGGCCAGATAGACAACTGAGCAATTAAATCAGATCCTATGTGCTAAGCGACGCAGCACAAGTGTGCGCAAACACGGCAGGCCTGGGGTCACTGCCTTTGGGTGTCAGTCCCCATTGCTTTGTGGATTCCTTTGCATGGGTGATGGAATCAACCGCTGTCCTGAGGTGTTGGTTGCACTGAGCTCACTGGACTTGGATTGAGTAAGGGATGGAAGAATGGAGCTGGGGCCATGGCTTGAGAGGTAGTGCCTTCAGGGAATATAATGGCATCTTATAGGTGGCATAGGGCACTGTGAGGGGAGAGGAGTAGAGTGGAGGGAGGAGCTGATGGTATAAAAATGTGACCTCCATCTGTGGGGTCAACAGAAATCTCACTTAATGGGAAAAAAGGGGTATCCGTTTTTGGCTGTCTGTGTTTAATCCTATACATTATGTTAGTAATTCATTAAAATTTCATTGAATTTGTTGATAATGATGAGGTTGATGGGGTTGTATGCATTTCACTTGATGAAAATCTGTGATAATGCTTGAAGTTTGTGTATGATGAATTCATATAAATGGAATATTATTTCCCATTTGGTTTTACTTATATCTGTGATAAATTTATCAATTAATTCATCTCTAATAATACAATACAATATGCTATAGCCTCTAAATAAAAACCACTATCATGAATTTTAAAATAATCTTTATTATACTTTATATTCTTCCAAGGAAAATCATCACAATTCAGACCATATTGAGTTTCTAATAATAATGAAATTAAATTATATTGTAATTTTAAGCAAAATGTTATTTTGATCAGAGAATATGAAAGCTTGAAGATACTTGTTTTTGGCACAAAATACACTGCTAGAGGATATTAGTTCCTTCTTCCCCTTTGCCTGTCACTCCGCTTTGAACAATTGCAATATCATGCATTCTTTTTTTTTTTTTTTTGAGACAGAGTCTCGCTCTGTTGCCCAGGCTGGAGTGCAGTGGTGCAATCTCGGCTCACTGCAAGCTCTGCCTCCCAGGTTCACACCATTCTCCTGCCTCAGCCTCCCGAATAGCTGGGACTACAGGCGCCCACCACCACGCCCAGCTAATTTTTTGTATTTTTTTTTAGTAGAGATGGGGTTTCACCGTGTTAGCCAGGATGGTCTTGATCTCCAGACCTTGACCCACCTGCCTCGGCCTCCCAAAGTGCTGAGATTACAGGTGTGAGCCACTGCACCCGGCCAATACCATGCATTCTTTTAAGAGTTCTATGAGGTCAGGAGTTCAAGACCAGATGGTTCAACATGGCAAAACCCCGTCTCTACTAAAAATACAAAAATTAGCTGGGTGTGGTGGCAGGCGTCTGTAATCCCAGCTACTTGGGAGGCTGAGGCAGGAGAATCACTTGAACAAGGAAGACAGAGGTTGCAATGAGCTGAGATCGTGCAACTGCACTCCAGCTTGGATGACAGAGAGAGACTCTGTCTCAAAAATTAAATAAATAAATAAATAAAGAGTTCTGTAGAATTATGAATGGAAGAGTGGGAATTCCGGGTGGAAAGCTGGTGAAAAGCTAGGACAGTTGTATCAGGAGCACAAACTACCAATGACATTCTTCACGAACTAGAAAAACTCTTTTAAAATTTAAATGGAACCAAAAAGGAGCCCAAATAGCCAAGGTAATCCTAAGCAAAAAGAACAAAGCTGGAGGTATCACGTTACCCAATTTCAAACTACACTACAGAGCTACAGTAATCAAAACAGCATATTACCGGTACAAAAACAGACACATAGACAAATGGAACAGAGTAGAGAGCCCAGGAATAAGGCTGCACACCTATAGCCATCTGATCTTCAACAAAATTGACAGAAATAAGCAATGGGGAAAGAACTATCTATTCAATAAATTGTGCTGAGATAATTGTCTAATCACACAGAGAAGACAGAAACTGGACCCTTTCCTTGCACGATATACAAAATTCAACTCAAGATGGATAAAAGACTTAAGTGTAAAATCTAAAACTATAAAAACCTTGGAAGACAACCTAGGCAATACCATTCTGGATGTAGGAATGGGCACAGATTTCATGATGAAGATGCCAAAAACAATCACAACAAAAGCAAAAATTGACAAGTAGGATCTAATTAAATTTAAGAGTTTCTGAACAATAAAAGAAACTATAACAGAGTAAACAGACAACCTACAAAATGGGAGAAAATTTTTGCAAATTATGCATCTGACAAAGATCTAATATCCAGCATCTATAACAAACTTAAACAAATTTACAAGAAAAAAAAAAACATAAGTGGGCAAAGTACACGAACAGACACTTTTCAAAAAATTATATACATGCAGCCAACAATCATATGAAAAAAAGTTCAGTATCATTGACCATTACAGAAATACAAATCAAAACCACAATGGGATGTCATCTCACACCAGTTGAAATGGCTACTATTAAAAAGCCAAAAAATAACAGGTGCTGGCAAAGTTGCAGAGAAAAAAAATGCTTATATTCTGTTGATGGGAGTGTGAGTTAGTTTAACCATTGTGGATAACAGTGTGGTAATTCCTAAAAGAGCTAAAAACAGAACTACCATTCAATGTAGCAATCCCATTACTGGGTATATACCCAAAGGAATATAAATTGTTCTACCATAAAGACACATGCACACGTATATTCACTGCAGCACTATTCACAATAGCAAAGACATGGATTCAACCTAAATGCCCATCAATGACAGATTGGATAAAGAAAATGTGCTCCACATATACCATGGAATACAATGCAGCTATAAGAAATAATGAGATTATGTCTTTTGCAGGAACATAAACGAAGCTGGAAACCATTATCCTTAGCAAACTAATGCAGGAACAGAAAACTGAATTTCACACATTCTCACTTATAAGTGCGAGCTAAGTGATGAGAACACAAGGAGGGGAACAACAGACACTGGGGCTTACTTGAGGTTGGAGGGTAGGAGGAGGGAGGGGATCAGAAAGGTAACTATTGAGTACTAGGCTTAGTACCATGGTGATGAAATAATCTGTACAATAAACCCCTATGGCATGAGTTTACCTATATAACAAACCTGCACATATTGTCCCGAACCCATAATAAAAGATAAAAAGTAAAAAACTGGAGGAATCACATTATTTGACTTCAGTTACAGAGCTATAGTAACCAAAACTGTATGGTATTGGCATAAAAACAGACATATAGATCAATAGAATCAAATAGAAAATCCAGAAATAAATTCATATATCTACAGTAAACTCATTTTTTGACTAAGGTGCCAAGAATATACACTGAGGAAAGGACAGTCTCTTCAATCAGTGGTGCTGGAAAAACTGGATATCCATATGCAGAAGAATGAAACTCAACCACTATCTATGGCCATATAAAAAATCAAATCAAAATGGACTAAGACTTGATGGACTTAGACCTGAAAATGTGAAACCACTATAAGGAAACATTGGGGAAACTCTCTAGGACATTGATCTGGGCAAAGATTTCTTCAGTAATATCCCAAAGCACAGGCAACAAAAGCAAAATGAACAAATTGGATCACATCAAATTAAAAAGCTTCTGCACAGCAAAGGAACAATCAATGAAGTGAAGAGACAACCCACAGAATGGGAGAATATATTTGCAAACTATGCATCTGACAAGAGATTAGTGACAATATATAAGGAACTCAAACAACTCTATAGGGAAAAAGTCTAATAATCTGATTTTATTTCATTTATTTATTTTTTATTTTTGTCTTGCTCTGTCACCCAGGCTGGAGTGCAGTGTCACGATCTAGGCTCATTGCAACCTCGGCCTCCCGGCTTCAAGTGATTCTCCTGCCTTAGCCTCCCCAGTAGCTGGGATTATAGGCCCATGCCAACATACCCAGCTAACTTTTGTATTTTTAGTAGAGATAGGATTTCACCATATTGGCCAGGCTGGTCTCAAACTCCTGACCTCAGGTGATCCACCTGCCTGTGCCTCCCAAAGTGCTAGGATTACAGGAGTGAGCCACCATGCCTGGCCTAATAATCTGTTTTTAAAAATGGGCAAAAGACCTGAATAGGCATTTCTCAAAAGAGGATACACGAATGTCAAACAGGCACATGAAACGGTACTACTCATCAGTGCTTGTTAGAGAAATGCAAATTAAAAATGCAATGAGGTATAATCTCACCCCAGTAAAAATGACTTTTATCCAAAAGACAGGCAATAATGAATGCTGGAGAGGATGTGGAGAAAAGGGAACGCTACTGTTGGGAATGTAAATTAGTACAGCCACTATGGAGAACAATATGGAGGTTCCTCAAAAAACTAAAGATATGACTACCATACGATCCAGCAATCCCACTGCTAGGTATTTCTCCAAAGGAAATGAAATCAGCATGCCGAAGATATATCGGTGCTTTTATATTTATTGCAGTACTAATCACAATAGCCAAAAATTGGAAGCAACCTAAGTGTCCATCAACAGATGAATGGATAAAGAAAATGTGGTACATATATACAATGGAGTATTATTCAGCCATAAAAAGAATGAGATCCTGTCATTTACAACAACATGGATGGAACTGGAAGATGTCATGTTAAGTGAAATAAGCCAGGCACAGAAAGACAAACTTCTCATGTTTTCACCATTTGTGGAATGTAAAAACTCAAGCAATTGAATTCATGGACATTTTATATACCGTTAGATGTAAAAGAAGAGACTTGCTTTTGGAAATGGAAGAGTAGGTTACTTTATACAATATTTCCACAGAGAATAACTGTAAAAGCTAGAAAAGACAAAATAAAATACCTGTCTAAATATGTCACCAATCTATCAATTCAGTGAAGATTTTTGGAACCAAATTCTAAAAAGCAGAGAAGCCAAAAGACAGCCTAGAATGTAACACAACTTTTCTCTTGATACATTTGCCAATTCTGAAAAGCTGTAGCTGGAAGTTGAGAATATGAGTACATCTTTCAGAAAATTCATCGGGGTCAGGGAGGAGGGAGGACAAAAATTAGAACTCAGGGCTGTCATGACGGAGGGGTTCTGGTAAACACTCCAGGATTTGGTTGGAGCCAGAAGGGCTATAAAGTATGAATGAGGAGAATCAGAAATAGAGCATCCTAGCAGGGTGCAGTAGCTTATGCCTGTAATCCCAGTACTTTGGAGGCAAAGGTGAGAGGGTCACTTGAGCGCAGGAGTTGGAGTCCAGCCTGGGCAACATTGTGAAACCCCTTTTCTACTAAAAACACAAGAATTAGCTGCAAAAATTAGCCGGGTGTGGTGATGCGTGCCTGTGGTCCCAGCTACTTGTGAGGCTGAGGCAGGAGAATCATTTGAGCCTGAGAGGTGGAAGTTACAGTGAGCAGAGATCACACCACTGCACTCCAGCCTGGGTGACAGAACAAGACTCTGTCTCAAAATAAATAAATAAATAAAAATAAAAAATAAAAAATAAAAAAAAAAATCCTGCAATTCTGCAAAGAGATTGAAGCCAGCCTTTGAATGATCTTAGTCCCTGATCAGACTAATATTACCTGGGAGTGTTAGTGCTCCTAGCCTAGATACTTGCTAGAAAGAAAGTAAAAATCAACACTTAGAGACTAAATGACTTCTATAAATTTTTCACACAGAGCTCTATAATTAATGAAAAAAATAACCAAATATGTTTTTTAAAATTTGACTATGAAAAATAAGAGAAAACAAGCAATGCAAACAGACCACAGGATATATAGCTAGTATAGTTATGAGATACAGATTTGAAAATATCTGTGATTTGTATGCTGAATAAATTAAAAGGCAAGGTGGAAAACTTGACAGAGATCTAGAAATTCTAAAGGTAACAACATGGAAGTCTAGACCTGAAAAATTAATAACCAAAATTAAGAACTGGGTAGAGAGGTTAAATAACAGACTGAGCACTACAGAGGAGATAATTAGCAACTGTTAGATTGGACAGAAGAAAATATTGAAGCAAGGGAAGACAAACACTGGAAAATACAAAAAAAGCATACAAAATATATATGGACTATAGTGAAAGGTCTAATATCTAGATAGTAATACTTGGAATCCCAGAAGAAGAGAGACAACAGAAATAAGCAGTATATGAAGAGATAATCCCTCTGAATTTTGACAAACTGACAAAAGATATCAAACCACAGGTTCAAGAATGATTAGGCATCCCATGCACAAATTTCTTCTACTATTAGTGCTTGGGGATCCACCTGAGGCCTGGTGTTTCTTGTACTCCTTCTTGTCAAGCTCTGAACTCCTTCCTGGTGAGATGCTGAAATCTTGATTTGGCCTCTCAGCTTCTTAGCCACCGCTTTCACTTTCAGCATTCACAAATGGCTGCATGTCCCAAATACCTGGCCCACCCTGCTTGAATCCCCTCTGTTTCCAGGTCTTGCCATCAATCTCTCTTCACTGCCTTAGAATAGGCTTGTGAGATAAAATATAAGATGCCCAGTTAAATTTAAACAAAAGATAAACAACAAATACATTTTTAGTGTAAGCATATGCTATATAGTATTGGAGATTTATACTAAAAAGCTATTGTTTATCTGAAATTTACATTTATCTGGGTGTCTTGTATGTTTATTTGCTAAATCCAGCAATCTACCTTAGTGCCTCTTCTGTGCCTTCAAAGGAGTTTAGAAACGTATTGTCCACATTTTTTAGCTGTTCTTATTGGGAAGCTAAAACAACCTAGTTGGCTGTTGCTGGGAGAGAAATTGCTGAGTTTTAAAAGATAACTTAATTGAAGTATTACGTGCATAAAGCACACAATCATTGTATACAGCTTGATGCTTTTTTCAAAAAGGTAACACACTTATGTAACAACACCCAGATCAAGAAAGAAATGATTACCAGCATCTTAGAAGCTCTCCTTCTCCCCTTTCAAATTACCATGATTCCCATCCACACCAAAGGTAACTGTTATCCTGATTTTTAACAGTATGGCTTAATTTTGCTTGTTTTCGAACTTTATAGAAATGAAACCATATGCTAAGTGCTCTTTTGCACCTGGTTTCTTTTTTCAGCATTATGTTTATGAGACTCATCCATAGTATTGTGTGAAGTTATAGTTTGTCAATTATTATAGTGATATAGTGTTTAATTGGGTAAGCATTCCACACTTAATTATCTGATTAAAGGACATTTGGTCAGGTTTCAGTTTTTTATATATTACAAGTAGTTCTGCCATGACCGTTCTCATATATGCCTTTGGTACACATACGTGTGGATTTCGGAGGATTATATTGTGGAATAGGTCACAAGTTGTGCATATGCTCAGTTTTAGTAGACACTACCAAGTAGTTTTGTAAAGAGTCTGTATGAGAGTTATTGCTCTGTATTCTTGGAAATCCTTGGCATCATTTGTGTCATCATGTTACCCATTCTTAGTGTTTGTCTCAATGGCAGCCAGAATCTGCCTTGTGTCCGTGATGCGTCTTGGGCAGGAGAGAGGTGGTGTAGGCTGTTCTCATTGAGAAAGTACTTTTATTAGCCAACTCCCTTCAGTCCTACATAGACTATCTTGGGTTATCTTACTATTTACTCCCACAGTCCACATTTTGTAGTAACTTCTTGCATAATTGGCTGCTTTAGCCATGAGTTTATTACCTCCATGAGCATAGAGACTAAAATTGTTTTGTTTATCTGCAATAGTTTAAATGTTCCCTCCAATACTCATGTTGAAATTTGGTTGCCATTGTAACAGTGTTGAAAATTTGGGCCTTTCAGAGGTGATTGGGCCATGAGGGCTCCACCGTCATGAGTGGATTGGTGCCATTGTCATGGGAGTGGGCTAGTTGTTGCAGGAGTGGGTTCCTGATAAAGGAATAAATTCAGTCCCCATTTTCTCTCTGTCTCATATATTCACTTGGCCTTCTGCTTTCTGCCACAGAATAACCCTTACCAGATACTAGCTCCATGCTCTTGGACTTCCCAGCCTCCAGAACTGTAAGCCAAATAAACTATTGTGTCTAAATTATCCAGTCTTTTTTTTTTTTTTTCCTAACTTTTATTTTAGGTTTAGGAGTACATGTGCAGGATTGTTATATAGGCAGATTGCATGTTGTGGGGGTTTGGTATACAGATTATTTAGTCACCCAAGTAATAAGTGTAGTAGCTGAGAGGTACTTTTTTTGATTCTCTCTCTTCTCCCAGTCTCCATCCTCAAGTGGGCTCTTGTGTCTGTTGTTACCCTCTTTGTGTCCATGTGTTCTCATTGTTTAGCTCCCACTTACAAGTGAGACACACAAAAAATTAACTAGGGCTTGGTACTCTGTCATGGCAGCAGAAAATAGACTAAGAAATCACTTAATAATTTCTGGCATAAATTTGGCACTCAATAAGTAACTATCAATGAACAAATGGATGATATTTTGTTGTGAATCCCCCCCTAAAATTTTTTAGAAATATATTTACTATTTAAAGCAGCTGCCCCCTTACGTTGATGATATTTAAGATGACAAAGGTGGTGATATTGACAAAAATCCTGTGTCTAGGTGCCATCTTATGATGTGGTTGTGGGATTAGAGTGTTTAATTGGCAATCTTAACCATAGAAATGTCCATTTTCCTTTATATCTTCCTTTTTTTTTTTTTTTTTTGCCCCACTAGCAAAACACTAACAATTAGTATGAGTGTCTCCCATGTATGGTCCACTGTACATTACTGGAGAGAAGCTTCTGAAGGGACTCATGGCAACCAATTGACCAATCAGCATATCTTCTCCTTGGCTCTGTACTCAGGTCTGTGCTAGAGCTGGGTGACAGAAACAGTTTAGTGGGTCTTGATTTCTGCCCTCAGCGAGCTTTGACTAATTGGAGACAGTAAATTTTTATTTAATTAAAATTAAAAGGGAGGAAGGTTTTCAAGGCCCAAGGATAGCATGAGTTTGTACCTGAAGGCAGTAGGATGAAAGGTGTGCTCTGGTACCAATAAGCAGGGGTGTCAATAATAGTATCTGGGTGGCAGGATATGTGGGGGTGATTATTAATCTATTCTTTCTATATTCCCATAGTTTCTAAATTAGTTTTACAATTTTAAAGTTGATTGAAAAAGAATCCTAAATGGTTACTGTTGCAGTATGGAAGGTTTTTTTTTTTATTTTGGTTGGAGTAAGCTCATATGCAGAATGGCCACCCAACCAGTTATTTCTCTAGTTCAGGAGATAGGCAAAGGCCAGTCTGTGGCATGTGCAGTGGCATAGGGAGGAGCAGATAGCTGTATCACACGCAGAGTCACTCTGTTATCAGAATCTCAGTCCAATCTGGGTCTGGAATTTTCTCTACATAGACTCTTCTCAGTTTGACACTAGGGAAAGTTGTCTTTATTTCCCTGTTGGTACTTGAGCCATTTCCCCAACATTTTCCTGAGTCATAGGCCCTCTGATGGCCAGAGGATTAAGCTTGGAAAGGAAGCAGATATTCTGGTTGGATCTTGAGGGCTGTGGGTGTTCCAAAAATGTATTCTCAGCTCTCACCTGTTCTTGGACTCTGGCAAGCAAGAAAAGCAACAAGGGTAATGGCCTTCAGCTATGGCCTCCTGTGGTGGGTATGATTGTTGAGTAAGTCCAAATGGAAACAAGACATTGGTTCAGCTTCCTAGTCTAGACTTTCTGGCAACCCAGATTCGCTTTTCACAGCAAAACACCAGCAGCAAGAACAGCAAATAATTATACAGGCTTCATTTTAGGACAGTCTCTGCTGTTAGCATGTTACATATATTAACCCATTTAACTCACAACAACTCTTCAAGGAAGACATTATTATTATCTTTTCCATTTTACAGATGAGTAATCTCAGGCTCAGAGAGGTTCACACAGCTACTAAGTGGCAGGACTGGAATTCAAGCCCAAGAAGTTCAAAGTCTATGCTCTTAACCACCAGGTAATGGGCCAGACTAGACAGAGACACATAGGCATCTGGATGAACTCATTTTACGGGTAATTTCAATCTGGTCTTGTGTAAATATATATTCAACAGAGATTGAGAAGAGAGATTGAGCTCTGTAATAGGAGAAGGTTTAAGCAAAAAGATGTATCACCAGTTGGTAAAATAAAATTCTACAGTTAACTGGATTTACTCTATAGGCATATTTCGAAGACACTGTGGGTTCAGTTGCAGACCACCACAATAAAGCAAATATTGTAATAAACCAAGTCAAATGAATTTTTTGGCTTCTCAGTGCATGTGAAAGTTATGTTCACACTATACTACAGTCTATTAAGTGTGCAATAGCATTACATTTAAGAAATAATGTGGATATCTTAATTAAAAATACTTCATTTCTAAAAAACCACTATAACGTGAGCCTTCAGTGAGTTATAATATTTTTGCTGATGAAGAGTCTTGTCTTGATGTTGATGGCTTCTGACTGATCAGGGTGGTGGCTGCCAAAGGTGGAGTGGTTGTGACAATTTTCTCTAAAGTCAACAGTGACATTTGCTGCATTTGATTGACTCTTCTTTCACAAAAGATTTCTCTGTAGCATGTGATGCTGTTTGATAACATTTTACTTACAGTGGAACTTCTTTCAAAATTTGAGTCAAACCTCTCAAACCTTGCTGCTGCTTTATCACAAAGTTCATGTAATATTTTAAATCCTTTGTTGTCATTCAGTAATGTTCACAGTATCTTCACCAGGAGTAGATTCCATGTCAAGAAACCACTTTATTTGTTCATCCATAAGAAGCAACTCCACATCCATTCAAGTTTTGTCATAAGATTGCAACAATTCAGTCCCATCTTCTGACTCCACTTGTTTTTCTCTTCCTATTTCCATCATGTATACAGTTACTTTCTCCACTGAAGTCTTGAATCCCTCAAAGTTATCCATGAGGGTTGGAATCAACTTCTTCCAAACTCTTGTTCGTGTTGTTATTTTGACATTGTCCTATGAATCATGAATTTTCTTAATGGTATCTAGAATGGAGCATCCTTTCTAGAAGGTTTTCAATTGATTTAGCTCAGACCCATCAGAGAAATCGCTGTCTATGGTAGCTATAGCCTTACAAAATATGTTTCTTATGTAATAATGATGCTTAAAAACTGAAATTACTTCTTGATTCATGGACTTCATAACAGTTGTTCTCTTAGCAGGCATTAAAACAAGATTAATCTTGTACATCTCTATCAGAGTTCTTTGGTGAATAAGTGCATTGTGAATGAGCAGTAATATTTTGAAAGGTATTCTTTGTTCTGAGCAGTAGGCCTCAAAAGTGGGCTTAAAATATTCAGTAAACCATGCTGTAAACACATGTGCTGCCATCCAGGCTTTGTTGTTCCATTTTATAGAGCACAGATATATTAGATTTAGCATAATTCTTAAGGGCCCCAGGATTTTTGGAATTAAAAATGAGCATTGACTTAGACTTAATGTCAACAGCTGCATTAGTTCCTACCACAAGAGTCAGCCTTTCTTTGAGACTTAGCATTGATTTCTCCTCTCTAGCTATCAACGTCCTAGATGGCATCTTCTTCCAATATAAGGCTGTTTCATCTACATTAAAAATCTGTTGCTTAGTGTATTCACTTTTATCAATTATCTTAGTTACATCTTCTGGATCACTTGCTGCAGCTTCTGCATCAGCCCTTGCTGCTTCACCTTGCACTTTAGGTTTTGAAGATGGCTTCTTTCTTTAAACGTCATGAACCAACCTCTGTTAGCTTCCAACTTTTCTTCTGCAGCTTCCTCACATTTCTCAGCCATCATGGAATTGAAGAGAGTTAGGGCTTTGCTCTGGAATAGGTTTTGGCTTAAAGAAATCTTGTGGCTGCTTTGATCTATTATCCAGACCACGAGTTATTTATTTATTTATTTATTTATTTATTTATTTATTTATTTTTTATGATATCAGCAATAAGGCAGTTTTGCTTTCTTACACTTATGTATTCACTGGAGTAGCACTTTTAATTTCCTACAAGAACTTTTCCTTTGCAATCACAACTTGGCTAACTGTTTGGACCAAAAGGCATAGCTTGACTTTCCACATGCCTTTCTCATTAAGCTTAATTATTTCTAGCTTTTATTTAATATGAGAGATTTGTGACTCTTCATTTCACTTGAATGCCTAGAGACCATTGTAGGGTTATAAACTAGCCTGATTTCAATACTGTTATGTCTCAAGGAATAGGAATACCCCAGGAGACAAAGAGACAGGAGAATGGCCAATAGGTTGGGCAGTCAGAACCCACACGACACTTACTGATTAGGATTGCTGTATTACATGAATGCAGTTCATAGTGCTCCCAAAACAATTGCAGTCATTGCTTCAAAGGTCACTGATCACAGATCGCCACGACACATATAATAATAATGAAAAAGTTGAAATATTTTGAGAACTTCCAAAATGTGACAAAACGGCACAAAGACCACATGCTCCTAGAGAAATGGCACCGACAGACTTGCTGGATGCAGGGTTTCTGCAGATCTCAATTGTAAAAAAAGCAGTGTCTGTGACAAACACTAAAGCTATTTGCAATGACAGGTATGTCTATACTTAGAAGACTGATTATGAAGCTACACTGCCATCAAATAGCATATTTTTACTTTTTCTCTGCTTTCCATTTCTTCTGTTACGTAAGCTCATTCCTCCAAACAAGCTCTGCCGAGTACATATTCTTCAGTTTCACTACACTTCTGGTGATATTTTCTTATATTTTATATTAAACACACACACACACACACACACACACACACACACACACACACCCTTGGGAAGCTGCCCAATTACCCACCCCTTAGTCAAGCTCTGCCTTGGCCTCAGGCTCTCTGAAGAAGGGCTCACTGATGATTCTGGACTACACAGGGCTGAGAGAGTGACCAGGACACACTTTAAGTAGGAAACAGGAACTTTATTTTTGCAAAGAAAATGGAAGATAAGCAGAATGTTCTATGTGTGGAAATGCCTGAGTTAGCTTTGAGATCTACCATCCCCAGGATGTCAAAATGAGGGAATGGAAGAATGAGAAGCAAATTGATGCTTTGGCCCATGTGTACTTCAGAGGTCCTCAGGACCCAAGTCACCAGCAGCTCCCAGAGCTGTGGCAGCAGCTGGAGCCCCGTGAAGGCTCACATTCACAGCAATTGGAGCTCTGGGGTCTGTGGCAGTGGGACCTGTGGCACCTGTAGTGGCTCAGGCAGCAGCTACCACCTCCCGAGCTGCAGCAGTCCCGAGAGCTGGAACTGCAGCAGGAAGAAACTGGGCATAGTGCTGCGCACTGGGATGGACACTTTGGGGGGCATTTCAGAGTACACTTGGAAGGGCATTTGGCAGGGGGCTGACACTGCTGCTGGTTCTGCTGGCAGGACATCTGGGCAGGTGTTCAATCAACCTGGAAGAGCATAATGACATAGTATGGATTAGTTAAATCAAGGGGCATGTTTTTTTCTACCTCATCTAGAATCACTATGAAGGGCGATAGTAAATGATATTTAGAAAACATGAATAAGCATCCAGAGGAAACATATAAATCTTTCCTCTAATTAAAAGTACATAGATTTAAAATGCAGATGTAGTAAACAACGTCTTATTCTCCTCTACAAAAGCACACAAGGATTTCTCAGTCTTCATAGTCCTGCATGCAGTATTCAAAACTCTCTGAAGTGCCACCATATTATTATAAAAACAAGCTCCTAAAATAGATGAGGTTGGCACAACTGCCTTTCGGCCCAGGTCAGTTTCCAGAGTGGCAAAGTGCCACTGACATCTTAAACCACAGCACAATAGTTTTCGCTCCCTCTGAATTTTATTCCTGTTCAGTATCAAATACATAACTGTTTTTCCTAAGACTCTTTACTTCCTCCAATCTCTCTGTTCTTCTCCAACCCCTCTGGTCTCCCAGGTTCTCATTCATCCTGGTCACACACAGGAGCACAGACATGTCCCTAGGGAGTCAGAGCAGATGAGGTGCTGGAGCTGGGTATGTGTCTTTTATAGACCCAGGCTTGGCTCTAGTAAGAGCAGGAAGTGGCTCTTGCCCAGCCAGGCACGTTCTGGGTGATTTGTGACGTTCTCTTCTCTCCTTGTCCCTGCAATTCAAGGAGGCCTTGGGAGCTCCCAGGGCCCCTGTCTGGGGCTAGGGTCTAGATAGGCTTTATCCAGTTGCACCCCATTCTAGGCTGGAACTCTGAAGAGTTAGGTTGGGATGTACAAGGAGCCAATGTCTGGATAAATATGCTATTTGTTCTTTGGGAAAACTCAGGTCAAAGTCACAGGCTGTTTTATTTTTTATTTTTATTTTTCATTGTGGAAACATCCCATTCTGATTTTCCCTACACTTGGGGTTTGCCTTTGAGGTCCTGCTTTAGGTACCAGCCATTCCTAGGCTGGTTGTTCTGGAGTTTTGAATTAGGAAGAACCTTCCCCACCCAGCCATCCTTCCTGGGACCTGTCCTTCAGGGTGGACTCTGGGTCTCTGCTTCTCCCTCAGCTGTCCTCTGAAGAGCAGCTGTGCTGTTCTGATTTATTTCAGTTGTGAGGATAGTGATGATTGAGCCGATTTAATCAAAACAATTAACTCTTTCTTAATTTGGCAAGAGGAAGGCAGGTTATAGAGGTCAGGTCTCTGTAACTACACTCAGGGAACCTGGTGTCAATTCTAGCTCTAACTCATGACCTTTGAAATATCATTCATGTTTCCTAGGCATCTGTGTTCTTTTTAAAATGATCAATGAGTATCCTAATACTCATTGATTTGAACATTAAGAAATGAAAATATGTAGCATATGTTTGGTATGTAGAAGATGCTCAATAATGCAAGCTAAAACAAATGAACAGCGTCTAGGCCTTATGGGGGCTCTAGAGATGGTCACTTATGGTTGCTACTTTTAAGGAGCTTATTCCTAAACTCTAACAAGTGGCCTGAGAAGGGCTTGCCATGCTGGGGAGCTTCTAAACCTGGAGTCCAGTTATCCCTGGGAATGAGGAACGGGAGGTGACATTGACTGAGGGATTGAGTACAGCATGACATTGAATAATCAAGGAAGAGTTTGGATTAGTCAGATTTTTTTCATTGATTGAAGCCTATCATTCTACCATTCATTGTTTAGGGAGCAGAATACAGCTGTGAACTAAATGGCAGTGGCCACTCCCTCAGTGAGGTTCCCAAATAAGGAGAAAAGTATGACCTCTAAGTCTCTTTTAGAGGTGCTCCATTCTCAATTTATTTATTACCTATTTTCAGACAAGGTCCATACCTTCCACAAGCTTTCAGGACAAATGTAAAATAGATTAAAAAATGAACAAAGTATTTGGTTAAATGGACATTCATTTAGCACACCAGATGAGGTCTGTGGACATCAGTCTGGAATTTGGGATTCGGAGGTGAATCAGACACAACTTCTGACCTTGAGAAGCTCACAGTCCACTAGAATCTCTGAAGCAGTTCTTTGCCTGAGAAAAGCCCAGGAGGTCCAAAGCAGGTGGCTCTGAATCTCATCTCCTGAATCATTACTTTGCAATGAGATATGTGGGATACTTCGATTAGTCCAACTTTTTCTTTGGTGTTATCAGCCTGAGTTTCCTCATTCTCTGTGAAGAGATGTTTGTAGCAACCATGATGGAGTGAGAGGCAGGATTGAAGTGTATGGGCATTTACATGTGGTGTGTGTGTGTGCATCCATGCGTGTACACACACACACACACACACACATATACTTAATTGGCGGTAGGGTACAAAAGCACAAAAAAGCCAATTCCCCTGGTTTTTGGTGACTGGGGGACAGAGAAGCACTTCATTACACCCACTGGTGTCCAATTTTTTTTTTTAGTGTGCCTTCTCATTGTTCCATGAACGCAACGCGTATGAAACAGCATACTATTTCACAAAGTTGTCCCTACTCCATAAGATTTCTTACTAGTATTGTAAAACATTATAAGATATGTGTGTTTATCTCTACAATTCTGATCCTATCAGAATGTGAGAGCTGCTGAGTAAAGAAACCCTGTTCTCATCCTCTTGGGTCCCTGTAAAATACCCCACACATTTTGGTTGTTCAAATAAATAAATAATCATGTTAGATGTATGAATAAATAATGATTAATGCCAGGGTGATGATTTCAGAAGTTTATCTCAAAGTCCCTTTAGACCAGGAATCGATAATCTCCAAGGTGGTATCTCTAAATGTCTCCAGAACCTTTTCATTCATCAGAAGGTCTGGCTAAGACCTCAAATCTACACCCCTCCCAACGTTTGTTCTCTTTCCACCATATGATCATTTCTTTGGTCAAGACATTTGATATGTTGGTACAATCTTTGATCTATCCCGTTTCTCCATCATATATACACAAAGGGACATCTAGTCTTATAGATTCTTCTGAAAAAACTCTCTTAAAGTTTTCTATCCTCTCTTTCCTATTTGTCTCATCTAAGCCCCACCTCACAAAGCCTGGCAAGAAAGATGTGACCACCTATTTCATGAGAAGGGACTGGCACGCAGTGACCCGGGCCTTAAAGCCTCAGCCCAGTGACCAGGTTCTTGGGATATCAGGCCATCTGAGGCTTATATTTGAGAAAGGGCGTGATTTGTTGAAGGCCCACAGGTCTTGGGTCCCAGTGAGAGGCCAGAGTGCTCCTACAGCTCTTTTGGAAGGAGAATGTCAGGAATGGCCCTACATGTTCCTTGGTTGTGAGAGATTTTCTCCTGCTCCTTCCATAGACAAGGCTCATCTCTGAGCCCGGCCTGGGGACTCCTCCTATGAAAGGTATCCCTGGTTCTTCTTCCTCATCATTTTGGACACCTCTGCAGCCTGAGCTGATTCTGAGACTCATCCTGGTAAGTGTGTCTGTGCAAGACCAAAGGACATCTCTGGATTTGGCAGTTTTGTGGTTTTCAGATGTTTATTCTTGTACATATCTTCTAGGAGCAGAATTGCTGAATCTTGGTGTATTTAGTAGCTAAGAATTTAAATTTATAATAGAGTGCTAATCTGTTTTTCAAAATGACTGAATTTTTATGCCCAATATCCTTAAATAAATTTGAAACGATCTCCTCCTTTATAGTTTTGTACTGTTTGCCTAGAAAACAATTTTGGCCATTGTTTTCTATGTCTCTTAATAGTACTTTAGTTTCTTAACTAGTTATAAGAGAATTCATGCTTTTTGTCTCTTCTTGAGTTTATTTTACTAGATTATACTTTTTCGTGTATGCTTCCCATTTTGTCTAAGCTTTCAGCGTTGGCAGTGTATAGTTACTGACAGTCTTTTATTTTTATATTTTATTCTCTGCTTTATTATTGTTATGAAGATACATAACCTTTTAATTTATAATATTTGATGATAATTTATAATATTTTATCTTTTTTTTAACCTAGATTACTCTTGCCACGGTGGGTTTTCTGGGTATTTATTGTTGTTGTTTGTTCGTTTGCCTATTCTGGTATTGGAACTCCTCTATTTAAAAATATTTCTCATCCTTAAGGATGAAAGTTCCTGCCAAATTTTCATTTTAACTCTTTTCAGACCCCAGGATATGGTGGTCAGGGAGCTACCGAGGAGGCTTAAGTCCCCTCTTGAGTAAAGCCAGGGAAACATAGGGAAATCCTGCTCCTGCGAAGAACTCAGGAATATGGCTGGGGATAAACTTAGTTTGAGTTTTCACATCCTCATCCCTCCTTCTCTGACCCCCTAGAAGGTGGTCAGATTACAATAGAAAAAGTAGGTAATATTTTTTGCTGGGGTGGGGGAAGGAGAAGTACTGAGGTAAAGTCTTCACCTGATGAGCTGGTTTCCTGGTGCTTGGACTATAAAGTGGGGCCTTGACCTCACTGGGGCCTTGACATAGACACTGGAGTATTTCCCTTGTAATTATTTCCAGTCAGAATCTCTAATATTCCCTAGCAGAATATGAATTCACAGGCCTAAATGATAAGATATGTAAAGTCACAAGCATTTAAAAAGATTCCATTAGCATCAGAGGTATTAGATATAATTCACCATTTTTTAAAATGAATGCATAAGATTATTTGAAATTCTATGAAGTAACTTCTTAATTTATCAGCACTTTTTGCCTGACCAATACTTTTAAAAAATATATTATAAATGCAATGGATATGAAAATAAATTGAATCAAAAGACACAAAAAAAGAAATTGAATCAAAAGACAAAACTCCTTATGAGATATCCCAAGAATAATAAATACAACTAAATATACAATAAGGGACACACAAGTTAGAAAATATAAAAGAATAACAACAACAACAAAAACCCCTAAAGGATAAGACAGAAAGTAATGAATATAGAAGATACACAATGGAGATCTAATTTATACAGAAGTTGTATACCTGAAGAAAGAAAGGAAGACAATGAATTAGAATAAATACTTCACATTACAATTCAGGGACTTTTATTCTGTGTATGATGGAGTAAAATTATCTTTCCTCCACTCAATGCAACCATAAAAACCTGGGAAAACTGACAGGAGCTAGCTAGCTAGGAGCTAGAAATAGCAGCAGACAGATAGCGGAAGGACATGAGAATTCAAAAAGTAGATCTGAAAAGGTGCATAGCTTCCCTTTTCCTCCTTTGGTTTCTCCTGGCCTGAACTTAATGCATTTGGAAACCTGGAAATGAGTGCTGTGGGGCACATAGAGAGGTTTTGAAGAAGTCAGCTAGTTCTGGCTTAAGGAGCAAAAGGGTAAGCCCATAGAGGGTGTAGAAGTCCCCCATTTCAATCTCCTTGTTCTTTCTTACCACATATCTCAGGCAACTCCATGGTGGATGGCAGTGGCAACAACTGATAAGGGACCTAGCAGGAGCATAAAATGTGAGAAGGGGAACTTCCTTCTCCATTTTGTGGAGCTGTAATCTCAAAGGGGTGGGGCCAACCCCTATTGCTTTCTGTCTCTCGCTGTCTTCCCAATTCTTGGTCCTAGACATGGGTCTAGTCACATAAATGTGTGGCAGAGAAGGGTAACTAGAGGCTCAATTTCTGGCAAGAAGACCATGAAGGTGAGCCTCGCTGAATCTGAAAGTACTGAGGAGATTGCAGAGGGAGAGACAGAAGTTTAGGAAAGAGACCCCATAAAATTGTTTATGAATTCTAGAGTTTGCTGCGAGGACACATGTGCAAGGATCTGATCCTAATTAGCAAATAAAAACATATGATGACTCATTAATAGAGGTTCTACTTCCCAGACCTCAGGTTGATGCTGGATGGCACTCACTCTGGATAGTTATGAATAGCACTACAAAAACTTCAAAAACTTAACTGATAATTGGAATAGTTTTACATGGAAGATTGCCTGTTTAAAAAAAAAATCAACATTTTCCATCAAATTTAAACAAGATCTGGAGTCTTGTTTAAAATGTTAAAAGTGTCCAACATACAAACCACAATTACTTGGCAAAAGAAGAACCATGAAAATGTCACTCACATAGGAAAAAACAACAAACAGAAACCAATGCTCAGACAACACAAATATTGAAATTATCTGGGAAAGACTTTAAATCAGCTATTGTATGAATGCTCAAATGAGCAATTATAAACAATATTGAAACAATGTTAAAATAAAAAGTTTCAGCAAAATAATAAGAAATATAAAGAAGAACCAAATAGAAATGTTAAAACTAAAAAATGCAATAATTAAATTTTTAAAAAGCCATTGAGTAAATTTAATAACAGAATGGAGATGACAAAGAAAGAGTCAGTAGACTTGAAAATAGATCAAGATAAATAATCTAATCTAAAAAACAGAGAGAAAAACAAACAAAAATTTAGCAGAGCATCAGGGATCTGTGAGACAATAACGAAATCTATCATTTATGCCATTGAAATCCCAGAAAGACAGAAGAATGAATGTGGAACTGAAAAAAAAATGTGTGAAGAAATAACGGTTGAAACTTTTCAAGTTTAATAAAAGAAATAAACATACAGATTCAAGAATCAGAGCAAATCCAAAACTCATGAGATCACCAAGAGTGACCCCAAGCTAAGCTCAAAAAACCCTGGTAACATCAGCTGAAAACTAAAGACAAAGGAGTAATCCTGAAAACAGCCAGAAAAAAATGATGCATCACTAAAACAGGAGCAAAGATTCAAATTGTTGCAGATTTCTTATCAGAAATCACAGAAGGCAGCTTATGATTTTTAAAGTACTGAAGGAAAACAACAAAAATTACAATTGTCAATCAGATATTTACATGCAGCAAAGAATTTTCTGTCTTTCAGCAATGAAAGTTATATAAAGACATTCTCAGATGGGAGAAAACTAAGGGAATTTAGGACCTGCCCACCTGGACATCCCTGGTACTTCCAGCTCTCTGCATGTGTGGGCAAAGTGGCTCCAGAACTCAAGGGCAGCCCAGCTACTGATGAAGAGCTGCAGGTGCTGGCTATTGAAGGTGGGAAGACATCAGAAGGTGGGGAGTGGGGTGGGCAGTGTGCGCAAGAGCAATAAAAAGGGACAAGAGATAATCCAGGCAGTACATGCATGTTGACTGCCAAAGTTTCCCCTGAAGTATGCTTTTTATATTTTAAGAATCATAACAGAGGACTTACATTGCTCATTTCTATTCTTCATTTAGACTTATTATGCATACACATCAAAGTTCATTTGTTCACAATTAGTTTTCATTCATATACATTTTTGTTTTATTTATGGTAAAATTTTTCACATTGTGTGCCATCTCATTTTTATTTCCTTGTTTTATGGGTATACACATTTATGTTTTCATTAATTTTAAATATTTAAATTATTTTTCCACTCAGCTAACATGTAATACATATTTGCTTTATTTTTTCTAAATAAAGATATATGCTTTTCTTCTCCTTTCAAGTCTTCGATAAATCTAGAATTTGTCTGAAGTATTTGGTGATGCCTCCCCTCCCTTGGTTTCCCATGGTAGAGATAGATTGCATTGTTGCCAGTATTCATGCCTTTATGCCTTGTGACTTTGCAGTTCCCCTCACTGAGGAGCAAAATGTATTTCCTAATCCCTTGACCTTGAGTTTGGCCTTCTGGCTTTCTTTGATTAATAGAATAAGGCAGCAGCGATGGTATCCCATGCCCGCAAGAAAACATGTCCTAGATAGCCTACAGGCCCCAAAAGGAGGAATGAAAGACCTGTGGAGCAGAGCTGAGCCACCCAGCTGAGCCCAGCCTAGGTCAGATTTGACCTCTATCACCCTGAAGACCTGCACTCTCACAAACTAAAGAAATAATTGTTCTATGCATTTTGTTTATTACGTTGTTGTTGTGCACTATAATTGAGGCCATAGTTAACAGATATATTCCTGAACTGTAATCTTTGTCTCATAAACCACGAAAAGCTTTGCAACATTCTAGAAACTTCCCACTTAGGTTTTAGCTTATTGTCCTACATCTCCCCGAACTTGTGAAATACCTTAGGAGAAAACTAGGTGTGCACTTGAGGGCCCCCATGTCTCTGCTACAGGCTCAGCTGATTTCTTTGTCTCCCAGCTATGTTCTTTCCATGCTTAAAATAATCTGGATTCTCAGTGTTTTACCTGCCCAGAATTGACAGATGCTCTCGGGATTAAAAGTGGTTGCAGAAGTCAGCTCCTCTCCCTGGAGTCTTAGCTTCTCCAGTTCACACTACCTCAGCACTTCTCTGCTGCCTTCCAAAATACAATTTCTGGTTTAATCTGAGTTTTATAGTTGTGTTAGTAAGGAGAACTGGTCTCCCAATAACTATTTCATCCTATCCAATGAGGAAAGTTTGCAAGGGAAGGTATGTTTTGTAACTAGAAAATCTACCAATGTAATTCAGTGTATTTACAGATTGAAGAAAAAAACAAAAAGATCATCTTAATAGGTGTAGAGAAAAACATTTAACAAACTTTAATACCATTCACAATACAGACCTCTGAAAACCTGTAATCAAGGAGAATAGTCTTATTCCACTAAACAGTAATTAGCAAAAGTCTGCAGCATGTATTCAGTCAACCTTCTTGAACTGGAACTCACAAGTTTAGATTTTTTTTTTCTTCATTTTGACTGACACTAGAATTTTATTAAACTTTTTTGTTATCAAACACATTTTAAAATCTAGTAGAGCCAGGCATGGTGGTGTGTGCCTGTAGTCCCAGCTACTCAGGAGAGTGAGGTGGGAGGATTGCTTGAGACCACGAGTTTGAGACCAGCCTAGGTGACATGACAATATCTCTTAAAAAAGGAAATATATTTGGATATTCGTGCTTCTTCCCCTTGTTGGAGCTGCAGATAGGCACTTTTAAAAAAAATATAAAACTGCTTTTATTATGTTGCCATTACATTTTTAAAGTCACATGGATCTTAGACAGAGAAACTGATGCTCGTAGAGGTGAAGTGACTGATCCCCAGTCGCAAATGAAAATGCAGGCAAAGCCAAAGCTAGAGGGTTTTTTTTTTTTTTTTTAATTCCCTGTCTACTGTTGGACAGTAAACACTTTGAGGCTTGCACAAAACCTTGCACTGTGTCCTTACTCCTGATAGAAAGAAGTCAATTAAGTAAAAATTTTTCTCCTAATTTTCAACTTCATCTGCTGACTACAACTTGGCTTTTTTTTTCTTTTTTTTTTTTATTATTATTATACTTTAAGTTCTAGGGTACATGAGCATATCATGCAGGTTTGTTACATATGTATACTTGTGCCATGTTGCTGTGCTGCACCCATCAACTCGTCAGCACCCATCAACTCGTCATTTACATCAGGTATAACTCCCAATGCAATCCCTCCCCTCTCCCCCCTCCCCATGATAGGCCCCGGTGTGTGATGTTCCCCTTCCCAAGTCCAAGTGATCTCGTTGTTCAGTTCCCACCTATGAGTGAGAACATGCGGTGTTTGGTTTTCTGTTCTTGTGATAGTTTGCTAAGAATGATGGTTTCCAGCTGCATCCATGTCCCTACAAAGGACACAAACTCATCCTTTTTTATGGCTGCATAGTATTCCATGGTGTATATGTGCCACATTTTCTTAATCCAGTCTGTCACTGATGGACATTTGGGTTGATTCCAAGTCTTTGCTATTGTGAATAGTGCCACAATAAACATACATGTTCATGTGTCTTTATAGCAGCATGATTTATAATCCTTTGGGTATATACCCAGTAATGGGATGGCTGGGTCATATGGTACATCTAGTTCTAGATCCTTGAGGAATCGCCATACTGTTTTCCATAATGGTTGAACTAGTTTACAATCCCACCAACAGTGTAAAAGTGTTCGTATTTCTTCACATCCTTTCCAGCACCTATTGTTTCCTGACTTTTTAATGATCACCATTCTAACTGGTGTGAGATGGTATCTCATTGTGGTTTTGATTTGCATTTCTCTGATGGCCAGCGACGATGAGCATTTTTTCATGTGTCTGTTGGCTGTATGAATGTCTTCTTTTGAGAAATGTCTGTTCATATCCTTTGCTCACTTTTTGATGGAGTTGTTTGTTTTTTTCTTGTAAATTTGTTTGAGTTCTTTTTCAGCAATACAAACCCTCAGTTGGAGTCACATAGATCTACTTACTCTGCATTTACTGACTTTAGTTGCACTTTTAAAGTGTGGAATCATGCACGCATCCCTGCTTGAAACATGCTTCTCTATTTTCTCCATCTACCCCAGCAGCTCTCTGTGGACTCATAAACTCACGTCTGTCAGCTCCAAACCTACCCTTCTGGGCTCTACTTTGTGATGTTGGCCTGGGCTTTGCAACTGTGGTTCTACTTTGCTGGTAGTCCTCTATTAGGTTTTGTCACCAGGGGGCGCAAGAGGACGCAGAAGTCAGGAGAGAAAGGACCGTAAGCGTCACCTCACAGTTTTTTTTTTTTTTTTTTTTTTTTTTTTTTTTTTTTAAATCTGGCAGTAGCAGTTGGTTCCTGTTCCCAGTTTTCGCCACACTTCCAGAACTATCCTCTTCTCCTTTCCTCAGAAGCACAGGCCCCACTAGCCAGTGTCCCACCTCAGAAGTTTGGGTTCTCGCTCTGCGGGTCTCTAGGTTTCAAGAAGTCCAACCCCCTTTCCCTTGTTCCCTATCCTTAGTGTGGCAATAGCTGCTCCGTGTGATGCTAGAATTCTCCATTTGCCTTTTCAATCCTCTAATACCTGTTTAATCCAATGCTTATTATTTCTGTCAAAATAAGGAGTGTTTTTGTTTTCCTGAATGGACACAGACTGATACAAATCTCTAATAGGTTAACATGGAGGAACTGATGGACTAAAAGAATATCCTGAAATAATAATGTACTTATTTCATTTTGTGAACTGGTAACAATTTTACTGGCAGAAAAATGTGACCTATAAAATGAAAATAGGTCTATATAATTCAAAAGCAACTGTACCTGATGTTTTAAGAAATCTTAGATATTTATACTCTTTCTTGCTAGCAGAGAGGCATTGAAATGTCAAATGTTTAAGTAAAATGTAAGAGCAAAACATAGTTTCTTAAAATTGGGAAGACTTTGTGAAGGGAAAGAGTGTAAGTATCCAGTTCTTACAGAAGATCTTTGATAGACACGGAGAACACCGACATTCAATGAATGTAATAGATCCCTTATTTTGCTGATCTTTGACAAACCTGAGAAAAACAAGAAATGGGGAAAGGATTCCCTATTTAATAAATGGTGCTGGGAAAATTGGCTAGCCATAAGTAGAAAGCTGAAACTGGATCCTTTCCTTACTCCTTATATGAAAATTAATTCAAGATGGATTAGAGACTTAAATGTTAGACCTAATACTATAAAAACCCTAGAGGAAAACCTAGGTAGTACCATTCAGGACATAGGCATGGGCAAAGACTTCATGTCTAAAACACCAAAAGCAACGGCAGCAAAAGCTAAAATTGACAAATGGGATCTAATTAAACTAAAGAGCTTCTGCACAGCAAAAGAAACTACCATCAGAGTGAACAGGCAACCTACAGAATGGGAGAAAATTTTTGCAATCTACTCATCTGACAAAGGGCTAATATCCAGAACCTACAAAGAACTCCAACAAATTTACAAGAAAAAAACAAACAACCCCATCAAAAAGTGGGCAAAGGATATGAATAGACATTTCTCAAAAGAAGACATTCATACAGCCAACAAACACATGAAAAAATGCTCATCATCACTGGCCATCAGAGAAATGCAAATCAAAACCACAATGAGATACCATCTCACACCAGTTAGAATGGCGATCATTAAAAAGTCAGGAAACAACAGGTGCTGGAGAGGATGTGGAGAAATAGGAACACTTTTACACTGTTGGTGGGATTGTAAACTAGTTCAACCATTATGGAAAACAGTATGGCGATTCCTCAAGGATCTAGAACTAGATGTACCATATGACCCAGCCATCCCATTACTGGGGATATACCCAAAGGATTATAAATTATGCTGCTATAAAGACACATGCACACGTATGTTTATTGCAGCACTATTCACAATAGCAAAGACTTGGAATCAACCCAAATGTCCATCAGTGACAGATTGGATTAAGAAAATGTGGCACATATACACCATGGAATACTATGCAGCCATAAAAAAGGATGAGTTTGCGTCCTTTGTAGGGACATGGATGCAGCTGGAAACCATCATTCTTAGCAAACTATCACAAGAACAGAAAACCAAACACCGCATGTTCTCACTCATAGGTGGGAACTGAACAATGAGATCACTTGGACTCAGGAAGGGGAACATCACACACCGGGGCCTATCATGGGGAGGGGGGAGGGGGGAGGGATTGCATTGGGAGTTATACCTGATGTAAATGACGAGTTGATGGGTGCAGCAGACCAACATGGCACAAGTATACATATGTAACAAACCTGCACATTATGCACATGTACCCTACAACTTAAAGTATAATAATAATAAATAAATTAAAAAAAAAAAAGAAAAAATATTTTTAAACAGTCCTGTTTAAAAATTTATAGTTAATGTATGTTTTTGAAAAGAGAAAGAGAGCGAGAAGCTGGATCACAGACTGAATTAGGAAGAGAGGAAACTTATTTATTTATTTCCAAGAAGGAACAGGACCATAGAGTCTTGAGAAACCAGATTCTTGTCTCAGGGGTCAGGAATCTTCATGCTGTTTCATGGAGTCACAGCCTAGGAAATAATATACTTTGGTGAGATTTCGTTCTCTAGCTTCAGAAGAGTAACTCAGTATCTCCCCGGGAAGGATGGATTGAAAAGGCAGGGAGGGAAATGTCAGGAATTACCCTGCGGATGCCCCAGTATGGGAGGAGCCACTTCCTGCTCCACCCAGAACCATGGCTCACTAAGGCCCAGTCAGGCGAGTGCCTGCCTATAAAATGTGTGTCAGGACCCCACTTCTCATCTGCCCTGACATCCTCAGGTCTGCCTGCTCCACACCTGGGTCTGACCAGTGTGAGTGGGTCTTTTGGAACTTAGAGCACAACTGAAAAGTAAGTAGCTGTTGAAAATCACAGGGGGAAAGGAAAGACAGGAGAAAAGTGGGTAATAGGAGTAGAGATGTTGCCTAGGAAGATCCAGCCTAGGAATTAAGAGTCCCTGGGAATTAGAGGGATTAGCCAATCCAAATTCTTGCCAATGTCTGGCTTCTGGCAACTGAGTCAGCTGGCTGGGGAGGGATTATTCCACGCTATTCACATCTCACAGATCCATTTCTAGATGCTTAGAGAAGATGGCAGAGGCACCCAGAGAAAATGGCAATACCCAATATTACCATGAAATGCCAACTGGTATCCTTTCCTCTACCTCAGCTATAATTCCCTCCCTCCTTCCCTTCCCCACTCTCTTCCTCCCTCCCTTCTTGGATACCTTTCTTATCTCGTTCGTTTGTTCATTCATATATTATTCTTGTATCTCATTCGTTTATTCATTCATATATTATTCTTGTATCACCAGCTATTTATTGAGCTCCTATTAATTACCTGGTGTTATTCTAGACATTAGAATACAGAAGTATGCAAAAGAGGGGAGGATAATCGCTGTTCTTATGGTGCTTCCATTTCAGGGGGAAATCTATATTTATTGGACATCATCTATGTGACAAGAACTGTGCCATATCTTAGAGACAGAGAAATGAACAAGATGGAGGCTTTGACTTGAGTGAGTGTGTGTGTGTGTGTGTGTGTGTGTGTGTGTGTGTGTGTATGGGGTTATGGTTTGTTCAATATTTCAGCAACCCCAGGGTAGATTCCAAAGGAGGAAACAATGATCTAACATTTAACAAGTCTATAAAACAACTGTATTGGCTTTTAGGTTGACTGAACTCCCACCAAGATGTCCTGCCAGCAAACCCAGCAGCTGTGCCAGCCTCTTTTCAAAGGGCTCACTACCAAGTGCCCCCCAAAGTGTCCCCCTAAGGGACCTCCTAAGGTGCCCTGTTCAAGTCTCTTCCTGCTGTGGGCCTAGCTCTGGAGCTGCTGTGGTCTCACTGACGATGGCATCAGGGCTCCAGCTATTGCTTTGGGGCTGCTGCTACCAGGACTTTGAGCATCACCTGAGACACTGAAACACCAACGACCTGCACCCGTCTCATGCGTCTCGCTCATCAGTGCCTTTCATCCTTTCAAGAGCGCTTGGCTCGGAGCATTGCTACACCTGAGCTGTGTCTCAGAGGCAGCCATTGGCACAATGACTTGGGGCTGGGCTCAAAATTTACTCGCCTGAAGTTTGGATGTGATTGCTCTGAACAAGTTGCTTTGCCACAATAAATATTTTCAAGTTTCCTTGCTTCTATTTTTAAATATTTTATGTTTCCATCTACTTACCAATTCCCACTTCTTCTTCCTGAATACATTGCTAAGGTTCCTAACTTTTGATGAATAGAAGAAAAATCAACCTTCCAACATAAAGAAATTGACTTTTAAAAATACATAAATGCTTTGTTTTAATAAATAAAATAAGACAAAATAAATAACCTAAAATATGGACACACTGTTGAAATAAATAAATTAAGGCTATAATGGTGTATCAGGGAAAATATTACTATAATATGTTCAAAATATTCCTTGAAATAATTGTCTTTTAAGTGACTCTGAAAGAAAATGTCCTTGCAAATTAAAAGACATTGTTTCCCAAATGCTCTCATGATAAAATATGAGATAAATCTATAATTTTGTGCTCAGTCTCTGTGGCTGAGCTAGCTGTTATATAAAAGAGGATTTCTGCAGAGGAATGCCATGGTTTCCCTGAGTCCAAATGAAGGAAGCATATTATCCCCTGCTCTGATTCTTTGTTCTTTCTCATGCACAGGTAAAGCTAATTGAATTAAGCCCTCTTGACATCCACACATGAAAACAGAAGCCCATTTCCAAATGTGCAGTGATCCGGAAAGGATGCCTATGTGGTTCTTCCTTGTCTTTTTCACTCCTATAGCCTCGGGGTGGGGATGTCTCAAAGACACTCAGTTTACAGTTTCTCCAGCCTACAGACCCTTCTGGCTGATGTGGTGGAGAGCTATTAAGCAATCTTAGTATCCACCTCTGTTGGACCTCCAGAATAGTCAATCAGGAAAGGCCTTGAGGAATAAGGTTAGGTCTCAACGGGAATTCCTAGCAACACTTGAAAACCTGCAGTGGGATAGTTCCACCCACCTGAATGCCTATACAGGTGTTCCTCAACTTACAATGGGTTTATATCCAGATAAACCTATGGCGAGTTGAAAATATCCTAAGCAAAAACACATTTAAAATAACGAACCTACCAAACATCAAAGCTTAGCCTAGCCTTCCTTAAACAGGCTCAGAACACTTACATTAGCCAACAGTTGAGCAAGATCATCTGGCAACAGCGTATACCATAGAGTATTGACTGTTTACTCTTGCAACCCCATGGCTGACTGGGAGCTGCAGCAGCATGCCAAGCATCAACACAGACATAGGATGTATTGCTAGCTTTGGAAAATATTAAAATTCAAAATCCCAAGTATAATTTCTACCGAAATAATAAAGTTGAAAAATCCTAAGTTCAACTGTCGTAAGTTGAGAACCATTTAGAATTAGTGATTATATATTTTCTTTTATTTGTCAAGCTTCTGTCTCTACATTGAAACATAGTCACAGTGGGCAGAGATTATATTTCTTTCATATCATGTTGTATCTCCAGAGTTGACCACATAGTCAACAATACTTGTTGAATGTATGTGAGAGTGAATTAATGAACTCTGATTTTTGAACTTACTAATGGAGGACAGTCCAGGAAATCCTCAAATTGTTTTCTCTTTAGAGATGTTCTTTTTTTTTTTTTTTTTTTTTTTTTAATTCACCTGATCATATCTTTCTCTCATTTACCCTTGTAAGACCTGCTTAATAATTACCTAATTTGCTTAGCACAGAATCTTTGGAAATAGTTCCTTGCTCCGGGAAATCCCAAGGCATATATATGCAGTGATTGCAATTATAATATTTAATGTGACCTATTCATCTAACTGAAATTCTTCTAATTCCAGTGATTAAGAAGATAGAAATACTGGATATAAATGGACATAGGCAGTGAGGGTGTTGGGGTGTGTGTGTGTAGCGATCATATGTAATTAACATAGTTTTATCCCATGATAGTCTATAAAGAGTGCTGTCTGGGTCATGAAAAATGATGGGCTCTGTCTTGGTTTTTATTGGGAAGTAAGTGCATAGGCATAGATGTTGCATAAAACTAGGAGGACTGGAGAGACGGAGCACAGCATTCGGCTGGGGAAGTCCTTGGTCTTTGCCTTTTGCACTTTGGTGCCACAGAGGTATAGTCTTTACAGCACAGACAAGGCTGCTGACACTGCACAGTAACTGGAGCTCTGGGAGCTGATGAAGCTGGAGCTGCTTCCCATGCAGGGATCAGTCACACAAGAAGAACCGGAGATGAACATGGGCTGTGCACTGGAGCGGCACTGTGGAGGGCCCTTGATGATGATGTTGGCATTGATGATGATGTTTTGTCAAAGTATCTGAGTTTGAAAGTGAATTGAATAATAAGTCAGATAAATTAGATCCAGGAAGGGAATAATTTTGCCCTTTTAAACCTATTCATGGTGTGCTGGCAGACAGTTTATACAATGCATTAGTATCTAATTAGTACCTGTGAAGAAACATATTACTCCAAGTTAAAAGTGTTAGAAGCAACATTCCTGAAAACAGAACTAATGCTAAATCAATGTCAATTTCTGTCTCTCAATTCATTTCATATCTACATACCCCATTCCTACCTACTGTATTTCATGAGCTTTAAGAGGCTATCAGTTGTAAGGTGCACCCTTATTTCATGCACCATAAAGAAAGAGAAAAATGTTGCAAATTCAACTATTACATGCCACCAATCATATGTTATATGCTGATTTAAGGACTGTTAACAAATGTAAGAAGAGTGTATCATGGAATTGATGAATTAAGATAAGTATAAAACCAATCTTCTTTAGGTCATATAAATATGTATGTAAATACTAGATGGGCCAATTCTTGCTTTGCCCAGAATACCCCTCTGCTGCCCTGCTCCCTATCACGGGGCCCTCTTCTCCTCTCATATTCCATACTCCCACTGTTGCTCTTTAGGCTCCCATATGGGTCTGTCAAGAGCCAGTTCGATGGCCCCCAGTGGTAAACTCACCAGGGCAACCAGCTAAGGAAAATGGCAGGTCCCAGATGTGGCGAAACAGATGCGGGGCAGTATTAGAACATCTCTTATAAGCTATGCTAATATTAAGATCTGAAATGAGTCCCAGTTCTAGCAGGACCATGACACACGAATTCTGGAGTTCATGCCCCTCTAATGTCTATCAGCCAAATGTGACTTCAGCAAGGAGCCATTCTGGACCTGGGTTCTGAAGCCCCACTTTCCTGTGGAATCATTTCTTGTTAAAAATTAGGGGATAAAATTGTCCAGAACTTAAAATTTAGCCAAAAAGTGATTTCTGATCAGTCTTTTAAAGTTTTACTTCTTCCTACTAACTAACAACCTTGCCTAAGATTTATGGGGACCCTCTAGGTTTATTTTTTTAAATTGGTGGGGTGATTTTACTTACTATATTTGGTGTCGATTAAGGCCCAGACTCTGTAAAGCTAGACTGGACTTAACAGAAGATTTATAACCTCATGGTTTCATTGCCTTTTAAAAGTATAACCAGTATGTATCTAAATTTGCAATCTTGTTTTAGAAGTTTTTCCTCTGACTGTATATACTTTGTTATCTCCAATTCTTTGAACCAGCATTACTATCATGCTGGTTCCCTTACTAACAAGTGAAACAAATCTTTGATATATGTCTGTAATATATTAACATATATAAACATGCTTTTAACTTTTTGGAAATTATAGTTAAATAAACTCTTATCTCCACACTTACTCTTTCGGGAGTGAAAACAGGTCCAACCAGACAGTGCCAGACAGTATCAACAAGAAGATCAAAAGGGCTACAAAGATATAGTAAAGGGAAAATTTGGATTAGTGAATCTATTAAATAAGGTGAGCTACATCAAGATACATGTAAGGCTTTTTCTTGTACTGTGGCTAAAATAAAGTTCCAGCATTTCCGGGGGAATAATTTTTTGGATTATATGGAGTTTAAGTTCCCAGGGAGACAAATCAAGGAACTACATGGAGATACCAGCCTGCAGGATACTGACTTTCTAGATGAGGTGAACTTCAGATGAAATGTCTGAAATCACCACCAGGATGTTCTTCTCATGACACCTATGTGCTCGTTTATGAGGTCTTGCAATCATGCATTGATCCTGCCAACATTCATGTGGCAATGGGTTGGCTGGTCCCTTCGGGAACATGGGCAACTTAACACAGGTTCTCCTGGAGCAGAGGCATCACATATGATGGTGTGAGAACTGTGGAGACAGAAGCAAGAATACTTGCAGGCAGGTGTTTCTTCGCTGACTTGTGAACCAATTCTCAACATTTTCTGAGTTATAAACAGACAAAGGGGATACGTTAAAGAGCTGCTTATATCCCATTTCTGGTTTCCCAGGGGATCGGATCCCATTAGTTCTTCCATTGCTCATTCAGCCACTCAGTCCAGATGCTCATGTATGTGCATGTTCATTTCACCTGCACTTTTATATGAATACAACATACACACATACAGTGCGCATGCACATGTGCACACACACACACACAAACATAGGTTTGCCCCCCCTACTTCCTCACTTACAACATTGTTACAAGTATCTTTGTCAAAGAGTATGAGGAAGCTGAGGGTGATATCACCATGAAGACAGTGGAATGAACTAACGTGTTCGAATCATATTGGGAAATAGTGACTCAGGAGGTTCAGTCCCCAGACGTCATCTCCTTTGGTGCCCATGTTTGTCTGCAGTCATCTTCAAAAAGGCCACTAAATTCTACAGTCCTTGAGGTCATGGGCTACTTATTATTCACCTCTATATCCCTGTGTCTGGACATACGTGCTCCAAGAATGTTGTAGGCTTTCAAGGAATGCCTTTTGAATACACTGCTCTGGTCACACTGTTGACTTACTTTATCCTTCAGGTAAAAGCTGTCTGAGAGCAGGAATCAGATCTGGTAATAGGACTGGATAACTAGAATAGAATCCCTCCGTTAGAAGTTGACAATGGGAATAGAATCCCTCAGTTAGAAGCTAACTATTGTGTTAATGACACATAAGACCTGGGCAAGTACCCAATACATGGCATTAGTTTTCTTTGAAACACATATTTATTAAGGGCCTATCAGGCACATAGTGTCCTATCAAACTTTTTCTTATTTCTCACTTAATATTAAAAACAGCTCAGTGAGATAGGTATACCTGGTTTATAACGGCCATTACATATGAGAACTGATACTCATAGTGAGTATCATAGTGACACTCTAGCAATTGTTAATAATTGTTCTAGCTGCTTCTATAGACTACCCAGTTAGCATATGCAAGTTTCCTGATTCCAGTAATGGATTCAATACAATTCCTTCGACTAAAGGAAACATTTAGATTTTAGAGGGGAATTGTTTATTCTCAATCATTCTCCTTGCTCTAGACCACAGAATCAACTCAGATTTAATACAGTGAATGGCTTGTCATGGTGAATCGGAGGAAAAGCAGAAACTCAGAGGCCAGGAGGAAGGGCTAAGAGCCTAGGCAAGGGAGGGATGCCTAGAAAGAGCCAAGGCTGTAGAAGCCTCCTGGGATGGCTGGATCCACAGCAGAACATGGAAGAGAAACTGCTCAGGGTGGAGGGAATTGTAATGGAACATTTCCACAAGGTCAGAGAAAGCTGTGGCTCAGAACTGATGTTTCCTCAGTGGACATGCATAAAAAGATGCAACCAACAGAGCCATATCCAGGCATGTGTGCCTTGGGTTCCCTAAGTTAACTCTTTAGGGTTCCCACCTGGTGGAGGCTCTGACTGGCTAAAGCCTCCCTAGACTCTAGCCCCAGAGAGGAGTCCTGGAAGCTCCTGAGGCCTCTTTGGATTGCAGGGATTGGGAGGCAGGAGAATGTCAGGAATGACCCAGCATGTGCCTGGTTGTGCAAGAGCCACCTCCTGCTCTTCCCAGAGTCAAGCCTGGGCCCTATAAAAGACACATCCAGCTTCAGCACCTCATCTGCTCTGACTCCCCAGGGACGTGTCTGTGCTCCTGCGTGTGACCAGGGTGAGTGGCAACCTGGGATACCAGAGAGGTATGAGCAAGGCAGAGGGATGGGGAGGATGGAGGTAGGCTGGAGAAAGAGAGTTGTGTGCTTGTGTTCTGCCATGCTGAGCAGGAATAGGACTCAGTTTGCCTCAAATCTCTAGAAGCTCTGGGACTTGCTGGAGCTCATATCGAAGGGAATAGCTAACTCTGCCCATCTTTTCCAACTCTGTCTTCAATGACTTCATGTTCGCCATCTTGGGCAGATTTGCACCATGGAAATTGTCAACTGCTTCAGGCCAGGCCCTTTTACCTGGAGTTTTCATGGCTAAACATTTTCCAGAGGATCCCTGGTGTGTCTGCAACACCCACCTGGGTGCTGGGGCTTGTACTAAGAGAACAGGTACTTCGTGGAGCTGTGAATACTCTATTCAGGCTTGTGAGGACAGAGCAATCCCAGTTTCCCCATGAAAGGAAGAATAAGAAGCTCATTCTGTTGATATTTAAAATCTATGTACTTTTATCTGGAGGAAAGATTCAAGTTGTTTCTTTCAGGTTACTGATGGGATTGTATGATCTAAGTATCATTTTTCTTCATCCATGCATTGATTTTAGAAGAGGTATACTTATGACCTTTGGTTTGAAATATTTAAAGAGTTTTATTATTTTAGGTTGACTACACTCCCGCCAGCATGTCTTGCCAGCAAAACCAGCAGCAGTGCCAGCCCCCTCCCAAGTGTCCTCCCAAGTGTACTCCAAAATGTCCACCTAAGTGTCCTCCCAAATGTCCACCCCAGTGCCCAGCTCCATGCTCCCCTGCAGTCTCTTCCTGCTGTGGTCCCAGCTCTGGGGGCTGCTGTGGTCCCAGCTCTGGGGGTTGCTGCAGTTCTGGGAGTGGTGGCTGCTGCGTGAGCCACCACAGGCCCCGTCTCTTCCACCGGCGCCGGCACCAGAGCCCAGATTGCTGTGAGAGTGAACCTTCTGGGGGCTCTGGCTGCTGCCACAGCTCTGGGAGCTGCTGCTGACCTGGTCTTCAGAGGAGCTCTTGGGACTGAATGGTCAAGAACATGCTACAGCCTGATGGGTACTCTTCCCACTTCCTCTCATTCCTTTCATGGGTCGTCAGAAACCGCAGAGACTCATGGGGCTTCCCTGGAAGAACTTCGTGCTTGATGGAGCACCCCAAATGGAAGCCTTCTCTTCCTCTTTTGCTTCATATTACAATAAAGCTCTGATTTCTGACTCGCTAAATATCTTGGTCATTCTCTTCCCTTCTGAGATTTCTAATGTCTTCCAAAGGTCAGAGCCTCAGAGAAATTCTCTTCATGAGGCAAGGACAGGACATGAGTAGCTGATACGTGAAAGGCTGCTCCGAGGAACTGATTACCCCAACTGGAGGATAGATGGAGATCCTAGAGGGTCACATCTGGTTATGGCAGCTTTGCCTTTCTCTCCACTAAGCCAGACACATGTTCTAATTCTCTGTCTATTCCAGACATTGGGAAGGTTGGGAACCTCTGCTGACTTGTTCTTCTCTAGTGAGAAGAACACACCTCTATGAAGCAAAACTTCCCTGCTGTTAGGATCAATAGTTGAATAAAATGCTTGAAACGAAAGTTGAGACCTCTCCTCCTGCAAAGTACAGCCCATGTTCAGTGAACTTCTGTCCTGGGAGGGTGACTGTGGTTAAGATCCGCCTTTTGACTTGCCCCTCAGACACCCAGTGTCTCTTCCTCTCAGTGTTAAGGGAAAAACGACACAGCAGGGGGAAATAAGGACTAGTGCTTCTTAGGTTCAGGCTGACAGGTGTCTACATGAAGATGATGGATTCAGTGCAGAGAAAATCTGACAGAGATGGAGTCTCTTATTAAGATGTTCATCTCCCTCCTCATCCTTACTGCTGCTAAGACAAACACCCAACTGTTTAACCAGTCTGAGATTCTGTACTCTATGCATTTTAAATCACCCTCTGCACTGAGTCAGTTTATTTGACTTGATGCTATTCATTATTTTTGCCAGTCTCATTATTAACTGAATTTTCAAGTCCCTGACCAGTAGTAATTTTGAGCTTCTAAAAATATGTACATTGGCCATTTCTACAAAATTTATAATATGATTTTAAATTTTCTTTTCAATTTCCAAGAGCTCTTGATACATCAAAGATATTAACCTTGATCTGTCTTTATTAAAACAGTTAATCATCAGATTTAATTGAATCTGTTTATAATAGCTTTTGCTATGCAAACATTTTTAGTTTTTATATACTCAAATATGACTTTCTTTGCTTTTAAAGCTTCAGGGTTCCTTGAGTTGGTTAAGAAGCTTTCCCCTGTCCTTAGTGTTTACATGTGAGCAGCAAAACAAATGAAAAAACCAAACAGTACAAAATGGAATGCCAAGCAGGGGACCTAAAGTTGCCTGGGGCAGTTGAAGACTGGCCTACAGAGAGGTGGACACTGGGTCTGCTTTCAGGGACCTCTGCCTTAAGTAAGAGCAACCTACCGGCCATTCCCTTCCCCAGTGGGCCTGCTATCTGGGCCTCCATGTGTTCCTTTCATGGTGAGCAACTTCCTTTCTCTATCTAACCCTCCATACACAGAATAATTTCCCATCTAACTGTTTTTTTTTTTTTTTTTTAAATTATACTTTAAGTTCTGGGATACATGTGCAGAACGTGCAGGTTTGTTACATAGGTATACATGTGCCATGGTGGTTTGCTGCACCCATCAACCTGTCAAGTACATTAGGTATTTCTGCTAATGCTATCCCTCCCCTAGCCCCCTACCCACTGACAGGCCCCGGTGTGTGATGTTCCCCTACATGTGTCCACGTGTTTTCATTTTTCGACTCCCACTTATGAGACACCTGGCGTCTGCAGTGTTTGGTTTTCTGCTCCTGTGTTAGTTTGCTGAGAATAATGGTTTCCAGATTCATCCATGTACCCCCAAAGGTCATGAACTCATCCTTTTTTATGGCTGCATAGTATTCCATGGTGTATATCTGCCTCATTTTCTTTATCCAGTCTAACATTTGTTTTTAGTTGCATCTTACCTTGTATTTGGCATGTGTGCAGGTGTGTTGTGTTCTGATGCTATCAGAGGAACACAAAATCATAGCAATTTAAAAAGGAAAGCAGGCTATTTCCACTCATATATGATGAAGTCAGAGGTCAGTAGTCCATGGCTGTTATGGTGGTTCCCTGGAGTCTTCAGAGATGGATACCCCTCTGTCTTGTCAATTCATTGTTAGCAGTTGTTTCCTGGGAGGCAGTTGGTGATATCAGGGTGGATGATGGAGCTCTGATCTGCAAGGCTGTGCTTCAAGTAGGAAGAAGGAGAATGGGTGGGTAAAGGCCCTGACCCCAGTAAAGTCTCATACCTGAGCTTTCCTAAAGTCCCAACAATTTCCTAAATCTCACTGGCTGCTTGTGCATAGAAGGGGAATGGAAAAGTGTAAATTTTGATATCTGGACATGGTTTGGTTCTGGCCAAAATTTAAAGATACAAGTTAAGAATGAAGGGGACATGTATATTGGGAACCATCCAATTAAGTAGTTTTCTATACAGTTTGACCTGCTGAGTAAAGACAGCTGGATTGCTGGTTATCCAGAAATAGTGACACAGACTCTGTGGTTACACTTCACTTACCTCTTAACACAAGCATTCAGGAGTGTCCCACCCACAGTTCACCTCCATGAGCTCTACTGTATGCACTGAGGCAAGCCTGCGTGGAAGGTTGATTAGGCAGGGGAATTCACTGCTTGCAGCTGAGGTCTGGAGTGTTGTAGGGAGCTCCCTGGAGACACAAGACCTGGCTTATGGACGCCTTGGGTAGGCTCAGAGTTACTTCTGCCTGTCTCCCCACCTCTAATCGATCAATCATCCAGCTGTGGGCCAAGGACCAGGGGTCTGGATCATCTCTCAGAGGCAGAAAGAGGGTGAGACTCTGAGAAGAAGTGTGCAAGAAGAAAACGTATTTGGTGTTATGGCTGCATCTCTTTCAAAGATATCTAGAATTGGAGGGTGACAGATGATTAACTCTGAGTTGGGTTATCTGAAATATGACCCAAGTGAAGAGAGTCAACAGTAACCAGAACACATTGTGAAAAGGAGAAGGTGGATGGATTGTCACCTGGGCCAGAATACCCAGAGAGCACTTTCACCTTCACATCAAGTGAAAATTCTACCTGGTCACCCTCTTGTGTCCCCAGAGGGTCAGCCCAAGAAGAGGGAAGAGTAGAAAAGTAGTTGTGGGCCAGGATGGATTCTTGAGTGGGTGGTTATTTCAACTCGGACCCTGTGAGATTCACAGCAGTGCCCTAGAGCTGCGGCGCTGCTCTCTCACAGACTCCCAGGCTCTGTCGCTGCTGCTGCAGCAGCTCTGCAGTTAAAGTCAGCTGGCTCTGTGGTGCCTGTGCTAACTCTAGGAGCAGCTTCTCCCGGAGCAGGACCAACAGTATCTCCAGTGCTAAGAAAAACTTGAGACTGCGGGATGAGCATATTGGAAGGCTCTTGGGAGGGAGCCTGTTACTAGCTCAGTTTTCAGGATATCTCAACAGGAGTTACGCTCAGAGTGAATTCAGCAGTAGACCACATGTGTAAACCTAGAATAAGGATATTTTTCTTTTTCTAAACAATTCTCCCTCTGCTTCTAATTAATTGGCAAAACTATTAATATTCAGAAAGACATTCTCCGTGTTACCATTTCATGGTTGCTCTTTGGGCTTGCTAGGTCAGATTTCAATCCTAGTCAACTCCCATGCTGGTTGCATTGCTGCAGCTGCACACCTAATTCAGAACTCTGTACGGTAATTGTAGAATTAGGTAATTCTAAACTTTTGTACTTGTTATAAGATATGTACTCTTATAAATGTTTTATGTGTAACTCAACCAAAGGATCAATTAATTCACACAATATTGCTATTAGGTCATTACAGTTATTTTCCACACTTCATAGATGAGAAAACAGAGGCACAGACAATTTGAGAACATTTCTAAGGTTATAAAGCAAGCACCTGGTACTCAGAATCTAACTCTAGGTTATATAGCTACTTAGTCTGTGATCTGAACCAGTTCTCTGGAGTTAAACTGGAAAGGCCTGCATTAATTACCATGCATGAAATTCAAACAGCTTATGGTGAGATCTTCTCAACAAGCTAGACTTAAAGCAGCTATCCCCTAATTTTCTTGCCTGATATACTAAGGTTTCTGGGCTAGTTCCCATACTGCACAAAAGAAATCTCGATTTCTCATACCCTTCTCTTCACCCATGTCCCTCTGTCCTTTCTGAAGAATATAGTCACAATGGGCAGAGATTATATTCCTTTCATATCACGTTGTATCTCCAGAGTTTGCCACGTAGTCAACAATACTTGCTGAGTGCATGTGAGAGTGATTTTTGAATTCTGAATCTTGAACTTACTAATGGAAGACAGTCCAAGAAAATCCTCCATTTTTTTTTCTCTTTAGTGATGTTCTGTTCTTTTAATTCACCTGTTCATATCCTTCTCCCATTTACTCTCGTAAAGCTGCTTAATGTTTACCTAATTTGCTGAGTACTGGATCTTTAAAAACAGTTCCTTGCTCCAGGGAATCCCAAGGCATGGATAGGCAGTGATTGCAATTATAATATTTAATTAATGTAACCTACTCATGTAACACTACAATTTTTCTAATTCTAGTGCTTAAAATGATATAAATGCTGGATACAAACGGGCATAGGCAGTGTGGGCACTGCTGTGTGTGTGTGTGTAGTGATCATATGTAATTAACATAGTTTTATCCCATGGTGGCCTATAAATAGTGCTGTCTGGGTCATGAAAAATGATAAGTGCTGTCTTTGTTCTGATTGGGAAGTAAGTGCATAGATACTGCATAAGAGAGAGGTTACGTGGACAATGAGTTTGCCAGGGACTTGGTATGAGAGAGAGATTTAGAAAGCATAGTTATAAATAATCTGGAAGATTCATCCCACCAAACAAAATAATTGGCTATCTGGGACAGACAGATGGCCTGACATTGTGTGTATGTGTGTGTGTGTGCGTGTGTGTGTGTGTGTATGGTACTGTATCTAAGCTGTGTGTAAATTTGTTCTCAGAAACCTGTTGACATTATACTAAAGTTCTCGAAATTTTTTTTGGTTAAATTTTCTGAACTTTATTCCCAGCTGTGTGAAGTTGGGCTATTTGCTTAGCTCTAGGAGCCTTTGTTTTCTCATTAGTATAGTGGGGATATTAATACTACCTACATCACAGGATCGGTATGAGGAGTAAATGAGATAATGTGTATAAAACAAATAAGAGCTAGAACAAAACAGGTGGTCAATAAGCTTCAGTTAATATATTACATTCTGTTATTTTTATCATTTGTACAGACATGTGTGTGTATATATGTATATATACATATGGAGGCAGGGAAGGAGAACTGTATTAGTTAGGGATTTCCAGAGAAATAGAAGAGACAGAGGGAGAAATTTATTTTAGGAAATTGGCTAATGTGATGACTGTGGGGGCTGGCAAGTCTGAAATCTTGCCAGACCCCACAGTCATCGCGTGATGATTGCGGTGATCATGCAGGCCTGCAGGCTGGAAATTCAGGTAACAGTTGATGTTGCAGCCTTGAGTCTAAATTCTGCAAGGCAGTAGTCTGGAAACAGGCAGAGTTTCTATATGGCAGTGTTGATGATAATTTCTTCTTTGGAAACCTCAGTCTCAGCTATTAAAGGCTTCTGCTGATTGGATGAGGCTCACATCAGGAAAGATAATCAGCCTACTCAGTCTACTGATTAAATATGTACAAAGCAACATCTGGACTGGTGTTTCATCAACGACTGGATATCATAGAATAGCCTAGGCAAAATTAACCATCACAGAGACTGAGAGGATACATGGAAGTCATTAGAGACACGATCCAAGAGACTGCAGAGGGTCAACAGTGACCAGGACACACTAGGAACATGAAATGATGGTTTTATTTTCACTTAGGATAAAGGCAAATTTCTGGACAGACCTTTGGAAAATATTGGGAAAACAGAATCTTCCACCTGGCAACCCCAGGAGTCTCAGCAAGGCTGTGGTGTTAGGAGGACTGAAGAGAGGGAGTGCAGCATGTGACTGGGGAGGCCCTTGGCCTTTGCACTTTGGTTTCACAGAGGTATAGTCAGCACAGCACAGACAAGGCTGCTGACACTGCACAGTAGCTGGAGCTCTGGGAGCTGATGAAGCTGGAGCTGCTTCCCATGCAGGATCAGTCACACAAGAAGAACTGGAGTTGAACATGGGCTGTGCACTGGAGTGGCATTGTGGAGGGCCCTTTAAAGACATTAGCATTGCCGGTGGTGTTTTGGTAAGGTTTCTGAGTTTGAAAATGAATTGAATAATAAGTCAGATAAATTAGAGCCAACATGGGCACAATTTTGCCCTTTTAAACCTATTCATGGTGTACTGGCAGACAGTTTATAAAATACATTAGTATCTAATAGTACCTATGAAGAAACATATAACTCCAAGTTAAAAGTGTTAGAAGTGACATTTCTGAAAACAGAACTAATGCTAAATCAATGTCTATTTCTGTCTCTCATCATTTCATTTCATATCTACATACCCATTTCCTACCTACTGTATTTCATGAGCATAAAGAGGCTATCAGCTGTAAGGGGCACCCTTATTTCATGCACCATAAAAAATTTAAAAAATGTTGCAAATTCAACTATTACATGCCACCAGTCATATGTTATATGCTGATTTAAGGGCTGTTAACAAAGGTAAGAAGAGTGTATCATGGAATTGATGAATTAAGATAAGTATAAAATCCATCCTTTTTAGGTCATATAAACATGTATGTACAAACCAGACAGGCCAATTCTTGCTTTGCCCAGAATATCCCTCTGCTGTACTCCTCCCTGTCGCTGGGCCCTCTTCTCCCTTCATATTCCACACTCCCAGTGTCACTCTTTAGACTCCCATATGGTTCTGCTGAGAGCCAGTTTGATGGCTCCCAGGGGTAAACTCACCCTGGTAACCATGCAAGGAAAATGGCAGGTCCCAGATGAGGCAAAACAGATGTGGGACAGTGTTAGGACATTCTCTTATCAGCTACGCTAATACCAAGATATGAAGTGAGTCCCCCCTCTAGCAGGACCACGACACGTGAATTCTCCAGCAACTCTCTGCCTGGAATCCATGCCCCTCTGATGTCATATCAGCCAATATGACTTCAGCAAGAAGTTATTCTGGACCTGGGTTTTGAAGTCCCAATTTTCTGTGGAACCATCTCTTGTTAGGAAATTGGGGGTTAAACTTATCCAAAACTTAAGATTAAGCAAAAAAGTGATTTCTGATTAGTCTTTTAAATTTTTACTTCTTCCTAGTAAATAACAACCTTGCCTAAGGTTTATATGACTCTCTAGGTTTTTTTAAAAAATGGTGGCATGATTTTACTTAATATATTTGGTATTGATTAAGGCCCAGACACTATAAAGCTAGATTTAACTTATAGAAGATTTATAAGTTGAAAATCATTTTGTGTGCTCTAGAAAATGTAAACTAATTGTTTCATTGCCCTTGAAAACTTTAACCAGTTTTGTATCTAAATTTGCAACCTTGTTCCAGAATTTTTTTCACTGAATGTATATACTTTCGTCTTTCCTATTCTTTGAACCAGCATTACCATCATGCGGATTCTCTTATTAACGAGTGAAACAAATCTTTACTATATGCCTGCTATATATTTATATGAGTCATGCTTTTAACTTTTTGGAAATTACAATTCAATAAACCTTTATCTCCACACATACCCTTTCAGGAGTGGAAACTGTGCCAAAATCAGACACTGCCAGACAGTATTGACAAGAAGATGAAAAGGGCTACAAAGATATAGTAAAGGGAAAATTTGGGTTAGTGAATCTATTAAATAAGGTGAGATACTTCAAGGGACATGGTAAGACTTTTTATTGTACTGTGGCTAAAATAAAGTTCCAGCATTTGGTGGGGGATAATTTTCCGGAATATGTGGAGCTTAAGCTCCCAGAGAGACAATTCAAGGAGCTAGTTGGAAATACCAGCTTTCAGGAGACTGACTTTTCAGATGAGGTGAACTTCAGATGAAATGTCTGGAATCAATCCCGGGTCATTCTTCTCATGTCACCTACGTACTCATTCATGTGGTCCCGCAATCATGCCTTGATCCTGCCAACATTCACGAGACAATTAAGTGTTTGGCTGGTCCCTGAGGGAATATGCACAATGTGACATGGGGTCTCCTGGCTCAGAGGGATCACCTATGATGGTGTGAGGACTGTGGAAACAGAAGCGAGAATACATGCAGGCAGGTGTTTCTCCACTGACTTCTGAACCAATTCTCAACATTTTCTCAGATATAAAGGGACAAAGGCGACATATTAAAGAGCTGCTTATCTCCCAATTCTGGTTTCCCAGGGGATCAGATCCCATTAGTTCTTCCATCGCTTACTCAACCATTCAATCCAGATGCTCATGTATGTGCATGTTCATTTCACCTACATTTTTATATAAATACAGCATACACACATACAGTGCACGCGTGCACACACACACACACGCACACACACAAGCTTGCCTCCCCCACATCCTTACTTACAACATTGTTACAAGTATCTTTGTCAAAGAGTATGAGGAAGCTGAGGGTGATATCACCATGAAGACAGTGGAATGAACTAACATGTTCTAATCACATTGGGAAATAGTGACTCAGGAGGTTCAGTCCCCAGACGTCATCTCCTTTGGTGCCCATTTGTCTGCAGTCATCTTCAAAAAGGCCACTAAATTCTGCAGTCCTTGAGGTCATGGGCTACTTATTATTCACCTCTATATCCCTGTGTCTGGACATACGTGCTCCAAGAATGTTGTAGGCTTTCAAGGAATGCCTTTTGAATACACTGCACTGGTCACACTGTTGACTTACTTTATCCTTCAGGTAAAAGCTGTCTGAGAGCAGGAATCAGATCTGATAATAGGACTGGATAACTAGAATAGAATCCCTCCGTTAGAAACTGACAATGGGAAACTGGGCTTTCTCTGCATCCTCCCCTCCCCCTCTAAGTAGGCATTAAGTAATGTGAAGGCGCAGTCTGTTTTTCTGTTTTAATCAGAGGTGTGAATATCGATCTTTTTCAATTTTAATTTTAACATCTTTATTGAGACGTAATTCACATATTGCATAGTTCATTTGTTTAAAGTGTAAATTCAGTGGTTTTCAGTATATTCATAGAGTTGGACAATCACCACCATCATTTTAGAACATTTTCATTACTCCACAAAGAAAACCTGTATCCATTGGCAGTAATTTCCCAATTTCTCCCAACCCGCTAAAGCTCCTGGAAGATGCTGATATTTCTTAGAGGACAGGCATAAATATAAAAGGAGATACAGTGAAGAGAATCTTGTCCAGGCTCTCGTTCCTCAGATGCCCTAAGTCAGCTCTTCAGGGGGCCAGCCTGGGAGAGGCTGTAACTGGCTAAAGCCTCATCTCCTTTCTACTTTCACAGATTTGCCTACTCTACACATTTCATATAAATAACATCATACAATGTGCAGTCTTTTTTTTTTTTTTTTGAGACGGAGTCTTGCTCCGTTGCCCAGGCTGGAGTGCAGTGGCCGGATCTCAGCTCACTGCAAGCTCCGTCTCCCGGGTTTACGCCATTCTCCTGCCTCAGCCTCCCGAGTAGCTGGGACTACAGGCGCCCGCCACCTTGCTCGGCTATATTTTTGTATTTTTTAGTAGAGACGGGGTTTCACCGTATTAGCCAGGATAGTCTCGATCTCCTGACCTCGTGATCCGCCCGTCTCGGCCTCCCAAAGTGCTGGGATTACAGGCTTGAGCCACCGTGCCCGGCCGTCAATGTGCAGTCTTTTGTGACTGGCTTCTTTCACTTAGTGTAATGTTTTCAAGGTTCACCCTCAATATATCTGTTTAAAATAAATGAATAAATGAATGGGTAACTCTGTCTAGTGCAACCCAGAATCAGAACTCTGAATAACCGACCCCTGGCTGACCCTCTACTTCCTGGTAGGAAAAGAGTTCCCTCTCCATAGGAGCCCCAAGAAAAGATGTCTACTTCCTAAGAGAGGTTTCGAATAATCTAAGTTTCTGGTTGAGTTAAGCTCTTGGAGGGTAAGGGCTCTATACAGACAATTAATGACACATAAGACCTGGGCAAGTACCCAACACATGGCTTTAGTTTTTCTTTTAAACATATATTTATTAAGGGTCTATCAGGCACAAAGTGTCATACTTAGTTCTTTCTTACTTCTCACTTTATATTACAACCTGCTCAGTGAGATAGGTATATCTGGTTTATAATGGGCATTACATATGAGAAGTGATACTCATAGTGAGTATCATAATAATACTCTAGCAATTACTGATAATTGTTCCAGCAACTTCCAGAGATTACCCATTTATCACATGCAGGTTTTCTGATTCCAGTAGCAGATTCAATACAATTCCTCCGACTGAAGGAAATGTTTAGATTTTAGAGGGAATTGTTTATTCTCAATCATTCTCCTTGCTCTAGGTGACGGAATCAATTCAGATTTAACCCACTGAATCTGCTTGCCATGGTGAGCCGGAGGAAAAGCAGAAACCCAGAGGCCAGGAGGAAGGGCTGAGAGCCTAGGCAAGGGAGGGATGCCTAGAAAGAGCCAAGGCTGTAGAAGCCCCCTGGGATGGCTGGATCTACAACAGAACATGGAAAAGAAACTGCTCAGGGTGGAGGGAGTCATAATGGAACATTTCCACAAGTTCAAGGAAAGCTGTGGCTCAGAACTGATATTTCCTCAGAGGAAATGCATTAAGAAAATGCAGGGAACAGAATCTTGTCCAGGTGTGGGTCACTTGGGTACCCTAACTTAACTCGTTAGGGCTCCCACCTGGTGAAGTCTGTGACTGGCTAAAGCCTCTCTAGACCCCAGCTCCAGAGAGGAGTCCTGGAAGCTCCTGAGGCCTCTTTGGATTGCAGGGACTGGGAGGCAGAAGAATGTCAGGAATGACCCAGCACGTGCCTGGTTGTGCAAGAGCCACCTTCTGCTCTTCCCAGAGTCAAGCCTGGGCCCTATAAAAGACACATCCAGCTTCAGCACCTCATCTGCTCTGACTCCCCAGGGACGTGTCTGTGCTCCTGCGTGTGACCAGGGTGAGTGGCAACCTGGGATACCAGAGAGGTATGAGCAGGGCAGAGGGATGGGGAGGATGGAGGTAGGCTGGAGTAAGAGAGTTGTGTGCTTGTGTTCTGCCATACTGAGCAGGAATAGGACTCAGTCTGCCTTGAATCTACTGAGGCTCTGAGGCCTACTGGAGCTCATTTAGGTGGGAAAAGCTAACTGTGCACATCTTTTCCAATTTTGTGCTCAGTGACTTCACATTGGTAACTTCAAAACTGCCATGTTGGGTATATTTCCACCATGGAAACTGGCAAATACTTCAAGCCAGGCCCTTTTATCTGGAGGTTTCATTGTGAAATATTTTCCAGAGGACCCCTTGGTGTATTCTGAAACACCCAGCTGGTCCTTAGGGCTTGTATTAAGGAAATAGGTACTTCAGGGAGCTGTGAATACTGTACTCAGGCTTGTGAGGACAGAGCAATCCCAGTTTCCCTTGAAAGGAAGAAGAAGAAGCTCATTCTGTTGATTTTTAATCTATGTACTTTTATCTGGAGGAAAGATTCAAGTCGTTTCTTTCAGGTTACTGATGTGACTGTATGATCTAAATATCATTCTTCTGCTACACATGCATTGATTTTAGAGGAGGTATACTTACGACCTTTGGTTTGAAATATTTAAAGAGTTTCATTACTATCTTTTAGGTTGACTAAACTCCTGCCAGCATGTCTTGCCAGCAAAACCAGCAGCAGTGCCAGCCCCCTCCCACGTGTCCTCCTAAGTGTACCCCAAAATGTCCACCTAAGTGTCCCCCCAAATGCCCACCCCAGTGCCCAGCTCCATGCTCCCCTGCAGTCTCTTCCTGCTGTGGTCCCAGCTCTGGAGGCTGCTGTGGTCCCAGCTCTGGGGGCTGCTGCAGCTCTGGGAGTGGTGGCTGCTGCCTGAGTCACCACAGGCCCCGTCTCTTCCACCGGCGTCGGCACCAGAGCCCAGATTGCTGTGAGAGTGAACCTTCTGGGGGCTCTGGCTGCTGCCACAGCTCTGGGGGCTGCTGCTGACCTGGTCTTCAGAGGAGCTCTTGGAACTGAATGGTCAAGAACCTGCTGCAGCCTGATGGATACGCTTTCTGCTTCCTCTCATTCCATTCATTGGTGTGCAGAGACCACAAAGACTCATGGGGTTTCCCTGCAATAACTTCGTGCTTGATGGAGGACCCCAATTGCAGTTTTCTTTTCCTCCTTTATCTCATGTTATAATAAAGCTCTGATTTCTGACTCGCTAAATGTCTCGGTCATTCTATTTTCTTCTGAGATTTGTAATGTCCTCCAAAGGACAGGGCCTCAGAGATAATAAATAGAAAAAATGTGGAAGAGTTACTTAGAAAATACAAAGAATATAAGGAATATAAGAATACAAAGAATACAAGACACTGTAAGAAAGAAAAGACCTTTCCTCCAGAGAAATTTTCTTCATGAGGCAAGGAGAAGACATGAGTAGGTGATACATGAAAAGCTGCTCCGAGGAACTGATTCCCCCAAAGGCAGGGTGGATGGAGCTCCAAGAGGGTCAACTCTGGCTATGGCAGCTTTGCCTTTCTCTCCACTAAGCCAGACACATGTTCTAATTTTCTGTCTATTCCAGACGTTGGGAAGGTTGGGAAGCTCTGCAGACTTGTTCTTCTCTAGGGAGAAGAACACATTTAAATGAAGAAATACTTACCTGCTCTTAGAATCAATAGTTGGTAAAATGCTTGAAACGGATGTTGAGACCCTTCCTCCTGTTAAGTATAGTCCGTGGTCACTGAACTCCTTTTCAGGGAGGGTGAGTCTGGTGAAGATCAGCCTTTTGACTTGCTGCCTTGGATACCTGGCTTCAGTTCCTCTCAGTGTTAGATCTGAGCCCCAGGATGCTGTCCTGCCACTTGGCCCACGTGCTGGGCAGGGGAGTGATGAGTAATGGAGATAATAAATAGAAAAAACATGGAAGAGTTACTTAGAAAATACAAAGAATATAAGGAATATAAGAATACAAGACACTGTACAAAAGAAAAGACCTTTCCTCCTTCAATACTTATCTTCTTTGCCAAGCCACCCTCAGATGTGAGGGGGGAGAAGTGCCAGGATGGGTGGGGCATCTTAATTATTAATAGAGGAAGGGGAGGGAAGCAGGGACACAGCAGGGGAAATAAGGGCTAGTGTTTCTTAGGTTCAGGCTGACAGGTGTCTACATGAAGATAATGGACTCAGCAAAGATGGATTTTGACAGAGATGGAGTCTCTTATTAATATGTTTAGCTTCTTACTTACCCTTAGTGCCACTAAGACAAAAACCTGGCTGATTAACCAGTCGAGATTCTGTACTGACTGCATTTTAAATCACCCTCTGCACTGTCAGTTTATTTGACTTAATGTTCTTTATTATTTTGCCAGTCTCATTGTTAACCAATTTTCAAGTCCCTGACCAGTATTAATTTTGATCTTCCATAAATATGTACATGTGCCATTTCTACAACAATTGTAATAGGATTTTAAATTTTCTTTTCAATTTTCAAGAGCTCTTGATATATCATGGATATTAACCTTGATCTGTCTTTATTAAAATATTGAATACATCATAATTAATTGACTCTGTTTATAATAACTTTTGCCAAGGAAATATTTGTAGTTTATAAATACTCAAATATGACTTTCTTTGTTTTCATAGCTTCAGGGTTTCCTGAGTTGGTTAAGAAGTTTTCCCTTGTCCTTAGTGTTTACATGTCAGCAAACAAAACAAACAAAAAAACCCGAATAGTATAAAATGGAATTCCAAGCAAGAGACCTAAGGTTGCCTGGGGCAGGTGAAGGCTGGCCTGTGGAGGGGTGGACACCTGAATGTGCTTTCAGGGACCTCTGCCTTAAGTAAGAGCAACTCACCGGCCCTTCCCTTATCCAGTGGATCTGCTATCTGGGCCCCCATGTGCTCCTTTCGTGGTGAACATAATCCTTTCTTCATCCAAACTTCCATACACAGAATAATTTCCAATCTGACTATTGGTTTCTACTTGCATCTTATCTTATGTTTGGCATGTTTGCATGTGTGTCACAAAGTACGTTCTGCTACTATCACAGGAACTCAAAATCACAGCAATTTAAAAAGTAGAGCAGGCTATTTCCACTCACTTATGATGAAGTCAGAGGTCAGTAGTCCACGGCTGGTACGGTTGTTCCCTGGAGTCTTCAGAGATGGATACCTCTCTGTCTTGTCATTTCATTATTAGTGGTTGTTTCCTAGGAAACAGTTGGTGATCTCAGGATGCCTGATGGAGCTCTGATCTGCAACGCTGTACTTCAGGTCTGAAGAAAGAGAAAGGGTGGGTAAAAGGCCCTGACCCCAATACAGCCTTTTACCCGAGCTTTCCTAAAGCCCCAAGAACTTCCTAAATCTCACTGGCTGCTTGTATGTACAGAAGGGATACAGAAGTATAAATTTTGATATCTGGATGCAGTGTGGTTCTGGACAAAATTTAAAGATGTGAGTTAAGAATGAAGCGGAGCACGTATATCGCGCACACATCCAATCAAGTAGTTCTTGATATAGTTCGACCTGCTGAGTAAAGACAACTGGATTGCTGTGTTTCTGGAAATAGTGACACAGACTCTCTGGGTACACTTCTCTTACCTCTTAACACAACATTCAGGAACGTCCTGCCCACAGTCCTACCTTTATGGGCTCTGCTGTATGCACTGAGGCAAATCTGCATGGAAGGTTGATTAGGCAGGGGAATTCACTGCCTGCAGCTGAGGTCTGGAGTGCTGTGGGGAGCACCTTGGAGACAGGCACAAGACCTGGCTTATGGATGCCTGGCAGAGGCTCAGAGTTACTTCTGCCTGTCTCCCCACCTCTAATCCACCCATCACCCAGAAGTGGGCCAAAGATCAGGGGTCTGGATCATCTCTCAAGGGCAGGAAGAGGGTGAGGCTCTGAGAAGAAGTGTGCTGTGCAATCAGACACCATATTTGGTGTTATGACTGCATCTCTTTCAAAGGTATCTAGAGGGGGAGGGTGACAGATGATTAACTCTGGGTTATCTGAAATATGACCCAAGTGAGGAGAGTCAACAGTAACCAGAACACACTGTGAAAAGGAAAAGGTGGATGGATTGTCACCTGGGCCAGAATCCCCAGAGAGCACTTTCACCTCCACATGGAGTGAAAATTCTACCTGGTCACCCTCTTGAGTCCCCAGAGGTCAGCCCAGGAATACGGTAGAGTAGAAAAGGAGTTTTGGGCCAGGATGGATGCTTGTGTGTGTGGTTATCTCAACTCGGACCCTGTGAGATCCACAGCAGTGCCCGAGAGCTGTGGCGCTGCTCTCTCGCTGACTCTCCAGGCTCTGTTGCTGCTGCTGCAGCAGCTCTGCAGCCAAGGTCGGCGGACTGTGTTTTGCCTGTGCTAACTCCAGGAGCAGCTGCTCCCAGAGTAAGACCAAAACTACCCACAGTGCTAAGAAAAACTCGGGAGCCTGAGAGACAAGTATATTGGCCGGCTCTTGGAGGGACTCTTGCTGTCGCTGGCTCAGTTGACAGGATGTCTCAACCTGAATTCAGCTGGAAGTAAATTCAGCTGGAAAGAACACATGTGTAAACCTAGAATAAGGCTACTTTTCACTTTCTAAACAATTCTCCCTCTGCTTGTAAATAATTGACAAAATCATTAATATTCAGAAACACATTCCCCATGTTACCATTTCGTGGTTGCTCCTTGACCTTGCTAGGTGAGTTTTCAATCCTAGTCCACACCCACGCTGGTTGCATTGCTCCATCTTCACACCTAATTCAGAACTATGTACAGAAAGAGTAAAACTATGAAATTCTAAACTTTTGTACTTGTTATAAGATATGCACTCTTATAAGTGTTTTGGGTGTAACTCAACCAAAATAACAATTCACACAATATTGCTATTAGGAAATTACAGCTATTTTCCACACGTCATAGATGAAAAGACAGATGCACAGACAATTTTGGGCACATTTCTCAGGTTTTAAGGCAAGTAACTGGTTCTCAGAATCCAAATCTAGGTGATTTAACTACAGTGTGTGGTCTCAACCAGTTCTCTGGGGTTAAACTGGGAAGGCATGCACTATTTACTGCGTGTGAAATTCAAACAGCTTATGGTAAGTTTTTCTCAACAAGCTAGACTTAAAACAGCTATCCCTTCTTTTCTTGCCTGATATACTAATGTTTCTGTGTTAGTTCCCACACTGCACAAAATGAGCCTCTATTTCTCATGCCGTTATCTTCATCCACGTCCTTCCATCCTTTCTTAAGAATATAGTCACAGTGGGCAGAGATTATATTTCTTTCATATCATGTAGTATCCTCAGAGTTGGCCACATAGTCAACAATACTTGCTGGGTGTATACGAGAGTGAATTAATAAACTCTGATTATTGAATTTACTAATGGGAGACAGTCCAAGAAAATCCTCAAATTGTTTTTTCTTTAGAGATGTTCAGTTCTTCTAATTCATCTGATCATATCCTTCTCTCATTTACTCTCATAAGACCTGCTTAATAGTTACCTAAATTGCTCAGCACAGAATCCTTGGAAATAGTTCCTTGCTCCAGAGAATCCCAAGGCATAGATAAGAAGTGATTGAAATTATAATATTTAATTAATGTGTCCTATTCATCTAACACTGAAATTCTTCTAATTCCAATGATTAGAAAGATAGAAATACTGGACATAAATGGACATAGGCAGTGAGGGTGTTGGTGTGTGTGTGTAGTGATCATATGTAATTAACATAGTTTTATCCCATGATAGCCTATAAATAGTGCTGTCTGGGTCATGAAAAATGATGGGTTCTGTCTTGGTTTTGATTAAGAAGTAAGTGCATAGATATTGCATAAAAGAGAGGTACACAGACAATGAGGTTGGCAGGGAATTGGCATGGGAGAGGGATTTAGAAAGCATAGTTATAAATGATCTGGAAAATTCACCCCACCAAACAAAATAATTGACAATCTGGACTAGAAAGATGGTCTGACATTGTGTGTGTGTGTGTGTGTGTGTGTGGTAGTGTATTTATGCTGTGTGTAAACTTGTTCTCAGAAACCTGTTAACATTATGCTAAAATAATTGAAATTTTTTGGGTTAAATTTTCTGAACTTTATTCCCAGCTGTGTCAACTTGGGCTATTTGTTTAGCTCTAGGAGCCTTTGTTTTCTAGTTAGTATAGTGGGGATATTAATACTACCTACATCACAGGATTGGTATGAAGATTAAATGAGATAATGTGTATAAAACAGTTAAATATACCTAGAACAAAATAGAAGGTCAGTCAGCATCAGTTATTACTTTCTGTTATTTTTATCATTTGTACACACATGTAGGTGTATATATGTATATACACATATGGAAGTATTTGACCCAAAAGCACAACTCCACTCAACCTATACCTCAGGGGAAGACAGGGAGGTAGGTAGAACTGTATTGGCTAGGGTTATGCAGAGAAACAGAAGAGAGAGAGAAATTTATTTTAAGAAATTGACTCATGTGATGACTGTGTGGGCTGGCAAGTCCAAAGTCTTGGCTGGAAATTCAGATAACAGTTGATGTTGCAACGTTGAGTCTAAATTCTGCAGTAGTCCGGAAACAGGCAGAGTCTCTACACTGCAGTCTTGATTTCTTCTTCTTTGGGAAACCTCAGTCTCCATTATTAAAGGCTTCAGCTTATTGGATGAGGCTCACATTAGGGAAGATAACCTGCTTACTCAGTCTACTGATTAAATACTTACAGAGAAACCTGTGGATTGCCGTTTGATCAAACAGCTGGGTACCATAGCACAGCCTGGGCAAAATTAACCATCACCGAGACTGAGAGAATACATGGAGGTCACTGGAGATACGACCCAAGAGACAGAAGAGGGGCCAACTGTGACCAGGACACACTAAGAACATGAAATGATGGTTTTATTTTCACTTAGGATAAAGGCAAATTTCTGGACAGACCTTTGGAGAATATTGGGAAAACAGAAACTTCTACCTGGTAACCCCGGGAGTCTCAACAAGGGTGTGATGTTAGAAGGACTGGAGAGAGGGAATGCAGCACGCGGCTGGGGAGGCCCTTGGCCTTTGGACGTTGGTTCCACAGAGATGTAGTCAGTACAGCACAGACAAGGCTGCTGACACCGCACAGTAGCTGGAGCTCTGGGAACTGATAATTGCTGTAGCTGCTTCCCATGCAGGGGTCACACAAGAAGATTTGGAGGTGAACATGGGCTGTGCACTGGAGTGGCACTGTGGAGGGCCCTTTAAAGGCACTGGCATTGCTGGTGGTTTTTTGGCAAGGTTTCTGAGTTTCAAAATGAATTGAATAATATGTCAGATAAATTAGAGCCAGGACGAGAATAATTTTGCCCTTTTAAACCTATTCTTGGTGTGCTGGCAGACAGTTTATAAAATACATTAGTATCAAATTAGTACCTGTAAAGAAACATATAACTCCAAGTTAAAAGTGTTAGAACTGACATTCTTAGAAACAGAACTAATACTAAACAATGTCAATTCTGTCATCATCTCATTTCATATCTACGTACTCACTTCCTACCTACTGTATTTCTGAGCTTTAAGAGGCTATCAGTTGTAAGGGGCACCCTTATTTCATGCACCACAAGGAAAGAAAAAAATGCTGCAAATTCAACTATTACGTGCCACCAATCATATGGTATATACTGATTTAAGGGCTGTTAACAAACGTTAGAAGACTGTATCATGGAATTGATGAATTAAGATAAGTATAAAACTGATCCACTTTAGGTCATATAAATATGTATGTAAATACTAGACAAGCCAATTCTGGCTTTGCCCAGAACACCCCTCTGCTGTGCTCCTCCCTGTCTCTCTGTCTAGCACTAGACTCTGCTAGACAATATTGAAAAAAAGATCAAAAGTTATGGTACAGGAAAATTTTGGATTAGTCAGTCTATTAAATAAGGGGAGACAAATAAAAAGACATGGTAAGGCTTTTTCTTGTACTGTAGGTAAAATAAAGTTCCAACATTTGGTAGGGAGTGTTTTTCTGGAATATATGGCATTTAAGTTGCCAGGGAGAGAAATCAAGGAGCTACTTAGAGAGACCAGCCTACAGGAGAGTGACTTTCCAGATGTCATGAACTTCAGATGAAATGTCTGAAATCACGCCCAGGCCATTCTTCTCATGACACCTATGTACTCATTCATGTGATCCTGAAATGGTGCATTGATCCTGCAAACATTCATGAGGCAATTATGTATTTGGGTGGTCCCTGAGGGAGCATGGGCAATGTGACCCATGGGTCTCCTGGCTCAGAGAGATCACACATGATGGTGTGAAGACTGTGGAGACAGAAGCAAGAATACCTGTAGTCAGGTGTTTCTTCACCGACTTGTGAACCAATTCCTACCACTTTTTGAGATATAAAGGGGAAAAGTGAGCAAAAATGTGGGCAAAAAAGAGCTGTTTATCTCCCAGTTCTGGTTTCTCAGAGGATTGGTTTCCACTAGTCCTTCCATTGCTTATTCAACCACTCAATCCAGATGCTCAAGTATGTGCATGTTCATTTCACTTACATTTTTATATGAATACAGCATACATGCACACAGTGCACACACACACACATACACACACACAAGCTTGCCTCCCCTACTTCCTCACTTACAACATTGTTACAAATATCTTTGTCAAAGAGTATGAGGAAGCTGAGGGTGATATCACCATGAAGACAGTGGAATGAACTAACATCTTTCAATCACATTGGGAATTAGTGACTCAGGAGGTTCAGGCCCCAAACATCACTTCTTTGGTACCCAGTTTTTCTGCAGTCATCTTCAAAAAGGCCACTACATTCTGCAGTCCTTGAGGTCATGGGCTACTTATTGTTCACCTCTATATCCGTATGTTTGGACATACGTGCTCCAAGAATGTTGTAGGCTTTCAAAGAATGCCTTTTGAATACACTGCTCTAATCACACTGTGGACTTACTTTATCCTTGAGGTAAAAGCTCTCTGAGAACAGGAATCAGGTCTGAAAATAGGATTGGATAAATAGGTGAATAGAATCCCTCAGGTAGAAGCAGACAATGGGAAACTATGTTTTCTACCTATCCACCCTCCCCCACCAAGTAGGCATTAGACAGTGTGAAAGCGTGGTCTGTTTCTGTTTTAATCAGAGGTGTGAATAACTATCTTTTTCAATTCTAATTTCAATGTTTTCATTGAGACATAATTCACATATTACATAGTTCATTTATTTAAAGTGTTAATGCAGTGGTTTTCAGTATATTCATAGAGTTGGACAATCACCACCACAATTCCAGAACATTTTCATTACTCCAGAAAGAAAACCTGTATCCATTAGTTGTAATTTTCTAATTTCTCCCAGCCTGCTAAAGTACCTGGAAGCCACTGATGTTTCCTCAGAGGATGTGCATAAAAGTAAAATGAGGTACAGGGAACAGAATCTTGTTTAGGCTCTGGTTCCTCAGATGCCCTAAGTCAGCTCTTCAGGGATCCATCCTGAGAGAGGCTATAACTGGCTAAAGCCTCATCCCCTTTCTATTTCCACAGATTTGTTGACTACACATTTCATATAAACAGGATCATAAGAAATGCAGTCTTTTGTGATTGATTTATTTCAGTTAGCCTAAGGTTTTCAAAGTTCATCCTCAGTATATCTGTTTAAAATAAATGAATAAACGAATGGGTAACTTGTCTAGCGCAACCCCGAATCAGAACTCTGAACAAGTAGACCCCTTTCTGACCCTCTACTTCAGGGTAGGAAAGGAGTTCCCTCTCCACAGAAGCCACAAGAAATGATGTCCACTTCCTAAGGGAGTTTTCAAATAAACTAAGTGTCTTGCAAGGGTTCTATATGGACAATGAATGCCACATAAGACCTGGGTAAGTACTCAATACATGGCATTAGTTTTTCTTTTAAACACATATTTATTAAGTGTCTATCAGGTACACAGTGTCACACTAAGCTCTTTCTTATTTATCACTTAATATTAAAAACAGCTCAGTGAGATAGGTGTACCTGGTTTATAACGGCTATTACATATGAGACCTGATACTCATTGTGAGTATCATAGTGACACTCTAGCAATTGTTGATAATTGTTCTAGCAATTTCCAAAGATCCCTCAATTAGCATATGCAATTTTTCTGATTCCAGTACCACATTCAGTACAATTCCTCTGACTAAGAATAATGTTCTGATTTTAGAAGGAATTGTTTATTCTCAATCATACTCTGCTCTAGACCACAGAACCAATTCAGATTTAATCCACTGAATCTGCTTGCCATGGTGAGTCGGAGGAAAAGCAGAAACACAGAGCCCAGGAGGAAGGGCTGAGAACCTAGGCAAGGGAGTAGGATGCTTAGAAAGAGCCAAGGCTGTAGAAGCCCCCTGGAACGGCTGGATCTACAGCAGAACATGGAAGATAAACTGCTCAGGGTAGAGGGAGTCATAATGGAACATTTTTACAAGGTCAGGGAATGTTGTGGCTCAGAACTGATGTTTCTTCAGAGGACACGAATACAAAAGATGCAGGGAACAGGATCTCATCCAGGCACGAGTCCCTTGTGTACCCTAAGTTAACTCTTTAGGGCTCCCGCCTGGTGGAGGCTCTGACTGGCTAAAGCCTCCCCAGACCCCAGCCCCAGAGAGGAGTCCTGGAAGCTCCTGAGGCCTCTTTGGATTGCAGGGACAAGGAGGCAGAAGAATGTCAGGAATGATCCAGCACGTGCCTGGTTGTGCAAGAGCCACCTCCTGCTCTTCTCAGAGCCAAGCCTGGGCCCTATAAAAGACATATCCAGCTTCAGCACCTCATCTGCTCTGACTCCCCAGGGACGTGTCTGTGCTCCTGCGTGTGACCAGGGTGAGTGGCAACCTGGGATACCAGAGAGGTATGAGCAAGGCAGAGGGATGGGGAGGATGGAGATAGGCTGGAGAAAGAGAGTTGTGTGCTTGTGTTCTGCCATGCTGAGCAGGAATAGGACCCAGTCTGCCTCAAATCTATTGAGGCTCTGAGGCCTACTGGAGCTCATATAGGTGGGGAAAGCTAACTGTGCACATCTTTTCCAATTCTTGTTCAGTGACTTCACATGGGTAACTTCAAAACTGCCGTGTTGGGCATATTTCCACCATGGAAACTGGCTAATACTTCAAGCCAAGTCCTTTTATCTGGAGGTTTCATTGCAAAATCTTTTTCCAGAGGACACCCTGGTGTGTCCTGCAACACCCAGCTGGTCCTTAGGGCTTGTATTAAGGAAATAGGTACTTTAGGGAGCTGTGAATACTGTACTCAGGCTTGTGAGGATAGAGAAATCCCAGCTTCCCCTGAAAGGAAGAATAAGGAGCTCATTCTGTGGATTTTTAAATGTATGTGCTTTCATTTGGAGGAAAGATTCAAGTTGTTTCTTTCAGATTACTGATATGACTGTATAATCTAAATATCATTCTTCTCCCACCCATGCATTGATTTCAGAAGAGGTATAAATGATCGTTGGTTTTAAATATTTAAAGAGTTTCATTATTATGTTTTAGGCTCACTAAACTCTGCCAGGATGTCTTGCCAGCAAAACCAGCAGCAGTGCCAGCCCCCTCCCAAGTGTCCTCCTAAGTGTACCCCAAAATGTCCACCTAAGTGTCCCCCCAAATGCCCACCCCAGTGCCCAGCTCCATGTTCCCCTACAGTCTCTTCCTGCTGTGGTCCCAGCTCTGGGGGCTGCTGTGGCTCCAGCTCTGGGGGCTGCTGCAGTTCTGGGAGTGGTGGCTACTGCCTGAGCCACCACAGGCCCCGTCTCTTCCACCGGCGCCGGCACCAGAGCCCAGATTGCTGTGAGAGTGAACCTTCTGGGGGCTCTGGCTGCTGCCACAGCTCTGGGAGCTGCTGCTGACCTGGGCTAAGAAGAACTCTTTGGACAGAATGTTCAAGAACCTGCTACAACCTGATGCTTAACTCTTTCCATTTCCTCTCATTCCATTCATGGGTGGACAGGGGCCACCAAGACTCATGGGGCTTCCCTGGAAGAACTTTGCACTTGATGGAGCACCTCAATTGCAGGTCTTCTTTTCCTCCTTTACCTCATGCTATAATAAAGCTCTGATTTCTGACTCACAAATTGTCTTGGTCATTCTCTTCTCTTCTGAGATTTCAAATGTCCTCCAAAGGTCAGTGCCTCAGAGAAATTCTCTTCATGGGTCAAGGACAGGACCTGAGTAGGTGATACATGAAAAGCTGCTCCGAGGAACTAATTCCCCCAAATGCAGGGTGGATGGAGCTCCAAGAGGGTCATCTCTGGCTATGGCAGCTTTGCCTTTCTGTCCATTAAGTCAGACACATGTTCTAATTTTCTGTGTATTCCAGACATTGGGAAGGTTGGGAACCTCTGTAGACTTCTTCTTCTCCATGGAGAAGAACACATCTCTATGAAGCAAAACTTCCCTGCTGTTAGAATCAATAGTTGAATACAATGCTTGAAATGAATGTTGAGACTCTTCATTCTGCAAAGTACAGCCCATAGTCACCGAATTCCTTTTCAGGGAGAGTGACTGGTTAAAATCAGCCCTTTGACTTGCTGCCTCGGACACCTGTCTTCAATTCCTCTCAGTGTTAGATCTGAGTCCCAGGATGCTGTCCTGCCACTTGGTCTATGTGCCGGGCAGGTGAGTGATGAGTGACATAGATTTTTATTACAAAAAACATGGAGGTTCCACTTTGAAAATACAGTGAATAAATGGTACAAGATGCTGTAGGGAAGATTAGACTTTTTCTCCTTCAGTGTTTATCTTCTTTGTCCAGCCACCCTCAGATGTGAGGGGAGAGAAGTGCCAGGATGGTTGGGGGATCTTTAGTATTAATAAGAGAAGGGGAGGGAAACAGGGAAACAGCAGGAGAAATAAGGACTAGTGCTTCTTAGGTTCAGACTGACAGGTGTCCACATGAAGATAATTGATTCAGAGAAGAGAGAATCTGACAGAGACGGAGTCTGTTATTAAAATGTTCAGCTGCCTCCTCACCCTTACTTCTGCTAAGAAAAACACCTAGCTCTTTAACCAGTCTGAGATTCCATATTCTCTGCATTTTAAATTACCCTTTGCACTGAGTCACTTTATTTGATTTAATGCTGTTTATTATTTTTGCCAGTCTCATTTTTTTTTTATTTTACTTTAAGTTCTGGGATACATGTGTTGAATGTACAGGTTTGTTACATAGGTGTATATGTGCCATGGTGGTTTGCTGTACCTATGAACAAATCATCTAGGTTTTAAGCTCCGCATGCATTATGTATTTTTCCTAATGCTCTCCCTCCTCTTACCTCTAACCCTAGTATGCCCCAATGTGTGATATTCCCTGCCCTATGTCTATGTGTTCTCATTGTTCAGCTCCCACTTATTAGTGAGAACATGTGGTGTTTGGTTTTCTGTTCCTGTGTTAGTTTGCTGAGGATGATGGTTTCCAGCTTCATCCATGTCCCTGTAAAGGACATAAACTCATTCTTTTTAAAGCTGCATAGTATTCCATGGTGTATATGTGCCACATTTTCTTTATCCACTCTATCATTGATGGGCATTTGGGTTGGTTCCAAGTCTTTGCTATTGTAAACAGTGGTGCTATAAACCTACATGTGCATGTGTCTTTCTAGTAGAATGATTTATAATCCTTTGGATATATACCCATTAATGGGATTGCTGGGTCAAATAGTATTTCTGGTTCTATATACTTGAGGAATCACCACACTGTCTTCCATAATGGGTGAACTAATTTACAGTCCCACCAATGGTGTAAAAGCATTCCTATTTCTCTGCATCCTCTTGAGCATCAGTTGTTTCCAGACTTTTTAATGATCACCATTCTAACTAGCCTGAGATGGTATCTCATTGTGGTTTTGATTTGCATTTCTCTAATGATCAGTGATGATGAGTTTTTTTTAATATGTTTGTTGACCGCATAAATGTTTTCTTTTGAGAAGTGTCTGTTCATACCCTTTGCCCACTTCTTGATGGGGTTGTTTGCTTTTTTCTTGAAAATTTGTTTAAGTTCCTTGTAGATTCTGAACATTAGACCTTTGTCAGATGGATAGATTGCAAAAATTTTCTCCCATTCTGTGGGTTGCCTATTCACTCTGATGACATTATTTTTTGAAAAGATTAACAAAATACATAGGCCACTAGCCAGACTAATAAAGAAGAAGTGAGAGAAGAGTCAAATAGACACAATAAAAAGTGATAGAGCGTATATCACCACTGATAACACAGAAATACAAACTACCATCAGAGAATACTATGCAACACCTCTATGCAAATAAACTAGAAAATCTAGAAGAAATGGATAAATTCCTGGACACAGAAACTCTCCCAATACTAAACTAGGAAGAAGTCGAATCCCTGAATAGACCGATAACAAGTTCTGAAATTGAGGCAATAATTAATAGACTACCAACCAAAAAAAAAAACCCAGGACCAGACAGATTCACAGTCAAATTCTACCGGAGGTACAAAGAGGAGATGGTAGCATTCCTTCTGAAACTATTCCAAACGATAGAAAAAGAGGGAATCTTCCCTAACTCATTTTATGAGGCCAGCATCATCCTGATTTTAAAATCTGGCAGAGACACGACAAAAATAGAAAATTTCAGGCCAATATCACTGATGAACATCAATGCAAAAATCCTCAATAAAATACTGGCAAACTGATTCCAGCAGCACATCAAAAAGCTTATCCACCACATTTAAGTCAGCTTCATCCCTGGGATGCAAGGCTGGTTCAACATACAGAAATTAATAAACATAATCCATCACATAAACAGAACCAATGACAAAAACCACATGATTATCTCAATAGATGCAGAAAAGGCCTTTGATAAAATTCAACACCCCTTCATGATAAAAACTCTCAATAAGCTAGGTATTGATGGAACATATTTCAAAATAATAAGAGCAATTTATGACAATCCCATAGCCAATATCATACTGAATGGGCAAAAGTTGGAAGCATTCCCTTTGAAAATCGGCACAAGACAAGGGTGCCCTCTCTCACCACTCCTATTCAACACAGTATCGGAAGTTCTGGCCAGAACAATCAGGCAAGATAAGGAAATAAAGGGTATTCAAATAGGAAGAGAGGACATCAAATCGAATCTCTTTGCAGATGACATGACTGTATATTCAGAAAACCCTATCGTCTCAGTCCAAAAACTCTTTAAGCTGATAAACAACTTCAGCAAAGTCTCAAGATACAAAATCAATGTGCAAAAATCACAAGCATTCTTATACACCAACAATAGACAAGCAGAGAGCCAAACCATGAGTGAACTCCCATTTGCAATTGCTACAAAGAAAATAAAATACCTAGGAATATAACTTACAAGGGAGGTGAAGGAATTCTTCAAGGAGAACTACAAACCACTGCCGGAGGAAATAAGAGAGAACACAAACAAATGGAAAACATTCCACGCTCATGGATAGGAAGAATCAATATCTTGAAAATGGCCATACTGTCCAGAGTAATTTATAGATTCAATGCTCTTCCCATCAAGCTACCACTGACTTTTTTCACAGAACTACAAAAAAACTACTTTAAATTTCATATGGAACCAAAACAGAGCCCGTATAGCCAAGACAATCCTAAGCAAAAGGAACAAAGCTGGAGGCATCACACTACCTGACTTCAAACGGTACTACAGGGCTACAGTAACCAAAACAGCATGGTACTGATACCTAAACAGATACGTAGAGCAATGGAACAAAATAGAGGCCTCAGAAATAACGCCACACCTCTATGACCATCTGATCTTCAACAAACCTGACCAAAAAAAAAAAAAAAAAAGCAATGGGGAAAGGATTCCCTATTTAATAAATGGTGCTGGAAAAACTGGCTAACCATATGCGGAAAACAGAAGCTCGACCCCTTCCTTACACCTTATACAAAAATTAACTCAAGATGGACGTTAAAGACTTAAACGTAAAACCCGAAAGTACAAAAACACTAGAAGAAAACCTAGGCAATACCATTCAGGACATAGGCATGGGCAAAGACTTCATGACTAAAACAGCAAAAGCAATTGTAACAAAAGCCCAAATCGACAAATGGCATCTAATTAAACTAAAGAGCTTCTGCTCAGTCAGTCTCATTATTAACTGAAATTTCAAGTCCCTGACCAGTAGTAATTTTATTCTGCTAAAAACATGCACATTGGCCATTTCTACAACTTTCATAATATGATTTCAAATTTTCTTTTCAATTTTCAAGAGCTTTTGATATATCACAGATATTAACCTTGATCTACCTTTATTAAAATATTTAATGCATCAGATTTAATTGACTCTGTTTGTAATAACTTTTGCTATGGAAACATTTTTAGTTTTTATATACTCAAACATGACTTTCTTTGCTTTTATAGCTTCAGGGTTTCTTGAGTTGATTAAGAAGTTTTCCCTTGTCTTTAGTGTTTACATGTCAGCAAACAAAACAAACCAAAAAACCCAAATAGTATAAAATGGAACACAAAGCAGGGGACCTAAGGTTGCCTGGGATAGGTGAAGGCTGGCCTGCAGAGAGGTGGGCACTGAGTCTGCTTTCAGGAACCTCTGCCTTAAGTGGGAGCAATCCCCAGTGGGCCTACTATCCGGGCCTCCATGTGCTCCTTTCATAGTGAGCATAATCCTTTCTCTAACTAACCTTCCATACGCAGGATAATTTCCAGTATAACTATTTGCTTTTCATTGCATCTTACCTTGTGTTTGGCATGTGTGCATGTGTGTTAGAAGTTATTTTCTTCTGCTATCACAGGAACTCAAAAATGACAGCGATTTAAAAAAGAAGGGAGTCTATTTCCACTCATATATGATGAAGTCAGAAGTCGGTAGTCCATGGCTGTTGCAGTGGTTCCACGAAGTCTTTAGAGATGGATACACCTCTGTCTCATTATTTCATTTTTAGTGGTTGTTTCCTGGGAGGCAGTTGGTGATCTTGAGGTGCCTGATACAGTTCTGATCTGCAAGGCTGTGCTTCAGCTAGGAAGGAGAAAGGGTGGGTAAAAGGCCCTGAACGCTGCAAAGCCTCTTACGTGCGCTTTCCTAAAGCCCCAATGACTTCCTAAATCTCCCTGGCTGCTTGTATGTACAAGGAGGATGAAGAAGTATAAATTTTAATATCTAGACATGGTTTGGTTCTGGACAGAATTTGAAGATGTGAGTTAAGAATGAAGGGGGCATGTATATTGGGCACACATCCAATCAAGTAGTTCTTGATATAATTTGACCTGCTGAGAAAAGACATCTGGATTTCTGGGTTTCTGGAAACAGTGACACAGACTCGTTGGGTACACTTCACTTACCTCTTAACACAACATTCAGGAACGTCCCGCCCACAGTTCCATCTTTATGGGCTCTGCTATATGCACTGAGGCAAGCCTGCGTGGAAGGTTGATTAGGCAGGGGAATTCACTGCCTGCAGCTGAGGTCTGGAGTGCTGTGGGGAGCTCCTTGGAGACAGGCACAAGACCTGGCTTATGGATGCCTGGAGAAGGCTCCAAGTTACTTCTGCTGTCTCCCCACCTCTAATCCACCCATCACCCAGAGGTGGGCCAAGGATCAGGGGTCTGGATCATCTCTCAAGGGCAGGAAGAGGGTGAGGCTCCGAGAAGAAGTATGCTGTGCAATCAGAAACCATATTTGGTGTTATGGCTTCAACTCTTTCAAAGATATCTAGAGGGGGAAGATAGCAGATGATTAACTCTGAGTTGGGCTATTAGAAACATAACCCAAGTGAAGAGAGTCAACAGTAACCAGAACACATTGTGAAAAGGAAAAGGTGGATGGATTGTCACTGGGGCCAGAATCCCCAGAGAGAATTTTCACCTCCAAATGGAGTGAAAATTCTACCTGGTCACCCTCTTGTGTCCCCAAAGGGTCAGCCCAGAAAGAGGGGAGAATAGAAAAGGAGTTTGGGGCCAGGGTGGATTCTTGTGTGTGGTTATCTCAACTCAGACCCTCTGAGATCCACAGCAGTATCCGAGAGCTGCGGTGCTGCTCTCTCTCTGACTCCCCAGGCTCTCTCGCTGCTGCCGCAGCAGCTCTGAAACCAAGGTCAGCTGACTGTGTGTTGCCTGTGCTAACTCCAGAAGCAGCTGCTCCCAGAGCAGGACCAGCACTACCCCCAATGCTAAAAAGAACTCAGGATATCAAGGGATGAGCATATTGGCTAGCTCCTGGGAGGTACTCTTACTGTTGCTGGCTCAGTTGGCAGGATATCTCAATGAGAGTTCAGCTGAAAGTGAATTCAGCAGTAGAACACGTGTGTAAACCTAGATTAAGGATACTTTTCTTTTTCTAAACAATTCTCCCCCTGCTTGTAAGTAACTGACAAAACCATTAATATTAAGAAAGACATTCCCCATGTTACTCTTTCATGTTTGCTCTTTGGTCTTGCTAGGTGAGATTTCAGTCCTAGTCAACCCCCATGCTGGTTGGATTGCTCCATCTTCACACCTAATTCAGAACTATGTACAGTAATTGTAGAAGTATGTAATTCTAAACTTTTTTACTTGTTATAAGATATGTACTCTTTAATTCATACAACATTGCTATTAGGTAATTACAGTTATTTTACACACTTCATAGATGAGAAAACAGAGTCACAGACAATTTTGGGAACATTTTTAAGGTTCCACAGCTGGTTCTTAGAATCCAAATCTAGGTAATTTAGCTACAGAGTCTGTGATCTCAAGCAGACCTCAAGCAGTTAAACTGGGAAGGCCTGCACTATTTACTGTGTGAAATTCACACAGCTTATAGTAAGTTCTTCTCAGCAAGCTAGACTTAAAGCAGGTATTCCCTAATTTCCTTCGCTGACATACTAATGTTTCTGGGCTAGTTCCCATACTGTACAAATGACCCTCTATTCCTCGTGCCCTTCTCTCCCCCCATGTCCTTCTGTCCTTTCTGAAGATCCAGTCTCCCAAAGGGGTTCTCTATTTGTCTGCCCCACTCCTGATTAGGGCCCCTTCCTTGGCTTCTCTGGATAAACTCACAATAATGATGGACCAAGAAGAGGACCGGTATCTGAAAAGTAAAAACCTTTAACGGACCAGGACCAGGGCCAAGGATGCCTCATATAGAGGGTCCTGGAGCAGGTTGTAGGGTTCATTCTGGCTCCAGGAGGAGCAGGGTGTGATTCTTACACATTAAATGTACATGTCTAGATATTCTTGATATTCTTGTCTCCTCTTCTGTCCCTTTGAAAAATCATGGGAGATTCCAGGATACCCCACCAGCTTCTTCTGCCCAAAAGTTATAAATGGCTTCAGCAGGAATCTTACCACTGGGCAATAGTTGCAGGGACCCAGGTCACTATGTAGCCATCCCTTGTTAGGAAACTATTGTCCCCCACCTCACCTCCAGGTCTGCTCTATGAGCTGGTGGCTTAGGACTGGGGTTATCTGTTTTCAGTGGGAAGGAGAGGTTGAAATGAGCTAAGAGATGCATTTTACAAGAAGAAACTATAAAATAATCAACCTATCACTTGCAGAAGCTGAAGGAGAGGGGTGAGTGACATTGGTAACGTCCCATGACTGGTGAATAAGAGAGGAAGTACTACAAAGAGAGAGCATGTTTTGGAGATCAGTAGGTTTTGTGATAGAGTTAGTTTGAGGTCACAGCAAAAATATTTGCCTCTTAGAAGACATTTGGCAGGATCAAACTGCAGGTCAGTGACTTTCTAGGCAAAGGGGAGGTGGAAGTGGCTTAAAGGAAGTATTTTAAATAACTCCCAGGTAATTCTTCTAATAACATTTAATTCATCCATTCATCCATCTAATCAATAGGCTACAGTCAACTGCTAGACTCCCCAGGAAAAGAAACAAGGGGTAAGACCTGATCCTGAGCTCATGCTCTGGTGACTTAATGACTGTGGACACAAAGCCAAGATTACCTGGAATTCTTACTGTTGTCAAAGGCTGTAAGCCTGATCTCTAACAGTGGCTGATCATATTTTATCATAAAAAATATGGAAGGACATTTTGTCTCCTGAGACTGGCTTCCTGTGAATGAGGCACATAGCAGCTTTGTGGTCTTCTCTCCAACCCTTGGCCACACTGCTGTGCTTGTTCCTGGCCTTGCAAATGCACCCTCATGCCCATGCTGCCTACACACACATACACACACATTCATAAAGGCACAGCCCATCCCATTCTCTTCCTTCATGGTTACTACCATCTTTGTCAAGGAGAATGAGGAACCTGGCATAACATCCCCTCAGGCATTATCAGGTGATCCAGTGTCCCAACAATCTCCTTGGAAAATAGACTCATTTTGTATGCACATAAATTTCACAGAGGTCTTCAGAATGTCCCCTGATTTTGAATTCCTAGAGGTCACACAACACACATGGTATTCGCCTCTATAAACCAAAGTGTTTGGATAGATGATCACTGAATACCTCGTAGCTGACAAAATAGTATCTTTTTGATTAACTGCTATGTTTGGATATCAACATTTTTTACTCTTGACCTGAATACCCTCAAGGGTAGGGAACTACATCTGAGACTAGAAAATAAAACTATTGGAGATGGGGCATCTCTTAGTATGACAGAAATGTAAAGATCATATACTTCAACCTTCTAGACCAAGGGTATATGAAAGAAGGGACTATCTTTTTCAAAAGCTGTATTCTAACTTATGCCATATAGTAAGTTGTCAGTAAATGTTTGATGGATGGATGAAATAAATTGATTAATGGATGAATGTATCTTATCCAAAATGGTATCAGATTCCTTACTCTCCTGTCATTCACCAACAAGATTAAATAAATAATTTGATTCCCATCATCCTCTTGACAAGAAATAATTAGACTTCTCAAAATCCTGAATGTACACTGTACATTCTTAAGAGAGTCTTCGCTAGCCTACCTATATTTTTAAATAAAAATTTCAAAGACAGGAACTGAATATTGTCCATTTTTCTGTCTTACACCCTGCCCCTGTTCTTTTAAAAATTGACATTGTTTAAGTGTCTTCCTTGTGCCTTATCATGTGCTAAAGCCTCACTTGATGGAACCAACAATTCAGAGAGGAAGGTGCTAATAGGCCTGTTTTACAGTTGAGGGTTTAGATTGTCTAAATAAAGTCTTTGAGGTGACTGGGCTCATAAACACAGAGCTCTTCTGAGTCCAATTCAAGAAACTATTGCCTTATTTTAAAAACTGCCTTGTTACACAGTAGACATTTTAATTTCTAAGTGAAGAAGTTTAGTCACAATGATCATCACCACCAAATCTGAGGAAACCATCTTGTATCACTTATTAATCCTGTTAGCAGGGTTCTGTGGGCTACACAGGGACATGGGGTCAGGAATGAGGGTCTGAGCAGAAGGGGAAGAGTATTCCATGAAGGAATTGGTCTCTGACTCAATGCCACAAAGAAACCTGCTTAGCTGTGGAAGCAGGCTTGGAAAACTATACTCAGGGATGGGAAGAAACTGAAATAGCATACTTCCACAGAGAAGCTATGGCAAGGATCTCTGGTGTTCTTAGAAGTCACTCTTTGAGCTTTTGTCCGGGCACGAGTTCCTTAAGAATCTTCTGGCAGCTCCATGGGTACCCGGCCTGGAGGAAGCTGTGACTGGTTAAAGCTCCTTTAGACCCTCGTCCCGGAGGGAGGTCTTGGGAGCTCCCAGTGCTTCCTTGGATTGTAGGGACAAGAAGGCAGAAGAATGTCAGAATGACCCAGCATGTGCCTGGTTGTGCAAGAGCCACCTCCTGCTCTTCCCAGAGCCAAGCCTGAGCCTATAAAAGACATACTCAGCTCCAGCACCTCATCTGCTCTGACTCCCCTGGGACGTGTCTGTGCTGTGTGTGACCACGGTGAGTGGCAACCTGGGAGACCAGAGGGCACAGGGGAATGGGAGGATGAACGAAGGCTTCAGAGAGTTATGTCTTTGATTCTGTGCTATTATGTGCAGAAAAGAGAGACAGTCTGACTTGAGTTTCTGGAAATCTTGCCTTGGGCTATGAGAAATGTGTATCTGACAGTTTCATCAAGGGCTTATTCTTATATTTCAAAAATGGATACTTTGTTGGGTGTGAATACTCTATTCAAGGTTATGAAGATTTGAAGATACTGCCTATCTACTAAAAGACAGAATAAGAAGCTTCTTATTGCATCTGATTTTCAAGTATATATCTTCATTCAGCAGGAAAGATTTCAGTTGTTTTCTTTCACTTGTTGATACATATGTGTGTATGTGTATACATATACACACACTGAATATTATTCACCGTCACCATATGATTTAGTTTTAAAAGAGATAAAATTGCCATCCTTGCCTTTTCACAGCTAAAGGGTTTGATTATTTCAACTTTCAGGTTGAAAAAGTTGCACTGAGATGTCCTGCCAGCAAAACCAGCAGCAGTGCCAGCCCCCTCCCAAGTGCCCCCCAAAATGCCCACTCAAGTGTCCTCCAAAGTGCCCACCCCAGTGCCCAGCCCCATGCCCACCTCCAGTCTCTTCCTGCTGCGGCTCCAGCTCTGGGGGCTGCTGGAGCTCTGGGGGTGGCAGTTGCTGTCTGAGCCACCACAGGCCCCGTCTCTTCCACCGGCACCGGCACCAGAGCCCAGACTGCTGTGAGTGTGAACCCTCTGGGGGCTCTAGCTGCTGCCACAGCTCTGGGGGCTGCTGCTGACCAGACCTCAAACATCACAGAGAAACACTTATGGAAAAACTTGCAGCCAGGACCTGTCCCAGAATGATGCTTCTCCTGCCCCTTTTTCTCCTTCCTTTGGGCTGACACACCTTGTGAAGTGTTTTGTCTGTTGTCATGGCCCAAGAGCCCATCCTGGATCCTGATCTTACCTTCCCACCTTACTTTATACAAAAATAAAGCTCTTCTGCCTCTTCGTGAAGTATCCTGGCCATTGTCAATTCTTTTATTCTTTTCAAATCCCTTAAAGTCCAGTGCCCCAGCCATACACTTTTAAGGATGCTTTGGTAAGAGTGGGGCGTGAGAAAGAGGTATGCTGGAAGCAGTCTCCAGAGGGGCAATCCTGAAAGAGCAGCCTCACAGTAGGGCTTCTCAATGGGACTGCGCGTGTGCACTCGGAGACTGCGAGATGTGGACCCTCTCAGCCCAGGCAGGGGCCTGAAGGGACTGACAGCCCTAGGGCTGAGCGCTGCTGGCCATGTGCTGCTTGCTCAGTTTAACTCACCATGCCGAATGTAACTTATTTTCATGTTCTCTTCATGCCATGATGACAAAGTTAGAAAAATCTTTTGCACTCCGAGCAAAAAGATTTATTTAACAGAATTCTTTTCATCAGATTTAAAATGCTTGGTATGAGAATCAGAACCCTTAGGGGCAAGTTTAAATGACAACTCATTGTCACTCGACTACTCTCCGGGGAGGAGGAGTCTGTCCAGTTTTTGCTTTCTTTCATGTTCCAGCCTCTCCACGAAACAATGGTTAAATAAATACTTAAGCAATGTAAGGCTGAAGGAACACCTGAGTATGGGCCTGCTCAGTCCCTGTGACTCAATCCACGGCTAAGTGAGACACAGTATGGAACCGGGCTCTGGGCCATGTCCCACCTTTATTGCTGTATCTGCCTCACTGCAAAGGATCAGGCCTGGAGGGTGTGAAGGAGAATTATGAGAAATATCACTCTCAAAATATATATATGAAACAAAATATAAACCAAAATAAACAAAAAAAGAAATATCACTCTTACATAGCTGTAAAATAAGCTGCATGTAGCCCAGCCTAGGTCTGGCCCTCCTTAGGTTCTGGTCTCAGCTCAGCACTCATATTAAAATAATTTTAGGACAGAGAAGCAGCTTGTTTGGATGACTGAGGCTCTGTGCCTTGGGGAGGAAGTGTGAGGAAGAGTGAGGGCACCATCAGGGGAATTAAAAATAGCAGTCTATCAGCAGGCTGAGAGGTGCGTGTGGTGAGATGATGGGCTCAGTTCAGAGCAAGGCCCTGCTGAAAATGGGCTTATAAAGCATCCTATGCCTTCTTCTGCATGACACCAATGGGTACCAATTAACATCTCCACCTGTGTTCTTCCACTCTAGTCCCTCCTTATCATGCTTGAGGCTTCTTTTCTTTGCCCCTTTTTGTAAATATTGCAACTCCTATAGGTAATTATATGTCATTGTTAGTTTAATTTGAAATTCTCATAGTACTAATTCTGAGTCTACGTTCATATATGTATTGCCCACACTTTTTCTTTTTTGTTTCTCTGCGAACTACCTATTCATATACTCTGCCTTATTTTTCAGCATACTCCTTGTTTTTTTTTTTCTGGTCTATCTTAAGTATTTTCCCTCTGCATTAGTCAGTATTCTCCAAAGAAACAGAACCAGTAGGAGATATAGGTCTGGATAGAAATATAGATATAGTTAGTTACAGATATAGGTAGAGATACAAATTTATGATAAGAATTGGAAATGGATTTATGATTATGAAGGCTGAGAAATCTCAAGATCTGTCGTTGGAAAACTGGAAACCTAGAAGAGGGGATAGTTCTAGTCTGAATCTGAAGGCCTGAGAACCAGGAGAGCTGATGGTGGAAATTGCAATCTGAGCACGATCCCAGCACAATAAGATCAATATCCCAGCACAAAGCAGTCAGGCAGAAGAAATCTCCTCTTACTCAGCCCTATTGTTCTATTCTAGTCATCAGTTGATTGAATGAAGCCCAGTCACACAGGGAAGAGTAATCTACTTTAATCGGTCTACAAATTCAAATGTTAATTTCATCCAAAAACATCTACACAGAAACAGCCCGAGTAATGTTTGACCAAATGTCTGGGCACCTTATGGCCCAGTCAAGTCTCCATAAAATTAGCCAGCGTACTTCTCCTCTTCCTCCTTATATTTTAATGAGCCATATTGGCTTATAGTAATATTGTTTGCTATAAGAAATTTTAAATTTTAAATTTTCTTTTATCTTGAAAGTTTTAGACTTCTTGGTTAAGAGTTTTTTTTTTTTCATGTTCTTAAGTTATACACATAGTCTTCAAGACTTTCTGCTAAGATTTTATTTGCTTGCTGTTTTACTTCCTAATTTGTTAGTATATTCATTTTTATTGTGAGATATAATCTACATACAAAAGAATAAATAAAATATATTTATGTAATTTAAAAAGAAACACAAATAATACCAACCACAATGAGGATAAGAAAGAGAAGACTGCTAGAACTCCAGAGTTGCCCCATGTCCCCCAATCACAAGATGCTTCTCCACCCCCACCAAAGGTAAGCATGTCACAATTTTTAATTTTCATTGTAGTTTTGCCATCGATGTATGCTTCCCAGTTGAGTTTTTAAGCTTTATAAACAAGGAGTCACAGTTTTATATAATTTTTTTCTCTTTGTTCAATGTCCAGTTGAGAAGGTAAATCCTACTGTATGTTGATCTGTACCTTATTCATTTTCATTATTGAATAGTATATTACACTATACCAAAACATATTTATCTATTCTACTGATGATGATCATTTAGTTTGCGTCTAGTTTTTGACAAATAATTCTAATTCTGTTATGAAAATTCTTATATATGTCTTCTGGGACATATCTGGGAAGTTTTTATTTTTCCCCAGAAGTACGATTACTGGATAGACATATTTTCATCTATCTGGATAACAACAAAATGTTTTCCAGAGGGATTGCATTAATATTTATCCTGATCAGTATTGTATGATAATTTCTGCTGCTCTGCATCCTCACCATTACTGGTACTGGCACACCATTTTAATTTTGCTAATCGGGTGAGTGTCAGTATCTATTATCATCTCTTTAATTTGCATTTTCTAGATTACTTATGAAGTTGAGCATCTTTCATTGGCCATTTGAACCTCCCCTTTTGTTAGATTTATTTTCAAGCCCTTTGCTCATATTTCTATTATGTGTTTCTGTTTTGTAAAGATGGGTAGGCATTTTATTTCTGCATTTTGGGTACCAGACTTTTATTAGTTATGTGTAATGCAGATATGTTTTGCCACTCAGTGATTACTTTAGTTATTTAATGACATTACATTTCCACTTGAGTTCATTTGTATAAAGTGTAGGGTTTAGCTCAAAATTTCTTTTTACCTGTTGATGTCCAATTGCTCCAACACCATTTGTTGAAAAAGATATTCTTCCACTTAAATTCTTTTGCACTTTTGTCAAAGATGAGTTGAACATATTTGTGTAGGTCTGTTTATGAGTTCTCTATTCCATTCCATTGATCTCTGTGTGTGTCCCTACACCAGTACCATACGATCTTGGTTACTGTAGACTTAATATTGGATAGAATTATTCTTATGTAGCAAGGCCATTTGATCTACTTTAGGGCCTATGCCTTTTAATATAAATGTTTAAACAAGTTTAATTTGGGAAAAAAAAAAAACTTTGCTGAGATTTTATTGGGAATTGTATTAGACCTTTAGCTCAGTTTGGGGAAAATTGGCATCTTTATTGTTGTCTTCCAATCCTTGAACACAGTGTATTTTTCCATTTATTTAGGTCTTCTCTGATTTCTTTCATCATTGTTTTCTGATTTTCAGTATACCAATTCTGTCCATATTTTGCTCAGTGTATACCTAAGCATTTTTTTTGGAAGGATTATAAATGGTATTAGACTTTTGGCATGTTCACTGTTAACCTGTAGAAATGTGTTTTGTTTTCTTGTGTTGACTTTGTACCTTGCAACATTTTTTGATTCATTTATTAGTTCTAGAGTTTTTGTTTTTTCTTAGATTTCTTGAGATATGCCATCAGCAAATGGAGATAGTGAACACCTGACATTTTTGCCTTGTTTTCAATCGTGGGAGAAAGAATTCAGGTTTTCACAACTAAGTATGATGTTAGCTGTAGAATTTTTGTAGATGGTCTTTATCGATTGGAGCTAATTCCCCTCTATTTTTAACTTGCTAAGAGATTGTATTATGAATTGGTACTGAATTTTGTCAAGTGTTTAACTGCACCAATTGATATGATTGTGTGATTTTTCTGTTTTAGCTTGTTGATATAATGGGTTTCATAAATTTTCAAATGCTGATCCTGCTTTGCATACCTGGAATAAATCCCAGTTGATCATTATGTATAATTATTTTTACATATTGTTGGATGAGATCTGCTGGTATTTTGTTGACGATTTTAGTGTCTAAGTTTAAAAGGCGTATTGTAGTTTTCTTTATTTTCGTACTATATTTATCTGATTATAATATCAGAGAAATGATGGGCCTCATTAAATGAGTTGAGAATATTCTGCCTACTTCTATTTTCTGAAAGAAATTGTGGAAATTTCTGAAAGAAAGTATGGAAAACAAATGTTATTTTTGTTTAACATGTTTGGTAGAATTCTCCAGTGAATCCATCTGGGCTTACACATTTTTTTTCCAGAGCTTTTAAGCAATAAATTCAATTTCTTGAATGGTTCTGGGACTATCTAGATCACTTATTTCATCTTAGCTTAGTCTTAGTAGTTTGTGGTTTTAGAGAAATTGGCTCAGTTTTTTAAAGCTGTCGCATTCATGAGCAGAGAAGTGTTTGTAGCATTCCCTTATCTTTTTAATGGCTGCAGGATCTGTAGTGATACTAAACTTTTTATTCCTGGTATTGGTGATTTTTGTCTTCTCTCTTTTTATTTTTGTGAAACTTGCTAGAGGTTTATAAATTTTATTTTTGGTTAATGAGCCTTATTGCAATAATTTCTTATATTATTTTCTAGTTTAAATTAGGTTGATTTTTGTTTCATCTTTACTTTTTCTTCTATCTGTTTCAGGTGTATTTTGCTCTTTGTCTTGTATCGTGAGCCAGAGACTTAGATTACTGTTTTGTGGAATTTATTTGTTTCTAGTGAACACTTAGGGCTAAAAATTTTCCTCTTAACACTGCTTTGGCTGTTTCTCTGTCTTAGTTAGTTTTGGTTACAATAGCAAAGGATCATAGACTGGGCGGCTCAAACAACAAACATTTATTTCTTACAGTGCTGAGGGCTGGGAAGTTCATAATCAAAGTGATAGCAGATCCAGTGTCTGGTGAGGGCACTCTTTCTGGCTTGCAGATGTCCACCTTCTCATTGTATATTCACATGGCCAGGGAAAAATTCTCTCCTACTTCCTCTTATAAGGGCACTAATCCCATTCATGAGGGCTCCACCCTCATAATCTAGTCACATCCCAAAGGTCCCTCTCTTAATAATATCACATGGGGATATATGAGTGTTTTTTTTTTGTGAGGGACACATTCAGCCTATAAATAATCCCATATTTATATATTGTATATTCATTTTTGTTCATTTCTAAGTATTTTTAAGAATTTTCTTTGAGATTTCCTCTTTAACTCCTAGACTAGGAGTATACTGTTTAATTTCCATATGTTTAGAGATTTTTTTGTTTTCTTTCTTTATTGATTTCCATTTTGTATTAAAACAGAGAATTAAAAAACTATGCCTCAGTAATTATCAAACTAAAAGGAATTAAAAAGAGAGTTTTAATACCAACTCAAGGAACAAATAATTATTATTGTGTTAGCTTGTTCCGCATTGATATAAAGGAATACCTGAGGCTGGGTAATTTATAGAGAAAAAAGGTTTATTTGGCTCATAGTTTTGCAGGCTGCACAAGAAGCATGGTGCTGGCATCTGCTCCTGGTGAAGCTTCAGAAAGCTCCCACTCATGGTGGAAGGCAAAGAGGAAGCTGGCATATCACATGATGAGAAAGGGGAGAAAAGTGCATGGGGGTTGTCATACTCTTTAAAAAAATAGATATCCCATGAACCAGATCTCATTACCACTCATTACCTTGTGCAGAACACCATTCATGAGGGATCTGACCCCATAACTCATCACCTTCCACCAGTCCCAACTTCCAATATTTGGAGTCACATTTCAACATGAGATTCGGAGGGGACAAATATCCAAACCATATCAATTATCTTTACAAAATCTTGCGAGTCATATAAATGATTGGAAGATACAACATTTATACCACACCTAAACTCAAATTTCTCAAAACAATGATAAACTAACATTAATTGTAAACAAATATATGAAAGTTACAAACTAAATGCTAAGTAATTAGATCAGCAGTATGAAAAAAAGAATATATTTTGTCCAATTACTGATTAATCTAGGAATGTAAGATTTGTTTATCATTAGAAAATATATTTCTTTATATCAACATATTAAGAGAGTGGAGCAATGACCAAAACTGATTAAATCTCAGCTTTCATGGAGCCTTCATTCTATTTCAAAGAAAGGCTACAAATAGATAAATTGTAACGTGTTGACAGGTATGAAGTAAATAAACAGAGTAGAGATGGAGAATAATGGTGTTTATGTTTTGTTTTCTATTATAGTCAAGGTGGGTTGAGAGGTGGCATTTAAGCAGAGGGCTCAGTGAAATGAGAGAGTGGACCAATTTACTATTTAGATGAAGAGAATTCTTCCAGGTAGCTGGAAGAACAAGTGTAAAGGCTGTGAGTAACAAGTATGCTTGGTATATTAGAAGACTAGCAAGTGGAGCAGAGCTGCCAGAGCCTAGTGGTTGAGATAAAGTAAGTTAGGCAATAATGTCCAAGTATGGAAGTAGGATTGGACGGGGCCTTGTACACCACAGTAAGGGTATGGATTTTGTTCTAAGTGCGATGGAAGCACTGCTTTAGCTGCATCCCACAAGCTTTGATGGTCTGTGTTTTCATTTTTATTCAAATAAAACTATTTTCTAGTTTTTCTTATGACTTCATCTTTGATTTATAGGTCATTTAGGTAAAATTAATTTTAATACTATATTTTATTTAGGCTAGTATATCCATAATTTTGCATTTCAGCATGTAATCAGTCTAAAATATTAGTGAGATATTTTACATTTGAAGCAATTTTATGTCTTCAAACTCAGCATTATGCTACGGCACATCTCAATTCAGACAAGTTGTATTTCAAGGGCTTTATTGTCTCATGTGATTATTGGCTACTGTATTGGACAGAGTAGGGCTACACCAATAGTTTTCATCTCTGTTTGCACAACACATTCAACTGGGACATTTTTAAAAACACCAGTGCTGGGGCCCTATTCCCAGAAATTCTGAATTAATTAGTCTACAGTTGAGTCCTGGCATCTTTTTGTTTTATGACTGCCGACTAAGACCACTGGTGTCAACCTTGAAATTTTCCTTTAATCACACCATGTTTCTTCTGTGTTGAGGTTCAGCATCACCATCTAACTTCTTAGATGTTTCTGTTTCTTTCTCCAGTTCTACTGTGAGGTCCTGAGGACAGGAACAAGGTTAATTCATCTGTATTTCTCACACAATTGAGGCAGTGCTGGTCCCAGATTAAGAGCTCAAATGTGGTAGGTCACTGCTTGTTACAACAGCCCTCTGTAGCGATGATTCGCTTGCCATAAACACCATCAACATGGGGCACTGGACTGGGAGAGAGAGATGGAAAATGGGAGGCCATTCTTACAAAAATACTTGCTGGAAAATCTGCCCTCCACAACAATTCCATTCCTGCTGTCTAATGCACATTTTCTGAGTTAGTAATAGCAGAAGTTACTATAAAAGTAAGTAATTTCTTTCTTTACAGAGGGGAAATATAGGCTGGAGATTTACTGATCTTCCTTATCATCATTATCAATGTCTTCATGTTCATTCATATCAGCTAACTTTGTCATTGTTAGGCATTTATTTTACATAGTACGTATTTCCAGAAGTACATCGTGATTATATGTGTATCTACATATATCATATATGATATATGTAAGGAGAAATAAACCAATCTTAATGGGTTGCATGAAGAGTTGCATCCTATATAAACCTTTTGAGAATTAGAGCAACACACACCAAATTTCTTTTTCTTGTTGGTTTAGAGTGTTTTGATGGGTAAAAGGGAAGAATTTTTTTCTATGATAGGAAAAATACCTTCCTCGTAATGATCTTCTTGTATGTTTGTTGAGGAAAAAAAATCAGTCCTTTTTAAAAAAATATAGTTGCAATAAATGCAACAAGTCTGTGTGTGTGTGTGTGTGTGTGTGTGTGTGTGTGTGTGTGGTTGACAGATACTTTCACAAAAAGTTCCTGAATTGGTAGAAGTCTCAAGTCTCTGACCTGTGCTCATGAGCTACTTAAATGTGGCAGAATCACATACACAACACACCACAGAAAAACTCAGAAACTCCTACTCAAAAGGCCCCTTGCTAATGACAAGTTCCTTGGTAACCCAAATAGAAGTAGACAAATATGATAGCCTTTGAATTCCAGGCTGAAGTGTTCTTAGAAGAGAAATTCTAAAGAGAAGAGTGACTGACCAAGGGGCATTCCTCTCCACAGTTAGGATTGGGGACTTGGCCTGGTCTAAAAGCATGGGGGATACTCTCTAAAAGAGTAAGGAGGCCTAAGGTACCAGACCAGCATCTCAGGATTGACTGACCTGGGAAAGGTCCACAGCCTCTGGCTGAAATTTGGCTGGAATATGTTAGGGGCTAAATCTCGGGCAGTCTTGGAGCCTTTGGTGCCAAAGTTCTTCCTGAGGGACTGAGTAAAGTGTGTTCAGGAGGGAGGCTTGAAAGGTAAGTACCCATAGCCTTAAACCCCTCTGCTTGCCACACCTTGAGACTTTAGCCTGGGAAAAGGGTCTGATTTACAAAAAGTCTCATAAAGTCACCCTCTCTCCCACTAGTGCTGAATAGGCTACCTGGGAAGCTCATCATCCAGCTCAGGAGGAGGTGAAACCAGGAGGCAGGAGAATGTCAGGCATGACCCTGCACATGTGCAACAACCACATCCTGCTCCTGCCCTTAGAATGGCTCATCCGAGGCCCAGTCCCAGGATCCATATCAAGTGTGTTCTGCTGCTGGCTCCTCATCTGCTCTGCTTCCTAAGGGACGCATCTGCGGCTGCGTCTCAGCCCAGGATGAGTGTTTCTATAGGAATCCAGAGGGCGGCGCTAGCGGGATGAAGATGGAGATGGAGAGTAATTCTGGAAGGGGAAGAGTGAAGCATGGAGGAGGAGTAGGAGGAAGAAATGGTGGACAAGGCCAGAAGGCCGGAAGTAGTAGTTGACTCTGAACAAAGCAGGAACCAACCTGGGAAGGATTATCCCTGTGATCAGACAGGGAGATGATGAATGACCTAGGATTGCTGCAGCCCTACCAATGGTTGGCCTGCTGGCGCTAAGCCCATTGCTCTGAAGGAAGCTTTTCTGTAGCTGTGCAGATCTCAAATTTATTATTATTTATTAAACAGATTTTCTACCAATTTCTAAATTCCATTTCTAGATAGATTCATGTGGGTAGAATTGCAATGTATTTAACATGTCTTTGAGATGGCATTCAAATTTTGCTGGCTTTATTAGTTCAGAAGTCACCTATAAACCGCCTAACAAATACTAAGAATTATTGAAAGCTCTAGGGATACAAAAGTAATGAAGATATACTCTGTCTCAAAGAGGTTTCTATACATGTCCTTATTTTAGATATTCCTCTTCATCACCTTGGGGGAGGATTTTAAAATAGAAAAAATGTAATGGCTCTTGATATTAAGTTTCTATATATGTTTCTATTTTGTCATTCAGGTTTATTGAAATCCCACCAAGATGTCCTGCCAGCAGTGCCAGCCCCCTCCCAAGTGTTCTATCCCCAAGTGTCCCCTTAAATGCCCCCAAAAGTGTGCATCCCCATGCCCACCTCCAATCCCTTCTTGCTGTGACTCCAGCTCTGGGGGAGGTGGCTGCTGCCTGAGCCACCGCAGACGCCGCAGGCCCCACTGCCACAGACCCCAGAGCTCCGATTGCTGTGGCAGTGGCAGCAGCCAGCAGTCTGGGGGTTCTGGCTGCTGCTCGGGAGGGGGCTGCTGCTGACCTGGACCAGGAGCAGCACTGAAGGAATTAGTGGGCGAAGGACCCATTGCAGCCTGGTGTTTTACCTCCTCCACTCTCTTGCCTTTCCTTTTTGCAGCCCCATCAATTGAATAAACATGCAGGTTTGCTTCTCATCAACTTCAGACCTTGGATTTGCATTATTTTAGCTTTATGTGAATATCTGTATTTCAGATTGTTGAAAAATTGTCTGACGTGCTTTGCAACAATAAATTTACTTTCAAGTAATTTTCAAGTCCCAGTTTGATGGTGGTTTTTATTCCACTTTTCTTCACTTTTACCTAAATCCCAATCCTTTTCCCTAGATAGATAGATGTATTGCTTTTACTGGAATAGAGAAATTCAACCAATTAAACTTTAATGAATTACTTATTTGTGTACACATACTTTCACGAAAATCTAAAATTCTGCAGTATTTGTGAAAACAGTAAGGATTGAATAGAATTCCAAGATAAACCTAACTTAAATTAAAAAAAAAATAGTGGTGAAATAGCCAAGTCACTAAAGTTGTTTGGACAGAAAAAATCTAATTTACTTAAGTTAAAAAAAATGTACTTACTGCTCCATACATTTTCTAAAGCAATATTCTCTTTCTCTCTGTCTCTCTCTGTCTCTCTCTGTCTCTCTTTCTCTCTCTGTGCGTGTGTGTGTGTGTGTGTGTGTGTGTTTAAAAGATTAACATTAAGAAAGCAGAATAGCATCACATCCATTTGGGAACCATGTAGAAAAGTGTACTAATTTTTGTAGCTGTTCTTATTAATTGTGTTGTGCACATACAAGAGTCTGGTTAAATAAAATTCTATTGAGTCCCAGGTTTCTTTTTTCGAGAAGCCTATTTACGGTATCCAAAAGTCAGAATTGGAATTCAATGAAGTACTATTTCCCTCGTTCTCTCCACTCTGTCCTAAAGGTAAGGAGCCCCTTGTTACAGAGCTCTGCTGACTTAGGACTTTCTCTGAGGCAGACACATTGGTAATGATAGGTCACAGGTTGCAGACCTGTCTTAGCCTTGTGGTCATGCAGGGAGTTCAAATGATTTCACTGGGAGAAAGTGCAGACTGAGGTGGGCATCAGTGTGCAGCCTTGGGCCTTTGCAGACCGCTGTTGAAATAAACTTGGTTTGTTGCTTTTCCTGCTGTTGTTCTTGCACTTACCACCAATTGAAATTACATATTTATTTCTCTTTGGTTGTTAAGTGCCTCTCACCTTATCCCCGAAGAAGATTATACTATAAACTATTTATTATATATAATGTATATGCTTCAAGATGTCATTGTCTGGTCATGGAAACAAAGACCATTCTAGCCACATTCGAACTAGTTTAAACACAGAAAGATCTAATGCAGGGAATTTGTTGAATTTGTTAGAAAAGTCTTGGAGGGGCCAAATAAGTAAAAGTGGTACTCAGGGATTACCCAGAGATCTGGAAGAATTTGGGGCAGGACGTAGGACTTGCCAAATAGCTGTGCTGGCTCAGGAGAGCAATGGAAACAAAACTGTCATTCTTGCCGTATTCTCACAGACAGCAGCCAGGTGTGACAGCTCCAAGATCACTCTTTGAAATTCTGGTTCACTAGTCCCCAGAATGACGTATTGGGATGGGGGAAAGGGTGGAGACCAGTGGTTTTGGAGGTCAGGGGCTGGTGTGGCAGGTCACAGGCTTTCTGGGACATAGGCCATCCGAAGTGAAGAAAGAGCCCTGTTCCTCACCCTGTTCCCCTGCTCTGGTCACTGTTCAGAACCAAATGCAACTGTAATGACTACAAATGGTTGATGGGGGATAAGAAATAGCAACACCAGGAAAACTAACCAATATTCAGTTAGCATTTACTCATGTTAGGCATCTGCTTTATCTCACATTAACATTTGCTTGGTCTGTTTATTCTAACGGTATTTATTAAGTGCCTACTATCTATCAAGTGCAGTTTTAAGATTTGAGAATATACTTGTGAACAAAACAGCCAAAAATTTCTTCCTCATTGAACTTATTCTAAGAAAAGAAGGCAGGTGACAAACAAAATGAATTAAAAAATATGTATTATTCACGCAACCGACAAATATGTTTTGAGTGCACCAAGTATTATGTATAGTAAGGCACTGTGGACAGAGCAGTGAACAAAAGCAATGAAAGTTCTCACCCAATAGGGTTCACATTTTGATGGGGCAAAATGAAAAATACATGCATACATAAAATATATAATGTATTAGATGAGGATAAACTCTAAGGAGAGAAATAAGGTTGGAAGAGGGACAGGGAGGGCAAGTGGGTATGGATTATAACGCTAAATGGGGTCACCAGTGAAGGGTTCACAGGAGCCACATTTGAGCAAAGACTTGAGTGAGAAAGTCAGCCACGTGGGCATCTGGGGGAACAGTGTGGGTAGAGAAGAAGCAACAGCAAAGGGCCTGCAGTGGGACTGTGCCTGAGCATCAGACAAACTGCAAGTGGACTGGTGCGGGGTCAGAGTGAGGGGAGAGGATGGGACACGAGATCAGTGAAGTACAGGGTATAGGGTCCAGTCCATGCATCCCTTTTGAAAGCCTTTTTAAGGACTTTGGTTTTTACCATGAGCAGAATGAGAATTCATTCGAACATTTTTGAGCAGAGGAATGACATGCTCTTACTATTAATATCTTCATTTTATAGATGAGAAAACCGCTTCAGAATGTACAGCTAATTATCTAAGGTCACACATCCTGGCATTGGCAGAGCTATGACTAGGACTGGGACTGTCTGAAAGGAGATATGAAAAGTTCAGCTGGCTCTTTGGGTGAAGGTCTTGAAGAGATTAAAATAAAGGTCAGAATAGGCCATTTGCACAGAGAGGATGGATAAAATAGTTGAGAAGGGTCCACAAGGGGACATAATCCAGTGTGTTCTACCTGTAAAAGTTTTCTGTATCCCTTTACATCTTGAAATGAAAAGATGAAGAGACAACTTCCACTGAAAATCCAGGAGGTGGTTGTAAGATCAAATACAATGAAACAGTTCTACAACACTGTAGGTAAATCTGAGGGACTAGTTACCTGCTGTATGTTATAAAGGAATAAATGGGTTAGGGAAAGGCTGGTGGACATTCGAGGCCCACTAGTGTGGGCCATTCCAGGAGAAAGAGAAGTATCTGGACATTGATATTCACTGACCTCTGTGATCAAGAAGGGTTTGGTGCTGTCTTGCTGTGTCCCCAGAGCAAACAGCTCATGTGACTCTGAGCTAGGTGGGGCTTGCATTCTCATGTTTGGATGACCCACACATTTGCACACAGTGGGAGTCCTGTATGACTTTTCCCCTCCATATGTGAAAACCGTCTCTGCTCCATAGAGGATGTCCTTTACAAGATGTTCCTTGGCTCTTCTTGTGGTAGTCTGGGTGGAAGTGGTGAGTGGGAATGGAGGTAAGGAGGAAAGCAGGTGAGGGAGCTCCCTAGAAAGCCAGCTCAGTGTCCACGTGTGGTTACGGAACATGTCCTAGATGAGATTGAGAAATTCCTGTCTAGAGTTGGCTCCTGCCTGGCTGTGTGACCTCAAGCAAGTTTCTTCCCTTCTCTGTGAGCCTCAGTTACAATATAGGGGCTGCCCTCTGTCCTTTATTCTGTGGTTCTACAACAGAATCTCCTGATAGTCTAGGAAGAACCCCCAATTATCACAGCAATATCGCAGGGGATCTCCGGTGCAAGCCTTGGAGCTAAGCCTAAAGCAGACACACATAGACATAAAATCTAAGAGTGGAGATCACTGGTCTCAGACACAGTAGAGAGATTTCTCACCAAGTACCAACATTCCTGTGCACTCCCTTTCTTCAGTGTATGGCTTCTCATTTCTTCCTCCTTCTTGTCCCCAGAAGGGGAGGGACCCAGATTTGACCTTTAGATTGTCCCCATTCTTTGATCAGGAAAAGTTCCTAGGATGAGAGGAGACCCAGAACATGATGTCAGAGAGCAACATGTCTTTTTGGGCACCTCCCTGTCTAATCCCCTGATCTGGGTTAAAATCTGAGTCTGGTTCACACAATAAGGCGCCCAGCTTCAAATGTATAGTGAATGCCAAGATTCATGGATATTGGTGCTGTAAGGGATCTGAGAGATAATCTAGTATACAGTTCCTGACTATCCTGATGGTAAATCCCAAAAGAAGCTAACCAGGGGCACTACAGAGGACTTGTATTATTTTATTTTATTTTAATTTCTGGAGACAGGATCTCCAGTGCAGTGGCATCATCATAGCTCACTGCAGCCTTGAACTCATGCACTCAAGCAATCCTCTTGCCTCAGCCTCTGGAGTAACTAGAATTGCACAAGCCACTGTACCTAGCTTACAGAGAACTTGCAAAGATTAGCCGATCTTTCTAAGAATAGCAGCCCATTAGGCTGTATGACACAGGTATTCAATTGCATTCTGGCAGGGGCCAGACCCCTTGACCTATTTTAGTACTTTCTGCCTTGGAGATTATTCTCTCTGCCTACTACTCTGGACCAGTTTTCCATGAATCCACAAGTCTCTGATTCTATCAGCTTGTATCCAAAGAGATAAATGTAAGGGAGGTTCTGGGAGCAGATTTTTGGGATAACCCTGTGAGTCATCCTGGCACTTGCACCAGTTATCTGACTTCTCCATGCCTTGCCTTCCCAGCCTATACAGTGGGTGGGGCACAACCCACCCACCTGTTTTGGTGGCACATAGATAAGGTGTCTCTCACCAGGTATGCTAGTACTGCTTGCAGATGTCAAACCCATTAGTGAGAGCTTGACTCCATACAGCAGGAAGTGAGCCAATCAGAGCTCACAGATGGCATGAGATGCACAGATTGGCTAATGACAGGATGGCACTGACCACGTGGAGGAAGGAGGTCAGCCTGGGCTGTGCTGTCAATGTAAAGTATCCCCATTCATTCATTCACTCATTCATTTGTTTAGTCAATGTTTCCCAGGTCCTATGATGATATATGGTGAATATGTCCACAGTTGACAAATCTTGAAAATCATAGTCTCGTGGGAATAACTCCATGGAAGGTTAGGTTGTGGAAGTATACATTTCCCTTGTAGAACAGGCTCCTACAACCACAGAATATCATAGCCAGAAGGGGTCTCATCTAGCCTCTTTGCTTTAGATTGGAAGAGGAAAGGCCTAGAGACACCAGGGCACTGTGGAATCACAGGGTGGAGCGGTGGCACAATCAGGATAAGGGTCCAGGTCTTTCTATTTGTGCCTTGAAATGTCTGTCTCCAGTTTTGTTGGCACACCTTAAAATGACTGGTCTTCTAGGGCATTTTCTTCTCTGTAAAGTGGGGATATCCCATCCTACATATAATGCAGAAGACTTCCTAATGACTGCTTGTATGTTGGGTGACTGAAAGGTATGGTTCCTGAAGCATCATGGATTGTAACACGAGAAGCAGCATGTTTTGGTAGAAAAACAAATTTTGAAGTCTCTTTTACCTGGGTTCAAATTCTGGCTCTATCACTTCTAACTGTGTGAGCTTGGGCAAGTTATTTTTTGTTTGGGACACTATTGTGAGAACCAAATTTGATGAGCTATCCCACGCGGTGTCTAACCCCAAAAAGAGAATGTTCCTTTTCCTTTTACTCCATAAAACATCAGGTCTGGGGATGCACTGAGGCGGGACACTTAGGAGAGCAGAAGTGGAATGGCCTGGAACCACATCCCTTCTCATTTACCCCTCCCTTTGGGGAGAGGGACTGACTGGTGGTCTTCATGGTGGAAGCTGTGCAGTAAGACAAGCCCATCAGAGGCAGGAATGACAGGAAGAAGCAGGACACCATGCCTGAGGACACCAAGCCAAGACACCAAGCCTCAAGCAGAGTCTCCCATCTTGCTTCTTCCAAAATGTTCAGGATCAGAGAGGCATCACACTACCTGACTTTAAAATATACTACAAAGCTATAGTAACCCAAACAACATGGTACTGGCATAAAAACAGACACATAGACCAATGGAACAGAACAGAGAACCCAGAAATTAATCCATATATTTGCTATCAACTGATCTTTGACAAAGGTGCCAAGAACACACAATAGGGAAAGGAAAGTCTCTTGAATAAGTGATTCTGAAAAAACTGGGTATCCTCATGAAGAAGAATGAAATAAGATGCTTATCTCACACTGCATACTAAAATCAACCAAAAAATGAATTAAAAATGTAAATTTAAGATTCAAAACTATGAAACTGCTAGGAAAAAAACAGGGGAAAACTCCACGATATTGGTCTGGGCAATGACCTTTTGAATATGACCTCAAAAACATAGACAGCAAAAGCAGAAATAGACAAATAAGATTAAATCAAGTTAAAATGCTTCTGTACAGAAAAGGAAATAAACAACAGAGTAAATAGACAACCTACAAAATGAGAAAACATTTGCAAACTATACATCTCATAAGGAGTTAATATCCAAAATGTATAAGGAACTCAAACAACCCAATAGAAAGAACACAAATATCCCAATTAAAAAAATGGGCAGAGGATCTGAATATACATTTCTCGAAAGAAGACATACAAATGGTCAACATGTCTAGAAAAAGTGCTCAATATCACTAATCACCAGGGAAATGCAAATCAAAACCACAATGAAATAATACCTCACTCTTGTAATAATGGCTATTATCAAAAAACAAACAAACGAAAATGACGACAAAGATGTAGAGGAAAGGGAACTCATACACCATTGGCGAGAATGTAAGTTAGTGCAGCCATTATGAGAAACAGTATGGAGGTGTCTCAAGAAACTGCAAATAGAACTATCACATTATCCAGCAATCTCACTACTAGGTATTTGTCCAAATGAAAGAAAATTAGTATATCACAGGGATAACTGTATTCCTATGTTTATTGCAGTGCTGTTTACAATAAATAGCAAACACACAGAATCAACCCAAGTGTTCATCAGTGAACAAATGAATAAAGAAAATGGAGTATGAACACACAATGGAATACTATCCAACCATAAAAAGGAATAAAATCCTGTCATTTCCAGCAACATGGATGGAACTGGAGGTCATTATGGTAAGTGAAATTAGAAAGATAAAAGATAACATGTTGGCAAGGATGTGGAGGAAATAAAATCTAGTACACCATTGGTGGGAATGCAATTTAGTACAGCCATGTAGAAAACAGTACGGAGGGTCCTCAAAAATTAAAAATAGAACTGGCATATAATCCTTCAATCACACTAGTAGGCATATATCCAAAGAAATTGAAGTCAGTAATGTTGAAGAGATATCTGCATTCCCATGTTTATTGCAGCACTATTCACAATAGGCAATAAAAGGAATCAACCTAAGTGTAAATCAAAGGATAAATGGATGCTTAAAAATGCTATATATACACAGAGAATATTATTCTATAATATTCTATAAAAAGAAGGAAATCCTGTCATTTGTGAGAAGGTGAATGAACCTGGAAGACAATATGCTAAGCAAAATAAACCAGGCATAGATAGACATACTGCATGATCTAATTTTTTTTTTTTTTTTTTTTTGAGACGGAGTCTCGCTCTGTCGCCCAGGCTGGAGTGCAGTGGCCGGATCTCAGCTCACTGCAAGCTCCGCCTCCCGGGTTCACGCCATTCTCCAGCCTCAGCCTCCCGAGTAGCTGGGACTACAGGCGCCCGCCACCTCGCCCGGCTAGTTTTTTGTATTTCTTAATAGAGACGGGGTTTCACCCTGTTAGCCAGGATGGTCTCGATCTCCTGACCTCGTGATCCGCCCGTCTCGGCCTCCCAAAGTGCTGGGATTACAGGCTTGAGCCACCGCGCCCGGCCGCCTGCATGATCTAATTTATATGTGGAATCTAGAAATGTTGATCTCGTAGAAATAGAGAGCAGAGTGCTGGTTACCAGAGGTTGGGGTGCCTGGTAGGCGGAGTTGGGGAGATTTTTTAAAGTATTCAGGGGAAGACTTTGCAAGACCTGACTTGGCATGGGGGAGGGTCTGTGAATTAGTGGGTCTTTGCAAACTCTTTGTTTAGGAAATGTAGAGGCCTTAAAGCCTATGGGTCCTGGGAAATGTGGGGATCTATTATGTACAAATACAATAGAACCATTTACCTGAGAGGCCATAGAGGCCACGGTAGAGCCTGCACTGGCTTATCTAAGGAATTGACATTTATTTGGACCAGTGCTAGGCTTAGGCTCAAGAAAACCTTCTTCAGTGGGCGACCTGATACAGCTCAGTGGGGGCAGCATGGGCTCTGGAGTTGGATAGATTTGGGTTCCAATGTCACTCCATTACCTACTGATGGGATGACCTTGGTGAAATAGACCTCTGGGTCTCAGTTTTCTCTTATGTAAAATTGGGGCTAATGAAGCCTGTCTCATAGAGTTATTTCAAAATCAAATGAAATAACACAGGCAAAGAGCCTAGGACAGTATCCACCACATAGTAAGTGCTCAGTACATAATATTCCCATCTCTCTTTCTGCATCTTCTGCATTGTGGAAAAGAAAAGAGGCAGGGATTCAAGGACAATGCCATGTTCAGAAATAAAAGGCAACATATTGTAGTGATAAAGATCATGATCTATGAAAGCAGACAGCCTGCATCTGAGGTCTGGCTTCCTTACTTACCGGCTTGTGATGATGGGTAACTCCCTTAATCTTTCAGGGCCTCAGTTGTGTCCCTCTGTAAATGTACTTCCTCATGAATTGTTTGTTATATATAAAGTATTCAAATAAACTTTAGATTCTATTATTGTTGTTGTTGTTGTTGTTGTTATCACACAGTGTTCATCTGGCTGGAATTTTCCCTGCTCAGCATTCTTTGGAATTGAAGCCTGGTAGTGAGGTCCTGAAAGGTAAGAATCGGGGAGCCTAAGGGGCATGAGAAGGCTGAAGGGAGGCAGTCTAGACCCCAGCCTGGAGCCTAGGATCATCAAGCACCCACCCAGTTTCCAAATGAACCTAGAATAACCTGATATTACACGAAACAAACCATTTCTTGGAGGTGTTGCTGTCATATTGGGCCAGAGACCACTGGGCCAAACTGCTCAGCAACCTAGACCAGCAGAAGTTACCTTGGAATCCCACAGAACACTCAGGCTGAGTGAAGTGAAGTGAATCTATAGTTCAATTTTCAATTTTTCATACACTGTGCCAAAAGCTACACTTAGCTTTAGATTAGATTCTCAATTTTAGTTAGATTATCTAAGCTACACTTAGCTTTTGGCACAGTGTATGAAAAATTGAGAATCTAACTATACCTTGGATAAGTCCTTGAAGACTCAAGTGACCTAGAAACAGCTTCATTAGAGACAGATCACATAGGCATCACTCATAACTTCTAGGAAAAGGAGACTGACTTGTTTCCTGAAGAAGGGAACAGGAATCATTTATCTAGTGTTTGGGAAAACCCAGTGTCAAGCACAGACATGCCCTGCCTCTGACTGAGGAGTCAGGCATACTGGGGAGGAATCTTGCCAATGCAATGCCAGCCCTCCTCCTTGTGATCTCTGGTGCTTCATTTAGATGCCATTAAATTGCCTCATTGCTGCCCTATAAAAGGTCTCCCCACCTGCCAGTTTTTCAGATCACTGGCTTCTTCCAGTCTTATTCCTGTCAGCAAAGAGGGTAAGTCTCTATACTGGATAAAGACATGGTGAGAAACAGAGCCTTGGTGAAGCTGGGGTGGAATGAGAGCTATGGGATGAAGGGTGAGTGAGGACTAGACACTGAGGAAATCTACTGAAGGAGGCTGAAGGCAATGCTGGTGGGAAACTTGGAGCCTGGGGTGTGAGAGGAAAGGGAGGGGGGCAAGACGAGCTGATATTCCTGTGTAAGAAGGGACTTTAGAGAACTGGCTCCCCATCCCCTTAGCTGAGTATGGTTGTGCAGTCCTCTCTTGGGTCCATGGGCTAATGAGGCCAACTGATAGTCCAGCTGGTTCGAGGAGCACGTGGTGGAAACCTGCTCAAATTTAGCCTTGTTCTTTGCTCCTTACCGGGCACAGCTTGAGGCTCATGTTGGCTCAGGGTCCATTGACACAAATTTGCCTTTCCTGGGTATTCCTTGTCTGGGCAGGAGGAAGAGGGGAAGTCACCCTGGAGAGAACTGGTGGCAGGGGGCAATCATCTGGGAGCAGCAGTTTCCAAAGGGTAATTCACAATGCAGACACTGAAGTAAGATGAGGGGAGGCTCGGAGAGTTGGGTAGAAACACAGGCAGCACCATTTCAAGCCTCCATTTCCCAATATAGAGACTGAGGCCCAGAGATGAGCGGTGACTTGTACCAAGCCACATAGCCAGCTACAGGCACAGGAGCAGAGCTGAGAGTCCCTGGCTCTGAATCTACCTCCTGACAAGTATACAGCCTCTGGATGTCTGCATCCTTCTCAAGAAAGCGCTGCTTGCAAATCACTGTATTCAAAGGAGATGTTGAAGGTTTCCCCTAGAAACCTTCATAGTTACATAGTTCTAATGAAACCTTTCTTTACAGATTTTGCAAAGCCACAGAACAATGTGTGACCAGCAGAAGCAGCCACAGTTCCCTCCATCTTGTGTGAAAGGTTCGGGACTAGGGGCTGGACAGGGTACCAATGGTGCCTCTGTGAAATGCCCAGTTCCATGCCAGACCAAAACTGTCTGTGTGACGGGCTCTTGCCCAGCGCCCCACCAAACCTATGGAAGTACCAAGTTCCATGCCAGACCGCTTCCACGCGGAAGTGCTCCAGCTCCCCCGCTGCACGGACCTATGTGAACACCCAACTCCCCTGCCAAACTTACGCGGAAGTGCCCAGCTCCCTGCCAGACGACCTATGTGAAATGCCCAACTCCCTGCCAAACCTACGTGAAGTGCCCAGCTCCCTGCCAGACGACCTATGTGAAATACCCAGCTCCCTGCCAAACCTACGTGAAGTGCCCAGCTCCCTGCCAGACGACCTACATCAAAAGTCCAGCTCCCTGCCAGACCCAGACGTGCTGTGTCCAGGGTGCTTCTCCTTGCCAGAGCTATTACGTTCAAGCTCCTACAAGTGGCTCAACCTCCCAGTACTGTGCCCCTGACCCATGCTCTGCTCCCTGTTCCACCAGCTACTGTTGTCTGGCTCCCCGGACCTTCGGCGTGAGTCCCCTGAGACGCTGGATTCAGCGGCCCCAGGACTGCAACACAGGATCATCTGGCTGCTGTGACAATTCGGGAAGCTCTGGATGCTGTGGTTCTGGGGACTGTGGCTGCGGCTGTGGATGTGGCAGCTCTGGGTGCTGCTGTTTGGGAATCATCCCCATGAGGTCCCGAGGTCCTGCATGCTGTGACCATGAGGATGACTGCTGCTGCTAAACATACGACAGCTCAACTCCGGAATGCACTGCCCAGCTACCCCTTCTGGAACACACACCAGCTTCTGGCCCCCTTTCTGTTATTGCCAGTGAGGTAGAACCTCATCACTTCGCCTCTGTGCTTTGCTTCTCTACCAAGGCAGCCTGCCAGAGTTAGCGCAATCCCCAAACTTTGGCATGAATAAAGCTCTGAATGCAATTCATTTTCTGTCTGTTTGTTTGGTCCATATGTATGCTTTCTATCAGGCACTCTTCTGCGTCTTTCTCTTCTTACTCTTGTTTCTCAGCTAGAGGAAAGATCTTCATGAACATGAACAAGTGGACTGAGCTGGTGAAATCCCAGCCTGGGAGCCCCATGCCTTCTAGAATGCTGTGAATAAACTTTCCCATGCAAGTTAGAAGCATCTGATAACGGAGATTTGAGAGTTGGGGCTGTTTTTGTGCTGCCCTTTGATGAGTCTCAGAGCGGGGTTGACCATGAAGAGACTCTCATCTTCCTGGGTGTTGGAGGGATTGTGAAATTGTGTCCACTCAGGAGTATCACTGGACCATGTCCCCACCACTGTGCAGAGGGCTTGAACCCATGCAGGACTTTATGAATTACATTTTCTCACCTGACAGGCTTGCTCTCTTGAAACTATAGATTGAACGCCTGAAGGAAGAGACTAGGAGCCCCCTGAAGTGGGTAGCTATTCACCAGGTCAGTCTGGGTAGTAAGTGAGCCATCTCCGAAGGAAGGTGAATCTTGTGTGAGGGGCTTCTGGGTCCCATTCTGGGCCCCTCATCCTAGTTAACTCTTTCTTCTCCATTGCTTAGCTAGCTCTAGAGAATTTGGGGTGGACTTCTGTAACTAGAGATTCCAAAATACGCACATTAAAAAATAGAGGAGTAACAAGTATTTAAAACAACCCCACAAGGCCTGGTTCATAGGAGACAATATGTTTGGTGATGCATAAATGAATGTATAAAGGAATGAATGAAAAAGAGCAGGGAATCATGTGTTTGTTTCTAAACTGTCTCCGTGGATTAACCCTGGACACTAGCAGAAGGTCATCTTGACTACTCTGCTGCCTTTGAATGTCTAAACACCTGTAGTTCCACAAACAGCACACCATCCCTTCATCCAAACTCCCTAAACTTGCAGCCCAGTCACTGGAAACCCACTCAGGGATGGAACTGCCTTGGCCAGGGCCACACTTCCCTCTTGTACCAACTGGGTCCTGCGACGTAGGAGGATGGGGTGCTGAAGTTCCCTGTGGTCTGGTCTCTTTAGAGAATGGTATCTGCAAAGCCCAACCCAGCACTGAAAATATTGTAGGGAAATCTCTTTAAAATCCAATGCATACTTCTAAAAATCCCATTTCTATCCTTTTGAATTCCTTCATATTCCATAGCTGTTCATCAGCTTCTCACTAAATTCTCCCAAATGTTCTTAACATCCAGACATTGTGGCTTCTTTGATTTCTTTCTCTCCTTGCTTACTCTCCTTTCCTCCTCAATCCCACCTGGTTCTGGTACTGGTTATGCAAATGACTTGAGTTTTTCTGTCTCCCTTGTTAATTCTCTCTGTACTTACCCAATCTTAGTATTCTCTGCTCCACAGGAATTAACCGAGGAATAAAACCTCTCCTCTTTTCTCCAGCTGTTCTAATGTTCTCTCTAACTCACTCTACCGACTTTGTACAAGAGGGAGGAATGTAGTTGAAACCAAGAGCTAACCTTATGAAGCTCACCAAACTTAACCTGCCTTGCTTGCTTTTAGTTACTTACGTCTAGTTAATCTTAAAACCTGTGTAGCTAAAAGTCACACAGCTAAGCAATCTGCTAGCTTCCTTTTAGAGAACATCCCTGACACATAAGTTACCATGCTGATGGTCCCTTGTTGTTTTTTTAAGAACTTGCTGTTGGTTGTTTTCTAGTTCAAGCTGAAACCACTGACCCTTCAACTGGGCCTGCAAGAATGCCTGAGAGGTGACCTTTTGATGTCAGAGGGTCAGAAGCTCCTCCCTCAGATTATGCTAATACCACCATTTTCTGAACATGCTTCTTATGAAGAGCCGTGAAGCTCGACCATGCATGTGCAGATCGCCACTTGCCTCACTGTTCCTCGCCTCCAACTGCCTTTCCCCAGGCCCTGAACTACCTTGCTCCTCTATTCCATAAATATCTCTGAAACCATATCTTTGGAAAGGTGGATTTGAGATATGTTGGCTGTCCTGGCTTACAGTGCACAGGTAGCACACATCTAGTTCAGTAGCACAATTATAAAGCTCAAAGGGCAAAAATATAATTTTCTTTAATAGGGTGTATGAGTGGAAGAAAAAGTCAAGGAGCAAAAACTTACACATTAGTACATCTCAATTGACTGCATATCTTAGACTTTTCTGTTTTATTATATAGGATCATAATACATGTTGCCCTATGACTAGCTGTTTTCATTTAATACACAAATATTGAACATAAATTTTGGTTAGTGCACATAGTTGTATCTTATTTCCTTTTGTTGTTTGGTTTTTAATATTTTCTTAGTGTGGTTGCTCAAAGATTTATTTAACCACCTCCCTAAATTGCCCTTTTTGATTTCTCTCTTTCTCTTCTGTTTTTCTCTCTGTCTCTGTTTGTCTCTTATTATTACTATATAAGTTGCTGTTAATGCTTTTTAAAAATGTTTTCACATTTTCTATTGAAATGAAACACACTTCTAGAAAAGTATACAGATTATAAGTGTATTACTCACTGAACACACACGTGTAACCACCATCTGGACCCCAGAAATCTAATGTCATATTAAAAACAAATAAAGTCTCTGTTTACCATGAACTAGGAGGCTGAATTTGGAGATATGAGATGGATTAGAGCAGAAATAGCTTTATATAACCCCAAACCTTCGCAGGAGCCCTGATTGTGTGTTAGGTGGATATGTAGAAAAGACAATGTAAAGAGAAGCATCAGCCCTGAGGTCTAGGTCCTCCAGGCATCCAGGTGAGTTCTGAGAGCACCCACCAGTGACCCCAACACATAGCAGCATGACCTTGCTCTTACACAGCGCAGAGGACACTGAGCAGCCTGTGACCAGTGCTTGAGAAACCCTCAGTAACCTGGCCAGTGTGAAGGGTCTATAACAACTTTCTTGTCAGATTATAATTCATTTATCTAATACACAGTCATTGAACTTCTGTGTCATTCTGGGTACCATCTCTATTGGTTTGGAGTTTACAGCAGAGAGGAAGAATTTTAAAAATCAAGTAATTCAATAAACAAATGAAAGTTGCATCTAAGACTAGAGTTATAAAGAAAGTGTTTCAAATACTCTGTAATATGCACATTTTACATGGTCAGGAAGATCAGAAAAGACTTCCCTGAGCAAGTGCAGCTTGACCCCAAGGTTGAGCAGGTGTTACTAACAAAGCAGTGAAGGAAGATTTTTCCACGCAGAGGCAAGGGCACAGGCAGGGTCAGCTGCGGGGAGCGGGAGGGGCAGAGAACAACAAGTGTAAGGGGCTGGTGATGAGAGAGTGAGAATTGAAGCAGAAAGGGGCAGAAGTGCCTGGGAGCTAAGGGCAGCCTCAGTGTGGGGCATCCCAGCAGCCACTGCCAGGTTGCAAACAGGCCATGTGATTTGTGCCTTTTAAAGTTTAATTTTCTCTGCAGGAAAAAAAAAATAGCTATACTTTTAGAGCATATAAAGGAGAATCTAAAACAATTGCCCAAGAGCATTAGTGTACCTGGTTCTCTTCTGGCCCTGCCATGCGTAACTCCCTCTCTGGGTCTGGTTTTCATGTCTGTGAGATGGCACCTTGGGCCATAAGACGAGTAGGGTGCATTTCGGCACCAGCATCAGGTGATCTTTGCCTCCCGGTACAAGGACTTCAGGGTCTCATTTTAAAACCGATGAGTTATGGCCTTCAGAATATTCAGTTTCAAGACATTTTTTGTTTAACCAAAAGTTCTACCATATTCTGTTTTTTTGTTTGTTTGTTTTGGTTTTTTTGTTTTTGTTTCTGTTTTTGTTTCAGGTGACAAAGGATTTATTGGAAATGGAGTAGTCACAGATTTAAGTAAGAAATGGAACACTTGAATTTCAGGAAAAACAAACTGAGGAAATCACAAGGACTTCAGTTCCAGGAGTCTGTGGCCTTTTTGATAAAAGCTGATCCTACAAATGTGACTCAGCTCCTACTAACATCAATTCCTGTGCCTCTCATTTTGACGTCAAATTCTTGTTTTTAATACTTTAAGTTCTAGGGTACATGTGCACAATGTGCAGGTTTGTTACATATATATACATGTGCCGTGTAATCTTGATGCACTGTTTCTAATGTAAGATAATCCAAATTTCCTGGGTTTTTTGTTTTGTTTTGTTTTTTGTTTTTTGTTTTGAGGTGGAGTCTCTCTCTGTCTCCCAGGCTGGAGTGCAGTGGCATGACATCGACTCACTGCAAGCTCCGCCTTCCGGGTTCACGCCATTCTCCTGCCTCAGCCTCCAGAGTAGCTGGGACTACAGACGCCCGCCACCACGCCCGGCTAATTTTTTGTATTTTTAGTAGATACGGGCTTTCATCATGTTAGCCAGGATGGTCTCAATCTTCTGACCTTGTGATCCGCCCCCTTGGCCTCCCAAAATGCTGGGAATACAGGCGTAAGCCGCCACGCCCGGCCAACTTCCTGACTCTTGATACCTCTACAATATTTATTGGAGATTTAACAGTAAATCATTTAGAGACAATGACAAGTCCAAAACACGGAACGAAACCCCAGGGAAACTGGACAGAGATTCCTTGAACAGGCTGAGATGCTGCTATCCTGGGATCTACTAGGAATCTGCTGTCCCATAATATTTCTGGAGTAGAAAAGTCTACTGAGTAGAATCCTAACCCCACTTGCCTGGGTAAGATAGTTTTTATGATGATTTCTCTTGCAGGAAAATACTTCTGCCAAATTTCCTGACAAGTAAGGCTAATACCTGCAGAGAGACTTTGTAATATTTCACAAAATTACTAAATAAAACATAGTCACATACATCTAAATTTTTGTATCTTACATGTATATTATACATATATTGTGAATGTACAGCCAATATTAGTAAATACCCATAAGACAAATTACTCAAATCTGTTTATTCCTCACACCTAAAGGAAAAGACAGAGAATTGCCCTTTATTTATTGAGGGCCTATGATGTGTGCCAGGCACTGTGTTAGTCACTCCGCGTGTGATGTTCTCCTTATCTGAACAATGGGAACACTGGTCTAAATTAGCCGGCAGGTTTTGGGAGAAGGCCAGTGTTGTCAGTGTTGTGGTAAGATCTGGACTTTTGAGTCAGACACGTGTATTTACTGACCCTATGACTCCAGACAAGTTTGTGGTCTCTCTGCTCAGAGAGATTGTGTCTTAAACTGCCTAAGATAATGCCTTCCACATAATAGGTTCATAATGTGTTAAGCCATTTTCCTATTCCTGGTTGGAGGTGCTCTGGCAGGAAATATGAAACGCAACTTAGAGGCTAAGAGGGTCACAATCATATTAGATGAAAAGTATTAAGGGGGGTTTGTGGTTTGGAATTTTTAGTTCTATGGCAAAATGTAGTGAGAGAAGGTTTTCATTACAAAGTTATGAAAATGTGTAACCTGACATTACAAGTGACTGTTGTCTCCCAGCTTCTCCTACCTCTGTTTTTATACCAGCTCTGCCACAAATTCTTTTTGTAACGTTAAATAAGCCACTTCACCTATTTTAGCCTCAGTTGCCTCTTCTGTAAAATGGGGAAGTTGGGTGCAACCATCACTAAGAGGCTTTTCTACCTCTAATACTCTGTAGCTCCCATTCTTTGACTCTTCCTCAAAGTTCAGAGAGAGTATCTCCCTAAGATACTAGAAATGGGACAGTGGTTTTAGAGATCACCACTTGCACCCCATAATGGAGCATAAGAAGTGGGGCACCCGAATAATAGCTCCTGGATTGGAGCCAGTGCTTGAGAAAAAAAGGGGAATCTATACTGGGTCCTCAGACAGAAGTTGGCTTGGGAAAATGTCATGATCAGATATGTTTCTTTGTCATCTGTGTAAGGATCTCCACCCAGCTGATGGCAGCGTATGGCCTGATTTAGCATGTCTGCTGTGTGAAACAAATGGGTGTTGGGGCGGGCTGGGCCACCGGGGGAGAAAGAGGAGGCAGGGTAGTATGTGCAGCACCAAAGGGCTGAGAAAGGCGGGCAGTGAGTCATATTCTCGGAGATCCTCATGACCAGCGCTTGTGTTCAGCTTACATGGATGTTCTGCTGGGAGACCTGTTTGTCTTAACCTACTAGACTGGGCACCCTGCCTTGTTTGCTTTGATTTACCCATAGCCAAGCACAGGATGGCACTCAATATATTCCTGTCAAATAAAGGAATAAATTTTCCCCGTTTAAGTGTTTACCCTATGGAGATTTCCTGTATTGTGTAAATCCAGTCTAATTACTCAGGGAGTATCAGAAAGGACTCCCGGGCCTGGCTTCTTTAGATTTCTCAGACCGGAAAATGTCAACTAAACACTATCTACTGTTCATTGAGCCTGTCATAGTGCCAGGTCCTCTGACCACCCTGTCTCAGAGAGTACATTGTCCAATTCCTCACCCTACCCTGTTTTATTTTTCTTCCTAGACGTTTTACTGCCTGATACTACATTATATATTCATTTGTTAATTGTTTTTCCTTTCCTGTTAGGATGGAAGCACCTTGATGTCAAGGGTCCTGTGTATCTTATTCATTGTTTGTATCCTCATGCCAAGAGCAATGTCTTGCATTAACATAACATAACATAACATAGCATAACATAATATAACATAACATAACAAATAGTTAATGCATATTTATTGGAAGAGTGATTAATTTTCATTCATAATCCAAGAGGTAGATGTAAGCTTTATCCTCATTTTATAGCTAAGGATAGCCTCCTAGGGTTAACTAACTCACCTAAAACCACACGAATTGTTGCTCAGATTTTAACCCAATCTTACTTCAGAGCCTTCGTTCTCAACCAGTGTGTGTTTTTTCTCTCTACTTTAGAACATAATACATAGGGAAGGCTTCTGTGCCTTCATGGCACTTGAGAATCTGCTTCCTATCAAATGAGCAAAGTCTTTTATCTTCAACCTCTCTTCATTTTGTGCATCCTTTTCTCTCCAGGTCTCCTTTTAAATACTACTAGTAATGATAACTAAAAACTATAAGGGAGGCCGGGTGCAGTGGCTCATGCCTGTAATCCCAGCACTTTTGGAGGCTGAGGTGGGCGGATCACCTGAGGTCGGGAGTTCAAGACCCGTCTGGCCAACATGGCAGAAACTAAAAATGCAAAAATTAGCCAGGTGTGATGGCAGGCACCTGTAGTCCCAGCTACTGGGAAGGCTGAGGCAGGAGAATCACTTGAACCCAGGAGGCAGAAGTTGCAATGAACTGATATGATGCCACTGCACTCACTCCAGCCTGGGCAACAGAGTGAGACTTCGTCTTGAAGAAACAAACAAAAAAACTGCAAGGTAAAATCTACTTCACATGCTCTTTTTGTATTATACAGCAATCTAAAATCCAATGTTCCATTTAAAAAGCAGCCATATGCAACAGTAAATATTTATAACTGCTCCATTATAACAGGTGAGGAAACGGAGGTTCAGAGAAGTTAAGTTGGTTCAGAGAAGTTAAGAAGTTAAGTTGGAATTGATCCAGGTGACTAAGTATGTGGTGGGACAAAATCCAGAACAGGAGTTTTGTACGCAGATCCCATTCTTGTGTCTGTAACAGCTGGTGCCTCTTGCTTCCACTGTGTCCTTCTCTTTTCCTCATCCTTCTCTTCCTGGTCCCCCTGGAGCCTCGTGTTCCTCCTTGCATATTGCAAAAGCTCTTCAGAATAAGTTGCTTCTTCCATGACAGACTTCCTGAAGGCATGATTGGCATCATCCCCATTATTGGGGACTTAAGTCCTGGGGATAAACCAAGAGGGCTCTGGAAAGCCCAGGTTGAGGTGGGTGTGGCCACACATCTCAGAAATTACCTGCCTGTTCACACACAGGACCACTCCTCACCCAGACCCTCAGGAAGGGTTTATATTTTCACTTGGTAACACGTATTGAACTCAGTGCTGGGTGTGGGGAACACCAACATGAAGAAGGCAGGGTCTCTGCCTTTGAGGAGCTCACAGTCTCCTGGCTGAACCAGCATGTCAGATAACAAAAACAAAATTATAAACATAGCAAACAAGACATTATGGGAAGAGAGGAAAGATGCTCAACATCTGCTGGAGGTCAGGACAACCTATGAAAAGTCTATTACGACATTCAAGAGATGAGGAGCTCCTCAGTCAGAGAGGACAGTGAGGGGTCACTGACCTGAAAATGTACTTGTGAAAACAGCTTGCCTAGGACACAAGTGTCTCCCAGCAGGGACGATTTGTTTTTGCTTCTGCCAGAGGCCAGAGGGTCTCCTCTTCTAGGACCACCTGTGACAAAGTTCACGGCGGGGGGGGGGGGGGGGGTCTAGAGCACGGCGGCAAGCCTTTGCAGTTGCTTTCTCCAGCTCAGCCTCCCCTGAGAATGAGTCCAGCTGACTCCGGGGTGGTCTGCTATTCAATTTTACACACCGTCAGGGGACTGGGCTCTGACTTCTGTCCTCATCAAGCAAGGTGAGCAAAAGGAAAGGCTGATTATATTGATTTTATTTTTAGAGCAAAAGCAAATTACTCTTACATAGTTTCTATTTTCTCTCATTTGCTCTTTAGTTTTTGCTTGGTAATACCTATTCCTAACTAGTGTGAGTGTGTGTAAATGCACGCACACATGCATACATACAGTTGCACACACACAAAAGAGCTGGTTTTACAGAAATGCTACATTAGATATATACACCAACTATGGAGTATATTTTTTAAAAAGAACATCTCCATTTCCAGCAGTTTCATCTTTCATATCATTAAGAAAATAGGCATCAGGAAGCACTGTATCTTTAAAGATCTGAACTACTTTCTCATGGAGATAAGAAAAAGAATCTACATATTTCCAGTGCCTATGCCCTTCTAATTATTATGCAGTTCCACATTCCTGGGCTAGTTCTGGGCCATTGGATGTTCGATGGAGCCATCTCATGACACACCTACGAGAATATTTATTGATGTTTATCATAGATTCCCCTTAAAAACCATTGAGGATCTAATACATGTTGGACATTGGCATGCTTTCCCGCCGTTTAACTCAATTATAATCAACATCTCCACAAAAGGCACTGACAAGTATCTTTTCAATGTCAGCAATCCTAATGCCAATCCCTTTGTAGTATAAAATATATAAAGTTTACCCTTCTAAATTCTCAGCGAGACAGAGTGAAAACAGCACAAGCTTTGGAGTCAAATGCCTCTAAATTATAATTTTACTTCTACCGCCTACTAGTTTACTGCACTGAGACAAGATATTTTAACTTCTTTGAGTTTTAATTTCTTCACTTGTGAAAGACAAATATTGTTATCAGCCTTGCAGTGTTATTTTAAGGACTGAATGACGTTAATATTTGTAGACTATCTGAGCCATTGCGGACATTATTTCAAATAATGTTTTCTTGAAAAAGGTTTCAAAAATGTAGTAAATATCATAATGTGTCTAACTTGTGCATCATTGTCGTTAGCCTCTGAGTATTGTTGGAGAGTGCCATACATTAAACTCACTACAAAAATGAAAGTGAGTCAGCAGTCAGAAAAGAAGTACAGAATTCTAAGACTCAAACTATGTAGACCTATCAAAGTTCTCATTGTTACCCCAGGTCCCTAGGGTCCCAGGCTGTACCCTAGAGAGGAGTACCCTAGAAGTGGGCACTGGCTGGGGTGGCCCTGCTGCTCTGCGGAGTGGGGGTGATGCCCTCCGGTTTCATACCCATGCTTTTCCTGCCGTGCCCTGGCCATCACCAGTCAGGACGTCTGCTCTGCTGGACCCTGGGGTAGTGCTTCTCCTAGAGTGTATGTCTGTATATACATATATATGCTTTATGGGTGAGGTGAGCTTCACCCCACAACTTGAAGATTAAACTAGAGTCTGTGTGACAGGGGAAGGGAGTGAGGGGAGAGGAACTTGCTAAGGTATCTGAGACTGGGAGTCAAAGACGGAGTTGGAGGAAGAAAGACAGAAATTAATTTACATTTCATGAAGCACAGGAACTCTTCTCATGGGAATTTCTTGGATTTTTGTGCCTTGTATATTGTGTGTGATTTCTACAGCACTCTGATGGCTGTGCATTCCTGCAGAATACAAAGGGCCCATGTACTTGCTTATCAAAAATAGTTGTGTTTAGCGAATCAGCCTTCTTTCCTAAAGCCAAATTTTGAAGAAAGGCACTGTGATTTCAATGTGTTCCCAAAAAGTTTTTGTGTTGGAAACTTAATCCCTAATGCAACAGTGTTGAGCGGTAGGGCCTAGTAAGAGGAAATTGGGTCATGAGGGCTCATGAATGGCAGAGCCCTCATGAATGGATTCTGTTGTTATCATGGGAGTGGGTTAATTATCTCGAGAGTGGGTTGTTATAAAGTGAATCTGGGCCAGGCGTGGTGGCTCACGCCTGTAATTCCAGCACATTGAAAGGCCGAGGCGGGAGGATTGTTTGAGACCTGTCTGGCCAACACAGTGAAACCTCTTCTGTACAAAACATTTAAAAATATTAGCCAGGTGTGGTGATGCACACCTGTGATCCCAGCTACTTGGGAGACTGAGGCAGGAGGATCACTTGAGTCCAGGGTATTAGGGCTGCAGTGAGCTGTGATTGTGCTACTGCACTCCAGCCTGGGTGACAGAGCAAGACCCTGTCTCGAAATAAAAATCAAGTTGATCCAGCCCCTGGTGACTCTGTCTCATGTGCTCTTTTCTGCCTTCCATCTTCCACCATGGGATGACCCTTGTCAGATGTGATGCTATGCTCTTGGACTTCCCAGCCTCCAAAAGTATGAGCCAAATAAACTTCTGTTCTTTATAAATTACAAAGTCTGAGATACTCAGTTATAGTAGCAGAAAATGAACTAAGAAGAAAAACTGCCAGAAAAGAATTAGGGTGATAATGTTGTTTTATGGTTTTGGAGTTAGCATGCCAGGGTTTAAATCACTAGGCCACTAATAACTCTCAAACTTTGGGCAAGTTACTTAACTTCTTTTTGCCTCAGTCTTCACATCCAAATAATAGACTGGATGCAGTGGTTTATGCCTGTAATCCTAGCACTTTGGGATGCTGAGATTCGAAGATCACTTGAGCCCAGGAGTTCGAGATCAGCCTGGGCATTATAGTGAGATCCCATCTCTACAAAATATACAAAAATTAGCTGGACATGGTGACGCACACCTGTTGTCCCAGCTACTTGGGAGGCTGATACAGGAGGACTTCTTGAGTTCAGGAGTCAGGGGTTGCAACAAGCTATAATTATGCCACTGCACTCCAGCCTGAGCAACAGAATGAGACCCCCCCATCTCAGCAAACAAACAAACAAACAAGCAAACAAAGCTGATGATAATTATTATCACTATTTAGTATATAGGCTTTCGTAGAGACTAGATGAGATGTGTAACATAAAATGATGACAGAGGCTCTAGTGCACAGTAGATATTCCACAGATACTATCCTTAATTATTACTGCCTAAAACTGAGGAAGAGAGTGGGTCAGGCCTTTGGAACAAAATGCTAAGAGTCCATTCAATCTAGTCGTCCAATGTGAATACAGAATTGGAGAAGAGCTCAGAAGTAACTGAGTACCTACCTTTGCCCTCAACCTATTTATTTCTCTATTCACGTCTCTCTCAGACCCAGCTTCTCTGTAAAGCAGGTATGAATAGAGCTGCGTTCTTTCCTATTAGAAGTCAATTCTTAGACTTGCTGCCTACCCTAGCAGGCCAGAAAGTGTTGCATATTTCCTGGAAAGTGTCTGGCCGTGAATGAAGAGATCTATGGAAAAGGAATCTGTATTCTTTATTTCTAGGTGGAAATATCTGACCATGTCCCCTCAGTAAGAACAAACTACTATCTTCCTCTGGAACAAAGACAAAGTAAAAATGTTGCCCTGTGCCCTTCCCTCATTCCCCTGAGTCCTTGTGTCCCTAATACAAATCCATATGCCTGCAGGTATCTTGAAAAGAGTCAAGCCTTCTTCATTGTTTAGGGTGAGGTGAGGAGAAGAATTCTCAATCCTTCTTTAAGACATACTCAAAATCTTTTTCTTTTTTTTGTGACGGAGTTTCACTGTTGTCACCCAGGCTGGAAGGCTTGAGTGCAGTGGCACGATCTTGGCTCACTGGACCTCCATCTCCTGGGTTCAAGCGATTCTCCTGACTCAGCCTCCCGAGTAGCTGGGATTACAGGCATGCGCCACCACGTCTGGCTAATTTTGTATTTTTAGTCGAGACGGGGTTTCTCCATGTTGGTCAGCCTGGTCTCCAACTCTTGACCTCAGGTGATCTGCCTGCCTCTGCCTCCCAAAGTGCTGAGATTACAGGCATGAGCTCAAAATCTTAAGAAGAGTAAGTTGGGCCTCAGTATAAGAAAACCAAATTCGGGGGCGGAGCAAGATGGCCGAATAGGAACAGCTCCAGTCTCCAACTCCCAGGGCGAGTGAGACAGAAGACCTGTGATTTCTGCATTTTCAACTGAGGTACTGGGTTAAACTCACTAGGGAGTGCCGGACAATCGGTGCTGGTCAGCTGCTGCAGCCTGACCAGTGAGAGCTGAAGCAGGGCGAGGCATCCCCTCACCTGGGAAGCGCAAGGGGAAAGGGAATCCCTTTTCCTAGCCAGGGGAACTGAGACACACAACACCTGGAAAATCGGGTAACTCCCACCCCAATATGCTTTAAGCAAACAGGCACACCAGGAGATCATATCCCACACCTGGCCGGGAGGGTCCCACGCCCACGGAGCCTCCCTCATTGCTAGCACAGCAGTCTGCGATCTCGCAGCAAGGCAGCAGCCAGGCTGGGGGAGGGGTGCCCGCCATTGCTGAGGCTTAAGTAGGTAAACAAAGCCGCTGGGAAGCTCGAACTGGGTGGAGCTCACAGCAACTCAAGGAAACCTGCCTGTCTCTGTAGACTCCACCTCTGGGGACAGGGCACAGTAAACAACAACAAAAGCCAAAAGCAGCAGAAACCTCTGCAGACGCAAATGACTCTGTCTGACAGCTTTGAGGAGAGCAGTGGATCTCCCAACACGGAGGTTGAGATCTGAGAAGGGACAGACTGCCTGCTCAAGTGGGTCCCTGACCCCTGAGTAGCCTAACTGGGAGACATCCCCCACTAGGGGCAGTCTGACACCCCACACCTCACAGGGTGGAGTACACCCCTGAGAGGAAGCCTCCAAAGCAAGAATCAGACAGGTACACTCGCTATTCAGCAATATTCTATCTTCTGCAGCCTCTGCTGCTGACACCCAGGCAAACGGGGTCTGGAGTGGACCTCAAGCAATCGCCAACAGACCTACAGCTGAGGGTCCTGACTGTTAGAAGGAAAACTATCAAACAGGAAGGACACCTACACCAAAACTCCATCATTACATCACCATCATCATCAAAGACCAGAGGCAGATAAAACCACAAAGATGGGGAAAAAGCAGGGCAGAAAAGCTGGAAATTCAAAAAATAAGAGCGCATCTCCCCTGGCAAAGGAGCGCAGCTCATCGCCAGCAACGGATCAAAGCTTGATGGAGAATGACTTTGACGAGATGAGAGAAGAAGGCTTCAGTCCATCAAACTTCTCAGAGCTAAAGGAGGAATTACGTACCCAGCGCAAAGAAACTAAAAATCTTGAAAAAAAAGTGGAAGAATTGATGGCTAGAGTAATTACTGCAGAGAAGGTCATAAACGAAATGAAAGAGATGAAAACCATGACACGAGAAATATGTGACAAATGCACAAGCTTCAGTAACTGACTGGATCAACTGGAAGAAAGAGTATCAGCGATTGAGGATCAAATGAACAAAATGAAGTGAGAAGAGAAACCAAAAGAAAAAAGAAGAAAAAGAAATGAACAAAGCCTGCAAGAAGTATGGGATTATGTAAAAAGACCCAATCTACGTCTGATTGGGGTGCCTGAAAGTGAGGGGGAAAATGGAACCAAGTTGGAAAACACTCTTCAGGATATCATCCAGGAGAACTTCCCCAACCTAGTAGGGCAGGCCAACATTCAAATCCAGGAAATACAGAGAACGCCACCAAGATACTCCTCGAGAAGAGCAACTCCAAGACACATAATTGCCAGATTCACCAAAGTTGAAATGAAGGAAAAAATCTTAAGGGCAGCCAGAGAGAAAGGTCGGGTTACCCACAAAGGGAAGCCCATCAGACTAACAGCAGATCTCTCGGCAGAAACTCTACAAGCCAGAAGAGAGTGGGGGCCAATATTCAACATTCTTAAAGAAAAGAATTTTCAACCCAGAATTTCATATCCAGCCAAACTAAGTTTCATAAGTGAAGGAGAAATAAAATCCTTTACAGATAAGCAAATGCTTAGAGATTTTGTCACCACTAGGCCTGCCTTACAAGAGACCCTGAAGGAAGCACTCAACATGGAAAGGAACAACCGGTACCAGCCATTGCAAAAACATGCCAAAATGTAAAGACCATTTAGGCTAGGAAGAAACTGCATCAACTAACGAGCAAAATAACCAGTTAATATCATAATGGCAGGATCAAGTTCACACATAACAATATTAACCTTAAATGTAAATGGACTAAATGCTCCAATTGAAAGACACAGACTGGCAAACTGGATAAAGAGTCAAGACCCATCAGTCTGCTGTATTCAGGAGACCCATCTCACACACAGAGACATACATAGGCTCAAAATAAAGGGATGGAGGAAGATTTACCAAGCAAATGGAGAACAAAAAAAAGTGGGGGTTGCAATGCTAGTCTCTGATAAAACAGACTTTAAACCATCAAAGATCAAAAGAGACAAAGAAGGCCATTACATAATGGCAAAAGGATCAATTCAACAGGAAGAGCTAACTATCCTAAATATATATGCACCCAATACAGGAGCACTCAGATTCATAAAGCAAGTCCTTAGAGACTTACAAAGAGACTTAGACTCCCATACAATAATAATGGGAGACTTCAACACTCCACTGTCAACATTAGACAGATCAACGAGACAGAAAGTTAACAAGGATATCCAGGAATTGAACTCATCTCTGCAGCAAGCAGACCTAATAGACATCTATAGAACTCTCCACCCCAAATCAACAGAATATACATTCTTCTCAGCACCACATCGCTCTTATTCCAAAATTGACCACATAATTGGAAGTAAAGCACTCCTCAGCAAATGTACAAGAACAGAAATTGTGACAAACTGTCTCTCAGACCACAGTGCAATCAAACTAGAACTCAGGACTAAGAAACTCAATCAAAACCGCTCAACTACATGGAAACTGAACAACCTGCTCCTGAATGACTACTGGGTACATCACGAAATGAAGGCAGAAATAAAGATGTTCTTTGAAACCAATGAGAACAAAGATACAACATACCAGAATCTCTGGGACACATTTAAAGCAGTGTGTAGAGGGAAATTTATAGCACTAAATGCCCACAAGACAAAGCAGGAAAGATCTAAAATTGACACTCTAACATCACAATTAAAAGAACTAGAGAAGCAAGAGAAAACACATTCAAAAGCTAGCAGAAGGCAAGAAATAACTAAGATCAGAGCAGAACTGAAGGAGATAGAGACACAAAAAACCCTCCAAAAAATCAATGAATCCAGGAGTTGGTTTTTTGAAAAGATCAACAAAATTGACAGACCACTAGCAAGACTAATAAAGAAGAAAAGAGAGAAGAATCAAATAGACGCAATAAAAAATGATAAAGGGGATATCACCACCGACCCCACAGAAATACAAACTACCATCAGAGAATACTATAAACACCTCTACGCAAATAAACTACAAAATCTAGAAGAAATGGATAATTTCCTGGACACATACACTCTTCCAAGACTAAACCAGGAAGAAGTTGAATTCCTGAATAGACCAATAGCAGGCTCTGAAATTGAGGCAATAATTAATAGCCTACCAACCAAAAAAAGTCCAGGACCAGATGGATTCACAGCTGAATTCTACCAGAGGTACAAGGAGGAGCTGGTACCATTCCTTCTGAAACTATTCCAATCAATAGAAAAAGAGGGAATCCTCCCTAACTCATTTTATGAGGCCAACATCATCCTGATACCAAAGCCTGGCAGAGACACAACAAAAAAAGAGAATTTTAGACCAATATCCCTGATGAACATCGATGCAAAAATCCTCAATAAAATACTGGCAACCCAGATTCAGCAGCACATCAAAAAGCTTATCCACCATGATCAAGTGGGCTTCATCCCTGGGATGCAAGGCTGGTTCAACATTCGCAAATCAATAAACATAATCCAGCATATAAACAGAACCAAAGACAAGAACCACATGATTATCTCAATAGATGCAGAAAAGGCTTTTGACAAAATTCAACAGCCCTTCATGCTAAAAACGCTCAATAAATTCGGTATTGATGGAACGTACCTCAAAATCATAAGAGCTATTTATGACAAACCCACAGCCAATATCATACTGAATGGGCAAAAACTGGAAAAATTCCCTTTGAAAACTGGCACAAGACCGGGATGCCCTCTCTCACCACTCCTATTCAACATAGTGTTGGAAGTTCTGGCTAGGGCAATCAGGCAAGAGAAAGAAATCAAGGGTATTCAGTTAGGAAAAGAAGAAGTCAAATTGTCCCTGTTTGCAGATGACATGATTGTATATTTAGAAAATCCCATTGTCTCAGCCCAAAATCTCCTTAAGCTGATAAGCAACTTCAGCAAAGTCTCAGGATACAAAATTAATGTGCAAAAATCACAAGCATTCATATACACCAGTAACAGACAAACAGAGAGCCAAATCATGAATGAACTTCCATTCACAATTGCTTCAAAGAGAATCAAATACCTAGGAATCCAACTTACAAGGGATGTAAAGGACCTCTTCAAGGAGAACTACAAACCACTGCTCAGTGAAATAAAAGAGGACACAAACAAATGGAAGAACATACCATGCTCATGGATAGGAAGAATCAATATCGTGAAAATGGCCATACTGCCCAAGGTAATTTATAGATTCAATGCCATCCCCATCAAGCTACCAATGAGTTTCTTCACAGAATTGGAAAAAACTGCTTTAAAGTTCATATGGAACCAAAAAAGAGCCCGCATCTCCAAGACAATCCTAAGTCAAAAGAACAAAGCTGGAGGCATCACGCTACCTGACTTCAAACTATACTACAAGGCTACAGTAACCAAAACAGCATGGTACTGGTACCAAAACAGAGATATAGACCAATGGAACAGAACAGAGTCCTCAGAAATAATACCACACATCTACAGCCATCTGATCTTTGACAAACCTGAGAGAAACAAGAAATGGGGAAAGGATTCCCTATTTAATAAATGGTGCTGGGAAAATTGGCTAGCCATAAGTAGAAAGCTGAAACTGGATCCTTTCCTTACTCCTTATACGAAAATTAATTCAAGATGGATTAGAGACTTAAATGTTAGACCTAATACCATAAAAATCCTAGAGGAAAACCTAGGTAGTACCATTCAGGACATAGGCATGGGCAAAGACTTCATGTCTAAAACACCAAAAGCAACGGCAGCAAAAGCTAAAATTGACAAATGGGATCTCATTAAACTAAAGAGCTTCTGCACAGCAAAAGAAACTACCATCAGAGTGAACAGGCAACCTACAGAATGGGAGAAAATTTTTGCAATCTACTCATCTGACAAAGGGCTAATATCCAGAACCTACAAAGAACTCAAACAAATTTACAAGAAAAAAACAAACAACCCCATCAAAAAGTGGGCAAAGGATATGAATAGACATTTCTCAAAAGAAGACATTCATACAGCCAACAAACACATGAAAAAATGCTCATCATCACTGGCCATCAGAGAAATGCAAATCAAAACCACAATGAGATACCATCTCACACCAGTTAGAATGGCGTTCATTAAAAAGTCAGGAAACAACAGGTGCTGGAGAGGATGTGGAGAAATAGGAACACTTTTACACTGTTGGTGGGATTATAAACTAGTTCAACCATTATGGAAAACAGTATGGCGATTCCTCAAGGATCTAGAACTAGATGTACCATATGACCCAGCCATCCCATTACTGGGTATATACCCAAAGGATTATAAATCATGCTGCTATAAAGACACATGAACACGTATGTTTATTGCGGCACTATTCACAATAGCAAAGACTTGGAATCAACCCAAATGTCCATCAGTGACAGACTGGATTAAGAAAATGTGGCACATATACACCATGGAACACTATGCAGCCATAAAAAAGGATGAGTTTGTGTCCTTTGTAGGGACATGGATGCAGCTGGAAACCATCACTCTTAGCAAACTATCACAAGAACAGAAAACCAAACACCGCATGTTCTCACTCATAGGTGGGAACTGAACAATGAGATCACTTGGACTTTGGAAGGGGAACATCACACACCGGGGCCTATCATGGGGAGGGGGGAGGGGGGAGGGATTGCATTGGGAGTTATACCTGATGTAAATGACGAGTTGATGGGTGCTGACGAGTTGATGGGTGCAGCACAGCAACATGGCACAAGTATACATATGTAACAAACCTGCACGTTATGCACATGTACCCTAGAACTTAAAGTATAATAATAAAAAATAATTTAAAAAAAAGAAAACCAAATTCATTTATTATAACTAGAATGTTTTTTTATCATAGTTGACTTTTAAAATCACTCTTTTAGGTAAACTATTCTACTTTTAATTGTGAAGTTGGCAAATACATAGTTTAGGAAGAAGGTAGTTCTTAGTATTATAAGAAACAAAGGGGAATACTCAGGTTATAATATATTTATTTGACTCAGTCATTAAATGGTTGTGTCCACTGAATTAAGATCATGCAACCACCACTGGTATCAATCTTATTGTAATATTCAGTAGTTATAATTCTGCTAAAAACAACTTTTAATTTTTTCAGCCCACAAGAAAAACTTTATTCTCTGAAATTCTGCAACATTTAGAATCATTGATTCAATTAGAGAGCAATGTGTGGTCCTTTAGTTCTATGTTAAGTGCAAGGAGATGTATATCTCTTTCTGAATTACCTTGTACAACCATCTCTTCTTCATTGTTCTCAAATTATTATTTCTCCAGTTATGGAGAAGTTTTTCCTGCCAGAATCCTCTTATTTTGCACCTCTCTGTGTCTCATTCTTGCACACTGTAGCTATCAGTGTAGATTTCTACATCTCTACATTCACCTGCTTATTTTCATTGCTAAGATTCTATCTCCAGTCACACCTTGATTTTGTAGAGAATGGTGAAGTACTTGTCTGTTTGGTCTTCTAGATGGTAAACTTTATAAGTACATCTTTGAAGATAAGTGTGGTTTCCAAGTCTCTGTGAATCTTCCATATTACCTGCTGCAATACTTTGCACATTAAATATGTTTAATAAGTGACATAGAATGAGACACACCTAACCCTCATTTTTTTTTTTTTTTTTTTGCCATATGTACCTTCATAAATATTCACATATGGCCTTAGTTGAGTTCAACAAGCAAAACAGAACAAAATCAACAGTTCTAATTATATCAGGTAATACCATTTCTTTGTGACAAAGGAACCTTACTAGGCAGAATAATGCCTATCAAAATACCAAAGCAGGTGAAACAATAATAATCAGTAGAGTAGTAAGAATAGTAGATGTAGAAGTTGGTACCACCTTTTGAGTTCTAGCTACCTACATGGTCCTGTACTCAGTGCTTTATAGGTAATATTTCACTTCATGCTTACAGATGAGCAGAACTATGATCACTATTTTGAAGACAATGAAACTGTGCCCTAACTATAACTTGCTTAAGTTTGCACAACTTTCTCAAGAAGCAGGAATGTCAACTTAAGTCTCACTGTCTCACTGACCCTAAAACTATCCTTTTAAATTAATACTCTGAAATACCTCCCACTTGTTTTAGTCACCTCCCTATTTTCTTTTTTCTCTCTGTCTTTTTTTTTTTTTTTTTTTTTTTTTTTTGAGACAGAGTCTTGCTCTGTCACCCAGGCTGGAGTGCAATGGCACGATCTTGGCTCACTGCAACCTCTGCCTCCTGGGTTCAAGCCATTCTCCTGCCTCTTTCTCCCCAGTAGCTGGGATTACAGGCACCCGCCACCACACCCAGCTAATTTTTGTATTTTTAGTAGAGACGGGGTTTCACCATGTTGGCCAGTCTGGTCTTGAACTCCTGACCTCATGATCCGCCTGCCTCGGCCTCCTAAAGTGCTGGAATTACAGGCATGAGCCACTGTGCCCTGATCCCTCTTTTCTTTCAACCTCCTGTGTCTCTAATGTCAGCTCAAGCTTCTCTTGACGAGAGGTATAATTAGGGTCAGTATCATCATCACTTTCATCAGTTGTCATTGGCTTTTAAGTAGCTCTTTCTTTAAAATCCCCTGCCCTTAAAATTAGAGCTTTTTATTTAAAAATTCAAGGATTTTTCTTAAAAATCAATCTCTCTGAACTGCTGTAGTTCTTTGAATCAACACATCACATGGACAATTTGCCATTGGACCTTACTTCTACATATAGAAATTGTGATTTCTCCATCTTTAAAAAATTCATTGTTCATCTATCTCTTAAACTCTTTGAAATAGTGATCTCTGCTTGTCTCTCCTGTTTCTTTCCAAAATTATTTTAAGGCAGTTTTAGCCCTCACTGTGAAACTACTGTTTCCAATGTCGCTATGGATTCTGTCTCCCTAGCATTTGATAATGCGAGATAATGTCCTTTATTGAAATTTCTTTTCCCATTGTTTTTCAAAATGCCACTATTTTCTCTTTATTTTTCCAGCTATGTGGCTTAACTTTCTTAGACTCCTTAATTTTTACATCTCCTTTGCCTACCCACTAACAGTTGGAATACCCTTAAGGTTCTGTGCCTGGTTTTATCTCTCATTTTGTCTTTTTTTTTTTTTCTCTCAGCATGCATACTCTTTTTTGGTAACCTTCTCCACTTGCATGTCTTTGGTGGTTATTTAATTACCAAAGAGGCAATCCAGTTTGTCTTAGGTGACACTTTCCTCTATCTGCCTATTATATTGAGCCCTGGCAAAACCCTATCACAGGATCGCCCTCTTCTGTTCTCTGAAAAAAAAAAAAAAAAAAAAAAAGCACCTTAACTACAATAGGAGCTCCTTCAGTTAGTGCTAACTCCTTATTCACAGCAATTTAATGATGCGTTTACTAACTAGTAGGTGTGAATCAATGTCAACTTAAATCCACTTATGTCTTATTTTGTTTTCCTTCTCTAAAAGTATCTACCTATGGACATGCTCAATAATGCAATTATTCTAATTCTCAAGCACTTTCAGCCCCTACCTTCAACTCCCAAATAAAAAGTCTGTTAGAACTTCCGAGTTCAACATAATATCTGTCTCTATTCTAACTCATTCACATTTCAAGCCCGCTCCCTTCTCTGATGGCAATACCAGCCCTGCATGTGCCCACTGCCCTCTAGGGGCCATCAGGCTCCCCAAAGCCTTTACTTCCATGCTCACGTGGATTCCTCTAGGTCCACCTTCTGCCAACCTGGTCTCATTTCCACAGAGTTATGCTCTGAAATAACTTATTTCTCAGGAATTAGTATTCTGTGTTAGTGAAATAACACTATACCTTCCTGGGAATCTATCTTCATACAAGGGATTCTAAAAGCCAAGAGGCTGCACCATTATGACCTGAGTATCTGCCTCAGTGCTTTCTAAACATCTGCCTTCGTCTTTCCTGATGTTTAATCTTTTTCCTATGTTTATTGTGCCAGATACTGTAAAAGCACATGGAATATGGAGGCTAACAAAACATGCCATACTTTCACACTGTTCGTAGATTGGACAGACAAGTACAAAGACTGTAAAACCACCTTGGGGAAATGCTGTATGAGACCTGAACAAGAGTTCAAAATCACATGGTACAAAAACTTACAAATCATTGTTTATACATTTGTACTCTGGGACCATAACGTCCTCAGAGCAATCTACATCATCTGTGTCATTGATATCTGGCAAAATTATGGTCCCAAGATAGACTATACATATTTATTGGAATAATGAATGAGTGACTGTATGAAGCTGGAATGACTGGCTTGCAGCAGATCTATGGAGCATGTATGGAGTAGTCTCTAGCTTGTGGGATTCCTCTTGGCTCCTGTCCAGGGAAATCCTGGAGCCCTGGGGCTGGGAGTGTGAGAAGAGTTCATCCTCTCTAAGGCAATGAAAGTGATTGTTTTGCACACACAGGATGTGCCTCACTCCCAGGGAGACATCAGTCCAGGATAAAAGGCCTCCAGTGCCAGGCTCCTTAGTCCTTAGCCTTGTTAGTGACAGCCCTTGCTCCTCCACTAACCAGGTCAGTGGTTTTCAAAGAAGGCTCTGTATGGTGATTCATGGGTGCCAGACAGGACTGCATGGAGAGAGGGTAGAAAAAGGCAGGGAGAGAGGAAGAAGTCACGTGGGTTTGGAGGGACATGTGTGAGAATTCTTCAACCTGCAGTTGACCTAGGTCTGGGCTTGTTTTTATGTATCCTTGTTAGTGACAACCTCCCTCCACTTCTCTTAGTTTGCTAAATATGTGTCAGAAGCAGACCATGGAGCTGTGAATGTCTAACTTAGGGAAGGAGAGTAACAAGAAGAAATGCATCATGAGCAGTGGGGTAGAGGAAGAGGAGAAGGAACAAAGCAAGAGTAGTCACAGGAATTGAGGGGCTCAGGTTTACATCTCCAATCTCTTTCCTTATAATCCCCTTCCAATAAATGTTCTTAGAGACACCCATCTGACTTGCAGAAGAATGATTATATCATTAAAGGATTGTTTACAAACATATGGCCAACCGTGTTTCCAAGTTAGGAAGACTTCTATGGGGTTGATTTTGGAGCTCATGTGGAAAGATGGTTAGCATTTTTCACTGGGAAAAAAAAAAGAGAAAGAAACACAAGACAAAAAGCTTTTCTTGCACTCAATTTCATTTCATATCAGTTTCCAAATTCAATTTATGGATCATCTTCACAAAATAACTTGTTTGGGAGTGAGGATTCAATGAAATTCATTGTCTACGACATACATATCTGCCTGACATTTGTGCAAATGGCTTATGAAATTTCTCCTTAGGTTTCCTGACTTCCTCTCTAGAGGAAGAGGCTGAAATTTCACTAAACCAAATGACACTCAGACCACTGCCTAAGAATATTTTTATATAAATGAATAATTATTTTTACTTACACAGGTCATTTTAAGTGTTTTATGATGTCATTGAGAATGATTTTTCGTTGGTGATACAAATGAATTAGAAATCTATATATTATCTCAATAAAATTCTCATTCTCATTGTGTGACCTTGAAGTAAGTTATTAACTTCTCTGCGCTTTAGTATAGACTTTGTAAAAAGAGGATTAAAATAGCTGCTTTAACCATAGGGCTGTTGTGAGGATGAAATGAGTTTAGGATAGCTGGGTGGTTTTCTTTCAACATCAAATGCATGTTTGTTTTCTGCACTAATTCTGCCTTCTTCAACACCAACTGAGTGTCCAACAATTCAAATCATTTCTGACGCTAACTCCCAGAGCTAGCATAGACATCCCAGGTTAAGGAGTTAGTCTCACAAGAGTGTCCCCACTTCAGATGCCAGCTGCAGATGGGTTTCCAAATGACTACAAACTCAGAGGTTCCCATGACCCCCTCCTCAGGCTTAATAATTTGCTAGACTGACTCATAGAACTCAGAAAAGTGCTTTATCTATGATTACTTGTTTATTATAAAACAAATGAACCTCAGTAACAGTCAAATAGAAGAGACGCATAAGGCAATGTATGTATGGATATGAGGCACAGAGCTTCTAAGTCCTCTCTGGCCACACCATCCTTCCAGAAAATGAGTATGTTCTAGGTTGGCAGCCAGAAGCTTATGGAACCTGTCCTTCAGGGGTGTTCATGGAGGTTCCATATGTAGGCATGATTGAGTAAATCACCAGCTATTGGTGAGGTTGAAAGTTCCTACTCTCTAGTCATGTGTTTGGCCTTTCTGGTGACCAGCCCTCAATCTTGAAGCTATCTAGGGGGTCCTTCACAAGCTGTCCCATTAGCATAAACTCAGGTGTGGCCTAAAGAGGCTTGTTATGAGAAACAAAAAGGGTTTCACTGCCAAGGGTTTTAGGAGCTGTGCATCAGGAACTAGGGACAAAGGCCAAACACACAATTTTTATAATACCACAGCCATCATTGTAACACAAAGCCCTCAGGAATCCATTTATTTCATGCAGTGAAGCTCTTTTGCCATCACCATCATGGTTAAACTTACCTTCATCACTAACAAGAACATCATCACCATGATCATGGCCACTCCCATTAGTGACCTTGATCCTTTGAGCAAACCTCCCTTAACTGGTCCAGCCCTATTATTCACTTCCTTTGTAAATATCTGAAATTCTTTCAGTAAGTTCCATGTTTTTGACTCTCAATTGAATACTGCTTTATGTCCTAATAGTTTTCTGTTTTCTTAATTCTCAGGGGTGGTTTTCTCATATTTGTCCTTTCTAAGATCTTATAAAGTTGTCTTCTAACTCTTAATTATGTATCACTTAAGCCCATTCATTGGTAGAAAGATTAAATCATGACGTTTGCTCTAATTCTCTGAAATCAGATGCTCTGAAGTCACAATTAATGTCCAAACAGCCAAATGGAGTGGGCTCACTGGGACATTTGACAATGGGGATCATCTGCTTCATAAAGTTCTGTCTTTAATAACAATGCACCACTTTTTCTTAATATTTGCCTTCTCTTTGGCTAACGCTGACCATTCCATGCAGTGTTCATACTCTTTCCTCACCTGCCGTCCAACTATGAAAGCGTGGGGTCTCGGGACCTCTTTGGTCCTAATGACTGTGGTGCCCTCCTCCTTGCTCCTGGCATCAGCCAGGTCCCTATTTCATGCTCCAGGCAGAGTTACGTGCCCTCCACACTCCAGTGGCTCTCAGGACTTATCTAACAGAAATTATCTGTGTATTTCTCTGTCTTCCACACTGGCCTGTGAATCCTTCAGGAAAGGAATAATTATCCTTGTATATTGAATACTTAGTAGATTGCCTCTGCCAAGGTGGAACAAATTAACCATCTGCCAAATTAAGTCATTTTGTCTCTAGTCTCAGATGTATCAATAAGGCAAGAATATGGATTTTCACATATCGGAGTGTTCTCTACCCTTGTACCCTCCCTTAAAGCAAAGTCCAATGAACCCTCCTGTGACCAAGTGGCAGCATTTGTTATTTCCCCCTCTACACCCCCACAGTTTCTCATAGCACTGACTCCACCATGACCCTATAATGCCTTAGGCTGTCTCCTACCCCCCACTTTACTGCCCCTTGGATTTTCTTCCCTCATTGGTGACCTGAACTTCACTGCCTTTCTTGACCTGCTTGTACATCCTCATGTTCCATCTGAATGGTATCCCTGTAGGACTGTTAATGGAATATTAACAGTTAATGGGGTATGGAGGCATTGACAGATAATCACAACCAAGGGTCATGTCTCATTTAACCTAATGTGTTCCATTCTTCAGGGCACTTCTGAAGCCCAAAGAATGTTATCCTAAGACACATCCTCTGCCCATGTGTCTATAAAGCAGCCAATCATTTGTTCTTTTATTCAGTCAGTCAATCTTTAACTCATTTATTCTTCAAGGCTGCCCTCTCTGTTTATGGTATTCCTAGGGACATGAAGCTGAATAAAGTCTAGTATAGATTCTGCCTTCAACATGCTATCCATGTGGAAGAGCAGAAAGACATACAAATGGACGTGACATTGTCCTGGTGTAAAAGTTTTTAGGAGCCCATCGCTCGGTCATGGTGCCCTCTTACAGCACGTAATAGAATGTTTCATAGTGCGTTGTTTACGTTTATGTCCTCAAGGCAACTTGGCTCATATTTATGACAAGAGCATCTTACAAAACCAAAGCCCAAGACAGATAATACATATTTACAGAATTAATGGATGAGTGAATGCATGAAGGTGGAATGGCTGGCTTGCAGCAGGCCTGTGGAGCAGACACCTGGGTCATCTCTGGTTCCTGAGATTCTTCTTGGCCTCTGTCTGGGGAGATCCTGGAGCCTCAGGGCTAGGAGTGTGACAAGAGTCATCCTGCTCCCAGGTTGTGAAAGTGACTGTTCTGCACACGCTGGCTGTGCCTCACTCCCAGGGAGACACCAGGCCCAGGACAGAAGGGCTCCAGTGCAGGGCTTCTCAGTCCTCAGCCTTGTCAACTATTACTGACAGCTCTTGCATCCTCCACTGAGCCATGTGAGTGCCTGGCAAAGACAGCTCCAGGGGTAATAGGTCTGTATGAAAAGAGGAACAGAAGAAGGCAGGCAAAGAGGAAGGCATCACTGGGGGCCAGGGAGGAGGGGAAGGATGCTGAAACCTACAGGCATTGTGGTTTTTAGTAGTACTGTCTTCCAATTTATTTACCTGAAAATTAATGTTCTTGGAAATGTCATCCTCCCACCAGAAATCCCTGAGATTAGGAGTCAGAAAATGACTAAACTACGTTGTTTCCCTTGGGGACAAGAAGGCTTATGTAGGGCTGACTTTGAAGGGCATGGAGGGAGAAGACCAGAATACCTCAGCAGAGGCAAAGTGGACTGAAGTCAGGGAGAGTATTTATTAGACTTACTTTCCTCCAAATCGGTTTCCACATTCCTTTGTAGAAGTTAGTTCACGAACCAGCTTTTTGTAGGTGGTAGGTTTCTATGAAATCCAGGAGAAAACAACATAGTCCTTGATATTGTGCACTGATTTCTTTTTTATTTTAATTTCAGGTTGACTGAACCTTTCCCAACATGTCTTGCCATTAAAAACAGCAGCAGTGCCAGCCCCTTTTCCAGTGCCCTCCAAATGCTTCACTTCTAAGTGAGGCACCCCAGTGCCCTGCCCCATGTGTCCCTCCAGTCTTTTCTGCTGCAGCGTCAGCTCTGGGGGCTGCTGTGGCCCCAGCTCTGGGGGCTGCTACAGCTCTGATTGGTGGCTGCCAACTGAGCCACCACAGGCCGTCTGTTCCACTGACACCAGACCCAGAACCCTGACTGCTGTGAGCCCACTAAGGGATCTGGCTGCTGCCACAGCTCTATAGGCTGCTGCTGACCTGGGCCCTTTCTGCAGAGGAGCAGTGATGGGAGGACCCAACTAAACATGGACCTCCCTTTCTGAGTTTTCCTCCCCTCACATTCTTTCTTACCTTGTGGTGTTAGAGATGCTAAGACAAACTCTTCTCAGAGGACTCAACCTTCTGTTCTGTACAAACTCCCTAAGCTCCTAACCTCATGCCCATGCAAAACCCCTCTGTGGAACATCAGATCCTAAATCACATAAAATTTCTTCTTCCAGTACCACCTGCTCCTTGTTCTTGATCCTCACACACACATACTGCCTTCCCAGTAACTCTGCTCCTCCAAGCTGATTAGTGTTTTCCAGGAAAGGTGGCTCAACTCAGTCTCCAGACATCCCAGAAAACACACTGCTTTGTCCAGACAACCTCAGAGTGACCTCATCGTGGAATCTGGAAATAGTACTTGCTTCCCTTCTGCCAGTCCCAGGGTTAGGGAATAGAAATGCCACATTTGTCAAGGAGAAGACACTCCTATGCTTATGCTGACATTTTAATTTAGAGAAAATTGTAGTATTTATTCTGTTTTATTTTTATAGCATTCTTTGATAAATAAACAAGAAAAACAAAACCCACAGAATTGAAAGATGAAGACAGAGATGTGGAGTGCCCGCTGGGACCTTAGCCCGAAGCTCCAGTCTGTTTCCCTTTCCATCACACCTCATGTCACATGATCAGCCTATGTGATTTCATACTCCACATAATTCTGGCTCATTGTAAGCTGTTTCAGAAATGAGTATTTTTCCACTAGGTGGCATCATGATGTAACAAAAATGGCTATAATTAAGCAATAATAATAATATAATGGCAATAATGATAATTACTTTTATTGAGGGCTTATTCATGGCTTGACTCTTCACATATCTTTTCTTTAGCCTTTACAACCACCTATGAGGCAGCTATTGTTTACACTGTATGTATGATGAAACTAAAAAGGCTCAGAGAGAGCACGTGACTTGGTGTGACACACAGTTGGCCAGAGGGAAGCAACAGGATAAGTGCAGATGTGTCTGACTTGGAGACCTTGCTGTTTCTTTGGGCCACTCAGCCTCCTAACTGCGGTTTTCGCTTCTTGAGATTCAAACAAGAGAGTATTACGTCTGATGGTGCCTAGTGCTAGTATAGGGTCAATGATTCATTTCCTGTGTTGAAACAAATAGTCTCCATCCCTGTCTCTCTGCTTCTGCTCAACTTCCCAACACCATCCCTCACAGGGCACCTGGAGACTGGTCCTATCACACCTCCACCTAAAACAGTTGCTATCAGTCTAAGGACATAGACCTGGTTCTTAAAACCAGGCACCAACTGGCCCCTTCTCCTGCTGTCACCACACTGGCTGCTTTCAGTTCTGTGAAGATGCCATGATCCCTCCTGCCCCCCACACACTCCTCTTGCACATGGAGTTCCCTTTCTAGCATGCTCTTCCCACTCCTTTGCTCCTACTTTTCCTTCAGATCTCAGCCCCATAGCCGCTCATTCAGGAAAGCTCTCCCTGGCCCAGTTGGCTCTCCCCTGTTCTGTGCACCCAGCACTAGGGAGCTTTTGCTGCTCTGTGGACTTCTCCTGTCAAACAGTAATCAAGGTTAGCATTGGCTATTTGTCTCTGTGACCCTTGGGTTTGTCCTGCTGACCAAAAGCTCATTCAGCACTGGAATTGTATTTGATAGTTTGCATATCTTACCACTGTCTCCACAGGGCATAGCATGTTGCTTCTTACATAGTAAATGCTTAATAAATATTTGCTGAGTGAATACTTGCATGAATGAATGAATAATTGAGTCAGTATCCTTAGTATTATCACCATCATCCTTTCATCATTATTAGTATTGAAGTATCTTTCTTAACTCTTCATATCCCATGGACACATATATACTAAAAATTTTGTAGTCTACCTAAAATTCAAATGTATCTGAATCTTGTGTTTTTATATGCTAAATCTGGAAATCCTACCCCACACATTGGCCTTTTTATGCTGTGGGCTACTACCCAACTTCATAACTGGAGATTCACAGACCATCCTCTCACTCACTGCTTGACATGCGTGGCTGTTTCTCCAGAGCAGATGGTAAAATCTTTGGAAGGTAGTACCTTGTCTGTGTATCTTTGTGCTTTCCTTATTAGACTGTAAGGTCCCTGTGGGAAGATGCTGTGAATACATGCTCAGGGAGTGCTTGTGGAATAAATGATGTTGACTATTCTTAATCCAATGTGAGGAACCTGGTAGGTGATCTGTAAATATGTGTTGAGTGAACTAGACTGAATAAGCTCCACTTCATAAACTAAGATCTTTTCTATTCCAAGTAGAGTGTGTGAGATAATGACTATTAACAGGGAAGACCTTTAAAGTGTGGTAATCACCAAAGGAAATACACTGTTTTCCTGGATTATGGGTTGACATCTTGTGAACACGTCAATATAGGTGATTAGTATCCCCAGCATGCTTGGGAAAGATGGCTAACTGAGGTTCAAACAGAGACTGATTCCATCTTTTAGAGGGAATTATGTATGGCAGAGAGGTTGGATCTCAAGGAGTTTGTGATTCTATGGTTCATAAATGTAATTTAGGTTTCACCAAGATTTATAGATATATTCCCACAGACATGTGTGTATATATATATGTGTGTGGATATATATATGTACTTATGCATACAACATATATGTATATGCACATATGTATACACACATATATAATCTTTATTGAGATAATTCACATATCCATTTATTTAAAGTATACAACTCAATGTTTTTAGTGTATTCGCAGGGCTGTGTTATCATCACTACAATCTAATTTTAGAATATTTTCCTCACCCCAAGAAATTCTGCAGTCAAAGTAGTCACACCCCACTACCCCAAGTCCTATTTTCTATCTCTACAAATTTGCCTACTCTGGATATTTTATATAAATGGGATCATACAGTATGTGGCCTTTTGTGACTTACTTCTTTCACTGAGCGTGACATTTTCAAGGTTCAGCCACATTGGAGTGTGTATCAGAATTTTATTATTCTTCATGGCGAATTAATATTCCCTCATATAGGTTAACCATGTTGTTTATCCATTCATCAGTTGATGGATGTATAGGTTGTTTTCACATTTTGGCTATTGTGAATAGTGCTGCTTTGAAACATTCATGTATAAGTTTTTAAGTGGATATATGTTTTCATTTTGCTTGCATGGAATTTTCATTTTTGCTAGGAGTGGGATTAATGGATCATGTGATACTCTACGTTTAACTATTTGAAGAATTGTCAAATTGTTTTCCGCAGTGACTGCACCATGTCCATCCCCACAGCAGTATATTAATGGTTCCAGTTTCTCCACATCCTCCCCAACACTTGTTCCTGTCTATTTTTTCTGACTATAATAATGCTAGTGGGTATGAAGTGGTATGTCATTGTGGCTTTAATTTGTATTTCCATCATCACGACCGATGATGTTGAGCAACTTTTCATGTGTTTATTGGCTGTCTGTATATCTTTTTTGGAGAACTGTCTATTCATATCCATTGCCCATTTTTAAATTGTATTATGTGCTTATTATTGAATCTCAAGAGTTTTTACACATTCTGGATAAAAGGTCCTTTATAGATATATGAATTGCAAATATTTTCTCTTATTATGTGAGTCATCTTTTCACTTTTTAATGGTATCATTTGCAACTTGCAAGTTTTTAATTTTATTAAATTCAATTTTTCAATTTTTTTATTTATTACTTGTGTTTTTGGTATTGTAGCTAAAAAACCATTGCCTAACCCAATGGCATGAAGTTTTACTCCTATGTTTTCTTCTAAGAGATTTATAGTTTTAGCTTTTACATTTAGGTATATAATCTATTTTGAGTAACTTTCTGTGTATGATGTGAGGAATCATATATTTTTTAATCTTAATTTCGTCTGTATATTCTTACAGGCAATTCTGTATAATCTTATTGCACAAATTTCTCTTCTTATCTTTCTATATGCATGTCTAATGACAATAGTCCATTTTCACAGCTTTATGTCTATTTCTTTCATTGTTCTTCCTCAATCTATAGTTCTCTCTCTCTCTCTTCTTCTTTCTTTCTCTCTCTTTTTCTAACTCTGTCTTTGTCTCTCTAATTTGAACCTAATATTAGGACCAGAAGTAATTTTAGGATTTATTTAGTCCAATTGAGGCCCAGATAATTCAAGTGATTTTGCTGAAGGTCATGTAACTTCTAATGTATTCTTTATTGTAATAAAGTGTATTTATCATCAATTAATAAATTTTATAGTAATAAATTGACTTTAGAGCAATGATGCAATCTCGACTCACTGCAAACTACACCTCCCGGGTTCAAGAGATTCTCCTGCCTCAGCCTTCTGAGTAGCTGGGATTACAGGCGTGTATCACCACACTCAGCTAATTTTGTATTTTTAGTAGAGACAGGGCTTCTCCATGTTGGTCAGGCTGGTCTCAAACTCTTGACCTCAGGAGATTCGCCTACCTCAGCCTCCCAAAGTGCTGTTATTACAGGCATGAAAGTCATCTTTTTTCTAGCCAACTTATGCCTGCTGAAGTCATTCTTGTTATCTATCAAATAACCAATTACTTTAATTGTCCTCTGGGGCTTATCACTAGTTTTATTATGTCATTCAACAAACATTTAATGAGCACTTTTAGAAAGCCAGCTTTCTTCTGTGCATAGTCTTTTGCCATCAAGAGGTTCATTATCTAGTGTAGAAACCTGACACATCAGCATGGAAATGCAATACCAGTAGGTCCTACAATGTTGGCAGGAGTTTGGCATACAATGGGACTGGGGTGAGTGAGGAGAGAGTGTTCTTAGCAGCGGAAAGAATTTTGAGAAATGGAAGTGAATGAAGCACCAACCTACATAGGGAGCAATTTTGAGGAGTTGGATGTAGCTTAAGGCTTCTAAGTAACCAAAGACTACTTGGCATTTGGTGTATCCTTGCCAATAACTGAGCCCCTTTTGCTGTTTTCTAGATCATTGGATATTGATAACCCAGCAATACTACTAACATTCTATGAGACTCAAGATGTGATTAAGCAAGGCTCTCCATTCACCAAATGTGATGATGGTCTGAGAGTTTCCTATGGTTTCAAAAAGTGGGTGATTTAGCTTCATAGTAGGCTTCAAATATTATTGTTTAAGTAAAATGAGTATTGTAAGATAGTGAGCTGTATAGAAACTTAAATTATCTGTACAAGCAGGAGTACAACTTGCCTACTCTCATTTTTGTCCTGTTAATGAAATATACATATATTTCTGTTAATTGAACTCAGACAACATCAAATTTGCAAAATGTGAAGAAGGGTTGAGGTAGATATATAGTTCTACTTCCCTTGCTTCTCTACATTCTCTAGTTATACATTCCCAGCTCCAGTCTCTCCTGTCTCCTTATGCATCTATTTGGTTTTCGCTATCACTATCCTTAGCGTGCTTTCTCTTCAATCTTTTAATGCCCCTGTTAAAGGTGGCTGCAGACAGCACTGGCAAACTGTTCCTCTCTACTTAGTATTAATTTTATTCTTTTTTATTTTATGTATTTGTTTTTTGTTTTATTTTACTTTTTTTTTGGTTTTGAGACAGGGTCTAATTTTATCACCCAGGCTGAAATGCTGTGGTTGATCACTGAAGGCTTGAGCTCCTGGGCTCAAGCAATTCTTCCACTTCAGCCTCTCAAGTAACCAGGACTACAGCCGTGTGTCACTGCACATGGCTAATGTTTTTATTTTTTGTAGAGAAGGGGTCTCCCAATGTTGCCCAGACTGGTCTTGAAGTCCTACGCTCAAGCAATCCTGCAACCCTAGCCTCCCAAAATGCTGGGATTACAGGCATGAGTCACCATGGCTGGTCAACTTTGTTCTTCCTGATACAGCTCTTGGGTGTCCTTGTCTCTTAATCTACTTAACAGTCATATGATGAAAACCTGTGATACTATTTTTCACCTTTACCCTACTTGACACATAGGTACTATGCAGTTTAGATATGTGTCTGATCTACCACAGCTGGGCTTAGGGAGGAACGCTCAACAGCACTCAGGTAAAACCCTGATTTCTTCAATGCTTCAAGGTAGAAGTCACAAGGCACTAAGCATTCATATCGAAATATTGGAAGATACCTCAGATGACAAATACTACCTTCATGTTGGGGATGAGTCCCAAGACATATGTTTATTACAGTGATGGGAGGGAGACTAAAATGGAAAGATTGTGAAATGATACAAGGGAAAAGATTCTTCTTGAATCTGTTGAAAACACCTATCTTTGGAGCAGAGGGCAAGTATGGATGTCCTAGCTCTCAGGATCAAGATATCATTAAATTCTTTCAAATGAAAATCCAGGGTCTCAAAGGTTCATAACTCATGAAAATAATCTCATAGTTTAATAAAACATTGAATGCGTCTCTGTATCTCTAACTCAAGATAACTCCATATCACTATATGTCTACTTTCAGAGGCCTCTCTCACCAGATCATTTGGCTATAAATCCTGGTTCTGCTGTTTTCAAGCTTGTTATCTACAACAAATTACTTCATCTTTGAACCTTTGTTCTCTCATTTTTTAATAAACAATGATAGTGATAGGTACCCTGCAGGGTTATTTGAAAGATTAAGAGTTAACATAATTCAGTTCCCTAGCTAAATGACAGTAATAGAGCAAGTCCTCAATGAATTATCTCCAGATTTATGTGTGCTTTCCAAGTTGCCTCCATCTTTTTGTTAATTAACGTATCCTGCTATTCCTGTGCCTCACAATCTCTTTCATGTGATCTGCCCATTCCTAATTTTCTCCACTTACACATCTGTATTTATTTAAATTTGAAACTTCATCTTTTGCCCTGTATGCCATTATTTCTAACTACATTTTAATAATTTATGAATATCTTTATATTCAGCTCTCTTCTGATAGTTCATGCCAATTTTATAAATCACTACATACTTATCATTTATTCCTAGATTTATATTATTATATTTCTAGCCACATGTATTTCAACCTATATTACTATTTCTAAATAGCTTCATTTATCTAAATAACCACAATATCTTTCACTAAAATTAATGACCTCTCTCTGGAGATAGTCTCTGCCTTTAGTACATCCTTTTATCTACAGTTATATGTATAGCATATATTGTATATAGCAATATACAATATATTATCCATATATATCATCACTGAGATCTTTGCTATCATTGTGGTTTTTAGTATGATCTTTACATATTATCATTTATTTGTTTGTTATATTTCAATAGATAATAAAATGAATCAATCCATAAAATGCAATATAAGATATACATATGCTAGGCTTATGTGCATATAAGCATGTGTAAGGGTATGTGTATATTTGTAAAAATGAAAATGAAATATTTAATCAACAAGGTAAACTGAACACTAAGCATTAGCACAACACCTCTTTCTGGGATACAAATATTTACATACCAAAACTTATTTTCACTGAGGAATTCACAGTTGGTGTAGAAGACAGGAATGTAAATAATCACAAAACACATGATCACTTCAATGATGGGTGTGTCTGAATTGCTGCCAGAGCTCAGAGTTGAGTCATGGCTTAGGGGACAGGGAACACTGCAAAGGAAGTGTCATTGTAGTTGTCTTGGATGATGAGCAATAGTTCCACATGTGGGTAGGAGATGAAAGGGCATTTCAGGCAGAGGAAGTAGCATTTGCAAAGATCTGACTTAGGGAAATATCAAGGAATGTATAGAGAATGGAAGCCACTATGCATGCTTCCTTTGATGCTCTCTGGGGTGGTAGGTGGGTCGGGAGGTAGTAATGATGAGAGGACGTAAAGCCAAAAGGGTAGACCTGAGGCAGCTTATGAAAGGATTTGTATGTCTTGCTTAGGAGTTTGAACATTTTCCAATAGACAATGGGAAGCAAAAGGAATAACATAATCAGCTTTGTTTTTAATTTTATTTAATTTTTAGGATAATCACTCTTGTGGCTATTTGTAAGTTAAACGGAAGAAAAGACTGGACTCAGAAAAAAACAGTTAAGAGATCATCGCACCATGTAGGAAGTCATGAAGACCTTAGATGCAGCAGGGGCAGAGGCGGGAACAGTAGGGGTGTATTTGAGAGCAAGTACAAAGCAGAATGAATAGTGTGGTGACTGTACGTTAAGTTAAGGTGGAACAACCATCCAAGGTGAATGAAAAATGGTGTGAATGGATCATTGTCAGAAACTGGACTTTGGAAAAAGAAAATGTATAGGAGGAGATGAAAATTTATTTTTGTCCACATTGAGTTGGTTGAGCCAAAAAGCAAAACACCTATAAATATATATAGACTCACAGAGATTAAAAGGGCACACTGAAGACTAGCTAAATAAATTATTTAGTTTGAATAAATCACCAAATTAGAATGCCTTTGAAAGAGTTCTAAACTTCACTGGAGAAAAAGAGAATATGCCATATTTAACCCTGCCTTTAGACAATCTCATTACTTGTTCCAGTTCTTTAAGCAATGACAACTTTTTGATTCTAGAGCCTTACACACAAGAGAAGGAAGAATTTCAGGAGTCAAATCATTTGCTTCTAGCTTAACAATCAGTTTCTAAAATATTGTTGACAACTCTAACAGCTAACCTCATTGTCATCTCTAAGACTTAACTTTCAGGCTCTTTCCACCCCCATCCCTATCCTTCATTTCTCTTCATAAGAAGCAAAAAGCGAAAAGTAACAAGAGTTGCAGTACTCTGATCTCTAGATGAGACAATGCCAAGTCATTCTCTAGTGATTAAGGATACATGAATCAAGGCCAGTTTTATACCCCTCCTTCCACTCACCTATCTGTCTATCCATCAACAGGCTTATATGTCAGGATACAGAGATACAAAGATGAATAAGATAGAGATTATCCCTTCAAAAAGTGCACATTCTATCAAGAGATGAGTGGGAGAGACGTAGCCATTAGGATTCAATAATTTGTATTTTCTTGAGGCCAGCTGATCTATGCTCTCAGTTTTCGTTGTTCATGGCTTTCCTGACTACCTTCTTAGTGAACATAGTCCCAGGGCTATTCAAGTTCATAGCACCTTGGCCAAAGTGTGTGACCAGAGAAATCACTATGGAAGTGGAAAGAGTCCTGATCTGGGACTTGGGCTACCTGAAATCTAATCCCTTCAAGGCAGTCATTAGCTTCAGGTCCCTAGACAGGTTCCTCTCTCTGGGATTTATAGTCTTCATTTGTAAAATGACAAGGTGGGACCAGATAATTCCTGGGGGTTTTTGTTGGCATGACATTCTGAAAATCTATGATCCTATTCAAGTTTTAAATGGTATCTGGAGACCCCTCTGGAATGAATGATGGGATCCAGAACTAGGAATCTGAGATCATGTTGAGTTGGGCAGACATCCCCCTGGGACAGATTCCATGCACATAATTGGCATATGTACTATGAGTTACAAAGCACCTTCATACCCGTTATCTGGTTTTATCTTTGTGGGAACCTGGTAAAGTCAGTATTATCACTTTTATCCTCATATGAGGAAAATAAAGTCCAGACAGCTAAGTGGCTGATTAAGTTTTTTTTTAAACTGTGAGGTGTCAGATTTATTTATTATTTTCTTTAATTTTTTATTTCCGTGAGTTTTTGGGAAACGGTTACATGAGTGAGTTCTTTAGTGATGATTTGTGAGATTTTGGTGCACCCATCACCCAAGCAGTATACATTGAACACAAGTTGTAGTCTTTTATCCCTCACCCCCTTCCCATCCTTTTCCCCAGTCCCCAAAGTCCATTGTATCATTCTTACGCCTTTGCATCATCATACCTTAGCTCCCACTTATGGGTGAGAACATACGATGTTCGGTTTTACATTCCTGAGTTACTTCACCTAGAATAATAGTCTCCAATTCTCTCCAGGTTGCTGCGAATGCCACTAATTCATTCTTTTTTATGGCTGAGTAGTATTCCATCATATACATATATTACAGTGCCTTTATCCACTAGTTGATGGATGGGCATTTGAGTTGGTTCCATATTTTTTTCAGTTGCAAATTGACATGCTATAAACACACATGAGCAAGTATCTTTTTCGTATAATGATTTCTTTTCCTCTGGGTAGATACCCAATAATGAGACTGCTGGATCAAATGGTAGTTCTACTTTTAATTCTTTAAGGAATCTCCACACTGTTTCCCATAGTGGCCGTACTAGTTTACATTCCCACCAAGAGTGTAGAAGTGTTCCCTTTTAACCACATCCATGCCAACATCTATTATTTTTTGATTTTTTCATTATGGTCATTCTTGGAGGAGTAAGGTGGTATCACATTGTTGTTTTGATTTGCATTTCCCTGGTCATTAGTGATGTTGAGCATTTTTTCATGTTTGCTGGCCATTTGTATATCTTCTTTTGAGAATTTTCTATTCATGTCCTCAGCCAAGTTTTTGATGGGATTGTTTGTTTTTTTCTTGCTAATTAGTTTGAGTTCCTTGTGGATTCTGGATATTAGTCCTTGTTGGATATATAAATTGTGAAGATTTTCTCCCACTCTGTGGGTTGTCTGTTTACTCTGTTGAAGTGGCTAATTAAGTTTTAAGTACTTTAGATTAGTTTTCTCATTTAATTAACATAATAACCCTACGGCCATAAGCCACATGTACAGCTGGGTCGTGGGTGCCTGCTCCCTCCCCATCCTGAGCTGAGCAAGTGGATGGCTGCGCAGCAGGTGCTCAGCCAGTGCTGCAGAGCAGGGTTTGAAGGCAGCACCAGGCAGGTAGTGCTGTGGAATAGCCCTTGAAGGCAGCACAGTGCAGGGCAGAAGTAACAAATGAGCATTCTGTGAGCCACATAGAGTCAAGATGGATAGCTTTTTATGTTTTGTCTTCAAAATATTGTCATTAATCATTAGCATTTAAAATAGGGAGATTTTATTTAAGATTCCAGAAATTCAGCTTTCCTTCTAAAATCGAAAAATCTAGCATAGTCGAACCTACCTTCTATCATCCTGACTAGCAGCTTCCCACCTTTAATAGGGTATTGCGAAAGTTTGGGTGTTTATCCCTTCCAAACCTCATGTTGATATTTGATCCCCAGTGTGAAGATTTTGTCCCACTCTGTAGGAGAAAATATTTTCTAATTCCTTCTTTTCTCGTGCTGTTATCTCCCCTCTTCTTCCTCTTTCTCCTCCTTTCCATTTTAGAAGTAGATAATCAATCTGAGGCTCATGGAGACTAAGTAGCTTTCATGCCATTAGTAAGTCACTAGAGCTCAGATTCAACCCAAAACATGTCTAAATCTAAAGTCTATGCTCACAAGCTTGGTCAGAATCTTTTAAGATTCTGTTGAAAGGGGTTGAAGAGTGATATAAACAAGTGAAATAATCAAGGTAGAAGGATTATTTCACTTTTAATTTTAGCAAAGGAAAATAAAAGCACAAGTGAAATAACATAAGGAAATGTACACTTTGAATTACATTGTAGATATAGAAAAGAATAATGGAGAACTATAGAATGGCAAAATATTTACCCGTCTTAGTCCAAATGTGTCACTATAAAGGAGTATGTGAGGTCGGATAATTTAGAAAAAAAAATAAGGCTTATTGGGCTCACATTTCTGTAGGCTGAACAAGAAGCATGGCATCAGTATCTGCTTCTGGTGAGGGACTCAGGCTACCTCCACTCATGGTAGAAAGTGAAGGGGAGCAGGCTGTGCGGCCATCACATGAAGAGAGAGGAAGCAGGAGAGGGGCGAGAGAGGTGCCAGGCTCTTTTTAACAACCAGCTCTTGCAGGAACAAATAGAGCAAGACCTTAACCCCCACCCCTACCAGAGAGGGCATTAATCTAGTCATGAGGGATCCTCCCCCATAACCCAAACATCTCCTGATAGGCTCCACCTCCAACACTAGGGGTCAAATTTCAGCATAAGGTTTGGAAGGGATAAACACCCAAACTATAGCAATGCCCTATCTAAGGTGGGCAGCTGCTAATCAGGATGATGGAAGGTAGGTTCAACTGTGCTAGATCTCTTCATTTTAGAAGAAAATCTGAATTTCTGGAATCTTAAATAAAATCTCCCTATTTTTAAATACTAATGATTAATGACAGTATTATGAGGGAAAACATAAAGAGCTGTCCATTTTGACTCTATGTGAGTCACAGAGTGCCAGATTATTATTTCTGCCCTGCACTGTACTGCCTTTAAGGGTTACTCCACAGTATACTACCTGCCTGGTGCTGCCTTCAAATACTGCTCTGCAGCATGGCTGAGCACCTGCTGTGCAGCCATCCACTTGCTCAGCTCAGGATGGAGAGGGAGCAGGCACCCAAGACTCAGCAGTGCCTGTAGCTTATGGCCAGCATTTACCCTGAGTGTATTTGGGATATTTTAAACATCATTCTTGGATAGGTTTTTTAAAATATAATAATTGCCTTAATCCACACAACAATCAGAAACAAGATTTAATTATCTCTGTTTTGCAGAAGAGTAATTTGATACTCAGGTTGGTTATAAAGGTTGCATAGCTATAAGTACATGGCCTGGGATGTTAGACTCACCTCTGACCCCATGGGCTCATCCTTCTATAGAGTTGCCTCTATCTTTGAAGTAACTTAAATTACTTCAAGTTAGAAAACATTTCCTCTTTTTTATCACTCTGGTAAGAATCTGAAGCAAAGTGGAAGTTGGCAGATACAATCATCTTTTAGGAGAGAAGATACCTTTGCCACTCCTCATCTCCCGACCATCAGGTCTTCTAGGGATGGAGAAGAAACTGTTAGGGTAATGAAGGAGGAAGAAAACAAGAATCTGCTCTTCATAGTCCTGAGGCTTCAACACTAAGACAAGACACTCCCATACTCTGTAGGTGACAGCAAGGGCAGGTACACAGGGAGGGAACCGGCTGCTGGAATGCCAGCCTGGATGATGCGCCAGGCAGATGCCAACCAGCTGTCTCATGGCCCAAGCCAGACCCAGAGCCCTTTATATAGACAGCCCTCTTCCCAGATGCCTCAGCCTGAGCGACTGCTTGCCTGTGAGGAGGGTGAGTCTAGGAACTGGATCCTGGGATTGGGGTGGGTGTGATGTTCAGGGGAGCCCAGGTTCACAGTAATGAGGCACAAAGAAGGGAGAAGCTAGGAGCCGGGGAGGGCAAGGAGTGCATCAACCTCAGGAGAAAAGTCTGGTGAGCTTTTAGGAGACAGAAGCATAGCTATAGAGTTTATGAGATGAGCTGGGGCTGTGACACCAGTGTATTTGCCTTTGATAACCCTGACCTTATTCTCAGGTACCATTTTCCCTCATGATCTTTCTGGAAAAGGCACATTAGCAATTTACACCTTATGGGCAAAGTTGTGTGTGGAAGGGTTACCTTCCCCAGGGAAATAGATATGTAGGTATTCTCTATAAATTGAAAATGGAAGGTTTGAACCCTCATCAGGAGCATTTGGGGAGCTTATTGAAAGGCGTTTTGTTGGATGAGCCTGTTGTCAAATGATCTTGTTTTGCTGGTCAGTGGGCTGCCTGCAAATCCACATAAACACGTGGATCTGGGACAAGCAGTGGAGTGAGGCTGCCCTGTGCTCTCCCCGGCTAAGCGTGATGTCAGGGTGTATGCCTGCAGCCCTCAAGTCATGTCTGCAATGCCCCAGCTGCGTAGATCATTAAATATGGCAGAATGTCCGTCTTCTGATTAAGAACCTTGGACTTTCTGGCTTACTCCATCTTGGGTTAACTCCACCTTGCCTCTAAGAGGAGCTGGGGAAAAACATTTCTGAGGCCTGCAGGCTGTCACACTTCAGGTGATTAACAACAGCAACCTGACTGGGCGAGTTGCCATGGTGGTCAGAGTCTTTCCAAGGCTGGTGTGTTTTGCATGGGAAAGCTTTGCACGTGTCATGTTTAAATGAATTTATTACAAAACATTGTGTCATATTTAAATGACTTTATTTCAGAACATCGTGTCATGTTTAAATGAATTTATCTAAAAACATTGAATATAAAGAAACAAACATTTAATTTTGGGTTTGAGCTGCCTACTTTCCAGTGAATGCTTTGACATTATGTGAATGCAGATGGTGTCGAGTGCTTATTCTCATATGTACGTTTTTACATGTTTGCACACGTATGTATACTGCCAGTGCACATGTGTGAGTAAATCCTAGCTCCTGTGGGAGTGGAGTTTCCACTTTGGGCTATAACCTTGGGAACAAGTTTTGTCTCTACTTCCTGTAGGGCTGCTCAGACCACATTGGATGTGAGAAAGTGTGAAGACAAAAGGAGAATCCTTTTGTCATCAGTGCCCTCCTGTTCTGGGCATTGGTAGGTCCACCCCCAGGGAGACCCTGGACACCTGCAACCCTGGATGTGCACAATCAGGCCCTTTGACAGACTCAGGGCAGGTCTAACAGATTAATCCTGGGTCCAACTAAGTCAGGACACTTGGGTGAAGGTTGAGGGTGGAGGAGGAAAAGCTAGGGAAAATGAAGGGTGTCTTCCTTTAGGTCCCAGCCCTCCCTCTCCAACTCGCATCCTCCTGACCCTGGTCTCTCTGCCCTCAGGTCACGCTCGACTGGCTGCATCGGAACCATGTGTGACCAGCAGCAGATCCAGTGCTGCCTGCCGATCCAACAGTGCTGCGTCAAGGGTCCCTCCTTCTGCTCTTCTCACTCCCCCTTTGCCCAGAGCCAAGTGGTGGTTCAAGCCCCTTGTGAGATGCAAATTGTGGAGTGCCCTGCACCATGCCCAGTTCAAGTTTGTCAGGTGACAGACCAGACTCCATGCCAGTCTCAGAGCACACAGGTGAAGTGCCAGTCTAAGACCAAGCAGGCGAAAGGCCAGGCTCCATGTCAGTCTAAGACCACTCAGGTGAAGGGCCAGGCTGCATCCCAATCTCAAACTCCCTCTGCTCAAAGCCAGGCTCCATGCCAATCTGGGGTGTCCTACGTGCAGTGCGAAGCCTCACAGCCTGTTCAGACTTGCTTCGTAGAATGTGCTCCAGTTTGTTATACAGAAACTTGTTATGTAGAATGCCCAGTCCAGAACTATGTACCCTGTCCAGCTCCTCAGCCTGTCCAGATGTATGGAGGGCGTCCTGCAGTGTGCCAGACTCAGGGAAGGTTCTCCACCCAGCGCCAGTATCAAGGCTCCTACAGCAGTTGTGGCCCCCAGTTTCAGTCAAGGGCTGCCTACAACAACTACACCCCCCAGTTCCAGTCGAGGCCTTTCTACAGCAGCTGTGTCCCTCAGTATCAGTCCCGGGCTTCATTTAGCCCCTGTGTGCCTCAATGCCAGACCCAGGGCTCCTATGGGAGCTTCACTGAACAGCACCGCTCTCGGAGCACCAGCCGATGCCTTCCTCCTCCTCGGCGGCTGCAGCTTTTTCCCCGCAGCTGTTCCCCACCAAGACGTTTTGAGCCCTGCTCCAGCAGCTACCTGCCATTAAGACCCTCTGAAGGTTTTCCTAACTACTGCACCCCACCCCGCCGTTCTGAACCCATCTATAACAGTCGCTGTCCTCGACAACCCATTTCAAGCTGCTCTCAGAGACGTGGCCCCAAGTGCCGAATCGAGATTTCCTCCCCGTGCTGCCCCAGGCAGGTTCCCCCACAGAGGTGCCCTGTTGAGATTCCTCCCATCAGACGCCGCTCCCGGAGCTGTGGCCCCCAGCCCTCCTGGGGCACCTCCTGCCCCGAGCTGAGGCCACACGTAGAGCCACGTCCGCTCCCAAGCTTCTGTCCACCACGGCGTCTTGACCAGCGTCCAGAGTCACCACTGCAGCGATGTCCACCTCCTGCTCCACGTCCACGTCTGCTCCCAGAACCATGCATAAGTCCAGAACTACGCCCGCGTCCTCTACCACGACAACGTTCAGAACCTTGTTTGTATCCGGAACCACTTCCAGCACCACGTCCAACACCGCGGCCAGTTCCCCGTCCTCGCCCAGCGCAGTGTGAGATTCCAGAGCCACGTCCACACCTGCAGCCCTGTGAGCACCCAGAGCCTCGTCCACGGCCAGAGCCAATTCCCCTGCCAGCGCCCTGCCCAAGCCCAGAGCCCTGCAGGCAGCCTTGGCGCAGCCCCAGCCCATGCTGGGGCCCAAATCCAGTTCCATACCCAGGAGACCTAGGCTGTCATGAGTCTAGTCCACACCACCTAGACACCGAAGCTCCCTACTGTGGCCCATCCAGTTATAACCAGGGGCAAGAGAGTGGTGCTGGCTGTGGGCCTGGTGATGTGTTTCCAGAGAGGAGGGGTCAGGATGGCCATGGAGACCAAGGCAATGCCTATGCTGGAGTGAAAGGGGAAGCAAAGAGTGCTTATTTTTAAAGGAAAGGTGACTGACACAACCCTGTCTCCTGCCTCTGAAAATGTTCTTCCTCCTGTTCCACAATTTCCAGTGCACTCTTGTTTGAATATCTCCAGAGATATTCAGAGACTCCCTATTACAAAGGTGATGTCCAAACTCCTTTGTCTATCATCCAAAGATTCACACCTGGGTTTCAGATGCCTCTCCAGCCTCACATGTCACTCCTCGCCTGTACACATCCTCAGCTCTAGCCAGACCAGTCTGGCCATTGAGCACAGCTTGGGTGTTTCCTGGGCCATACCTTAGATGTCCCTGCCTCCAAGCCTCTACTCACTCTTCCCCCGTCTTCCTAGATCACTTCTCTCCTCCTCCCCAGCTTCTGAAATCCAACCCATCTTTCACTGCATCCTCTGCACTACTTGGTAACTGCCTGGTGACATCTCTTGAATTGTTATTTCACTTTGCAGGCATATCTTCCTTATCTGCCCAACTAGGTTCTAAACTCCCAACTGAGTGGAGTCAGAGAATCTCTAAATCTCAGTGTCTATCCTGGGGCTGGCTGCTGCTTAGCAAGGCTTGTGGGTTGGCAACTTGAACCATGTTCTGTCCTGATGCTCAACTGCAGGAACTGAGGTGAGAGGAGGCCACGTGACAATAAAGATCATCATGTACTCACTGCCTGAGTCCTGAGTCATTCCTGCTTTTATTCCTTGACTTGCTGAGATGAGGTTTTTATTGTTGCTATTTTAAATTGTGATAATAAAATATATGTAACATAAAATTTACCATCTTCACCATATTTAAGCATTCAATTCAATGGCATTAAGTACATTCACATTGTTTTGCTACCAGCACCACCATCTGTCCACAGAACTCATCTTGCTGAATTAAGTCTTCATCCATTAAATAATAACTCCTCATTCCTTGCTCCTTCTAGCCCCTAGCAACCACCATTTCTGTCTCTATCAATTTGATGATTCTAGGTAGCTCATATAAGTAGAAAAATGCAGTATTTGTCCCTTTATGACTGGCTTACTCCATTTAGCATAATGTTCTCAAGGTTTATCCAAGTTGTAGCATGTGCCATAATCTCCTTCCTCTTCAAGACTGACTAATATTCCATTGCAGGTACATACTATATTTTGTTTATTTGTTCATCAGTGGATGGATGGGCACGTAGGTTGCTTTCACCATTTTTCTTGTAGTAAATAGTATTGCAATGAACATGGGTATACAAATACTTCTGTGAATCCCTGATTTCAATTCTTATGGATAGATATCTGGAAGTGGGATCACTGGATCGTATGGTAATTTTATTTTTAATTTTCTGAGGAACTGCTATACTATCTTTCATAGTGACTACATCATTTCACATTCCCACCAACAGGGTACAAGTCCTAATTTCTCCACATCCTTGTCAATATTTGTTATTTTCTGTTTGTTCCCTTGTTTTGGTAATAGCCATCCTGATGGATACGACATAGTATGAATTTTCATTTTAATTCATTACCTTTCTTCTTTAGTTTATTGTACCCACGGTGTGAGCTTTTTAAGCCTAGACCAAGTGGGTTGTCTTGTGGGTTTTCAACCTGCTCTCGGTATCCTTGGCCCCAGATGGAAAGGATGAAGAAAAAGGCAAGGGGATGAGGAAACAGGGAGAATAACTCTGCCCCCTGGTCTAGGAGTAAAAGACTTCAGGTCTGGGTTTGGTGAACTGGGTTTTGCCTAGCTGTAGGGCCACAGTCATAGCCTTGTTGCCTCTGGAACAAGAGGAAGGGAAAAATGAAGCACCTGGAGGCTCTCTGGGGACACTCCTCTTCCTTCAGAACTAGGCCGGGCATGGTGGCTCATGCCTGTAATCCCAGCTCTTTGGGTGGCCAAGGAGGGCTGATCACCTGAGGTCAAGAGTTTGAGACCAGCCTGACCAAAGTGGCGAAATCCCGTCTCTCTACTAAGAATACAAAAATTATCCAGGTGTGGTGACCTGTGCCTGTAATCCCAGCTACTTAGGAGGTTGAGGCAAGAGAAGTGCTTGAACCCAGGAAGTGGAGGTTGCAGTGAGCCGAGATCATGCCACTGCTGTCCAGCCTGGTCAACAGAGCAAGACTCCATCTCACAGGAAAAAAAAAAAAAAAAAGAACTAAATTATTTACTTTTCTTTCTGTTTCCTTTTATGGAAGCATTTGAGCCTAACTCTGCATTCCTCAATTGCTCCCAGATTCCATTAGGCATGGGTGGTCTTGGCAGCATGAAGGTAAGGGCTGGAGGGGAGGAAGAGACAGCAGTGACTCTCCTCTTAGTCCTTGCAGGTGAGATGAATGCTGGGTGGGGATGTGGCTCTGGAGGATGAGGGTGCTGGAGGACAGGTCCTCAGGGAGAGAGAATGTAAAAGCTCCACTTAGGAGGATGACAGCAGAGGGCAGCTCTGGCCTGGGCCTCTGAAGGTCTGATCCATGGCCCTGCTCCTCATAGTCCACTCCCCAGAGGACCTCACAGCTACAGAGCCATAGTTGGGAAACAGATCCAGGACCTGCCTCTGAGTATGCATCTCCCTTGCCCAAGGAATCTAGTTCTGCCAGGCTGATGTTGGAGACCTCAGAAACCAACTAGTAGAACCCTGTGTCATATAAAGGAAAACTGAGGCCCTTCATGTGAAATCCATTCATTCATGTATTTATTGGGCAATATTTATTGCTCATCTGCTAGGATGGCCCTGGTTAGAGAGACAGACATAACCTTGTTTACTGTCAGTGCACAACCTAGTATACTGGTCTTCCAAATATGGTACCTGAACCAGCAGCATTGGCAACACCTAGGACCTTGTTTGCAATGCAAATGAAATGCATCACCCCAGACCAGAAGTAAAGATTCTGAGAGTAAGGCCCAGCAAGCTGTGTTTCAACCAGCTCTCCTGGTGTTGCTGATGCCCAGGAACATTTGGTCATCACTGGTTTGGTGAAATGCCATATGTAGATAGAATATGAATATACATATATAGTATGTGTATATCTGTGTGTGTGTATACACGGACACGTATCTACATATCTATCCATCCTCTAATTCCCATAATATTCAGTCAGGCAGGCATTATTATTTTGCCCTTTTGCAAAATTAAAAACCTAAGCACTCAGGGTTTAAGCACTTGCCCAAGCCATACGGCCACTCGTGACTCCCAGTCTGCACTCTTTAATACCACACATGGCACCTTGGATCTTAGTCATAGTCCCTGCCTCTTCCAAAGATCTTTCCAGTTTTAACCCAATTATTTTCCCAACACAATCTTGGAGTTCTCTCAGTCATTGAATAGGTTATTTAGTTCCACATCCGCCTCCTCCCTTAAAATCCAAGCTGCTCTAGAATTGAATTTGCTGTGTGGCACGTCCCCCAGGGACTTGGCAGGGCCTGAATTTGGCCCCACAGAGCATCTCCAGGTTTCCATCACCCAGGCCTCTGGGTGGGAGTGAGGAGGGCAGGGTAGGGAGAGGCTTGGAAGCTCCAGTTTGGGAAGGGATTCTTGTTAGATCTCTCCCATGTCCTCGAAAACAAACTGCTAGACAAGGAACCCCTTGCCTGGGGATGCTTGGGGGCCAACCACTCACCCCTGAAAAATATTGAGGAAACACATAACTGGCTGTGCCAAGGTGGTGATCACTTCTAAGAAGTCCTGACCTCCCCTAGGTCTGGGCGACAGGTCCCCATCCAGGATCTTTATTGAATAAGCAATGCTCTGTGGTCTGCACCATCCTCTGGGAATAGATTCTGGTTCCCAGAATGATGGTAGAATAGAGGGGTCTTTGGTTGGGCCAGCCTGGAGCACAGCCAAGAAACCCCCAATGGCTTGGTGTTCTCCACTGCCCAGGGCTATGCAGGAACCAGCCCCCAGAACATTTCTACAGCCAGAGACAAACACCTCAGAGGAAAAAGGCACACAGGGGTGTGTGTCTGTTTTTCATGTTTCTTTTTGTGTGTCTATGTGTCTGTGTGTCTAACTGTCTGCTTTAAAAGCTTGGAGCTTTTAAAATGCATTTGGTAACAGGAGCTGTGGCCTCAGAATGTGCTTTAGGATATCCTAAGTCCTTCAGCAGTAGCTTTGATGATCCCTGTCATCTCTTCTACTCTCCACCATCCACCATTTCACTGATGACAGGCATCTTGGCTTTCTGATCTTTCCTTTTGTGTCAACCACTTGAACAAAACTTAAAGTGACTCCAGAACCAAGGCTGAAGACCCAAGAGAGCAAAAGAGACCATTTATAAGGCCTTTCAATGTACTTGAAAACCAACCAGAGAGGCTCCTCTTCAAATCCTACACGGATGTTAGGCAGCACACAGGTCGTGTAGCTTCTGTACCAGAGTCTGGTGAACTCTGTTGCTCAGAACTGCCCATGAATTGGCCAAGTCACAAAGTGTGAGGCAGTGATCAGTCCAGACGTCCATGCCTGACATCCAGCCATGCTGCCTCACAACCGGGGCTCGGCTCCCAGAGAGGGGGAGAACATGAGAGAGACTGGGCCTGAATATCACGCTTCTCACTTTGGAATCCTGTTTACATTCTTCTGCAATTCTGTATCTTTTTTCTCTTTCTAAGCTTTCCACTGTGGAATCTTCACTATAGAATGAAAGATGTTCTCAGAAGTTCCTTCCAGACCAGGTGGATTATCTAAAATTCCTTTTTGTGGAAGGCAGTATGCTAGAGGGAAATTACCTGGGATACTCACTTAAAGACACAGAATCCCGGGATACATCCTAGAACTACTTAGCTGGAACTTTCAGAATGAAAATTGGGGACCTGCATTCGAGAATTATTCTGATCAATCAGAAGTGAAAACTATTTCTATAATGAATGCCCAGGTGAGTGAGCTTACTCAATACCTAGGAGGAGGGTTGAAAGTTGTACACGTCTGGCCCCAGCATGAGTAGGATGTGGCAGTGGTGGTGAAGACAGAGCTGACTGTTAACTGGTTTCTTGTAGGAGGTTTCATGTAATTTCCTATGTGGGGACACAAATTATCCACCTCTTGGTCTAGAAGCACCTTAAGATGAAGGAATTTCTTTCTTTTTCACAGTTAAATCCCCAACTTCACTGCCACCAAAAGCACCCAGAATGCGGGGATCTGGCATATGTTATAGACATATGGGAGATGCAGGCCTAGCTATAGTATATCTCTCCTCTACCCAGGCATTACCTGGACCTTAAAAGAAAGAAATTCCACATCCCACAGTTTGTCCTGCACATTATAACAACCTTTAGTGCATAAACAAATACAACTGTTATGCACCAGAGAATAGCTCAGCTGTTCATATTAGAATTCATAAGTAGACAGCAGTAATTGGAATCATGAATTCTGGCATGGCATGAATGGATTCTAGAGGATCCACATGCCTATGCCTGAGACTAGTCAGGAAGACGGGGTGATGTCTGATGATCTATGTGCTTCTCATTGCCAGAGATCATCCAGCTCATTCCTCCAAAAGATGGCACTTCCTGTTCTGGAAGGCTAAGCTAGACCTGTCTAGAGGCCTAGGAATAACCCAAGCTGTGCCAATTCTACCCATCACATCTTATCATAGGAACCCTGAGCTAGATCCACACCTTTCCTCTATTCTCTAGTGCATGCCCATCAGGGAGGGAGGAAACCACTTATGAATTTGCATCAACACATCCATTCACTCGACAAATATTTATTGAGGCTCTGCTATCTTCCAGGAACTGGTATTGATCCTGGAGATACACTAGCAATGCAGACAATAATATGGTAAAAGCTTCAATATGGGAGGCTCAGAGTACCGTGGAAACCAACAGATGGGGCAGTTTAGCAAGTCCAGGGCCTAAAGGAGGCAACTACAAGTCAGAGATGAGACAAATGAGGGGAGTCTTCTCCCCTCTCAGAAATAACAGCAGGCATGCTATCAGCATCATTGACTTAGTGACAGACAGCCCGATGAGGAGTAGGTCCTCATTAGTTAAATATCCTTCCTGGTTCCTAACACTATATGGAAGTTTTATGCTGGTCCCAGGACTCCATTCTCAGCCCTGTTGTAATGAACTTTTTATCAACACCTTGGGGAGAAACTTGAAAAGAAACTGGCTTAAATTTCAGGTTACTTCAAGTCGTGAAGGAGAATTGAAGAGTAAAATTCTGATTTAACATGGGTAAGAATAATGAATTTAATTTGACAAGATAAAATGTAATTAAGGTAAACTTTAAGTTTTAATGTACATTAACAATTAGCCATACCTGTAGAAGCTGAGTGGGTATATGCACAGTGGCACACATGAAGAAATTTTGGTTGATTAGAATCTTAGTGTGGACCAAGAGTGAGATTGTGCCAAATGGCAATGAACTCTTGTTCTGAATAGCTCTGTGTGATGGTGTCATTCTGCCTGGACAGATATGTGCACACCTGAGCACTGTGGTCAGCTCAGGTCAAGTGTGTGGGGCTGGAAGATGGTGAACTACTATGTACCAGCCACCATCTGAGGTGGGAAATCCTTCCTCATGCTCACAACTTGGAAAGGTGATAGCATTCACTCCATTTTGCAGACATTAGAAGACACAAAATCTAGAGAGGTTAACTAGCTTATCTGGTCACACATCTAAGACCTGATAGTGATGGAATTCAAGCCTAGGTTAATCTTGCTCCAAAACTTGATCTACCTCCCTGTGGAAGGAAGAGTAACACTGCATTTTGAAAGGACTAGCATGCTTCCATCCTGCATTATTTATAGTGCTTTCTTTTAGAAAAAGAATCAGCTTTTTTGGTAAAACAAAGAGCTCAGATGCAATGCATGGAAACTGTAAGAAGATTCTAGCTAGAAATAAAGAAAAAGTAACAGTCAGAACTGTTTGGAAATGAAACATATTGTTCTTCCATGCATTCAACAAATATTTAGTCATTGTTAATTGAATATTTATTATGTGCCAGACGGTATTTTGGATGATTGGGATAGATCAGAGAACAAAACAAAGACCCTCGTTCTCAAGGAGTTCAAAGTGTAGCAGAGAAAAACAAATAAATATTGGGCATATTTTTAAAAATTATATAATAAATCAAAACATACAACTAATCTGTAAATAAGAACATATATAGCTATGAAGATGACCTGGGCAGGCATCCCAGACCATATAAGAAGTGGAGGAGTACTGAACTAGATGTATGGAAGAAGGGGCTGAGAGGCTGTGGGGCCTAAACACTCAGCAATGGAAAGGGCATGGAAGAGGCATCATGAGAGGAGGGTTTGAACCCAGTTCTACCACTCATTAGCTGAGAAGTCGTGACTTAGGCAATTTTTCTGGCACTCAGTTCCCCCATCTATAAAATGTGGCTGAAAATACGTCCACCTGTCTGGATCACACTGAGGATTAAATGAGATAAGCTATTTAAAATATTCAGCATATCATAAAACACTAAAAATATATTTGCTTTTGGCAGTGAAATATTCACCTTGAGAAAAGGGGGATGATTGGCTTGGAGAACGGCCTGTTTGAAGAAGGAGGTGGGCCACAAGGGTTAGTCAAGCCCAGGCAGGAGCAGACTGAATGAGCCGCAGGGACGCACACGTAGGGATGCACGTGGTCAGCAGGGGCAAGCAGGAAGCTTCAAGGAGGAGGAATTGAAGCAGTGGTGGGATATGGAATAGCAGAGAGGACAGGGATGGGGTGAATTGGAAAAATGCCTTAAGCAAAACACTGAGTCTAGAGGAAGTATAAGATCTGGGGGAAGGAAGCCCAGATGCCAGGGTGAGGGTGGGGTTAAGCACAGCAACGTCAGCAGCTATCACAGAGGGTCATCAGTGTATTGACACCACTCAGCCAGTGTGCCATCAGCACGGCTTCTTAGTTCTACCAGTGGGAGAGGAAATACCAGAAAGGGGAGGCTTTGCAGTCAATCAGAAATACTATTTAGGCTCAAATTGGGATTGAGTCCTTAGTCACTGAAAGGTGGCCTTCCTTGACCTGGCCTGAATGTGAAATCCGGATTGAGCAATAAGTTAATTAATCAATCATTTCCACAGCATTTCATCAGCATTCTTCAGAGGTTTGTTTTGTTCAGTGAGAAATCCAGGAGGTGTCTCCAGTGAGTATAGTCTTCATCTTCCTGTACCAGAGCAGGGTTTCTCATCCTCAGCACTACTGACGATTTGGACAACATAATTCTTTCTTAGCGAAGGCCTATTCTGTGATTTGAAGGGTGCTTAGCAGCATCTGTGGCTTCTATCAACTAGATGACAGCAGCTGTGATGATCAAACACTTATCCAGATTGTCCAATGCCCTCTTTTGGGGTGTGGTAGTCAGGCCATCCCCAACCTTATCCCATTGAGAACCACCGAATTGGAGGAAAGTCTTCAGCTTTGTCCTCAAGGCCATCCCAAGCCAACAGTGAATCACATCTTCCCCTTGCCTCCATCCCAAGAACCTCCCATTCATGAAAAATAAAAATTCTCTGTAAGGCAGGAATACATGCAAATACATGCAAGCCATTACAACTTTAAGGATATACAGAAGGTTTTTATTTTTCCCCAAGGGATCTGCATGCTGATTATGGAAGAGTAGTTTATCCTGGCTATTATGGCAATTGTGAGTAGATTATCTGTGCCAGTAATTATCATCATTATTTGACAAACTTGTCCAAGAGCTCAGAACACTCACTTTCTAACCTTCCTACTTAGTTGCCATGCAGTGCTAGTGGCACCTTGAAAAATATAAGCAGGAAATTCTATTGTCTTGGAGAAGTGTAACACAGGCCATTTTAACACAACAAGGAATTATTTGTATTGATGATTAGTCAATGGGATTAATGGGTAAAAGGAGAAAAAGACAAAAATGCACAAGGGCCCTTGGGAGGGCTTCAAGAGCAGGCCTACAGATGCCCTTCTGGATGCCCACGACTGCTCTTCTGGGTACCCACTGAATACAGGAGACTAGTTGAGAATAAGTAAAAAAAAAGAAAAGAAAAAAGAAAAAAAAGAAAGAAAAACACGTATAGGAGCACATTATGAATTAGGGCTGGTGATATGATTATGAGTGGGGAAAATCTTGGGGTGTCAGTTAAATATGGGGAGAATCTGAGGCTTGTTTAAGTCTGAGAATTTGGGAGACAGACTGATACAAGGTTCTCTTAAACAAAGTAGTGATTATTAGAGATAGATTGTTACTCCTGAAAAATGTCAGATTTATTTGTTCCTCCAATGACTCATCCTAGATCCTTGGCAACAGATGTGTTTTGAAATTTAGAACTCTTATTTTTTTAAGGAGGGCAATAGAGTGAATCGAATTCATTAGTAACACTACAAGTGTGCTTCAAAATTGGCCATATTCAGTCTCAATACCATGGAATTAGAACCAAGGACTTGAACACATGTTAGGCAGGCAAGGTGAGGGTGGGCAGTCCAGGACCACCTGTTATCCCTAAGGCTTCACGGATCCTTCCCCTTGGGGAGGACATTTATATTTTTACAACAGAACATAAGAATATTTACAGTGAAGTGAGCTCACTGTCTGTTCAGGTCAGGTTTTTTTTTTTTTTTTTTTTTTTTGCCACCATATGAATATTGTCAACAATCAGACAAAAAGTCAGTTTTTAGGGGTGCCAGAATTGGAAATTGTGACTATGAGAGTGTGGATATGTAGTAATATTTGGCAAGTATCATCAATGGTATTTTCTTATTTCATTTTCTACTGCTGTTGCCCTCTGTGTTCACGCTGCTGATAAAGATGTACCCAAGACTGGGTAATTTATAAAGGAAAGAGGTTTAATTAACTCACAGTTCAACATGGCTGGAGAGGCCTCAGGAAACTTACCATCATGGTGGAAGTGGGAGGAAACACATCCTTCTTCACATGGTGGCAGTAAGAAGTACTGAGCAAAGGGTGAAAAACCCCTTATGAAACCATCACATCTCTTGAGAACTCACTATCATGAGAAAAGCAGCATGGGGGTAACCAACCTCATGATTCAATTACCTCACATGAGTCTCTCCCATGACATGTGGGGATTCTGGGAACTACAATTCAAGATGTGATTTGGGTGGGGACACAGCCAAACCATGTCACCCTCTCTCACAGGGTCTGCCTAAAAGTCCTCTTCCATGTTAGAATCCAGCACTGATGTGATCATTCTTCCCATTCTAAAACAATAAACCTGTAAGTAAAAAAATAAAATTAAACTAAAGCCTTCAGGAGATGGATTTCTGGTGAACACTCAATACAGACAGGCCAGTGACTTGCCCTGACAATGGACTTTCCACAGGCTGAACCCAGTCTTTCTTTTAGCTGCACTTTGTGCCTTGTTCTCTACCAAATGCCCTGCATTCCAACCACAAAAGACCACCTGCCCCTCCTGCCCTGTACTTTCCACAGGCTGAACCCAGTCTTTCTTTTAGCTGCACTTTGTGCCTTATTCTCTATCACATGCCCTGCATTTCAACCACAAAAGACCTCTCCTGCCCTGTACATATTGTCATACCCCTCACTTCTTCTCCACATACCTCCCTACTCCCTACCACCTCCATCTCTCTAAGCTATCTAAACCTCACCACCCCTTAAAGCCTGTATCCTATCAGACACCCTTAACAAACCTGTCCTAGACACCCTCCCTCAGAATCCCTCTCTCTTCCACCAGTCTTCCAAGACTAATTGGTATCCTCTTTCTGGACCTATAGTACCATTTATTGGCTTACTATGTATTTATCCTGCTTGGGATTTATTAATTTCTTGGCCCTATAGGTTAATAATTTTTATCACTTTTGGAAAGTTTTTGACCATTATTTAAAAAGATATTTCCTCCCCCATTCTATTTATTCTCTCTTCCTGAAACTCTAAATACATGGGTGCCAAAATGTTTGATATTATTCAATGTGATCACCTGTTCATTTTTTCAGTATTTTTCCCTTTCTTCAGTTCGGTTTGAACAATTTCTTCAAGTTCACCAATCTGTTCTTCTGCAACTTATGATCTGCTAAAAACATCCAATAATTCTTTGATATTATATATAATTTTGACCACATTTATTTTTCAAATATTGGTTTATCACTTTTACATTTTGCATTTGGTTAATTTTGAGCATGGGAAACTGGAAAATCAAACCCAGGAAATGTATATTGCAACAAAGCCAATACTTTCAAATTAAATATTGACTATGTCTATTCTTGTCTATACCAGCTACACCACTCCAAGTCACAGTTTAAAGCCACCTCATTGGCTGTTCTCTTCTCTTCACCCTTCCCATCTTTATTTTACCTCATCCCTTCAGATTTTCCTCAGGAAACTGCAAATTCTTTTATGCTGTAATTTAGGGCAATATACATCTCTTTAGTCCTCTTTTCTTATACCCACTCTGGATCTACCTTCAGAAAGCCCAATTCACTGAGGCATGTGGGAGAAAAAAAAAATGACCTTTAGTTTTAATAAGAGCCACCTAACTTAAAAGGCACCTGTGGCTTTAGAAATTCCCAATGTCCATTAAAACCTCAGGTTTCCCTCTATTTTTCTTTGTGTCTGTCTGTCTCTGTCTATCTATCTATCTATCTATCTGTCTATCTATCTATCTATCCATCCATTTCCTGATTATAACCGCATGCCACATACTATCTCAGCTACTTCCCCTTTGCCATCTTAATTAATTTGTAAATCCTGCAAAAAAGATATTTCTCTTATTATCTGTATTCAAAATATCAGAAAGCCAATGACCAAAAATATTGAGTACTTGGCCAGGGTCTCCAAAGCCTCTTTTCTCAACTACTATGAAGCACACACATGCGCATGTGTGCACAGACAAACCCCACAATGCAGTCTTGTGGATTCTTAACCAAGCTATCTGGAGCCAAAGGTCTAGATGGAAAATTAGTATCTAGGATGGAAGGAAAAAGGGGTTGTTTGTGCAGAATTCATAAGCGTGACTACAAGACTGTGAAGAGAGCCATCTTCATAGGATATAGGCCACTGAGGACTCCAGGAACCATGATGTTCACTTTCACCCACCACAAGCCCCCATTTCCACCAAGCTCTTTCCTAGCTGAGAGCAGCTCCCCTGAACACCCATGAAGGAAGGTGTGTGCAGAACTGCCAGTCACCACTCGTCACAAGACCTATGTGGGTGTCAGGAGGCAGGTCCTCTCATGCCCAGGCCCTGTCTCACAGCTGGAGGCAGCACCCAAGGGCAGAATAAAAGGGCTCAGGGCCAGAGCATCTCATCCACTCACCTCCTGTGGTGCTGAAGAACCCTGTGCTGCCTGTAATCTTGGTAAGTGTGCCCCGGGAAAAGGAGCAGGGGCTTCCACAGAGGAATGCTGAGGCCAGGGAGGGAGGGGATGGATATTCAGACTAGGGCAGGAGTAGAGTCTAGTAGAGTCTAGTCAGGGCCTCAGGGGCCTGGAATTGTGATTGGCAAGGAATGGGGCAGGGGAAGAAAATTGGAAAGAGGAGGTAGAGGGGTGGGGTGGAGTGAGAGAGATTAAGAAGAACTGGTAAGATCTGGAGGGCTGTATGACACAGATTTAGAGGAACCAAATTGTTTTCAGTTGCTCAGTGTGTTTCTCTGGTTTTAGAGAATAAACACATTGGCCACTAGATTACGCTGGAGTGGGTCACATAGGGGGAATATAATTTTGGAAATACAGACATACTTATTTGTAGAAAAGATATGCTGAGGACATTGCTACTTAGAGGAAGAAAGGATCAGAGACACCTGTGGATCTTGTTAGATGCCAACAGGAAGATCTGTAGTGGAAAACTGAGTCCACACTGAAGTTTAGAAGGCATGTGACAGCACCTGGGGACAGGCCTGGGGAGGCAGCATGTGCTAAAGGGCAGAACCCAGGATGGCAACCAGGGGACCCAGGAACAAATGTGACATGCTAGTGAATAACTTTGGGCCAGTGAAGTTACCTCCTTTGGCTTCAGTTTCTTTATTTATATATTGAGTCTGTTGGAACAAATGGACTCCAACGTCCTTTGCGGTTATAGTTTTCTCTATTTCTGCAAACCGAAATACATCAGTTCTTCCAATAGAAATTTCTTTTGATTTTTCCTTAAAGAGATTTTTCACCTCTAAACTGGTCCCAACATTGAACATTTTTAGAATTCTTGGTGATGTGATAGAATGAATGTTGGCCTGGAGCCAATTTATTTCCTGGCCTTCTCTCCCACACTTAGGAGCTTTTAATGAGCAGAAACTTTATTTACATATTTGGAGATTATATATTGCAGGACAACATCTCAAATAAGGTTTGAAGTGAGAATCCATGAAAGAAAGCACTTGGTAAACACTGAGAGTGATAAAAACATTAGAGGTAGTTTTGGGCTTTCAAAATGAAGGGTCTAGAAATAATGCAGAAAGGACAAGAATAGACAGGGGTGGCCTCTGCCTCTGTCTAACTTGCTGTCTGACTCTCCTTCAGCTCCTGAACACCCGCCACCGAGATGTCCTGCCAGCAGAGCCAGCAGCAGTGCCAGCCCCCTCCCAAGTGCACCCCCAAGTGCCCTCCCAAGTGCCCCGCCCCTAAATGCCCCCCAAAGTGTCCCCCTAAGTGCCCTCCAGTCTCTTCCTGCTGCAGTGTCAGCTCCGGAGGCTGCTGTGGCTCCAGCTCTGGGGGCTGCTGTGGCTCCAGCTCTGGGGGCTGCTGCAGCTCTGGGGGTGGTGGCTGCTGCCTGAGCCACCACAGGCGCCGCAGGTCCCACTGCCACAGACCCCAGAGCTCTGACTGCTGCAGCCAGCCCTCAGGGGGATCCAGCTGCTGTGGAGGGGGCAGTGGCCAGCACTCTGGAGGCTGCTGCTGAAGTGGACCTTGTGCCTAGAAGAGCAGATTTAGAGGCATGAGAGGTGCAACTTCATCTTCCTTGGGCCTGGCTGTGTTGCTGGGACATTTTAGTAAGGACTTCAAACTCTGTCCTGGAAGATTCCTCTGACCTAGAATGCAGAAATCTGCCCTCTCACAAAAATTCATCTTCCAGCCTCTGATTCCATCTGTGCACCTGGCCTGGAAACACCAAATAGAAGACCTTACCTCATTCCCCTGATTTCCTTGGCAATCTCCATTGTGCATGAAACAATAAAACAAATAATGTGCTCATCGTCTTTTTCTAGACTGCATTACTCTGGCCTGTAAATGTGCCGAGAGGGATAAGCATGCCTGATCTCAGCTCCATCACCTGGTTATCTGGGCCTTGAAGCAGCATAGCTTGCTTGACTCCTTCAACTCCTGGTCCTCACCAGAGCTGATCCCCGCCGCTCGGTGCCTCAGCCAGGGTCAAGTCAGGAAAGAGAATTATGAGATTTACTTTAACAGACACAAGTTTATATAAAGAATTGCTTACTTGGCATCAGAGAACTGACAAGACCAATAGAGGACAAAAAGAGTTTGTGGAGGCAGTAACTGTCATTGCCACCATGCTACCAATGGCAGGGAAAGGGAGTGTCTTGAAATTATCAAAACTTAGAAACTTGGAGCAGTTTCCCATGAATTGAAACTCAGGCCTCTAGGAAAGAGGCCCTTCTCAAGAGTGCCGGGGTCCCTGAGCTCAGAGGAGGGGCCCTATGTGTCTGGACTCAGGCTTCTGAGGAGGGGCACAAGCTGGTGCTGGTCCTAGGGTCTGTCTCCATGATAACCCAACAAGGTTGGTTTTGTGAGTGGGAGAAACTGCACACTGGAACCACTGTTGCTACTGGGATAAATTGCTCCTGCTGGGGTGAGAAGTAATATTGGGGTGACTTGGAGAATTCTAAGGGAATCTAAGGAAGCCTGGTCCTTGTAGCTCTGTCAGTCTCCAAGTTCTCTCTAGCTCCCCCTACTGGCAGAGACTCCAGGAAACAGGCGGCAAAGAGAAATCGGGTTGGCAGTCCCAACCCTCCATCACAAGGCCAGATGTGGAAGGGAGGACCGAAGTGGAGCGATGATGACATAATAACCCTGGTTATTAAGGAAGACAGATATTATCCTACTCAGCTGTCACCCTCCTTCTTCCTGATACCCTCACTCTCTCCCCATCTATTCTCCCGAAGAATTTTACCATGCTCTTCCTTCAGCAACCATAGCAAAATGATTCCATGTAGCTTGTACTTTAAAAATGCAGACTGCTCTAGTACAAATAAACCTTTGAGCTTCAAATAGTTTCTGTTCTTGCCACTGCCTATACAAATGGAGTCATAAATTATAGACACACACACGCAAACACACACACACCCAAACACACACACACACACACACACACATACAAACACACCAATGTTCATCCCAGGTGTCAAGAGCTTGGAAGCAATGTCCAACTCTGTGAAAGAAAGACACCCTGCCTCTGTGCTTCTAGAAGTCCTTCTGATTGTCTGTCCTGAGGTTTGGATCGTGGATGAATGTCAGTCAGCTTCCTCCATTTCCAGGAAGCTTCCCTCATATTTCCTCTACTTTCACACTATTTTAACATTACAGTCCTTCAATATTAGTATTCTCAGGCTATCCTCTCTCCTATCATGACTTCTTGTGTCCTTTCCTCCTGGAACCACCCAGATGTGCTTCCTCTTTCCCCATCTGGCATGGAGTCCCTGAAGAAAAGGCAGTTTGAATCCCTGTGAATTGCAACCCCTGTATTACCAGGCCTGTCTGCATTGGGATCAGGGATACTCCATAGGCACAGTCAACATATAGGCCTTGGGTAAGGACTTCCTGAGTTCAGGGGATATGGGTATTACACCATCCTTGGGGATTTCTGAGGAGAAGGGCTGGGCTTCTCTCCTTGTCCTGTGGCTCCCTAAGGCAGGAGAACCTGTGCTTTAACTTGAGAAGGCTTCCTCCAGGGAGGAGCAGACATCTCACAGTACTCCCACTAAAAGTGACAACATTTTAATCTCTTTCCTCCTTTTTCCAAGCTCCAAGGACCAGAGCTATTTAGACAGGGACTCACAGATGCTTCAAGGTCAGGAGCTCCTTAAATTTAAAGACATCAGTTTTCTGCAGGGTCCCTGTAAGTCTTCCCTTCTTCTTTGGCTCTCTGATGAGTCCAGAAACCAGTATCAAGGAGTGGGGTTGGACTTCATTCCTTCTCTGCTTTCCACCTGTGGGGACTGTTAAAAGGTAAACTGAGGTATAATACAATCTTAAAGAGTTTATTTGAGCAAACAGCAATTCATGAACCCCAAAAGTGGTTTGAGGGCTCTGTCAAGAGAACACAAGGGGAAAGCTTTTATAAAGCAAACACAAAAGTAAAGTGAAGAAAATATTCGATTGGTTCTTGTTACACCATTTTCTTACTCAGTCTATCCTGCTGAAAGTCCCTAGTTGCATAATTATAAGGTAGCTCTGGTGGCTTCTGATTGGTTGGTTTGAAGTATCATTTTTCTTTAATACAGGCATTTACAAGAAATAACCTAAGTTACGTTTCCCTTATGTTTGGAGATCAAGCAAAGTTGAGGTCATTTATGAGGCCTAACTGGCTTTGTCTGTCCAGGGACTCTTCAGGTCTGGTGTCCATTTTCATTTACTTTAACAAGACCCTCCTGTTCATGCATACAAATGCTCCACAATTCCCACTCAGTTTGAGACCAGGATGGTGACACAGTCCAAGCAGCATGAGAAGATCCAGAAAGCCCTCTCTGAGCACTTCCTCCCACTTTAGATACTCAAACCAGTGGCCGAGGAGTGCCACCATCCTGGGCTGCTAGAGAAAAGACAACCTTCTCAGCCACCTTGCTGACTCCCATCTGCTCATTCCCTGAAGAACATCTCTTACACTCTATCGTTCTGTGTTCTGATGAATGGGTAATATTATAAGAAGCATCAGTGATTGAGCAATTTCAATACACCAGGCACTGTGTGCTCACAGTATACTATTTAATCTTTGAAATTTCTATGAAGCAGGTCCATTTTTAGCCTCAGTTTAAAAGTCAGAAATTCAGGCACAGAGAATTAGATGCAAGTATTTATTCAAGATATTTGCCACAGTTATCTATGCCAGCACCATCTCCCTCCTCTGCTCAGCGAATGCATGACAGATAGCCAGAGAGTGGACTCCTAGGGTGGTATCTGTTGGGCTGTGTTGTGGACCTTCCAGAAAGACAGACACTGTTCAGGATCCTAAGGAGATGGCCCCATCACAGTCCTTTGAGAATTCCCCCTTCCCTCCCTAGCTTCACAGAAACTCAGGAAAACTCCTCATCTCCACGGGTCTCAGAGTGATGAAAGGGGCTGTTTTGAAGACCTTATGATTTTTTGCACAATAAAACACACAAGTGCAAAGAAAATATCTTCATCTTGAACACATATGATGGGAGGAAATGGAGTACCATAAATAGCCAGGAGACGCTTTTGTGTGAAAAGAATTTAAAATATGTTAGCATATAGATCAGTGGAGAAAGGATGGCTTATTTAGTAAGTTGAACTGGAGAAAAAAAGAAATTATATTCTTTAACAAAACAAGTTTCAGGAGGATTAAGGAGCTAATTTTTAAAATTGAATCACAAAGTAGAACTCACAATGGAAAAATGTTTTTATGCACAAAAGAAACGTAACAAATGTTAGTGACAAATTTTGATAGATCTAATACCATCAAAATAGAATTTTCAGTACATCCAAAATCATATGAAAGAAACAAACTAGAAAGCCATAACACTGTAAATAAACTATTCAATAAATGTTTACTAAGAGGGTAAAATATTCTAGGAGTTTATTTAGATAGTTGAGACATACTAGTGAGCAAACAGAAAAAAGATTCCCACACACATAGATTTGATTTTATTGAAAGATTTTCAATGAGTACTATTTCAGAATTTTCATATAATAAAATATAATACATTTTTTGTTAGGCACTCAATCTTTGCCAATTTGATATAAGTAAATAAATTGAATAGACACCCTACATCAGAAAAAGACAAAATGTTTCACTTTTTTTAAATAATTAAAAGGGCATGTATACAATTTATATATATACATTTTAAAGTTAGAATTTTAAATTAAATTTCAAATCAAATTATTGAAATAAAAGTTAAAATTTAAAAGTTCTTATTTAAAAGTTTTAGTTAAAATATCTGTAATTGTTATGAGAAATTGATATTTAAAAAGTATAAATACTTGTTTAATAAATAATTCCTTACACATCACCCAATAAAGAGGTAAACAGTTTTATACATTTGATGCCTATCTTCTCTCTGCCCTCCAGAGGAATATCCTGAGTTTAGAGTTCAGTATTCCTATATATTTCTTTAAACTTCTATTACATTATACATTTCCTTAAAATATGCAGTCTAGTTTACATATTTTCAACTCAAACATTACACACTTGATGAAATCTTATGCAAACTTGCTTTCCTATCACAGAATCATTTGTGAGATATTCCTATTAATTGGCTTAGCTGTGTGCATTTCGTACTGCTATGCAATATTTCACCTTACAACCACACTACTACATATTTAAGCAATCTCTTTTTAAGGAATATTTATGTTGTTTCTAATTATCTTGCAAATCTAAATGATTCCACTATTTAAAATTCTCTGTCATCCTTGCTTAGGCATGTCTCTCTAGGATATGTGCTGAGGGATCATACAATTGAATTGTGGATAGGCTCGTCTTTAATTTTACAATATGCTGTCACATTGATCTCCAGCTCACACTCCCTCCATCAGTGTGAGAATGCCTGTGGCTTCACATACTGGCAACACTGTGTGATATTAGATGTTTATATAATTGTCCAGTGATGAGTGTGAAACAGTTTCTCATAGTTGTCATGTGATCCTTTTTCCTAAGTATGTAGTTCATTAAAAATATACATATTATTATAAAACATGCATTTTTCTGTTTAAAGTCGCATCTTTAAATTTTTTATCTTCCATTATTTTCAGAGATATAAGAATATTGGTCTTGTATTCTGAAATCTTACTGAACTCCTATTATTTCTAATTTGCTACTGTGAACATTCTTATGCATATATTCTTTCCCTCATTCCCTTATTTCCTTAGGTGAAATTCTAGATGTTCAAACATTGTAAAAGAGTATGTTCATTTTACTTTTTAATTCATTTACACACCATCAAGTGTGTGTTAAATGATCATCACATTGTAATGAAGAATAATTATGGCAATTTATTTTCACACTAATAAAGCATGAGTGCTCGATTCCACAAATCCTCCCCAACACTGAGTTTTTATTGGGTAATCTTTGCCAATCTGATATGAATAAACTGGATAGACAACCTACATCAGAAAAACCCAAAATATTTCCTTTTGTTATTTTTCATTTTTTGATTATTATTCACATGGAATTTTTTTTTTTTTTTTTTTTTTTTTTTTTGCGACAGAGTCTCTCTCTGTCGCCCAGGCTGGAGTGCAGTGGCCTGATCATGGCTTACTACAACCTCTGCCTCCTGGGTTCAAGCGATTCTCCTGCCTCAGCCTCCCAAGTAGCTGGAATTATAGGTGCTGCCACCACGCCTGGCTAATTTTTTGTATTTTCGGTGGAGACGGATTTCACCATGTTGGCCAGGCTGGTCTTGAACTCCACCCTCCTTGGCCTTCCAAAGTGCTGGGATTACAGGCATGAACCACCACGCCCGGCCACATTGAACATATTTTTAACTTGTTTTTCCCATTTGTGTTTCTTTTCTAGTATGTGTGTTGCCTGTTCATGGCCTTTGATTGTTCTTTGTATTGGCATACTTGCATTTTTCCAATTAAATTGTAAGGGCTGTTTTTCTATATTCTTAGCAAATGTATTGCAATTTCCTCCAACCGATTACTTTTCTTTCTGTCTTATCTGTGATGTTATTTGCTATGTAGATTTCTAAGTTTTAAAAATGCACTTGTTTTTCTTTTATATTTCCTTTTCTCTTTTTCACTCAAAATAATTTTTTTATCAACGAATTAGAAAACATAAATATCTTCATCTAAGTGTGCATTAAAAGGAATTTACAATACAAAATAAAGGTTTTGGGGGAAAAAAAGGGGGAACAAACCAAAAACTGCTGATGTACAAGATCCTTCTCTGGAAAGGGCTGTAGGGTCCAGGGAACAGAGTGAAGTCCATACAGTTAGAATTACTTCCTGTGGATCTCAGCCATGTGTCCTGTCATCTCCTGAGATTATAAGAGGCAGATACCTTTCATGAAAAGATAACCCCAGAAAGCCAATCACTTATCAGGAAATGTTTCTTCCATTGAGATGATATCCAGCCAGTTTAAATCTAATAGCCAAGGCTTAGCAATGAATCCTCATGATACTACAACCACGCTGCTGATTTATCACCAAACCCAAGTCAGGGTAATTGTTGTTGGGCGCTGCCCTTCCTGGAGACAGAGGCATGGCTCAGTGGCATGTCAGCCCCACCATACCAGGAATCAGTGAGCTGGGCATATGAGTAGTACTTCCTGAGTAAGCCAAGGAATCAATACCCTGACCTCTCCTTCAATAACAAAGCCCTTTGGGACAACCTAAGTACAGACATCGTCCTTGAATAATACAGAGGCATCCAAGGGATATGGCAAGCACTTATCGTTGTGCATGTCTTAGGGCCAATCCCACATGGGATGATCTCCAGTCAGATGGAAAAGCTATTTGCAAGCTCTCGGGTGCTATGAAATGCTGATGAAATGATTACATGCATATCCTTGCTCTAAGTGCTGATAAAAGATACAAACATCACATCCAGCCAAAATATTCAATCTCATTTCAGAGATATGTCACATAAAGCAAAACACATTAAGGCAAGGAGTAGTTTGTTCAAAGTAGAGTTAACTGGCCAAGTCAGCTGAAGAGGATTTCTTCTCTAAAAAAGCAAAGCAGTCAGCCGGGCATAGTGGCTCACGCTTGTAATTCTAGCACTTTGGGAGGCTGAGGCAGGAGGACCACTTGAGTCCAGGAGTTCAAGAACACCTTGGCCAACATAATGAGACTCCAACTTTACAAAACAATTAAAAATTACCTGGGCCATGATGGCGTGTGCCTGCAGTCCTAGCAAAAGTTCAAAGCTGTAGTGACCCCTGATTTGTACCATGGCACTCCAGTCTGGGTGACAGAGCAGTACCTTGTCTCAAAAGGAAAAAAAACAATAAAAAGAAAAGAAAAGCAAATAAAAACTTGTAGAAACAGAATAAGGTCACATCACACAGGCCCTTGAACGCGAAGGGTAAGAGTTTTGGCTTTATCATGAATCAGCAAAAGCCTTTGAGAAGACTTGTTCAATGGTAGCATGACTATTTACATTTTCATCCAAACTGGCACACATTCAAGATGAAAAAGAAGGTTTGTGATAATATATGTTGAGACAAAAGGCATAATCCCAAACTGTTCCTGGCAAACTGGGATGTTTGGTCACTCTATTAAGGTCACAGGCAATTATTTCTAGAACAGTTCTAATGAAGAGCTAGAGAGAGAAACCAAGAAGGCGAGAGGCAGAGAAACAGCTAAGAAAATACGCACACACAGAGTCATTATAAAATATATGATGTGTGTATGTTTATATAAACACACACATTTAGTGTATATATTATTTGGATATCCTAATACATATGACAAACATATTTATATTTTGCAACTACTTGTGAACTAGCTTCACTCTTCTGCTTATGACCTAGATATCACTAATGTATTATATTGTTCCAGGCTCTGGAGAATTTTAGATGCTCCCCCAGTGTTTCTACCACTGACAGGAAAGAGAAGGCTTTTCCTCATATGTTTGTTCTGGCTGTAGTACGCCTTCTTCTAATTCATGAATTAGTTTTATGTTGGAAAAGCTCACCATATTGTTGTATACAAACTTGAACCAGATAGGAACTCCTGCGCTTTCCCTTCATCTACTGAGAGTAGAGGGAAAGAAAACACTTTTCAAGCAGAAACAATACGGGGAAACCTAGGAGGAGGGAGCTGCTGAGGTGAAAAGCTCCTAGAGGCTCTCCTACCATGTCGTGGACAGTGTCCTGCACCTAAGGCCTGGCTTTCCCCCCAGTCCCCCTTTCCCCTTCCATCTCCCCATGTGTGCCTTTCCCTCCTTCCTGACATAGGGTCCTTGGAAACTCCGGGATTTTTCACTCCATGTGGAACGATACAGAGTTCTGGAGTTCTCCTACTCCACACAAATGCCTTCCCTATTCACACTCACAGTCATTCCTACTTCATAGTCAAATACATCAATATACTTAGCAGAACAAAGGAAGGGGTCTTAAACATTAAAAAAGGAAACAATCAAAAAACCGAACAATCCCAAATCCCAGATTTACACCCCACCCCCTCCACCTTGGAAAGCAGCTATGACTTCAAAATGATACCTATTCCTTTATTGATGCATATGTAGGCATCACATTTTTTAAGGGTCTATCATCTCACGGACCTTCTACCAGACTCTTTCCTTATATTATTTTACTGGCTGGCACAATACCCTTAGAGATATCTGTATCACTATCTGTACTTTTAAACTGAGGAACAAACAAGAACAACAAACTAAAAAGGAGTCAAGTAAAGTAATTTTCACAAGTACACACAGACATTAGATGGCAGAACCAGGACAGTTTTCTAGCCTGTCTGACTGCAAGCTCTTAAATATAATGGAATGCATCAGGGGTCAGCATTTCTTTTCTTTTCTTTTCTTTTCTTTTCTTTCTTTTTTCTTTTTTTTTTTTTTCTACAAGCTGTAAGAGAATAAATATTTTAGGCTTTGGGAACCATAGCATCTCTATCCCAGTTACTCAGATCTCCATTGTAGTGTGAGAAGAACCACAGACACAATCAATAAAATAAAGAATGTGGCTCATTATCTGAGTCAGAGAAATAAAACTTCATGAAGCCCGAAATTTGAATTTAATATAATTTTTATATGTTGTAAAACATTTTCCTTTTTTGCTTTCTTTTCTCAACAATTTAAACACATAAAAACCTCGCAGGCTGTCCAAATCAGGAAGCAGGCAGATTTGGGCTGCAGACAGAAGTTAGCTGACCCCTGGTAGCCTGGGAGGATTACCTAGACTTAAGTGGGAATATGTGAAAGAATCTCTAAATTACAGTCCGAACTCAGCTGCCAAGAGCCAATGAGTACCAGGAGCAACAAAAAGGAACAAAGGAATTGGGAGCCAATGTGCAAAAACTAGAACTAAAAAGCAGTCAAGGCTGGGATTTACCAGGAAGAATGGGGCAGAAAGTCATGTATAAATTGCCCTCACCCTTTTTTTTTTTAAGCAGCCCTACTCCTATTCAGCAGCAGCTGCCCTCAGCCTGGGGAGGAAGACAGGTGAGAAGCTGCCAGTCACCACCCATCACAGGACCCACGTGGGTATCAGGAGGCGAGTCCTCTCATGCCCAGGCCCTGTCTCACCACAGGAGGCAGAAACTCAGGCTGGGATAAAAGGGCTCAGGGCCAGAGCACCCTATTCACTCACTTCCTGAGGTGCTGAAGGACCCTGTGCTGCCTGTGACTTTGGTATGTGTCCTCTGGAAACAGCAGCAGGGGCTTCCACAGAGGGATGCTCAGATCAGGGTAGGAGAGGTGGTGGGCAGGGCCTCCGCGGCTGGAGGCCATGTTGTTAGAGGTGGGGAGTTTTCTTGAGAAGACTGATGGAATGGGGGACAGGGAGGGGACTGCTAACAACTGGGACAGAAAGAAGAACGGGCTGGCTGTGCCTTTGGGCTCCGAAAACACTGCTCTAGGGTGGAGCAGGTCCCTTGGGATGGGAAACCTTGAAGCACAGAGACCTGGGGCACTCTGATAGGCCACAGGAAGGAAGCCCACCTCTGAAAACACAACCTTGTCCCTGTCTGCAGGGAAGAGCTGGAGCCATGGACAGGGGACCAGAGGCTCCTTTGGGCTTATGGAACTGACATTTTTATGGGTCCGGGATTCGTTCACAGACTTCTCAGGTTGATTAGGACACACCAAGCCCGAGACCCACCATGCCAGCCCATCAGCTTTAGCAGGTGGTGAGCTGAGGAAGTCTGAGCTCCAGCCTGAGATCAGGCGGCCAGGATTCAAATTCCAGGGCTGCAGGAATTTATGGGTTTGTCTGTCTCTGCTTCAGCAAAGTGAGTTTACTGAGCCAGGAATATCCAAGATCTTTCGTAGTATGGATCTTACAGAGTAAAACTACCCTGCAAGTTACAAAAGGTAGTGACTATTTTTTCTCTTTAAGAAATAATTTTCCCTAAATGACCTATAAATCATATAATTTCAGGATGTGAAGACACATTCGGAATAATTTATTCATTCACTTACAACACTTTAGACTGTCAGATGCATTTTGTAATATTGTTTAGTCTTAGTTTACTATTTTGTGTAACAGATAACACACAAGGGTATCCAGAGCTTGCAAAGAGATGATGAGAGAATTTGGGGAAAGTATTGGAAGTGAAACTACTGGACATGATGTTTCTATAAGTATAAGTCATGCTAAGACTGTCAGAGGGGCAGGGTGACCTCTGCCTAGGTCTGATTTTCTGTCTGACTCTCCCTCAGCTCCTAAGTACCTACTGCCGAGATGTCCTGCCAGCAGAGCCAGCAGCAGTGCCAGCCCCCTCCCAAGTGCACCCCCAAGTGCCCTCCCAAGTGCCCACACCCAAATGCCCCAAAGTGTCCCTAAATTGTCCTCCAGTCTCCTCCTGCTGCAGTGTCAGCTCCGGAGGCTGCTGTGGCTCCAGCTCTGGGGGCTGCTGCAGCTCTGGGGGAGGTGGCTGCTGCCTGAGCCACCACAGGCGCCGCAGGTCCCACTGCCACAGACCCCAGAGCTCTGACTGCTGCAGCCAGCCCTCAGGGGGATCCAGCTGTTGTGGAGGGGGCAGCGGCCAGCATTCTGGAGGCTGTTGCTGAAGTGGACCTTGACTTCCTCTTCCTTCCGATTCTGCCTGAATAGCTGAGAGGTTCCAGCAAAAGCTTGAAGTCTTGCCTGGAGAATCCCTCTGGCCTGGTGTCAGGAAACCCAAAATCTTTCTCTTTAATGGCTTTCAGAGACTTTCTTCTGCATATCCATGGCTTCCCTGGGAACGCAAAGCACACACCTAATGCCTGCGCAGCTCACACTGCTGTATCCTGCTGCCTAAACTGAAGAAATAAAGTCCAGAATCTGCTCCCCAACTTGTTACTAGCCTGCTTGATTTTCCCGTTTGTGTCATCCCTATTCTGCTCCCCTGTGTCTGCTGGTGGCTGCTGAGGCCTTGGTGGACAGAGGATGGGGAAAGGGTTCAGGAGGAAAAAGCTTGCATTTTTGTGTGTTTTGTGTTTTTTCTTCTTTCTGTGTTTTCCTTTTAAACGAAGGGACTGAAGTAGTTTCAAGAAGCATTGTTCTTTCAACTTCTGGTTCCTTTCGTGTATGTAACTGTGTCCCTCAGGCATGGCCAGGAGGCCGACTTCATCCTCTTTCCCACTATCACCTCTTCACTCTTGTGTTCCTCGGTCCCCACTCCTTCCACTAACAATCTCCCCGGACTCCTCCTCCGTATTGTATGTGCATGCATTCACACACACATATGTACATGCACATAGGTGAAATGAATTTGCATTGTAAAAAAATTACATCACATTTGGTGCTGTATAATTTGCATGCAATAAAATTCAATAAATTTAAATGCAAATTTAAATGAGTTTTGTCAGCTATTTATAGCTGTATAACCACAATTGCAATAACATACCAAAAATGTAGTTAATTTATTGAGAAGATTTTCAAAATAACACAAAATCTAGAATACATAAGAGAAAATGTGGTACAGTTAACCACATTAAAATTAAAGTCTAAGTATCAGATAGTACCACTAAAGGCATGGAAGGATAAAAAATTAACTTGGGAAAATTATAACATATGTGATAGGGGATGACTCATATTGGTAAGAAACATAGAGTTCATGAAAATTGAGTAAACAAATGTTCCTATAAAAGTTTTGGCAGAATTCATATTTAATTCTCAAATAATTAATGAAGAAAATCAATAACTTCCGAAATTACATTTTAAAAGCAATTTAATCTCATTAATAAAGAAATAGCATAGCTCATCTTTTAGGGATGAGAACTCATCTATTGGTTCATAAGTTTTTTGTGAGCTTTTTAGCTCACAAAACATTGCTGTTGAAGCTGTGTGGAAATGATCACTTACTCTTTGTAATTTAGAATGCTAACTGGCATAACAATTCATGCAAAAGATTTGGTGACTAATTTATTCATTTAACAATACTTATTGGATTTCTAGTATTAGACAAATGAGACACAATATAATAACAAAAAATAGATATTTAAGAGTATTCACTGCTGAGGTGACATCAAATGATGACATAAGATGGTAAATAAGGAATCTCCAGGCTCTAGCTCACTTCAGAGACATTGGACAATGATATACAGACCAAAACATCTTTCTGAAAACTTTAAAAACAAGGTGAGAAGCTTCAGCAACCAAGCAAATCTTTAATAAAGAAAGTAACCATACTCAAATGGTAGGAAATTTTGTGGTGCTTTTGCTCACCCCTACCCTTTCCCATCTTATGCATAATGTGGTGTGGTCAGAGGAGGCTGCACAATTTCTCAGCCTTTCTTACAGATGGAAGGAAAAGAGTGGAACTTGCATACAAGATTGTAGGTTGTGTGAGGACTGTCTGAGGAAGTGATTTGTGTCTTACCTGACTTTAGAGCACCAATGAGTCAGTGGCATAGTCTGGATATTCGGTTGAAGGCTGCTGAAAGCAGAGGCTGCACTGTGGCATGAAACAGCTGCAAGGGGACTGCAGACTTGCAAGTGCCTAAAGATAAGAGATTAGCAGCAGAGGAACAAAATTGGCAAAGGCTCCAAGAAGAAGCAAGAGTAAGACTCTCTGAAAAATTTAGACATTTAAAAGCAGTCAGGGAACTGAAACAAAAGTGTCTGTGCACACACACAAACACAAACACAAGCACAAACACATGCTCAGGGAAGGTGCATCCCCAGGACAGGTTTGAGAGGACTCTGAGCCTTCACACTACACTGAAGGTTTTCCACTGCACAGAGCCAGCTCCCAAAGATGGAGAGACATGGTTGTTTTTGCAAACATCTAATTTTCAACAACAACAACAAAAACACAAGGCGTGCAAAGAGACAGAGAATTGACCTACTTACAGAAACAAAATATATCTCTAGAAACTGACTTTAAAGAAACACAAGCCAACGAATTCCTTGAAGAAGTTTTAAAACAACTGTCTTAAATGCTCAAAGAATTAAAGGAGAACACACAGAGAGGACCAATAAAATTAAGAAAATTATGTATTAACAAATAAAAATATCAACAGATAGAAATTATTTTTACAAAGACTCACACAGAAATTCTGGGGCTGAAGAATACAATAACTTCATAGAAAAATGATTCAGAGAAGTTCAACAGCAGAGTCAAAGAGGCAGAGACAAGAAAGAATCAGTAAATGGAAGACAAGTTATTTGAAATTACTGAATTTGAGGAGGAAAATGAAAAGAAAATAAAGTGAAAAGAACCTAAGAGACTTATTAGACAAATTAGACTTTAACTCAAAGACTGTTACGAAAGACAAATAAGGACATTGCATAATGATAAAAGAAATAATTTAACAAGAATATAGAATCATTATAAACACATATGTGCCTCAAATCAGAACTCTGACATATATGAAGCAAATACTGACAGAATTAAATGGAGAAATGGAGAGGTCTTCAATAATAGTAAGAGACTTCATATTCCACTTTCAGTAACAGATATAGAACAACCATGCAGAATATCAATAAGTATACAGAGGACGTGGAATACACTATACATCAATTGGATCAAAAAGACATATGCGGAACACTCCACCTGAGATCAGCAGAGTACACATTTATCTCAAATACACATGCAACATTCTCCAGGATGGGCCACATACGGAAGCCCACAAAACAAATCTTAATAAATGTTAAAATACTGAAACTATACAAAGTATTTTTTTCCAACTACAATGGAATAAGACTAGAATTCAGCAGCAAAAGGAAAACTGGAAAATCCACAAATATGTGGAAATTAAACAACACACTCTTATACAACCAATGGGTCAGAGTAAAAATTACAAAGGAAATTATAACACATCTTGAGAAAATGAAAATGAAAACGCAGCATATCAAAATTTATGAGATGAAGAGAAAGCAGTGCTAAGAGAGGAATTTATACCTATAAACTCTTACATTAAAAAAGAAAAAAACCTCAAATCAGCAACCTAGTTTTACACCTTAAGACTTAAGAAACAAACAAAAACAAACAAACAAACAAAAAAAAACAGTCTGCATCAAAGCTGGTAGAAGGAATGAGGAAATAAAAAAAGATATAATAAATGAAACAAAAAATAGAAAAATCAATAGTGAAAGTCAACAAAACCAAAAGTTTGTTCTTTGAGAAGACCACCAAAATTGATAAACCTTTCACTAGCTTGATGAAGAAAAAAGAGAAGAATAAGTCCTCAGCACCACATGCAGTACCTCCAAGAATTGACCACATAATTGGAGTAAAGCACTCCTAGCAAATGTACAAGAACAGAAATTATAGAAAGCTCTCAGACCACAGTGCAATCAGAGCTAGAACTCAGGACTAAGAAACTCAATCAAAACTGCTCAACTACATGGAAACTGAACAACCTGCTCCTGAATGACTACTGGGTACACAAATGAAGGCAGAAATAAAGATGTTCTTTGAAACCAATGAGAACAAAAGATACAACATACCAGAATCTCTGGGACACATTTAAAGCAGTGTGTAGAAATTTATAGCACTAAATGCCCACAAGAGAAAGCAGGAAAGATCTCAAATTGACACTCTAACATACTTAATTAAAAAGAACTAAACAAGAGCAAACACATTCAGCTAGCAGAGGCAAAAGAAATAACTAAAAGATCAGAGCAGAACTGAAGGAGATAGAGACACAAAAACCTCAAAAATCAGATCCAGGAGCTGGTTTTTAGAAAAGATCAACAAAATTGACAGACCACTAACAAGACCTAATAAAGAAAGAAAGAAGAATCAAATCGGCCTTAATTAAAATGATAAAAGGGATATCACCACCGACCCACAGGGAAATACAAACTACATCAGAGAATACTATAAACATACCTCTCACTTAAATAAACTGGAAAATCTAGAAGAGGAAATGGATAATTTCCTGGACATACACTCTTCAAGACTAAATCAGGAAGAGGTTGAATCTGAATAGGCCAATAGTAGGCTCTGAAATTGAGGCAATAATTAATAGCCTACCAACCAAAAAAGTCAGGACCAGATGGATTCCTGGCAGATTCTACCAGAGGTACAAAGGAGGAGTTGGTGCCATTCCTTCTGAAACCAATCAATAGAAAAGAAGTCCTCCTAACTCATTTTATGAGGCCAACATCATCCTGATACCAAAAGCCTGGCAGAGCCGCAACAAAAAGAGAATTTACCCCAGACCAATATCCCTGATGAACATGATGCAAAAATCCTCAATAAAATACTGGCAAACCCGGTTAGACAACATCAAAAGCTTATCCACCATGATCAGTGGAGGCTTCATCCCTGGGATGGGCTGGTTCAACATTCATAAAATCAATAAACATAATCAGCATATAAACAGAGACCAAGACAAGAACCACATGATTATCTCAATAGATGCAGAAAAGGCTTTTTGACAAATTCAGCAGCCCTCATGCCTAAAACGCTCAATAAATTCCGGTATTGATGGAACGTACCTCAAAATCATAAGAGCTATTTATGACAAACCCACAGCCAATCATACTGAATGGGAAAAAACTGGAAAAATTCCCTTTGAAAGCTGGCACAGACAGGATGCCTCTCTCACTTACTCCTATTCAGCATAGTGTTGGAAGTTCTACAGCTAGGGCAATCAGGCAAAGAAGAAAAGAAATCAAAGGGTATTCCAGTTAGAGGAAAAGAAAGAACTCAAGGTATGCCTCTTTGCAGATGACATGATTGTATATTTAGAAAACCCATTGTCTCAGCCCAAAATCTCCTTAAGCTGATAAGCAACTGGCAAAGTCTCCAGGATGCAAAATTAATGTGCAAAATCACAAGCATTCTTATATATACCAGTGACGAACAGGCACAGAGCCAAATCATGAATGAACTTCATTCACAATTTAGCTAAAGAGAATAAAATACCTAGAATCCAACTTACAAAGGGATGTAAAAGGACCTCTTCAAGGAGAACTACAAACCACTGCTCAGTGAAATAAAGGGACACAAACAAATGGAAGGAGCAGCCACCCTCATGGATGGGGAAGAATCAATGCTCGATGAAAATGGCCATACTGCCCAAGGTTATTTATAGATTCAATGCCATCCCCCATCAAGCTACCAATGACTTTCTTCACAGAATTGGGAAAAAACTGCTTTAAAGTTCATATGGAACAAAAAGAGCCTGCATCTCGAGACAATCCCTAAGTCAAAAGAACAAAGCTGGAGGCATCCGCTACCTGACTTCAAACTATACTACAAGGCTACAGCCAAAACAGCATGGTACTGGTACCAAAACAGAGATATAGACCAATGGAACAGAACAGAGTCCTCAGAAATAATACCACACATCTACAGCCATCTGATCTTTGACAAACCTGAGAGAAACAAGAAATGGAAAGGATTCCCTATTTAATAAATGGTGCTAGGAAAATTGGCTAGCCATATAGAGTAAGCTGAAACTGGATCCTTTCCTTACTCCCCTTATCAGAAAATTAATTCAAGATGGATTAGAGACTTAAATGTTAGACTATGCCGTAAAATCCTAGAGAGGAAAACCTAGAGTGATGAGTACCATTCAGGACATAGAGCATGGGCAAAAGACTTCATGTCTAAAACACCAAAACAACGGCAGCAAAAAGCCAAAATTGACAAATGGGATCTCATTAAACTAAAGAGCTTCTGCACAGCAAAAGAAACTACCATCAAGAGTGAACAGGCAGCCTACAGAATGGAGAAAATTTTTGCAATCTACTCATCTGACAAAGGGCTAATATCCAGAACCTACAAAGAACTCTCAAACAAATTTACAAGAAAAACAAACAACCCCATCAAAGTGGGCAAAGGATATGAACAGACATTTCTCAAAGAAGACATTCATACAGCCAACAGACACATGAAAAAATGTTCATCATCACTAGCCCATCAGAGAAATGCAAATCAAAACCACAATGAGATACCATCTCACACCAGTTAGAATGGCGATCATTAAAGAAGTCCAAGGGAAACAGCAGGTGCTGGAGAGGGATGTGGAAATAGGAACACTTTACACTGTTGGTGGGATTGTAAACTAGTTAACCATTATGGAAAACAGTATGGCGATTCCTCCAAAGGATCTAGAACTAGATGTACCATATGACCCAGCCATCCCATTACTGGGGATATACCCAAGGATTATAAATTGGCAGCTATAAGACACATGCACCGTATGTTTATTGCAGCACTATTCACAATAGCAAAGACTTGGAATCAGCCCAAATGTCCATCCAGTGACAGACTGGATTAAAGAAAATGTGGCATACACCATGGAGATACTATGCAGCCATAAAAGGATGAGTTTGTGTCCTTTGTAGGGACATGGATGCAGCTGAAACCATCATTCTTAGCAAACTATCACAAGAACAGAAAGCCAAACACATATGTTCTCTCACTCATAGGGGGTGGGAACTGAACAATGAATCACTTGGACTCAGATCACTTGGAGACATCACACGGGGCCTATCATGGGGGAGGGGGGAGGGAGGGATTGCATTGGGAGTTATACCTGATGTAAAATAGCGAGTTGATGGAGTTGCAGCACACACCAACATGGCACATATACATATGTAACAAACCTGCGTTATGCACATGTACCTAACTTAAAAGTATAATAATAATAAATAAATTAAAAAAAAAAAAAAAGAAAAAAGAGAAGAATCGAAGAGCTAAAATCAAAAATGAGAGGGAAGGCATTACAACTAACTCATAGAAATAAAAAGTTATAGGAGAATACCATGAACAATTGTATGCTAAATTGGATAACCTAGATGAAATGGATAGACCCCTAGAAACAAATCTGAGCAGATCTATAACTAGCAAAGAGATTGAATCCGTAATCAAAACTCTGCCAACAGAATAAAGTGCAGGACCAGACAGCTTCACTCATTAATTCTACCAAACATTTGAAGAGAAATCAACACGATTGTTAGTCAATGCTTCCAAAAAATTGAAGAAAAGAGGACACTTATGAATTCATTCTCTGAGGCCAGCAATATTCTGATGCCAAAGCCAGAAAACTACATAACAATGTCTTTGGTGATATTGAGGGATGATAAAAATCCTCAACAGCACATTAAAAGGATTATACACTATGACTAATTGTGAATTATTCCTCAAATAACAAAACCGATCTTGAAGAAGAAAAATATAGTTAGAGTCACACACTCCTGACTTTAAAACTTATCACAGACAGACATAGTGGTGCATATCTATAGTCTCAGCCACTCAGGAGGCAGAGGATAGAGGATCTCTTGAGCCCAGGAGTTCTAGACAAGTCTGAGCAACATAGTGAGAACTTGTCTCTAAAAAAAAATAAAAATAAATTAATACAATTAATTACAACAAAGTAACCATAATGAAAATAGTGTTTTATTGGCATAAAGGTAGACATATAGGTCAATGAAATAGAAGAGTAGCAGAGAAACTTAAAATAAATAAATCCTCATATATATGGTCAAATTGTTCTTTTTTTGTCCAGAAACAGGATCTTGCTATGTTGCCCAGGCAGGACTCAAACTCCTGGACTCAAGCAATCCTCCTGTCTCAGCCTCCTGAGTAGCTGGAACTGTAGGCACAAACTATCATGCCTAGCTGATCAAAATGATTCTTGACAAGGGTGCCAATACCACTCAATGGAGAAAGGACAATCTTTTCAACAGGTGGTGTTGGGAAATTTAGATACGCACATGCAAAAGCATGAAGTTGGACCCTCAGCTTACACCATACACAAAAATTAACTCAATAAGGATCAAAGACATAAACATGGAGTTAAAACTACAGGCTGGGTGTGGTGGCTCACGCCTGTAATCCCAGCACTTTGGGAGGTCAAGGCAGGAGGATCACAAGGTCAAGAGACAGAGACCAGGCTGGTCAACATGGTGAAACTCATCTCTACTAAAAATACAAAAATTAGCTGGGCATGGTGGCACACGCCTGTAGTCCCATCTACTTGGGAGGCTAAGGCAGGAGAATCGCTTGAACCTGGGAGGTGGAGGTTGCAGTGAGCCGAGATCGTGCCACTGCATTCCAGACTGCTGCCTGACAGAGTGGGACTCCATCTCAAAAAAAAAAAAAATTCCTAGAAGGAAACATAGGAGGAAATCTTCATGACATTGGATTTGACAATGATTTCTTGGCTATGATCCCAAAAGCACAGGCAACAAATGTAAAAATAGATAAATTAGACTGCATAAACATTAGAAATGTATGTGCATCAGTGAACAAAATCAATACCATGAAAAGGAAATCTTTGTTATGGGAGCAAATATTAGCAAATCATGTATCTGGTAATGGGTTGCTATCCAAAATATGTAAAGAACCCCCACAATTAAACAAGTAAACAAAAAAACCTTATTAAAAATGGGAAAAAAAGACTTGAATAGGCACTTACCCAAAAGAAATTTACAAATGGCCAAAGGATACATGAAAATATACTCAACACCATTCATAATTAGATTAAATTATTTAAAGAAAAATCCACAATGAGATACCACTTCAAACCCAAGAGAATGGCTACTATAAAAAATAAAGCAAAGCAAAACAGAAAATGACAAGTGTTGGTGAGGATGTGGAGGAATTAGAATGCTTGTGCACTGTTGGTGAGCATGTAAAATGGTATAATTACTATGAAAACGAGCATGGTGATTCCTCAAAAAGTTAATAGAATTAACATATGATCCAGCAATTCCACTTCTGGGTATATGCAATACAAAAGGATTGAAAGTAGAGTCTTGACAGGTTACTTGTACACCCGTGTTCATAGCTTTATTATTCACAATAGCTAAAAGGTGGAAGCAAAGCAAGCATTCACTGCTGGATGATTATAGAAACAAAAGGAGGCATATACATACAATGTGATATTACATGGCCTTAAAAAGCTAAGAAATTTATGCACATGCTACAATATGAATGAATCCTAAAGATATGCTAAATCAAAAAGTCACAAAAAGACAAACACTGTACGATTCCACTTATGTGAGATACAAAGAGTAGTCTTTTTCATAGAAACAGAAAGTAAAATGGTGACTGCCAGGGGCTGGGGAGAGGGAGTAAGAGAGAACTGTTGTTTAATGGGTGTAGAGTTTCAGTGTTGCAAGAAGACAAAAATTCTAGAGATCGGTTATACAACTATGTGATTCTATTTAACATTACTAAACTGTACACTAAAAAAATGATTAAGGCAGTAAATTTTGGATTATGTATTTTACCAAATTTTTTAAGAAAAGTGTTCACTGCAAGAATTTAGGAGAGTTCAGCACAGTTGCAGTATATCAATATATTAACAATTATAACAATAACCGCAATAAAAATATTTTTAAAAGATACTATTTAAATAGAACAGAATTTTCTTCCAGACTTTAATAGCATTTTTTCATCACTGTAATTGTTTAAAGGGTTGTAGATATGGAAAGAACAAAACAAAGACTACTAACTTAACTTGTTACTGGTTATAGAACATACACAAAAAAATTATTCCATTTGAATTATTTCTGGTTAGATCTCAATAGTATTCACTCACTTCCCATAAGTTGGTGAATTTTTGACTACTTAAAAGAGAAAAAACCTTGACAAATAGGAAATTTCAGAAAGTCAATACTTTGCTGGACAAGATATCTTATTTGACCTAATAGCAAAGCCATGATATCTCACAGCCAAGATTCAAGTTCCAATCTTCCTAATACAACTATGTTGCTGACTCATCACCTACATCCAAGTTAGGTCAGTTGAGAGCTTGGGTGTTGCCCTGCATAAAGACGGAGGCATGGACCAGATGGCATCCCAGCCCCATCATCCTAGATACCAGATGTTGAACTTCTGAGTAGACCTGCCATTGTGACAACCTGGGAATCAATGTCCTGACCACTCCCCCATTACTAAGCCCTTTGGAACAATCTGAGCAGGAGAACAAACGTCATACCCAGGAGAGATGGTGGCAGACCTCTCAGGGTGATGTGGCCCATACACCTCAATGAGCGTGTCTCAGAGTGTGTCTCCTATGAGGGTGACCTGAGTCATAAGGAATAGCTATTTATAAACTGTAAATCAATGCTAATACCAATGAGAGGATTTAAAAGTCATTAAATATCCATTGTGCGCATAGCCTTGTGTTGAAAAATGTAGGTAAAGAAATATGAAACACCCAAGGCACGCCATCAAAGAATTTACTATTATGTCATTAGAGTGATACGCCACAGGAAGGGAAAAAAGTTGAGATTGAGCCACACTGTCCTGGAAGGACAGAGGCCATGGCATGCACTGCAGGGAGAAGCATAATCAAAGTACAGAATATAATCCAGTTCAGTTTCAGAACATTTCTGAGAGTAGACAACAAAGACTTAAACTAAAGGGAGAACACAAAGTATTATTTCACTGCAGGAATTTGGACATTTATCCTTATACAGTGTGTAATCATGAACAAGACTTTACTAATGACTTAGCGTTAATTATGCACAGGGATGGGAGAGTGTTTTCTTGGATGTCATAAAAGAACAGAATCAAAGATACACTACAAGTGTTTGGAGATACTACGTTGTCAGAGGAGTCTAGGCAGCTGTAATAGTTGATGCTCTGAGAAAGGGGGTACCCACACACACACATCTCTCTCAATATGTAAGCTCTGTGTATGTGTTTATAAATACACATGTATCTCCACCACGTTTTGGTTAGGGTCACCATGTCCATTGTGACCTAGACATCATTCCCAAGTTCTGGGCATATCCAGAGTCTGTCAGGGGCTGGGAGGAAGAGGACTTGTCCCTCATATGATTTAATCTGGCTTTTCTTGGTCTTCCTCTGAAGAAATAGTTTAATTTGTGGATAACCTTGCAGTCATGGCTGTCTTAGTGACTAGTGTGTCCTAGAATGAACAGGAGCCCATTTCATTAATATCCTAAAAATGTAAAAATTCAAAACATTCCATTCATATAAATCCTGTGGACATGTAGAAAGCTAGTGATTCTAGTGGAGAGAGAGGATAGGGGCTTCCAAAGTAGCAGCATAAACACATTCACATTAAATATTAAGGACTCCTGTTCTTAAAAGGCACCCGTCTCCTTATGTTCCAGGACGGGGTCCCACCAGCCATTTGACCCCACATGGAAGCGTAGGCTTACAATGTCTCACAACCATGTCTCTTTTCTTTCTCTTTCTCATCTGTGACCATCATCCGGTGCTCCCAGTGTGAACCCAGAAAAGTCCAGATTCTCACACTAATACTAAGAGCAGAGCTGGGGCTTCTTGTTTCTCTGATGAGCTGCTTCCTGGGTCACATCTCAGTGCTGACACATCATAGACCCCACCAGAAGAAAAGGGCTATTTAAAAGCAAACAGATCACCAACAGCCAGACTCACTCTCGTTAGAAAAAAGCTGCGCTTTGTTTAAGATCAGTATATTCACTCTGTATTCAGCAAGGTATGAATGTTTCACTTAGTCAGAGCCTAGAATGTTTCAGTCTCTCTGTCAGGCATCTTTTCTCTTTTTTGTGTTAATTTATTGACTTTCACAACTAACTAATTCTTCTGTAACTAATTCTTTTTCATCTTCCAGCTTTATGGTTTAAAAAACCGTACAGGCTAAATAGTTTCAACAGTTCCACCTCGCAGGGCCTAGTCCTGGGCCGGGTTCTACTTCAAGGGTTTTACTTGTATAGATGTCTACATTGCACCCACAGCCACACAGCTTGGTGGTGCACAGGGACAGAAGTAAACATGCATGGAAACCTCAGGGATTAGTACTTCAACTTCAACCCAGGCTACATGGAGCATCAGGTACTTCGGAAGAGACAGAAATGAGATAGGTCCTAAGTTCTAAGACTGAGAACTGAGAGGCTCTCAGGGAAGCAGCCTTCAAGTAAATGAGGTGGGTGATGGTAGGAGTTATCCTGGAACCCCATTTCAAGTAGGCACTTTCCTATCTGGGAGTGGCTGCTTTGAGCCTGGGGAAGAGAGGTAGGTGAGGAGCTGTCAGTCACCACCCATCACAAGACCCACGTGGGTGTCAGAAGGAAGGTCTTCTCATGCCCAGGCCCTGTCTCACAGCTGGGGCAGAGCCCAGGCCAGGATAAAAGGGCTCCGGGCCAGATCCACTCACCTCCTGAGGTGCTGAAGAACCCTGTGCTGCCTGTGACTCCGGTAAGAACAGGAGCAGGGATGCTTAGAACAGAGCAGGAGGGAAGGAAGGGCAGGGCCTCAGGGGCTAGGGCCATGTTGTCAGAGGTGGAGAGTTTAGAAAAGACTGAAGGGGCGGGGGCAAAAAGGGGTCTGGCACTAACTGGGAGCAGAAAGGAGAAGAGGAAAAGAGCTGGCTGGCTGTGCCATGTGCCTTTGAACTCCAGAGGAAACAAACTTCTCTGGGATGAGGTGGGTGGTCCAGAATGGGAACCTTGAAGCAGAGAGACCTGCTCCACTCTGGCAGCCCACGGGAGGGAAGCCCACTTCTGAAGATACAACCCTGTCTCTGCCTGCAAGGGAAGAACTAGAGCTGTGGACATGGGACTAAAGGCTCTTTGGGGTTTGTGAACCCCACATTTTCATGGGTCTGAGATTTGTTCACAAACTTCCCAGCTTGGTTAGCACTCACCAAGCCTGAGACCCACTGTGTCAGCCCATCAGCCTGAGCAGATGGTGAGTGAGGAAGTCTGAGCTCCAACCTGAGATCAGGGGGTCAGGGTTCAAGTACTAGGTCTGCAGCAGTTGCTGAGTTTATCTGTCTCTATCGAAGTGAGTTTACTGACTAGTAGTCTCCAAGATCCTGTGCAATGCTGACCTTACCAAGTAAAATTGTCTTGCAAATTATGACCAGAGAGAATGACTGCCTCTTCTCCTTTAAAAATAAATTTTCCTTAAATGACTCGTAAATCAGACAATTTCAGTCTGAAGACATATTTGTAATAATTTCTTCCTCCACTGACAACACATTAGCATCTTAGATGCATTTTGCAATATTGTTTAGTTTTAGTTTACAATTGTCTGACATTCAAAGATATCCGAAGCTTGAAAAAGATGATGTGAGAGTTTGAGGAAGTTATTGGAAATAAAACTACTGAAGATGATGCATTTATACGTGAAATGCTAAGAGTGTCACAGGGGCAGAGGTGGCCCCTGCCTGCGTCTGACTTGTTATTTGACTCTCCTTCAGCTCCTGAACACCCACCGCCAAGATGTCCTGCCAGCAGAGCCAGCAGCAGTGCCAGCCCCCTCCCAAGTGCACCCCTAAGTGCACTCCCAAGTGCCCCGCCTCTAAGTGTCCCCCAAAGTGTCCCCCTAAGTGCCCTCCAGTCTCTTCCTGCTGCAGTGTCAGCTCCGGAGGCTGCTGTGGCTCCAGCTCTGGGGGCTGCTGCAGCTCTGGGGGAGGTGGCTGCTGCCTGAGCCACCACAGGCGCCGCAGGTCCCACTGCCACAGACCCCAGAGCTCTGACTGCTGCAGCCAGCCATCGGGGGGCTCCAGTTGCTGCGGAGCGGGCAGCGGCCAGCACTCTGGAGGCTGTTGCTGAAGTGGACCTTGACTTCCTCTTCCTTCCGATTCTGCCTGAATAGCTGAGAGGTTCCAGCAAAAGCTTGAAGTCTTGCCTGGAGAATCCCTCTGGCCTGGTGTCAGGAAACCCAAAATCTTTCTCCTTAATGGCCTTCAGAGACTTTCTTCTGCATATCCATGGCTTCCCTGGGAACCACACCTAGTTCCTGCGCAGCTCACACTGCTGTATCCTGCTGCCTAAACTGAAGAAATAAAGTCCAGAATCTGCTCCCCAACTTGTTACCAGCCTGCTTGATTTTCCCGTTTGTGTGATCCTTGTTCTGCTCCCCTGTGTCTGCTGGTGGCTGCTGAGGCCTTGGTGGACAGAGGATGGGGAAAGGGTTCAGGAGGAAAAAGCTTGCATTTTTGTGTGTTTTGTGTTTTTTCTTCTTTCTGTGTTTTCCTTTTAAACGAAGGGACTGAAGTAGTTTTAAGAAGCATTGTTCTTTCAACTTCTGGTTCCTTTCGTGTATGTAACTGTGTCCCTCAGGCATGGCCAGGAGGCCGACTTCATCCTCCTTCTCACTATCACCTCTTCACTCTTGTGTTCCTCGGTCCCCACTCCTTCCACTAACAATCTCCCCGGACTCCTCCTTCAGATTGTATGTACACGTAGTAGACATGTAAATATAAGTGTGTGTATGTGTATATATACACATATATTTTTATATACACACATTATATGGAATAAATCTTTAGTTTTTAAATCTAAATCACTTTTATTGATGTATAATTTTCACACAATAAAACTCCTTTTTAAAATATGCAATTCAATTAGTTTTACCAAATGTATACACTCTTGTAACCACAATTAATAGGAACACTCTAAAATTGTAGTTGATTATTTATTAATCATTATTTGCAGTAAGGTTTAAAAATAGGCTGTAAGTTTATGGATTTATTTCTGGATTTTCTGTTTTGTTTTTTTGGTCCATACGTCTGTTTTTATGCCAGTACTATACTGTTTTGGTTAGTAGAACTTTGTAGTATAATTTGAAATCAGGTAGCATGATGCCTTCAGCTTTATTCTTTTTTGCTCAGGACCACTTTTGCTATTTGGAGTCTTCTATGGTTCCATAAAAATGTGAAGCCTTTTTTTTCTGTTGTATTAGTCAGGGTTCTCCAGAGGAACAGAACTAATAGGATATATGTATACATGAAAGGGAGTTTATTAGGGTGAATTGGCTCACATGGTATTTCAACAGAGATTGCACTGAATCTGTATATTGCTTTGAATACTGTAGACTTTTTAACAATATTAATTCTTCCAGTTCATGAGGCTGAGACACCTTTCCATTTGTTTGTGTCTTCTTCTATTTCTTTCATCAATGCTTTTAGCTTTCGTTGTAGTTCTTTCACTTCTTTGGTTAAATTTATTTCTGGCTATTTTATTTTTTGTAGCTATTATAAATGAGATTGTTTTCTTGATTTCTTTTTCAGATAGATTTCTATAAGGGTCTAGAAACACTGCTGATTTTTGTATGTTGATTTTGTATGCTGCCACTTTGCTAAATTTATCAGTTCTAAGAGTTTCTTGGTGGCGTCTTTAGTTTTTCTAAATATAGTATCACATTATCTGCAAAAAAGGATAATTTGACTTCTTCCTTTCAAATCTGGATGCCATTTATCTCTTTTCCTTGGCTAATTACTCTGGCTAGGACTTCTACCCTATGCTGAATTAAAGTGGTGAAAGTGGGCATCCTTGTCTTCTTTTACACTTAGTAGAAAGCCTTTCCATTTTTCTTAATTCAGTATGGTATTAGGTGTGGGTTTTATCACGTTGAGGCATGTTCCTTCTACAGGTAATGTCTTGAAGGATTTTAACCACCAAGAGATGCTGAATTTTATTGAATACTTTTTCAGCATCTATTGACAAAACTTAAACTAGACCAAGAAGAAAAGAGAGAAGCCCCAGAAAAATAAAATCAGATAAAAAATGAAACATAATAACTTATATCACCACAATATAAAGGATAATTAGAGACTTATGAACAACTGTACACAGACAAATTTGAAAACCTAGAAAAAAAACAAAAAAATTACTGGACAACCCACCCAGATCAAACCATAAAGAAATACAGAACCTGAACAAACCAATAATGAGGAATGAGATTAAAGCAGTAATAAAAAGTTTCCCATCAAGAAAACGCCCCAGACCTGATATATTCCTTACTGGATTCTACCAAACATTTAAAGAAGAACTAATTCTGATTCTACTCAAACTACTTCCAAAAATTGAAGAACACCAAACACTTCTAAACTCATTCTACAAGGCCAGAATCACCCCGATATCAAAACCAAACAGACACACTAGAAAAAGAAAACTACAGACCAATATCTCTGATGAACATAGATGCAAAAATCCTCAACAAAATGCTAGCAAACAGAATTCAACAGTACCCTAAAAAAATTATTCACCATAATCAAGTGGGATTCACCCCAGAAATGCAAGAATGGTTCAACGTATGCAAATAAATAGGCATAATGCATCAAATCAGCAGCATCAAGGCTGAATAATATTCCCTCTGCTATACAGTATATATATTCAGAATCTTTAAAATTCACTCATCCACTGACAGACATTTAGGTTGTTTCCAGATCTTGGTTATTGCTAATAATGCTGAAATAACGCTGGGAGTACAGATATCTCTGGAAAATACTGATTTTATTTCCAGAAGTGGAGTTAGTAGATCATGAAGTAGTTTTATTTTCTTTTTAGGAAATTCCATATGGTTTTACATAATGGCTGTACCAATTTATATTTCCACCAACAGTGTACAATAATTCCCTTTTTGCCACATCCTTGCCAACACTTGTTATATTTCATCCTTCTGATGATAGCCACTTTAACAGGCATGAAGTGATATCTCATTGTGGTTCAGATTTGCGTTTCCCTGATGATTAGTGAGATTGAGCGCCTTTTTCTGTACGCCTGTTGGACATTTGTATGTCTTTTGAGAAATAGCTATTCAGTCTTTTGCTCATTTTTAAATTGGGTTGTTTGATTGTTGCCATTCAGTTGTATGAGTTCCTTCATGTATAATTATTAAGAGTTTGTCAAGATGAGAAAGCAAAAGAAGATCACTAGTTTCCTTGGGGCTGGCTCTGATGCAGAGAGATAAAAATATAACTCCACTTTAACTATCGTATTTCCAGTTAGATCTCAGTAATGTTTCCTTCCATCCCATGTTATGAAAAAATGTTGATGATGTAAGACAAATGCCTTGACCCTCAGAAAATCAATGCTTTGCTGATCAACATGTCTGTATTGACCTGAAATCTAGGCTATGATTTCTCAAAGCCAAGACTTAATTTCCAGACTTTCTGATACAACCGTGTTGCCGACTCATCACCTACATCCAAATCAGGTCAGTTGAGGGCTTGGAGTTGCCCTGCATGAAGGCAGAGGCATGGACCAGATGGCATCCCAGCCCCATCATCCTAGATACCAGATGTTGAACTTCTGAGTAGACCTGCCATTGTGACAACCTGGGAACCAATGTCGTGACCACTCCCCCATTACTAAGCCCTTTGGAACAATCTGAGCAGGAGAACAAACATCATACCCAGGAGAGACGGTGGCAGACCTCTCAGGGTGATGTGGCCCACACACCTCACTGAGCCTGTCTCAGAGTGTGTCTCCTATGAGGGTGACCTGAGTCATAAGGAATAGCTGTTTATAAACTGTAAAGCCAATGCTAATACCAATGAGAGGATTTAAAAGTCATTAAACATCCATTGTGCACATAGCCCTGTGTTGAATAATTGAGGTAAAGAAATATGAAACACCCAAGGCAGGCCATCAAAGAATTTACTATTATGTCATTAGAGTGATATGCCACAGGAAGAGAAAAAAATTGGGATTGAGCCACTCTGTCCTGGAAGGGTAGAGACCATGGCTGGCATTGCAGAGAGAAGCATAATCGAGGTACAGAAAATAATCCAGTTCAGCTTCAGGTCATTTCTGAGAATACATGACAAAGACTTAAATGAGAGGGAGCACACACAGTCTTATTTCACTGCAGGAATTTGGACATTTACCCTTAAACAGGGTGCAGTCCTGAACAAGATTTTACTAATAATTGAGTGTTAATTATTTATGGAGATGAACAAGTCTTTTCCTGAATCTCACACTGGAACAGCGTCAAGGAGACCATTTTATCCTGGCCTTGGGATGTGCCCCTGATGGGTGAGGCAGCACCTGGGAATAAGAGGACCTGCCTCTTGTCACCCACGTGGGTTGTATGATCAGGTGATAAACCAGCAGCTTCTCACCTGCCTCCCTCCACAGGAGATCAGAATAGCTCCCATTAGTGCCACCTCATTTTTCTTGACGCTTAGACCTTTTTCTTGGAGTTTGGCCTCCCAAGCCCTCTTTTTCTATATCCCTGATGGTATCATTTAAACTAAAAATTTACAGAAGTCTTTTAATGTCCCTGATGTGTCCCAGATTGTGTGTGTGTGTGTGCGCGTGTGCAAATACGTATCTATACCATCACAGTTACAAGCCTGGTAGGAGTCAGACACACCTGGGACAGAATCCCAGTTCTGTCACTTGTTAGCTGTGTTACTTCTGAAAATCCCCAATTATCTCATCCTCTGTTTCCTGAAATTTCAAAAGAAAGTAATAAAGATTAGTCTCCAGGATGTTGTGAGGATCAATGAAGTTGTAAGAGAAAATGCGTGTTAAAGTTCCTGTAACACAGTGAACCCTCATATGAAACACCTGTCTATCAATAATTTTAAAGGGAATGAATACTTTTTGAGATGGTCCAAGTCTCGGGCACTATGTGGAGTGAAGGACCCCATGGAAAAGAGTTCCCTAGTGGAGAAGGCTGGAAGACCCGAAAAAATAGAAGGACTTGAAATACAATGGGAAAGTTTTAGTATTATTGCTTTGTTTCGACATGAACAAAAGTTTTTGTGTGAAGGTCTATTTAAAAACATTTTTAGGAGATTAAGATTTACTAATGTCAATTTGGTATATAACAGGTGTTCCTTTCATATCTTGAGGGCAATATTATTTAAAAAATGAAAGAACTAATTATATGAAAGCAAATCAGACTAGGGAGTAATCGTGTGAAAAAGTTATCTTTTCAGGAAGTGTCCAAAACAATTCTCCAGAACATGTGATGAGGTGGAAATGGCCACAGTAATACCAATATACAGGTCATAATGGGTATAGAGAATCAATATCTGAGATATGTATATGGACATAGGCATAGATAGATATAGAAGTAGATATAGACATCGATATGTAATCAGCCTTGTTCTATTATTACCGTATGATGTATCTCAAGATGCGTGGCCTTCCCTGAAGTTACACTGCCTCACTTCTCTAGGGTTTCTCCATGCTTCTAATCTTCATTGGAATCCAAAAATGATCTTTCCACGCCATCCCGCACTCCAGAAATAATTACCCCTAACCATTAAGAAAATCTCACCCAGAGCTCTGCACTGTGTTCAGGATCAAGGTCAATGTCCATTGAGTGACATTCAAGGCTCTGTGCATAAGACTCTGTACAATTCCTCTAATTTATGCTTTGCTAAGCAGGACTGCGTATTAGCTATACTTTGAAGATGTCTCTTCCTACTTTGCCTCTATGTTTTATTCCAATATATTTTTTTCTCTTTCTGAGACACTGTAGTTCAAATCTCACTTGCTCCATTTTCCTTTTTTATTTTTGACATACCTCATGAACCAAGTTTTAATGAAACTTTGGACAGCACAATTTGTGACTTATATTGTGTAGTCCCCATCAGCTACTAGTACAAGGTCATGGCCACATGGGTGGTTAAAACTTTTTAAATCCTGTCAGCAGCATTAGCGGTGGGGTTTCATGGGAAGTATGAATGGTAAGCCTTAGAAAAGAAGTTGGAAACACTTTCTGTTAAGTCTTAAATGTAATACTTAAGAAGCACACACATTTTTCTATAGAGAGTCACAGGCAAATTGAGAAATATGGTATAGGGATTGTGTTCTGGAATAAAGTGTAGATAATTTAATGAAGACGGAAAAGGAAGAAAGCAATAAGATTTGATGGAAGGTTAATAGAAAAGCAATTTTTACTTCCAAATGTGCCTGGAACTAAACTTACTGCAGAAGTAGTCAGTGGGAAAACTGTATTTTCAAAATATATTCATGGGTTTTGTTCTCTTTTATTTCATTTATTTATTATATTTTTCTTTTTTGTCCAGGTATATACATGCAAGTGTGTGCATGTTTGTGTGTGCACCTGGAGATGTGCATTAAGTGTGTGTTTTTGCATGTGATGTGTGTGTACACACACATATGTGTGTGAGGGAGGAAGGATGTTGGTGGGGCTAGGTCAGGAGGAGCAGACTGCACTCACAGAGAAAGAGAAGCATAGAGAGACTGGTCAGGCCCTTGAAGGGGACCAAACACAAAGAAGCTGTGTTTATAAGAGACAGTTCAGACTTGTTCAGAAGCGATGCTGCTTCAGACCAGTTGACATAGGACAGACAGAGTTGGGAGCAATGGTCCCTTCCCACTCCTGCCCCCATTAACCCCAATTCACTCCAGAGTACCCCACTGTCCCCTGAGATTCCAAGGCCACCACCTGCAGAGGACAGGGTGAAGACAACAAGAGCCCCTCAAGGAGAATAGGGTCCTCATAGAATAAGACACTGAGCGGATTCCTTGTTTCATTGCTTTAATCAGCAGATGCACACAGCAAACAACATGGAGTGAGCTAGGGGCTTAGACAGAGGGTGGGAGGGTAGCCACAAAGGTGAAGTCCAAGGCCAGTGAATGGAGATCCAAGAGAGGATCTGAGTTTCTGGGCTCCAGAGAGAAGATATGGTCTTGGCAAGTTCAGAGCTTTCCCTTGGACCTGTGAGCCTCTCAGGCAGGCCTAGGAGGAGAAGGGGGATGTCCGTGGCAGTTTGCTGTCCTGGATTCCACTCTTCTAGGCTCAGGGTCCATTTCAGCAGCAGCCTCCAGAGTGCTGGCCACTGCCCCCTCCACAGCAGCTGGAGCCCCCTGATGGCTGGCTGCAGCAGCCAGAGCTCTGGGGTCTGTGGCAGTGGGACCTGCGGCGCCTGTGGTGGCTCAGACAGCAGCCACCTCCCCCAGAACTGCAGCAGCCCCCAGAGCTGGAGCCACAGCAGCCCCCAGAGCTGGAGCCACAGCAGCCTCCGGAGCTGACACTGCAGCAGGAAGAGACTGGAGGGCACTTAGGGGGACACTTTGGGGGGCACTTCTGGGTGGGACACTTGGGAGGGCACTTGGGGGTGCACTTGGGAGGGGGCTGGCACTGCTGCTGGCTCTGCTGGCAGGACATGTCGGTGGTGGGTGTTCAGGAGCTGAAAGAGAGTCAAATAGCAAGTTAGACCCAGGCAGAGGCCACTGCTGCCTATTCTTGTCCTTTCCACATTGTTTCTATTTCCTTTATTTTGATGAACTATTTAAATGCCATGGTAAATCATTAATCGCTGAAAATTTTGTTATTTCTTGTAGTTTGGAAAATGCTCTTACACTGTATCTTTTGGGTTCACAATTTCATCTTAAGACAGTCAAGAATTACTATATCCTTTACAAAGAAGGAAACTGAGGCAGTAAGCCATATGAAAAAACATCTGTCAAGATTAAACATTTAGTAAATTATAGGAAGCAATTTTTCTCGTGTCATATAAAACTCTGAAACTGTCCAGTGTGGAAACCTGGGAATATAAATATTTTCTTGGGAAACGATAAAGAAGGATTATCTCTTGGAGTAACTTCCTAGGAGACTTTGTCTTGTAAAAAACCTGCGAATGTACAATTGCAAATGGTTTTGGAGACAGGCTGGTCTCACAGGCCCCCTTTGTTAAGGAAGATGCTGAAGAACAGTATTTTTGGTGCATAGAGGGGATTTGAACTCAGGTACCCTGGCTCTAGGCTGGTGCACTGCCATATTCATCACACAAAGGCCTCACAGTAACATCTTGGCACAGTGATCCTCAGCTTGCTATGTCTAACTACTTAAAGAGATTCTCAATTCCAATTTGAATCTAGAGATAAGTGGGTTTCAAAGAGCCCTAAAAGATCCATTAATTATCTCAACTCCACTGATTGAGAGCTACTATCTCCAGCTCAAATTTACAAGGAGTGTCACAGTTTTGCTCTGAAAAGTAAGTGTCCTGTTTGAAGTTGTTCTAGCAGAGACTGTTTTCCTGGGTTTCAACTCCCTCTGTCCTTAAAACTCAGCCAGCTGAAGCACAAAGACAGAGCCATCTAATTCTTATTTGTGTTACCAGTTGGCCCTCTCCTTGCCTCCTCTGCACACCCTCCTTCAGTCTTTCTGAGGTCTTGACTTCTATCCAGATGGATCTCAGCCCTCAAGGCCCTGCCCAGCCTCCCCTCCTGCCTAGGACTGAGCAACCCTCTGTGGAAGCCCCAGCTCCTATTCTCAAAGGACACTTACCAGTGTCACAGGCAGCACAGGGTCCTTCAATACCTCAGGAGGTGAGTGGATGGGGTGCTCAGGCCCAGAGCCCTTTTATCCTGGCCTGGGCTCTGCCTCCAGCTGTGAGACAGGGCCTGGGCATGAGAGGACCTGCCTTCTGACACCCACATGGGTTCTGAGGCAGGTGGTGACTGGCAGCTCCTCACTTGCTTTCCTCCATGGGGCTCAGAAAAGCTGCTCCCAGCTTGGACTATGGCCACTTAGAAATAGAAATGGAGTGGGAAAATCCCTACCATCATTTCCTGTCTTGATCTCCGTGGAGAATACTTAAGCTGTTTGGTTTTGGAGCTTGAGTTCTCTGTTTTGTTAACTTCCAAATCTTACCTCTGTGGCTCTGGGCAACCTGGCTTAACTCAAGTTTCATAGAATCCTCCAACCCTCGACTATTTTATAGCTCTGTGTGTGCGTGTGTGTCTGTGTGTGTGTGTGTGAGAGAGAGAGAGAGAGAAGGACTGTGTGTGTGTGTGTGTGTGTGTGTGTGTGTGTGTGTGTTTCTGTATTACAGCCATTAGGTAACTGGTTAAAGAGTCAGACCTAGAGAGAAACCTGATTCTGCCACTTATTACCCGCATTACCTTATGAAAAACATTAATACCTCATCATTCTTGTTCTCAGTTTATCAACTCTGTAATAGAGATAATATAAAAATAATTGTCCAGGGATGTCTGAGAGTCAATGAAATAATGCAAAGGAAGTTTCTGTTGGAGAGTTTATAACATGTCATTTTCCCTAAACAAATGCCAATGCATTAATATTTTCAAATTACACCTGCTTTCTAAGGAGAGATGATAGCCTCCAGCTCCATCCGTGTTTCTGCAAAGGACATGATCTTATTCTTTTTTATGGCTGCATACTATTCCATGGTATATGTGTACCACATTTTCTTTATCCAGTCTACCAATGATAGGTATTTAGGTTGATTCCATGTCTTTGCTATTGTGAATAGTGCTGGAGTGAACATACACATTCATATGTCATTATGGTAGAACAATTTATATTCATTTGGGTAACCCTCCTTCTTCAACATCCAGGCTTTATTCCATGACCTATGCATTTCTAAAACAGTGCCATTCAACTGTAACTTTGTTATGAGTCTTAGTTTTCAAATATGACTACGATAAACTATGCTTAATTCTGCAGGTTGGTTCTAATATTTATGTATGCCTCAACAGTTTCTAAAACAGAGGTGGACTCCATAGGTAAGCAATTTAAAAATGAATTGATTACTATTAGCATCATCTTTAGTTTGTGTATGACGTAAGCCGTCATCATTGGAATTCTCACTCTGAGACATTTACATTACAGTATACTAGCCTTATCACCCTGCAGAAGTCTACCACTGAATTACCTGGCTATGGTTCATGTTGTTCCAAAGAATGTATTTAATAATGGAGTAGTCAAGATACTGATTACTCAGCTTACACTGGCCGTTCTGAGCCAGAAGCCCAGCCCATGCATTCCAAGGATGATGAGGATTAGAAGCTATTCTGTCCGTGACTCTGATACCACAAAGGGTAGCACCCAAACTGTCAATTAATCTGGCATGGATTGGGTTAATAAGGTAGCAATATGATGTAACATCATGAGTATTGTTTCCTTATGTTTGGTGTTAGATTTCAATAGCATTTGAAATTTATTGAATTTGGTACCTTTTTAATGCTAACAATATGCACTAGCAAAGGAGTGACTTTCTGAAAGTACACTTGTATGTGGTCAGACTCTCATATCACAAGAGATAGGTTGGAAGAATGCTGAGACCCAGTAAAAATTAACTTAGACTCAGTAGATCTTACTCTGTGTCCCAGAGCCAGCACCATACGTCAGTGATTTGTAATTTATTTCCTTCCTCTGCAACCCCTGCATAGAGTAGTAACAATAAACTGATACTCCAAAATTATTAGAAGAATATACAGAATATCTAATTATTTCTTTATAAGTAATTGGATAAAATATGTAAGCATGAAAAAACTTGATAAATCTCATCACATAATGAAAGAAATACTATATGTCAGAAAGCATAATTTTAAAAGATGAAAAATATAAATAACCAGCTGAGAAAAAGTAAAGTACATAAGTAAGGAAACATATTAAAATCTATGATAAATAGTAAGTCTTTACAACTTTATAGAAAAGAAATAAGGCTATCTACAAATGAGTGGGCAAAGTGCATGAACAAACAGATAGCTTGGAAAGAAATACAAATGACCAATACATTTTGAAATTTGTTATTTCATATTTGCATATACAAACAACCAAAGACTTGTATATAAAACAAGGATAGTCTTTCAAGGATGAAGTCTGAGTCTGCCACTGAATTGCCTGGCTGTGGCTCATGTTGTTCCAAACAATGTATTTAATGCGAGAGTAGTTAAGATATTGGTTACTCACCTTACATTAGTAGTTCTGATCTAGAAGCACAGCCCATCCATTTCAAGGATGATAAGGATTAGAAGATATTCCTTTATATTGAACTAGAAGAAACTGAAAATCAATAACAAAACAGTATTGCTGAAGATGATAGGAAATGAGTCTTATAAATTGGAATAATAATGAAAATTCAGATGAAATTTGGTGACCCGTTACTCAACAAATAATAATTTTCTGTATACAAATCAAAATTTTAAATGTACATGCTTTTTATCCAAGAGTTGTACTTCCAAGAATTTAACTTAAAGAGGAAAACTTTGAGAAAGAAGATATACAGACAAGAATGATTACTACAGAAAATTAAAATAACATTAAGAGTTAGAAAAGTTGCAAGATGTAAGAATAAATTTATATTAACCAGCAACAAGTAATTCAAAAATATTTTAAAAATTGCCATTTAAAATAGCAAAATTAAATAAAGTCTAACATACAATTTTAATGTAAAATACATTTGATAAAATGAGAAGATTATTAAATAGCATTACAGAATATCATAATAAAGAGTTATACCATATATATGGGTGAGTAGAAAAAAATTATAATAAAATATAATAATTTTTCATGAATTAATGCATATTCTCAATGATGTTTTCATCAAAATTCTAATGATGATTTGTTTTGCTTCATCTTCATTGTGTGGGATGTGACAAACTGACTCTAACGTTTATATAAAATAACAAAGGTTTAATAATCACCAAAACAATCTTAAGGAATGATGGAACCTGTGTGATTTAGATATCACAATTGATTATACACCTATGATAATTAAGGCAGCAGATGTTCTCAGAGGTGCTGACAAATTGACAATGACAAGAATTGTTCACCCAATTATAAATCTACAGAAATGTGAAAAATTTATTCTGACCTATAGGTATTTCAGATGAGTGGGGGGAAATGGAAAATTTGATTACAATACTAAGACAATTGGTTATCCATTCAGAAAAATGTTTAAAATATATAAAGTGTACAAAAATTCCTTTCTTGATTGAATAAAAACCTTCATTTTTAAAAAGAAAAAAATTTCAACTTTTTAAAGATAGGGAAAAGATTTCTGGACTTACAAATGGTTGAGATTTATTAAAATCATGAAAATCACAAACTATAGTTATTGCTGCAGAAATTCAACTATGTTAAAAATAAAACACTAGTTCATCAAATGACACCATTAAAATGCAAACAGGAACATACTTGCTTGGAAAAGGTATTCACAATGCATTTAATAGCAGTACATTAGTAACTAGAATATGTAAAGAACATTTACAAATACTAACAAAAGCAGATAAACAAATTGAAAAACATTTTTAAGAAAAAGCAGACAAGTCACAGAAGAGAAAGCTCAAATAACCAAAAATATATTAAAATATGCTCTGATTACTACAAAGCAGAGGAACACGTATTAAACTACAGACAGATACCAATGCACATCCATCAAATGGCAATTATTGAAGTTTAGTAACAATGTGCAGCAAGAATGATTCTTATACACCATTGATGCAAACTGAAATCAATATGAGCAATTTGGAGAGATAGGTGTGATCCAAAATTCAGCACTTCCACTTATAGGTACATAACTTGGTGAGACTCTCCCACAAATACACAAGTAGACATGCACAAAAATTTCCATAGCTGCAATATTGATACAGTGAAAAGTGAGAACACTCTAAATGTCCATCCAAAAGAGAGAAGCTAACAAATCATGATGCACTCATAAGATGGACACTACACAGTTGTGAAAATGAGTAAACTATGGCTATACAGATCAACTTGAGTAACTAGCAAAAATAATGTTTAAGGAAGAGAACAAGTCAAAAATGAGTGTCTTAAGTATGATGCCATTTCTATAGAGTTAAAACCATGTAATCCATAATACATATTGTATCAGGGTAACCTGTACAGAATAAAATTGGAATACATAACAATTTGGTTTGAACCAGGTTTCATGGGCTCATTAACACTGGGGAGGCAAGAAGGGCAGTATTAGGGCCAAAACTTCAAAGCTCCAAGAATGAGAAGTGAGAACCTTAAAGGCAGGTGCCCTTCAGGCAGATCAAAGCAGGAGATGATAGTAGGGATTTCCCCACCCCACCTCTATTTCTAAGTGGTCATATTCCATGCTGGTAGCAGCTCTCCTGAACACCCATGAAGGCAGACATGTGCAGAGCTGCCAGTCACCACCTGTCACAGGACCTACGTGGGTGTCAGGAGGCAGGTCCTTTCATGCCCAGGCCCTGTCTCACTACTGGAGGAAGAGCCCAAAGGACAGGATAAAAGGGCTCAGGGCCAGAGAACCCCATCCATTCACTTCCCGAGGTGCTGAAGGACCCTGTGCTGCTTGTGACCTCAGTAAGTGTTCCCTGGGTACTCTATCAGAGGCTCCCACAAAGGAATGCCTAGATCAGGGCAGGAGGGGAGGCCGGGCATGGACTCCAGGGCTGGGGTGGTGCTGGCATTCATACGAGTGAAGGAGGGAGTCTCAAGAAAACTGAGCAAGGGCAATGGGGACAGACCGGGGACAGACCAGGGACATGAGAAGGAGGAGTCCTGAGATGGTGTTCTGGAGAAATGAGATGGATCTAGAGTTCTTGGGTCTCTAGTCTGAAGGCATTGCAACATTGCCTCCCATGTTCACCTGTAACTGCTTTCAGAAAGGGAGGTTTACCTTGAAAAATATAACTGTCCTTTCCTGAAAAGTTGAGATGGAAACAGTGGTTCCCAGCCAGTGTAGAGGATATCACAGCTAACTGACTCCCCTAAACTCACATTTAATGGTACTTAACTTGGTAAGGCAAGGACAGTAGACAAACAAAATATAAGTGCTGAACATTCGGTATGGTGTTTGCTGAGAATTTCAGAGCATTGCACTAAGTCGGAAACCTGGATACAAGCCTCAACTTAATTCAATGATATTTTTCCTCAGTTAGTTTTCCAACTTCCTTTGCAGTTCTGAACTTCTGTGTCCTTACAACAATCTAGAAAATTCTTCCAAGAGAGAATGACTGTTTCCCCTTGAAAAACAATTTTATTTCCAAACCCCTTTCTAGATTGTTTTCATGATTCAGGTGTGTAGTTGAAGCAGAATGTCTCCTCTACATACTACATGCTTGATTTTAAGAATGCTCTCTTAATATCTTTTGGCTTCGGCTTTCTAATTATAAAATAGTTGAAAATGCTTTATGATTTTATAAGTATATAAAAAGCATAAGGTTCAAAACAGAGGCTATAAGTGTGCTTAGCCAACTATTAGAAATAATGCACATTCCCGTGATTAATTAGCTACAACTACACTAAGGAGTTCATCAAAATGAAGGGATTAGAAATGATGCTGAAAGGGCAAAAATAGGCAGGGATGGCCTCTGCCTGGGTCTAACTTTCTGTCTGACTCTCTCTCAGCTCCTGAACACCCACCACCGACATGTCCTGCCAGCAGAGCCAGCAGCAGTGCCAGCCCCCTCCCAAGTGCACCCCCAAGTGCCCTCCCAAGTGCCCCACCCAGAAGTGCCCCCCAAAGTGTCCCCCTAAGTGCCCTCCGGTCTCTTCCTGCTGCAGTGTCAGCTCCGGAGGCTGCTGTGGCTCCAGCTCTGGGGGCTGCTGCAGCTCTGGGGGAGGTGGTTGCTGTCTGAGCCACCACAGGCGCCGCAGGTCCCACTGCCACAGACCTCAGAGCTCTGACTGCTGCAGCCAGCCCTCGGGGGGCTCAAGCTGCTGTGGAGGGGGCAGTGGCCAGCACTCTGGAGGCTGCTGCTGAAGTGGATCCTGAACCTAGAAGAACACAAACGACCAAATATTTCCCTCTCCTCTTCCTTCTCCTTCCGGGCCTGCCCATGTTGCTGAGAGGTCTTGGTGAAGACTGAGCTCAAGCATAGAGGATTCTTCTGTCTTGGAGTTCAGAAGCCCAAAACTTCTCCCACAAAGTCTTTTAATGACCTCGGTTTGCATATGTGTGGTTGCTCTGGGAAGCCCAAAACACAGACCTATATCCCTTTGCAGCTTGTCTTTTTACATAGCTCAGCCTGATGTGAAACAATAAAACCAGAAATATGCATTCCTTTTTGCCTTAACTGTTATTTCTTCATTGCTTTTCATACTCTGTCCTCATCTCCAGGCTCTCCCAAGATGTTAGTACCTACAGACCTTATTCAAATTTCGCCAGTCTTCCTACTAATATCCTTTATAGCAAAAGACAATTTTGTTGGTTCAGAATCCAATCCAGGATCCTCCATTGGCTTGACATAGTTGCCACGATTCTTCAATCTCCAATCTGAAATGCTTCTTCAGTCTTTCTTTGTCTTCCTTGACATTGACCTTTCAAAAGAACCACTGGTTTTGTAGAATGCCCCTCAATTTGGGTTTGTCTGATGTTTCCTCTTGAGCAGGCTCAGATTACACATTTTTGCAAATATCCCACAAAAGTGGTGTTGTCCTTAGAGCATGATGTCAAGCCTTACCTGATGTTTAATTGTCCCATTCCTGGAGATATAACTTCAGCCACTTGATCTGCCAGCTTCTTCTATTGCAAATTTAATATTTATTCCTTTGAATTAAAAACTTATGAAGGAAAGAATAAACTTTTTTTTTTTTTTTGAGTTGGAGTCTCACTGTCACTCAGGCTGCAGTGCAGTGGCATGATCTTGGCTCATAGTAACAACCACTTCCTGGGTTCAAGCATTTCTCTTGCCTCAGTCTCACAGGTAACTGGGATTTCAGGTGTGTGCCACCATGCCCGGCTACTTTTTGTATTTTTAGTAGAGATGGGGTTTCACCATGTTGGCCATGTTGGTCTTGAACTCCTGACCTCAAGTTATTTGCCCACCTCAGCCTTCCGAAGTGCTAGGATTACAGGTGTGAGCCACAGCGCCCAGCCTAAACATTCATTTTGTATCAAACATTTTCCCAAAACTTGTTCAGTATAATTGATGTTCTTTTACAAAATTATTACTATAGTGTTGCTAGTATCATTGAGTATAGTTTTTTAAAATATATTTATCTCATACCCTGAGTCTATGCACATATGTAAAGCAAAGAGAGGTGGTGAGGATGGGTCCTGAGCAAAATCAGCAATGTCCTGCAATGCAACTACTTGAAGGAAGTCCATTACAATTTCTTCTTGTTGAACTCTTGTTATATCTAATTTCCTGTGATGACCATTCTTATCCATTTATCTCTCCTATATTATAACTCTACTTTCAGGTAAATTCGTAGAACACAATTTTTGTGTAAAAAGATACGCTTGTTACAAATTTAAACTCATTATGCCTCAATAAGTATTAAATTGTTATCCAGAATTGGTATGCCAATTCCTATTGCCATCTCAAAACATGTGTATTACCACCAACTGTCACATACTATTTTGTTGGTCATTAAAATAATTGTCATTTTGAAATAAGTAAATAAATCTGTTAGTCTCCGTTCTCAAATTCAAGATATTTCTTTTTTATTTTGTTTGTATTTGTTTGAATATCAGTAAAGTTGAACAATTTTTTTTGAAATTTTTTGTTTGTTTGTTTTAGATGGAGTTTCACTCTTTTGCCCAGGTTGGAGTAAAGTGGTGCGATCTCGGCTCACTGCAACCTCAGCCCTCTGGGTTCAAGTGATTCTCCTGCCACAGCTTCCCAAGTGGCTGGGATTACAGGTGTCTGCCACCACGCCCTGTTAATTTTTGTATTTTTAGTAGAGACAGGGTTTCACCTTGTTGGCCAGGCTGGTCTCAAACTCCTGACCTCAGGTGACCCACCCACCTCAGCCTCCCAAAGTGCTAGCATTACAGGTGTGAGCCACTGCGCCTGATCTTTTTCAATTTTATTTGCCATTATATTTGCATGTATGTGTACATATGTGATGGTTAATTTTATGTGTCAACTTGGCTAGGCTACGGTTCCCAGATCTTGCTCTAGTACCAGTCATCAGTCTAAATGTTGTTGTGAACATATTTTTTTAGATGTGACTAGTATTTAAATCAGTAGAGTTTGAGTAAAGCAGATTACCCTCCATAATATGGGCAGGCCTCAGCCAGCCAGTCAAAGGTCTTAAGAGAAAAGACTCATAAGCAGAGAGAGAAAAAATATTCTGCCTTCAGGAACAAGGAATGCTTATACACTCTTGGTGGGAGTGTAAATTAGTTCTGCCATTGTAGAAGACAGTGTGGCAATTCCTTAAAGACCAGCAATACCATTCAAGCCTGCCATCCCATTACTAGGTACATACCCAAAGAAATGCAAACTATTCTACTGTAAAGACACATGAACACGTATGTTCATTGCAACACTACTCACAGTAGCAAAGACATGGAATCATCCTAAATGTCCATCAATGATAGATTGGATTAAGAAAATGTGGTGCCTATATACCAAGGAATACTATGCAGCCATAAAAAAGGATGAGATCATGTACTTTGCAGGGACATGGATGGAGCTGGAGGCCATTATCCTTAGCAAACTAACACAGGAACAGAAAAACAAACACTGCATGTTCTCACTTATAAGTGGGAGCTAAATGATGAGAACACATGGACACATACAGGGGAACAATACACACTGGGGCCTGTCAGAGGGTGGAGGGTGAGAGAAGGGAGAGGATCAGGAAAAATAACTAGTGGATATTAGGCTTATTACCTTGGTGATGAAATAATCTGTACAACAAAACCCCATAGCACAAGTTTACCTATGTAACAAACCTGCACTTGTACCCCTAAACTGAAAATAAAAGTTAAAACTAAATCTGTCTCCAGAATGATTTTGGACTTGAGACTGCAACATCAGCTCTCCCCTGAACCTGCATTCTGCCATCCTTCCCTACAAATTTTGGTTTTGCCATCCCTGATAGTCACTTGAGCCATTGCTGCAAAACAGTCCTCTTTCTGTCTTTCTTGCTCATACTTACTTTACCAAAACATAACAGAATCTCAAGGAATATAATCTTAAGGACAAGTTTTCTGAATGAGTTCTGGAATTTCTGGAATTTGTTCTCTAGCCTAACTAGATTTAAATGCACTAATGAACCCTATTTTCCATAGTGAAGAGAACACTGACAGTAAATGTGGCTATAGGGATATGCAAAATATCACCATTGGATGTTTCTAATCAAATGCTTATAAGAGACAAGGTTTTGAGTGGCCATGGATTTGCTACCTGAGAATACTTTTGTCAAACTAATGAATATAAAGAGATTGGCTGGTTGCTCCTCATTGTGTTAAGTAAGATGGGAGAAGAAAATGATGAGGTCCAGGATTTGAATCCTCAGTTTGTGCAGCACATAAATAACCTGAAAGATTTTATGTCTGTCCTGAAAGAAACCCTTATCTTCTGTAGTCTCAGAGCTGAACCTGCTAAAAACTAAACCCCAAATCTTTTCAGTGAGTGACTGAATTACAATACAAATTAAATTTCCAAATTGTCAGTCTTCTTTGCCAGTAGAAGCAGCCTTTCCACACCGACCTGGGGAGACTGACCCTGATTTTTCTAAGGAAACTGTAATGGGCTCCTGTGAAGCAGTTGCCTTGAAAGACATTGATGATTCGTTTCAGGACCCCTCCCTATCAACTCTTTTTGATTCTAGAGTGAAGTCCCAGCAGGTGCCCAATGGTGAGGTACAACATGTGACCCAAGACAAGGTGCACTACGCTCCAAAGCATGATGTCATGCCTTACATGATATATACATTGACAGACATTCATGGAGATATAACGTGTGTGACCTAGAAATGACCGGCCTGCCTTGTTTTGCTGCAGAGGAAGAGATTCAGAGCATTAGGGAGATTGGAATATTAGAATTAATTTGTCATGAAATGACAAATCGCCCACCTTGGAAGGCCCGGATGATTCACCTTTCATCACAATTGTGAAAAACATGTTTGTGAGGGGAGGCTCAGCATCCTTGAAGAGCTCTAAAAAGCTTAGATGGGCTGGGCATGGTGGCTCACGCCTGAAAGCCTAGCACTTTGGGAGGCCGAGGTGGACAGATCACGAGATCAGGAGACCAAGACCATCCTGGCTAACATGGTGAAACCCTGTCTCTACTAAAAAAAATACAATAAAATAAATAGCCAGATAAATGCAAAAATTAGCCTAGCATTGTGGCACATGCCTGTAATCCCAGCTACTCAGGAGGCTGAGGCAGGAGAATCGCTTGAACCTGGGAGGCAGAGGTTGCAGTGAGCCGAGATCGCGCCACCACACTCCAGCCTGGGTGACAGAGTAAGACTGTGTCTCAAAAAAAAAGAAAAAAAAAGAAAAAGAAAAAAAAGGCTTAGATTGTCATTATCTCTGTAGATCACCAATTTCAGTGGGATCTGCTGTTACTGAAAACTATGGGGAATATTGGATCCCTGGGCATCAGGGGCCAAGGAATGGCATGTAATCACCAAAGGCAAAGTGGATGGGTGTGGCTACAATATGGACAGCAGAAACCAAACAGCAATCAGAATATTCTGACCCACAGGCCTGTAGAGTGCTGGCTAGTTGGTCACGCTATCACTGGAAGTGAAATAAATGGGAAGTCTACTAAATTCTTTCTTGATCTGTATAACAGAAGAGTTCTAGACAAGTGAAAAAAGTCCAACTTGAGTGATAAAAACAGTCACAGTTCCTCAATCAAAGCCCAGGCTTGAGCTACTTTATGGACTCAGAACTCTTTGAAGGAAGGAGAGGCCAGATCTCCTTGAAGAAAGAGCCTAGTACACTGCTGAACATTTATACTGTTTTTCTTTCTCCCAAAGGGACCTACACCTTTTTACCAGGGTGGCCGTGCATTGGGAAAAGGAAATAATAATCAGACTGTTTTGGATAACTGGACACTAGCTCTTAGTTGACACTAATTTCAAGGGGCTTAAAATGCCACTTTGCTCCACCAGTCAGAGTAGGAGCTTATGGAAGTTAAGTGACCCATGGAATTTTAGCTCAGTTCCACCTCACAGTGTGTCTCTGCAGCCATTCTGTGATTATTTCCTCAGTTCCAAAAGGCATAATTTTAACAGGCATACTCGGCAACTGGCAGAATCCTCTTATCAGTTCCCTGACCTGTGGAGTGATGGCTATTATGGTGGAAAAGGCCAAATGGAAGCCTTTAGAACTGCTTCCACCTGGGAAAATAATGAACCAAAAGCAACACCATATTACTGGAGAGATTGCAGATATTGGTGCCATTATCAAGGACTTGAAAGATACAGAGATGATAATTCTCACCACATCCCTATTCAACTCACCTATTTAACTTGTTCAGAAAATAGTTGAATCTTGAAGAATGAAATTGGGTATCTATGGATTGATTTATGCTTCCTCAGAATCCATATATTGAAGTCGTAACTTCCAATATGGCTATATTTGGAGCTAGGGCCCTTAGGAAGGTGATAGGTGATAAAGTCATGAGTGTCGGACCCTCATCTCATAGGGCTTGTGCCCTTATAAGAAGAGAGATCGATGCTAGGGATTTCCTTTTAGCCATGTGAAGACACAATGAGAAGGTAGCCATCCATAAGCCAGAAAAGGAGCTCTCATCAGAAACCAAATCGACTGGCACCTTGACCTTGGTGTGCTTCCCAGCCTCCAGAACTACTAGAAATAAATTTCTATTATTTAAGCCACCTAATTTATAGTATTTTATTATGACAGCTGGAGCAGACTAATACACTGAATTATTATAAGCCTAGCCAGGGGATGACTCCATTTACAGGTGTTGTACTAGATGTGGTATTTGCTTGAGCAAATTAGCACATACCCTATTATATACCTATTGATCTGCATTTTCTTTTCTTTTTACCTATTAGTAATGACTACCAGAATCAGTTTGTTTTCAGCTGGCAAGGGCAGCAATACAACTTCACTGTCTTACCTGCCACCATGGCCACTTTGTTCATGAGCTCATTGGGAAATGACAGGAGAGGCTGGGGAAAGATTCTCACTGGTATCCACAGAATAGGTTATCCTGTCCACTTATTTATTAAAGTCTCTGCTAAGGTTATTGTTTAGTAAACATTCATATGGAACACAAATATCTTACATTCTTTGCTCATTTAAAGAGATCTCTGTACCTACCTCTTTCCCTATTCTCCCTGAGTGGCTATTGTTCTCCTCACCCTGTCCTCTGCAGGTGGTGGCCTTGGAATTTCAGGAGCCAATGGAACACTGTGGCTTGAATTGGGGTCAATGAGGGCAGGAGTGGGAAGGGACTTCCAACTCTGTCTGTCCTATGTCAATTGGCCTGAAGCAGCATTGCTTGTGACCAAGTCTGAAATGTCTTTTGTAAACATGGCTCCTTTGCTTCTGGTCCCCTTTAAGGCCCTGACTGGTCTCTCCATGCTCCTCTCCCTCTATGAGCACCATCTGCTCCTCCTGACCTAGCTCCACCCGACATCCTTCCTCCTTCACACATGTATGTACATACACACACATCACATGCAGATACACACACTTCCACACATGGACAGGTGCACACGCACACATGCACACATTGATGATTCGTCTCAGGACCCCTCCCTATCACCTCTTTTTGCTTCTAGAGTGAAGTCCCAGCAGGGGCTCCCAGTTTTCTCACTAACTACTTCTGAAATCAGTTTAGTTCAAGGCAAATTTTTTGTGTAAAAATTGCACTTGTATTAACTTTCCATTAAATCTTGTCTCTTTCTTCCTCTTCCATCTCCATTAAATTCTCTGCATTTTTTTTCCAGAACACATTCCCTATACCACATGTCTGAAATTGTCACTCTACTTCTGCAAAACAGAGGCTTTCTACAGAACAATGCATGTGCTTCTTAAGTATTACATTTGGGACTCAGCAGGAAGTGTTTCCAAATTCTTTTCTAAGGTTTACCATTCATGCTTCCCATGACACTCCATGTTCTTGCCGCACTGAGCAACTCACCTTTGCACAGATATAACTTACCCTTGTATATCTTCATCCTTTTTTTTCTGAGAAGCTGTAAGTAGAATTTGCTATCCATAGCTCCATATCCAGAATACTGTAAGTCTTCAATAAAGAGTAGCTTTTCTTGATATTTTATAAGTGTTGCCACTACTACTACTGCTACTCTTAGTATCACTACTAACTACTATAATCACTACTTATATTACTATTAGCAGCTTTACTTGCTATTTCCTCTATCTGAAGTTCCTCCAAATCTCTCCCTACCATCTGGACATTTTGTAATTCTGTCCTTCTTTTAAGACTCACCTCAAATGTCATCCTTCTATGAAATCTTATCCAATTGTGTGTTTTCTTAAGCTGGTGCATGTTAAATAATCTGTCTACAACCTTCACATCGAGCAAGCTTAGCTTGGAGGATGTAATTAAAATTATAGCTTTTTAAAAATTTAAAAATTTTTAAAGTAAAATTGTCCTTAAAATTTTACTCAGTGGGATGGTTTTCCAATTCCTAAATGAAAAGTTGAAAGGCCAACTGACTTTACAGCTGTTTCCAAGTAATGGAAAGTGATTTGTTACTTGAAATCACAAACCTGGGCCCATTGCAGTGGCTCATGCCTATAATCTCAGCTCTTCGGGAGGCCCAAGAGGGAGGATCACTTGAACCTAGGAGTTTCAGACCAGCCGGGACAACAAAGCAAGACCTCATCTCTAAAACAAAAAAATTACAAACTTGGTTTCAGTTCAGTAATGAAATATTCAGTCAGAAAAACAATATTAATGGCAAATTTGATTGGCTGATTGATTTTTTTTTTTTTTTTTTTTTGAGACAGTCTCACTCTGTTGTGCAGGCTGGAGTGCAGTGGTGCAATCATGGTTCACTGCAACCTCAACCTCCTAGGTTCAAGCAATCCTCCCACCTCAGCCTACTGAGTAACTGGGACTACAGGCACACACCATCATGCAAGACTGATTTTTTGCATATTTTTTTTAAAGATAGAATTTTGCTGTGTTGTCCAGGGTGGTCTCAAACTCCTGGCCTCAAGGGATCTGCCTGCCTCAGCCTGCCAAATTGCTGGGATTATAGGCACGAGCCACTGCGCCCAGCCCCAAATTTGATTGAATGGCATATTTGCCCATGAACCCGCTCCAGTGGGTTGCCTCACCATACCAGAGAAAGGAAGCCTGGTCCTTTTACTCATTCCCCACCTAATGTCTATCCTTCAGCTTTCTAAATGTATTTTCTGAATGGAGAAAAAAGAAGAGGCTCAGTCTGACATGTAGGCACAATCTCCTTCTGATACTGGAGCAACCAGGAAGCAGAATCCAATTTCTGACTCCTCCTCTCTTGGGCATTTTAGTGTCCCCTCTATCTATGATGTGAGTGATGCCTCTCCAGGGTGAATTTCTCAAAGTTCAGTCTTGGTTCCAGAATCTTCTCTTAGACAAGGGATAAAATGGCTAAGAGCAGTTCATCTTTCCAATGTGATCCACATCTGGTCTTAGAAAGCACTCATGCATCATTTGACCCACGCTTGCAGAGGAACTAGAAACTTATCTTTGCTTAGATGACAAAACTGGTTTCATTTCCTCCAGCTTTCCTGAGGGAAGAGTTGGGTCCTCATTCTATACATCCCCCATATCAGGGATTCACCTGCAGGCTCCTCCCTGGAGGAGGAGGGAGGAGGGCAGGGTCCTAAACTTCTAGTTCTAGGAAATTCTCTTTCTTCCTTTTGTTTGCCAGAAATCTAGAGGATTTTTCTTATCCACCACAAGTCCCAATCTGATAAAATACTTTTCTGTAACTTTCACATAATTAAACCCCAAACCTTGAGACTGGTACAAATTTAAAAAAAAAAGAAAGAATGTAATAGTATATATATACACACACATATACGTATCTATGTATACACATATATGTATGTATACATATAAATACTATTAAATCTATATATATGTATACAAAGATTTAAAATATGATGATGCAGATAATGGTTATCAGCAGGGAAAAGATGGCTATTCAATATCTGGAGTTAGGGAATTTTGATAACTGAAAAGAAAATGTAAACCGTCATTTAGTATTAGATGCCAAGACAAATTCCATGGGATTAAATATTTTGAGGAAATCAAATTATAAAGAAAGAAGTACTTGTGGCTAAATGTTTATCTTCTCTCAGGATTGAGAAAAACATTCTCAATATAAAAACAATTAAAGAAATTATAAAGAAAAATAGGCACAAATACACACATATTAAATTAAATATTTTGCTAGAGAAGAAGAAAACAAAATTAAGTCAAATAATTTTCTGAAGTATTTTAATATATATGAAATATGATAGACTAATACCTTACTATATAAGTGTGTGTTAAATTTTACATATATAAAAATTTCTTAAATAAAATATTTTATACAGATACAAACTTAAAAGGATTTCCTGGTAAACACCCCATGCATGTATTTTCCACTCATATTAAGAAATAAATCATCATAAATATGATTGAAACCATCCCCTTATATATCCCTTCTACCTAGAGATATTCATTACTCTGTATTTTCTGTTTTTCCTTCCTGTGTAATGTATACACTTTCCTATGCTTATTTATCCTTAACTTATAATTTATTTATAAGTCAAAAATGTAACAATTCCTCTGTACTTAACTACACTTTATTTGTACTTAGCTATATTTAATTTATAACTTATTTCTGTATTAATTATAATTTGTATTTTTAGTTTTCTGAAAGTGATTTACTCTGTGACTTTGAGACATTTATCTATGTTGATACAGGTGACTCAATTTCATTTCCATTTTTTCTATTTTATAGCATTCCAGTGTAAGAATATTCATACTTTACTTATACTGAAATTGGGTACTTACCTTGTTTTCACTTTGTACTTCATGAAAAGTGCTACTTTTTAACATTCTTACACACACCTTGGAAACTTGGCATCTGAGGCATAGACTTAACAAGAAGAATCAGCATATCATTCAGTATATCTGCCTTCATCCTGAGTAGATATTGCCAAATTACTCTTCAAAAGTTGTACTAAAGTACACTACCTTCAGAGTATATGAAAATTTCTGTTATTCAACATCAATGAGAAGAATAAATAGTGTGAATTTTTCATTCTCACCAAGATGATGGATATGAAATTATACACCATCATGGTTTTTTCTTGCTTTTCTCTGATTCCTAGCAAGGCTGAAAAGATTTTTCAAAAACGTATTGGTTATTGGTTATTCAGGTTTTCACTTCTGGAAATCAATTCTCATGTGTTTTTCTCATTTTTCCTTTGGGCCATTGCTTTCTTCTCACTGATTTGTAGGGTTCTTTATTTAGATACTAATTCGTTGTCAATTATATGTGTTGCAAATATCTTTTCATAATCTGTATTTTCATCTTTTGTGATGTTTTCTGGTTCAAGAAAATTTAATATAACCAAACTCACGGGTTTTTGTTTGTGCTTGTAACGTGTTTGTCTCTGATGTGAACACATGTATATTATTCAGGAAATCTTTTCCACCAAAAGTCCATAAGGTTATCCTATCAAATCATTTTTGAAATTTTAAAATATATTTCTAAAGTTTTGTTTACTACATTAGATCTTTGATTTATGGAATTTATTTTAATTATATGGTGTGACGTAGAGGTATTTATTTATTGCCCAAATGAATGAACAGTTGGTATGGTATAATTTACTGAACTGATTACTCTTAACTCACTTTTCTGTAATCCTGCCTCTGACACATTTCAGGGGTTCGTATATGAATGAATGATTTTTAGTTCCTTATAACCTGTCACATTGTTCCCTAATCAATAGCTCACAGTCTTAATGACAATTGCTTTATAATTATGTTTGTTGTTTTGTGAGATAAGTTCCCATGCCTTCTTATTCATGGTTATCCTTTCTATTCTTGGTCTCTTGCTATTTCATTCAAGTCGTAGAATCAGCTCATTAAGTTCCATTGAACTCCCTCTTGTGGTTTTTATTAGAATTACATGAAATCCACAGGTTGACTTGCAGAAAATTGACCTCTAAGACAATGTTTCTTTCAACCCATGGATATGACATGGCTTTCTATTCGTTGTGGTCTACTTTAATGCCTTTCAATACAATGTTGTAATTTTTTCCATTTGATCATCTTTTAGAGATATTGATTCTTAGATTTCTCATATTTTTGTTACTGATATCTATGGTTTTATTTTTAAATAACAATTTCTGATTGTTGGTGTATATGTGTTCTATAACACAACAGCTTCAGTCAGGATATATCTTTTTATGCCTAAATGTAGAACCACAAAATAATTTTAATTATTACCATATGTGCCTTTAGATGCCTGTTTCGTAATTTAATACCCTAAGTATTAAAAATAAGTACTTAGTAGTAAGCGTTTCCAACTTACCTTATTACAATATGATAGTTAACACTTTTGAGTATTTAGATTTTCACATTGTTACAATAATCTCCACAAAATGAAAGCCTGAAAATTGGAATCACTTGGTCAAAATATATGTACATTCTACATTCTAATTATTTTAACTCACCAGTAAATATTACCGGAATGAATCAATAACCAGTCTGCCTTTCAGAAAGGTATTCCATCCACAGTAACTTTTCCCTCCCACATCCACCCTTGGTTTGTAAAATTTTTAAATTTTTGCCTAAATTTTTGCATAAATTCCACAGAGAAAAATCAAATGTAAGTTTTTATACATATATTTTTCATCTATAAAGTTACCATTTTGCATTGCCTGCTTATTCTTTTGTCCATATTTTCATGGATTTTTTTCTTATTAATTTGTTAAGTATGTTTGTATGCCCACAGTGTTAATCTTATTCCTGGGAGATGTGACGTAATTTCCTCTCAATTGGTCACTTCTCTTTCAGGAGTGTTTACATGTTGCTATTTTTCCACATGAAGTTTTTATTCAGAAGTAAATAAACATCACATTTTCCTTTTGTAGCATGGTTTTGGGAGCCACCAAGCATAAGAAATAATGAACTATCCTTTTCTACTTTGAGAGTGTTATTTAATAATGTGTGTTACAAAAAAGGATCTAATGGGTGAAAAAAATAACCCATTAGCATACTAGGTGCTGATTCCAAAGTATAAAGTACAATACCACTCAGTACGAAGTTCGGATGATTCTTTAAAAATTGAACATTTCCGGTGACTTCTTCGGCCCCCGCATTTGTGGACCGGAGAACATCACCCGAGAGCGCCGGCGCGACTTCCCTGGCCCCCCACACCTGAGGACCAGAGAACCTCGTCCGAGAGTGTATGCATATTTGCAATAAAAGACTGTCACTTTCTTATGTACTTTGGCCTCATGTTTAATTACTTAGCTCTCCCAAATTAAGTTACATTAAATTAAATCAAAACAGTTAGTGCCAAATTAATTTAAATTAAAACAGTTGGTGCAGAAACCCGACCCAGGAGGAGACCCTTCCTCAACATCCCCTAAGGGTCTAACGAACCTCCTCCACAGCGAACCGGCTCTCAACCCAACCAGCCACGAACACCAAACAAGTGTTCCAGCTTTCCACTGGTGCCGCTCTGAGAATTTCTTCTTCGGTGAGTATTCCCCTTTGTTAACCATCTCCGTCCGTTTCCGTGTCCTTGGCCTAGAGTCGTACGTACGCCCAAGGACGTAGCCACCCTGTGGCGCAGTGAGGCCTTCAACCCAGAAACGTCCGTCTTGAAGTTCCTCAATTCTCCGTTAGTGGCTCCAGGAGCCCCCGGTCCCCAGCAGCGGCAAAGGACGCTTTGCCACTGCATGAGGTCGGTTTCCATTTCTAGTGGTTAAACAATAGGAACCTCACAATTGAAAATCCCTACGAACACCCCTTTAGGGTGTCTCCTCCAAAACTTGGAAGCCTTACATCTAGCTCAAGATTTAAAACGAAAGCGGCTAATTTTCCTTTCCACTGTGGCATGCCAAAAACCCGGGAGGAGACCCCTCGTCAGGGCCCCCTAAGGTCCGAGGAGCCTCCTCCTTCACGCCGCGGACAGACCAGGACCTAGACATCGCTTTCCACACCTCCAAGTCTCCTAGGGGTGAGTATCTCTTGCCTCCCTCTCATACTCCTTGGCCAGAAGTCCTGCGCAGGCCCAAGGTTTTTTGGTCACCAGGTGACCCACAGGAGAGTTCCCAAAGGTAGAGACGTCTGCCCAAAGGAACTCCATTCCAGTCCGTGTGAGACCCGTCCAGGACGGAGACGTCCGCCTGGAGGTAATCTCCATTCCGGCTCCAGGAGCCTCCCGGTCTCTAGTGGCTCCAAAGGACGCTTTGTAGCCAGGTAGAGTTCGGTTTCCGCCTATAGGTGAGAGAAGGCAATAGGAAATCCCCAATCCAAAATCCCTAGAGACACCCCTTTAGGGTGTCTTCTAACTAATCTCAAAACTTTACAATTACAGCAAGATCTTAAATGAAAGCGATTGATTTTACTCTCCACTGTGGCGTGGCCAGTCTCAACATTGAGACTGACAACCAGTCTCAACGGCCGCCTGAAGGCACTTTAGACCGCAACATTTTAATTAGATCTCTCTAATTTCTGCCAGAGGCTCGGAAAGTGGTCAGAAATTATCTATGTCCAAGGCTTTTAGGACTTGCGCTCTCGCCCAGACCTGTGCGCCCAGTGTTAAATGGCCCAGGTCTTGTTAGCCTAAACCCCTAAACCCGGCCCTTGGCCCCCACCTCAGCAACTGAGGAGGACTCCACCTCCATTTCAGATGGGGCCGACGGCAGGCGACCTCCCTCCCGACTTTCCAACCCCCCTCCCTATGGACTTCCTACCACCCCTCCCGACGCTCCTCCTTCAGCCACTCCTCTCACCCCTCCCTATGGAGCTCCAACTGCCCCGCCCGACACTCCTCCCTCAGCCACTCCTCTTACCTCCCCCATTTCCATCCACACTCGCTCCAAGACCGCGGTAGCGGCCCCCACTAGTCAGCCCTCTATCAGTCAGCCTGCCTCAACCCCCTCTACCAGTCAGCCTGTCTTAACCTACCCTACTGCTCAGTCTGTTCCAACCTCCCCTGCTAGTTTGTTGCCCCCTCCCCCACCCCAAGAAGTTGCTGGAGCCAAAGGCGTGGTTAGAGTCCACGTCCCCTTTTCCTTGGCTGACCTTTCCAAAACTGAAGAATGACTTGGCGACTTCTCAGCCAACCCCACCTAATATTCCAAAGAGTTTCGATACCTAGGCCAGAGCATATAACCTTACCTGGCATGACTTACATGTCATTCTTACTTCCACTCTTAACCCAGAGGAAACAGAGTGCATTCTCGCAGCCACCAGGCAACATGCAGATCAATGGCATTTAATCGACGCCACTGTCCTGTTAGGAGAGATGGCTGTCCCGTCCATAGAACCAGATTGAGATTACCAACCGCAGCAGCCTGGCCGCCGTAGGAAGGACATTATGGTTCAATGTCTCTTGGCCAGTATGCAGGCAGCCTCTAACAAAGTGGTCAATTTTGATAAACTAAAGGAAATCATCCAGCACCCAGATGAGAACCCGGCTTCCTTCCTAAATCGCCTTACAGAGGCACTAGCCCAATTTACTCGGCTAGACCCCACCTCCCCAGCCGGAGCAGCTGTCCTAGCCTCCTATTTTATCTCCCAGTCAGCCTCACATATTCCAAAAAAAAAAAAAAAAAAAAAAGGTTGAAGATGGGCCTCACACTCCCATACAGGAAAATTGGCCTTTAAAGTTTTTAACTCCAGAGAAGCAGCAGCTGAGGCTGCAGAGCTAGACAAGGAAAAAAGAAGGGCTGTGCTTCAGGCGCAAGCTCTAGTGGCTGGCCTCCAACTAGCGTTGCCCACTCTGCCGGTAGGGAAGACACAGGGCAAGTCTCCCAGGGGCTCCTGCTATAAATGCGGAGACCCAGGACACTGGGCAAACCAGTGTCCCCAGGCCAAGCCGGCCACTCTGTCTCGTCCATGCTTTAAGTGTGGCACAACTGGGCATTAGGAAAAAAGGTGTCCAAATCCTCGCCTGCCTACCACGCCATGCCCAACCTGCCAACAGGAAGGACACTGGAAGTCTGATTGCCCCGCCAGCAGGGCAGGCATTGCGCCTCAACGTGGTGCCTCTCCTCAAAGGCCGGAAGGCTCCTTCCAGCTCCTACACCTGGAAGATGACTGACGGTGCCCACACTCGGAGACCCTGGTCACCCTCGCCGAGCCTAGGGTAACTCTACAGATAGCGGGTAAGCCAATTTCTTTTCTCATCAATATGGAGGCTACCTATTATTCTGTTTCGCCAACCTATGGAGGTCCTAGCCAGCCAGCCACTATCTCAGTAGTTGGGGTAGACGGTAAACCATCTAACCCTCGCCAGAACCCAGTGTTAAATTACTGCCTGGACTATGCATGCTTTGCCCACTCTTTCCTCATCATGCCCTCTTGTCCCACCCCCCTCTTAGGATAAAACATCTTAACCTAACTCAAAACATCTATTCCCCTTCCCTTTCTCCAGGTGGCCAGGTTCTACTCAAGGATCAACACCCTCCTCAAATTTTCTCGCTTCCTCACCATTCTTCATCTTAACTTAACTGACTTTTCCTTCATAAACCCCATAGATACCCTCCTTCTCGACCCATCTCCCAACCAGTAGGTTTCCCAACTTTTTACTCTCATAGAAGACCTAGCTTGGCAGGGTGCCCTTTGTGATTTCAGCAATGTTGAACTTACCCTCTACACCTTTGTCATAATTATTATGGTTCACTCTAATTCCCCTAGTTACTCCTACTAATCCTAACTTTGTATGGAGATTCTAAACCTGGTCTACAGACAACCAGATACACTCAGTCATGCAGGGCACTGCAGATTGTCCCTACCCCCACCCCCACCCAGGGTTGTCACTCTGCCCTCTCCCTAAATAAAATGTGGACTCATTAGGCCAGGATGAAGGACAGATACAGGGAAGGAGAGGCTGTAACCAGAAGGCAGTAGAAAGCCCAGACCTCCCCAAGGGCCTCTGCTGCACTCAGTCCCTGTTGAGTCAGAGATAGGGAGAAGCCAGGAGGTAGGGGAGTTGGTGAGGGGAGCAGCCTTGGTGAGCGGGAGGTGGAGAGACGGAGACGGAGATGGAGATGGAGACAAAGAGATACAGACAGAGATAGAGAGAGACAGAGGTGGAGAGAGACAAAGACAGAGATGGGGAGAGACAGAGATGGAGAGAGACAGAGAGAGAGACAGAGGTGGAGAGAGACAGAGATGACAGAGATCAGGAGAGACAGAGATGAAGAGAGACAGAGTGAGACAGAGATTCCTTTTTGCTACTCTACGCCAAACTCTTCATGGTGTAATTGCACATAAGCTCCCAGCAGGACCCAGACGGCCCCTGTTGGAGGCTACTTTTGGTGTAACCAAACTCTATCTAAAACTCTTAACCATACCTCCATCACCCAGTCCCTTTGCGTTCCAGTATCTTTAGTGCCTAGCTTAACCCTATATAGCAAAGGAGAATTGTCTGAACTAGCTTCCCAGCTCAGCTCCAGCAATAACATCCAAAAGCGGGCTGTTTTTCTTCCCTTAATTATCGGGGTTTCCCTAGCTTCAACAATTTAATGCCCCCTTAACCCCCGGACCACCGGTATGGCTACTGCCTGTAGTACAGCAGATGCTTCCATTCCTAATTCCCATACTAATCCTCTGCCTTATGTTATGTCTTGCTCCCATTCTAATAAAATTTCTCCGAGCCAAGGTCCAAGAGATCACCTGAGTCACCTTCAACCAAATGCTCCTGCATCCCTACACCCAACTGCCAACCTCAGACCCTAACTACGCCCCTTAACAGCAGGAAGCAGCCAGACAGACCACGGCGCCCTAAATTCTTATAATCAATAAGAGGTTGGACTGTTTGGGTGAAGGAAAAGGGACAAGATGGAGGAAGGTGAACAAGATGGAGCAGTCCCTGTTGCTTCCGGGTTCTTCCTCACCAACTTTCCCGCGCACGGGAAGATGCAGATCAACCGAGCATGCTCCAGGTGATGTCAATCCGAAGAGATCAAAACTTACCCGGCCACGCCTATGGAGATGCCCCTATCACGCCCTTATCCTGCCCACTGCCCTCCCCCTTCCAGTACCAATGCATAAAGTCTGCCACTGGCAGGAGCCAGCGTGACTTCGGGCCCCCACATTTGTGGACCGAGAACACTCCAGCCGGGTACCACTCCTGGCCCCCCACACCTGAGTGACCAGAGAACCTCGTCCGAGTGTATGCATATTTGCACAAAAAGACTGTCACTTTCTTATGTAAAAAAATTGAACATTTCCAAAAATGTGTTAATTAATAACCAGTTTACAGATGGACATAGAAACAATTAGAAAAAAAGTATTACAGTCATTCCTACAAATTTACAATGTAGGACATAATGCTTTACTTTTTTTTTTTTTTTGAGACGGAGTCTCGCTCTGTCCCCCAGGCTGGAGTGCAGTGGTGCGATCTCGGTTCACTGCAACCTCCACCTCCCGGGTTCACGCCATTCTCCTGCCTCAGCCTCCCGAGTAGCTGGGACTACAGGCGCCCGCCACTACGCCCGGCTAGTTTTTTTGTATTTTTAATAGAGACGGGGTTTCACCGTGGTCTCGATCTCCTGACCTTGTGACCCGCCCTCCTCGGCCTCCCAAAGTGCTGGGATCACAGGCGTGAGCCACCGTGCCTGGCCAATGCTTTACTTTTGATTTGCCTCATAGCTACATTCTAGATCTCAGCCGTGTCCACTTCCAAGTCTTGGTAACAGAAGACCTAAAAAGCCAGTCACTTGCTTAATAAAAATTTTATGAAATTTAAGTCATTGACATCGTACAATTAAGGCAAGCAGATCAATCTTTATGAGGTTTCAAACATGCTGCCAACTTACCATCCAGATCTAAATCAGACTGATTGACACTTTGGGTACCACATCACCAGAGGCATGGATCATGTGATCCCTCAGGCCAAGTATCCTAAGAATCAGTGAGCTCTGCTTCTGAGTAAGACTTATCTATGAGCCAAGGTATTGATATCCTGACCACTCCCTTATAACGAAGCCTTTTGTAACAACCTGAGCAGGAAAAGAAGAGTCACACTCAGGCAACATAGGTACAGATCCCTGCAGGATGACACATCCTCAGCATGTACGTTTGCATGCTCCGAGTTCTTATGCTGATAGCCTAAGTCATGTGGAATAACTGTTCATAAACTCTATAGTGCTATGCAAATGTTGGCTTCATGCCTGATCAAAAAATAAATGTGTGTATATGTGTGTATATATGTGTGTATATACTTTTAGAAATAATGATGATGATAACTTGTAGTATGCATAACATGTGCAAGGAACAGTTCTATGAGCTTTAAGTATGTTATCTCATTTAATACTCCTAACAAACTCATGAAAGGGAGGTTATTAAAATCCCCACTTTACAGTCAAGGAAACTGAGGCAGTGAGATTAAATAGTTTGTCCTATATTATATAAGCAGTATCAGAGCTAGGATTCATCCTCAAGATGTCTGGCTCCAAAGCCCCAAAGCTAACTTCCAAGTACTTTCTCCAAGCTCAAGCTGATTCTCAGAGGCAGATCTACTTTGAATGTGTGCTCCACACAATGCACACCTAATGCACGCACCATACTTAGAAATACACACACATACACACACACGCGTAAACAATTCCCGGTGACAAAGTGGTGAGACACACGTGAAAAAGCTAAGAGTCTTCTGTGTTTCTTTGTGCAAACCTGGATGCCTGGAGCTCATAAATTAACACTGCTAGAGGAAGAAGGAGAACATTTGGGGGACCACACTTCAAGAGCGAGAACTGAGAGGTAGGCACCTCTAAAAGAATAAGGTGCCAGGTGGTGGTAGGAATTCACTCCCACCCCATTTCTAAGTCATATTCCACACTAGGAACAGCTCCCCTGCGCCCCATGGAGAAAGGCAGATGAGGAGCTGCCAGTCATGCCCTGTCACAGGACCTATGTGGGTGTCAGGAGACAGATCCTTTCATGCCCAGGCCCTGTCTCACAGCTGGAGGCAGAGCCCAGGCCAGGATAAAAGGGCTCATGGCCAGAGCACCCCATCCACTCACCTCCTGAGGTGCTGAAGGACCCTGTGCTGCCTGTGACCTCGGTAAGTGTCCACTGGGAAAAGGAGCAGCGGCTTCCACAGAGGGATGCCCAGACCAGGGCAGGAGGGAAGGCCGGGCAGGGCTTTGTTGGGGAAGGGTAGCTGGATTAGAAGAGGTAGAGAATGTCTAGAAATTCTGATGGAGTTCAAGCTGTGGGGCAGGAGAGATGGGAAGCACCTGGATGGCTTGTATGTCTGTGCTTCACGTGCTAATCCAAATTAGTTCTGTATTTTTTTTAGTGTCTCCCATTGCAGATAAGTTAAAACAAACTTTCCTTTCAGAGAGTAGATCTTAGCAACTCAACTGTATCTCTTCCCCAAAGCCTGTACTGGGATTATAGTGGTTCTCAAATAATGGAGACCAGAGACCAGAGGAAGCATATTTGGAGCTTGTTAAATACAGAGATACATGGCCTTTCATCAGGAATCAGTTGGTCAGGAGTGGTGTCTGGGCATCTGATCAGACACCCTGATGTTGAACAGCAAGTAACAAGTTGAAATTTGTGGTTGCCAGGGTGGCAGATGGAGGAGTCTGTGGGTTCTAAGAGGGAACTTCACTAGGCCTGGTTCATCAGACCGGGAAATCTAGGGTCACGTGTCAGCTTGCTGCAATTAGCTTTAGACCTCATTTCTCCATTTATAATATGATTTGGGATAGCCAACTTATATAATGACCCTTTGCAATTCTGACCATAATATATTGTGTGTTTGTGACAATTAAATACAGCCATCTGGGAAGCTCCTGCAAAAGGGAGTCTTTATTTTTATTTTATTATTTTGTTTCATTTATTTTGAGACAAAGTGTCATTCTACTGCCCAGACTGCAGTGCAGTGGCGAGATCTTGGCTCACTGTAGCATTGGCCTCCTGGGCTCACACGATCCTCCAGCCCCTGCCTCCTAAGTAGTTGGGACTACAGGTGCATGCCACTATACCCAGCTAATTCTTTTTTAGAGATAGGGTCTTCTGGTTTGTTTTTTAAAAAGCAGAACTGCAGGTTTAAACTGGCTCCTAGATTGCACATTTTCAGAATTCTGAGTGGTGCAGAAGGGCACACTTCAGTCAGATTCTGTGAATGTCAAATTGCCTTGTCCATTTAAAGGACATTAATTTTGGGCAAGTTTGTTAATACCGTTGTCCTCATTATCTTGCTTGGTTAAAATTAGATAATCTATTTCCATTTTATAAAAACATCCTGATGATCCTATAAGACACTGTGAAAGCATCTGACAAAAAATTTTAGAGATTATTTCTCTCTGACTTATTTGAACAGGTTTTAAAAATGTAGCAAAAATAAATGATGGTAAAAAAGGCAATAAGGGTGGTCTCTGTGCCTGGCTCTAACTTGCTATTTGACTCTCTTTCAGCTCCTGAACACCCACCGCCGAAATGTCCTGCCAGCAGAGCCAGCAGCAGTGCCAGCCCCCTCCCAAGTGCACCCCCAAGTGCCCCAGCCCTAAGTGTCCCCCAAAGTGTCCCCCTAAGTGCCCTCCAGTCTCTTCCTGCTGCAGTGTCAGCTCCGGAGGCTGCTGTGGCTCCAGCTCTGGGGGCTGCTGTGGCTCCAGCTCTGGGGGCTGCTGTGGTTCCAGCTCTGGGGGCTGCTGCAGCTCTGGGGGTGGCGGCTGCTGTCTGAGCCACCACAGGCGCCGCAGGTCCCACTGCCACAGACCCCAGCGCTCTGACTGCTGCAGCCAGCCCTCAGGGGGCTCCAGCTGCTGTGGAGGGGGCAGTGGCCAGCACTCTGGAGGCTGCTGCTGAAGTGGACTCTGCACCTAGAAGAGCAGAGTTGGGTGAAACGAGTGGTCAAACATTTCCTCCTCACCTTTCTCCTTCTGGGCCTGCAAGAGTGGCTGAGATGCCCCCGTGAAGGCTCTGAGCTCTGGCCTAGAGGATCCCTCTGCCTTGGGATCCAGAAACTTGATTCTTCACCCACAAACCTATCTGCTGCCCCTGACACCAACTGTGTTGTCTACTCTGGGATCCCAAACCACAGATTCACTCTCCAGCTCATTTCCTGCAGCCTCAAGTGAAACAATAAAGCAAAAGATCTTCTTGCCACTCATTCTGGACTGTTCCTTGCCTGTTTGTGTCTCGAATATTTTTGTCACTGCTCTCTAATTTCCTGCTGCCTGGAAGCTTTGGAAACCAAAGATGTGCTAGTCACATGGCTAAAGGTAGGGTGGAAGGGAGAGAAAAACATCTCTGGCTCCTACTCTGACACCTTATGTCAGAGGAATCACTACATGGCTCTGCCTGTGCCCACCCTCCTGGTGTTTCAGGAACACAGAGCCTTGTGCTTTGGACTTTCTTCAGGGTGCTACTCAGTCTCCAGGGTGTGGCAGGGAGACAGAAGTGCACTCCATCCTTTCATCCATCTACCCCTCCTCGCCTTTACAATACTGCCCACTCACTCCCAAATTTCATTCCCTTTCAGTAAAAAAAAAAAAAAAAGAGAAAATTATACATAAACTTTCTGCAAATAGACCGTGAATCTTAGACTATTCTAACCATAAGTATGCATAGAACATGTGGTAAGTATGATGTGACAAAACTTAAAAATCCATAGAAAAGGAGTCAGTATGTTAAAAATCAATGTCTTTCTTTTCTCTCCCAGAGTCCCCAGTCCAATCTTTCCAGTCAAACATTTCATCTCTATATTTTGTAAAGAAGTCCTGATTTTTCATCAATATTTTTTTGAATTACAAATTTTACATGGGATTGAATAATTGTTTTTTCAATTGTTTTTGTGTGTATTATGCCTCAATAATTTTACTATGAACTAGATAAGTGGGCAATACCCTGCACTGATTTTTTTAATCTTGAAAACCCCCGGTGTCTGGCAGATCAGACAGCAAGAACATGTAGGAATAATCTGATGTGCACCTCACAAATGCTGTGATTAATACGACCTCTAGATGTCCCTGTGGCTTTGGTCAGTCACCCGAGGGACATCCAGTACACTGATTCTCTGCCGTGTATCTGCTTCTCGACTATTCCGGGAGACTGGATGAGGGATATATTCCCTTTCGCTTCAGTAACAAGAAGGAGCTCAAGCACTGCACATATTGGGTGACCCCTCCAAAGAATTCAGCTAGCATATTAATGAATATGGAGCTGATTGGTGGCCAAAGTGACAGATGATACCATTCCCCAGAAAGGAAATAATGTTCCAGTTGCGACCAGACACATGCTAAGGTCCAGGTTTCTCTCTCCCAACTTGGACTGCGTGCTCCCTAAGGACAGGTGCTATGTAGCCATCTGAGACCAGAGTTCCATGAAAGCCAAGACTGTGTTTTCCCATAAGGTCATAAAGATTTTCTTGTATATTTTCTTCCATAACTTTTATTGTTTTAGCCCCTCAGTTCTGTTCTTGATCCATTTTGAGTTAAATGTTTGTAATGTTATAAGATAAGGGTCAATTTTATCATTTTGCTTGCGGTTTTCCAGCTGCCCTAGCATAGTCTTTTTGTTGAAAGACTATTGCTTCCTCAGTGAAACAGTCAAATTTTTGTCACCCTTGTAAAAAAATCTTTAACCATCAATTTATGGTTTATTTTTGACACTCAACTCGCTTCCATTGTTCTTTGTGTATAGCTTTAGTTGACAGTTTTGTTTTGATTCTTGTTTTTTGTTTTTCTTCTCAGCATTTTGAAAATGCCATTCCAATGCCTCTGGCTTCCACTGATTAAAAATAAGCTATAAATATTATCGAGATTTCCTTGTAAGTGACGAGTCATTTTTCTTTCACTGTTTTCAGGAGTTTCTCTTTGCCATTATTCCCCAATACTTTTACTCTGATGTCTCTAAATGTGCATCTTTTTGTGTGTCTCATACTTTGAGTTTCTTGATCCTATTAAATGAATAGATTGTTTTTCATCAAATTTAGTACATTTTACATCATTATTTTTGTATTTTTTTCATTTTCTGTTCCTTTTCTCTATCTACTCCTTCTTGTACTCCTATTACACATATGTTGGTGCATATATATCCCAAAGTTTTTTGAGGCTCTGCCTACTTTTCATCATTACTTTCTTCTCAGTGTTATTTAGATTGCTTAATTGCTATTGATCTATCTCATTTGCTGATTCTGACTTCTGACAGTTCAATATATTGTTGAATTTTTCATTTCAATTATTTTACTTTTCAACTGTAGAATTTTAAGTTAATTCTTTAAAAAATTTCTACCTGTTTATTGACATTATTTATTTTATAAACATTACCATACCTTCTTTTACTTATTTAAATATATTTTCCTGTAATTCTTTAAAAGAGGTTACAATGGCTACTTAGGAATTTTCGTTTATTAAGTCCAGCCTTTGGGCCCTCTCCCAGGAAGTTTCTGTTTATTGCTTCTTTTCCTGTATAAGGGTCATACTCTCTAGTTTATTTGCATGTATCATATGTTTTTTCTTTAAAAGTGGTTATTTTAGATATTAGAATGTAGCAACTCTGTGTAATGGTCCTCCTCTCCCTTCAAGGTGTGCTGTTGCTTGTTTATTTGTTTGAATATTTAGATAGACTGTATTAGTATAGTCTATTTCTCCCCAAGTGTGATGTCTCTGATGTCACTCCTCAGGGGACTCAACTCCGGGCTTGCTCACAGTTACCTTGAATGACAGTAGGTTTAGCAGAACTCTCTTTGGTTGTCTCTTCGATGATTTCTCTGTTAAGCTCTCTCTGTTGGCATCACACACAACTGTTAGGCTTCACTAATTGCTGACAGATTGCTTTATTATTTTTGATAATGTCGTGGAACATAAATTGCTTCATAATTGAAGCTGATTAAGTGTAGGCCCCTTTGCAAGGGTAGTGTTTGAGGCCAGGTTTGCAATTTGTTCTAAACCCAGGAAGACTCTACTTAGCCCTCACTTTCCTTGGTTTTCTCTGGTAAACAAGCTGCCCTATGGTTTAGCGTATTGCTCTTATGACTCAACAGCCTCCTCTTAAATGCTTGCCAACAAAGTCTCTCCTATTTACCAAAGTGCCTTTAGGCTGTCCCCACACTCTTTTCCAAACATAGTCAGTTCCTTTGGTGAGAACTTTGGAGTTCTCTGGGTGTTCTGGCCTTCCTCTTCCCTGGACAAATTCTCTTAGCCACTGCTTTTGAGTTGAGGGCAAATATCTCCTGGAGCTCACTGCTGATTAATGAGCAGAGCACTTTAATGGGGTGGCAACTACTATTCTTCTTGGATTGCTTCTCCCACCATTGATCCTCCACCCTACAAGTGAGCTGGGACAAAGGCCTTTGGTGTCCCAATATTCTTGCCCTGCTGCACCTGAGGTAGAGTGACTGCCTGCCCCATGAGTGGGAGATGGCAGAGTAAGAAAGCCCCCAGTCTCTTAGAGTCACCCTCCTGAAATTTAGTCTCTGTACCACAGAACTAGGGAAAGAGGTGTAAGAAATGTTGGCAGCCTCCCCATCACAGGAAGACACTGGAGGCCATAATTTGGAGCTAAAGGGGGATGGAGCCTTATCTCATTGATTGCATCTTCTAAGAGTGAAGTTACCATCATGCCTAGCTAGAAGAGATTAGGGAGGGTGCAAGTAGTGATTCAAGTACCACAGACTCTTGCTATTGTTACTATGATTTAATAGATTTTCTTGAATAAAAGTGTTTTAATTTGCTGTATACCCTTAGGATAATTTGCAAAGGACAATTGCAAAATTACTTTTCAAGTCTTAATTGTTTTGCTAGGAGAAGGGTCCAGGGAGTTCTTCATGCCATTGTTCTGAAAGTCCTCCCTAAAGGGATTTTTTATTTAAATTGTCTTAGGTTTCCTATAAGGCTTTTAAAAAATACTCTGAATTGAGATTTTATGTATTTATAGATTTCCTTTATAATTTAGTCTCTAAAAGTTTTTAAATATAGAGTTGTGAACAACCTAAGCTGTGGACACAGTTTTAACTATTTTCTTCTAAGTCTTAGAAGCTTTCTCTTCTCTTTCTTTGGATGATGAGAAAGAGAAAAAAGAGACTTACTCGTCTCATGAAGAAAACCCTACAGTAAGCTCTTCTTTTGCCAATGACAATTTATTCTATTGAAATGGAAACTAAACCACTTATACCCAAAGGTCTACATCAGGGGCATCCAATCTTTTGACTTCCTTGGGCCACACTGGAAGAAGAAAAATTGTCTTAGGCCACACATAAAACACATTAATACTAACAATAGATGACGGGCAAAAAAAAAAAAAAAAAATCACAGGCCAGGTATAGTGGCTTACGCCTGTAATCCCAGCACTTTGGGAGGCCAAGGCAGGTGGATCACGAGGTCAGGAGATCAAGAACATCCTGGCTAACACGGTGAAATCCTGTCTCTACTAAAAATACAAAAAATTAGCCGGGTATGGTGGCAGGCAGGCTGTAGTAACAGCTAAAAGGGAGGAAGAGGCAAGAGATACAGAGAGGGAAACTGGGAGGAAGAAAGAGCAGTGAGCAGAGATCAGCTACACTGCACATCCAGACAGGATGACAAAGCCAGTTCACCATACAATAAATCCATCCATTCAGCAGAGGAGGAGACATAATGAGAGGAAGTTCTAGAAGTTAAGCATAAAGTGATGGGATAGGTTCAAGTATACACAGGGACTTGAATGCTGGCTAAAGGAATTTAGCCAGAACACCCTGAAGACATCAGAGTCAGTTCTCGTGATATTATAGTCTTGAGTACAATTTGGGATAATTATTCATTAAAAACATAAAGCAAAATAAAAGAGATTTTAAAAATATATTTGAGGAGTTACTTCAGGAATAGCCAAATGATTTGGGATATCTGAAAGAAATTGACTGAAGAGAAACCCAGACACTTGGGAAGCCGAGCAACTTCATTTGAGGCTGGGGACCTGAAGATATCTGCTGCTCAGAGAAACAGTCTCATGAATAGAGACCAGGATATGAGATCGGGAAATATAGTTGTGTCCACAGTGTGATGTGGATAATCCTGTCTTCACTGTACCAGTGTCTGGGACTCTGATAATGGTGGGAGCCACATCACTTGAGAAACTACCATTCTAATTTGGTACATTTAAATGGACTAGTTCTGTTCTCAAGCTACAACTACAATTAGCCTATTTACCCATCTTTCACTTACAATCTTGTGTTACCTATTAATTTGTCTGTATTCTCTCTAGAGTGAAAGCTTTGAAACATGATATAGACATCTTATTCTTTCTTATATCCAGTACATAGTATGGGACATATAAGTACAATAGTCAATGATCACAGAATTATACGTCTAATAAGACACAATCTGAACCAGGAAGAGAAGTGGAGTGGGATTAGAAAAAGAACATTACATTTCTGTGGTCCTGATTTAAAACTGGCTGGACTTGTAAGCCTATCTGGAAGACAGTGCAGCTGAGGGGCCTCAAACGGGCTCACTTTATGAGCTAGGCAAATCTAGATGCTGAACACACACCATCCTATATGTGATAAAATTCACTGTAGTGAAAAGGAGGGGGCTTAGAAATTTTTGTGGGCAATTTATTATGGGAGGTGGTCTGGGAGAGATATAGAGGAGGCAGGAAGTGTAGTTTGCTTAGGGTAGGGCCCCCAGAAAGAACCCTCAGCTCTAGGTAGAGACAGTAAGAGTTGGGTACTTGCTAGTTAGCCTCAAAGAAATGCATTGTGATGTGTGAGGTCTCTGAAGCATGTGTTTAAGTGGTGCAGGTCTTGGGTGGGGAAAAGGAGCAACTGGTGCATTGAGACCAAAGTTACTTTGCCTTCCTACTAACGCTTAGTGCAAGGGAAGCACTTCTGAGGTGCAATCAGAGTTATTTCTGGTGTCTGAGGGAAGAAAAGAGGAGAAAGAGAAGGAGAGAGAAGGAGGAGAAGAAAGTAAAGGAAGATGGGGTCTTTCCCTGAGGCTGTCTAAATCAGACACTCTCTCTCCAGGGCTCTACTCTAACAGGGTGAGCGAGGTTTCATACCATTCTCCCACCTGCTGTTTCACTCACAAAGATCTTCTCTTTCTCCATCCAAACTGCATCTCAAAGCTTTCCCAGATGAAGCAAATGAGACCTGATGATCCTGCCCTGCTGGATTTTGGGATCCAACAGCTGCTCCTTTTCTGGCCTTGTCCTATTTTCCACCCTGGTCCTCATACCCTCTCCCATACCCCAACCCTACTCGCCTTTGTCCTACACATGATTTGAAGTTCTTTGAGGACTGCCCCTACTGTCAGAATGTTCCTTGTAATTGCTCATCTTTTTATTTACCCAACTGTTTCCTGAGTAGCTACTATGTGTCAGGCATCAAGAATACAGAGGCAGGTGAGGTGCTGTCTTGAGCAGCAGTGAGTTCCATCAGTGCCTTTTAACTTAGCTGTGCACACCAGGAGCAATTCTGTGATGGAAGCATCTAGAGGTGAGGGACTGTATTTAGATGAGAATGTTCCCAATTTAAGCACTGCCAAAACATGATGATCTCAATTTTCATGAAAGGTGAATAGCTTTTCACTCTGTGGAAGGCTTTTCCAGAATGTCCCTTGATAATTCCAAGAAGAGCTCCCCTTTTGCATTTAAGAGACAGCAGGTGTGTGAAGGTTTTACTTTTCACCCTCTGCTCAGCCTATTGTGTAAGGTGAGGTCCATGCACAGAGTTCCCTGTACTATTTATGAAGGGGTGTTCACAAATGTCTTAGGGGAGAATGATGGAAACAAGAAGTCAAGGTCTGATCCCCAAAACAAAATGAGTTGGGCTTTATTTTCTTCCTATTTTTTTTCTCCTGAAACACAAAGTCTTACACAAAGTCTTTTCTAATGGCTCATAGACAGTTTCAACAAATACTAATGGGCATTTTCTTTGTGTCAGGGACAACATCAGGCTCTAGGAATGCAGAAGTGATAAAGGCAAGGTCCCTGTCATCAAATAACAGTTTAACAGATGAAATAGGATATGTATCTTGGTCACGTGACCCAAAGCAATAGTAAAGGCTGTGAGATATAGCTATAAAGGTCAGAGGATGAAGGACTCAGATGTAGTTGGAGCACTGGGCCAATCTCCACAGAGGTGATGACATGGAATGGGATGCTGACAGTCATGGATGATGGGTGGGGAGTAGACAAGGAGGGTCTTCCTCAGACCCTGGGGGTTGTTGAACCTGATTTTTCCCTTCAATCCTACATAGAATTCAACAGCAGCTGCAACCCGCCCAAACCCCCAAAGACATCATCCAGACTTAGCCAGTGTACCCACTTCTATGTAGGCCAACCTGAAGGCCCCAGCTTTCTGCTCACTTACTCACCTGCAGATGCCTTTGAACCCCATCCCAGCTACATGTAGGTCTTGGGTGGGGAAAGTCTCGCACTGGGAATTGTGAAATATCCAGATCAATCATCCGCTCCATGGTTGTCCTCCAATGACATGTGGCCCAGAGGCTTCAGCTGGAGGATATATACAAGAGCCTCTTACTTCCTGGAAACACAAGGCCTCCAGACTCCTCCTGGAATAACTTGTCCACACATCTTCCACTAGGGTAAGGCTACTTCTGGCTGAAGAGACACTTGGATGTAGCTCAAGTCCTGCTAAGGCTGTACTGATCTCTCCTCTTGTCTCTTCCCAGGGAGTTGAAAAGCCAGGTAGGAGATGCTTGGGGTAGAAAGAAGGGAAGGGAAGAGGATCCCTGCAAAAGAAAGACCCCAAATCATCTAACATAAGAGAAAACCATAGAAGTTAGAGGGCCAGAAAAGCAGAGATGGGACCATCAGATTTAGGAGTTTGGGGACAGAATAAGACTGAGTAAAGAAAGAGCAGAGACTTGGCTCTCCTTTGCATTTGACTAGGAGGACATTGGGCTGGGAAAAGCAAACTGTCAGCTCAACTAAGTACAATTTGTCTTTTTTTTTTTTTTTTTTTGAAGGAAGCATATATCATCAACATGGTTATTAGTAAGTGAGTCCCCTGGGAAGATTTACTCCCCAAATATTTAGTCCTTTCAAGTCTGTTTTTCTCCTCCTGAGATGGAGTTCAGTGGGTTGCAAATGCTGGACTCCATTTTTGACAGCTCCAGCTCATGGAGGAGAGAAACAGAAGCACAAGCTGCCTGGGTCCCTGAAATAACTATTTTTCTTCCAGATTCAACCTGGTAGCCAAGCAATGTCACAGCAGAAGCAGCAATCTTGGAAGCCTCCAAATGTTGCCAAATGCTCCCCTCCCCAAAGATCAAACTCCCGCCTGGCTCCCTGCTCGACTCCTTGTGGTGCTCCCCATTCAGAAGGCTGTCATTCCAGTTCCCAAAGGCCTGAGGTTCAGAAGCCCAGGAGGGCTCGTCGAAAGCCACACTGCCTAAGTGGGGGCACAACCTACCACTGCAAAGAGGAAGAGTGTGAAGGTGACTGAGCCCAGAATAGCTGAGGCACAGGTGCAGTTGCTCTTTCCCTACCCCCACTTTGGGTATATATAATTTCCCCTTGGAAAGCCAGGCCCTCAACCTCTCATTTGGGCTGAGAAACACTTCCTGATCCCCAGCTCTAGAGAAGCGAGAACTAAGCTGAGCCACGCTGCTACTGCTCTCATCCACTTGCCCCTTCAGCACAGCAACAATAAAGCTGCTTTACTTGGAGCCCTGACTTCTGTGAGTTCTTGAGACCCCTGCTCAGATGTGCTGAGACCCCCGCCTCAACCCAAGCACATGGTGCTTCTCCTCCTTCCTCTTAAGGCAGCTGATGGTATTTTAAAGAAGCAGATGTTTTTGGGATTTATGCCCCAGTTTCCAGCAGCCTCACAGCCATCAACCCATGTCATTGCATGATTCTAGCACCAAAGACTACAATAAACATGTTGAGCACCTACTGTGTACTGGCCTCTATGTTTACAGATGTAAGTGGGAAATTTGTCCCTGCCCTAGAAAGCTTATAATCCAGTAGGAGATGCAATGGACAGTGGATTAGTAAATATCATTTTAAGCTGATTAACTTACTCATTTTTATCTCTCAATTTGTGTGCAAAAGAACTTAAAGCAGAAATTTAAAAAGTACCTTAGGTCAAAGAGAGCAGACAGAGGAGACCCATTCTGATGGTGTGGATCAAAGGTGGTTTCCCAGGCCTTGGAAGAAAAGAGAGTATCCCACTTGGGAGTGGGGAGAAGAAGCTCCCTGGGGCAGGAAGCATTTAAACAAGACCTCTAAAGATAGCAGACTTCGGTGCTAGGAGGTGGAGTGAGGAGGAAAGTTCATCCAGGTGGAAGATCCAGCATAAACAAATGCATAATAAGGGTGGTACTTGCCAATGGTGTGAATTTCAATGTGACTGGAGTGCCAGGTGTGAGATGAGAGATGTGACACAGTTCATAACCCCAAGTCTCCATGATAATTCAAACCAGCTGAGTTTACTGAGCTTTAGGTATCAAACACCAGCTACCAAAAGATCGTACTTCTGGGAAAAATCTGGGCCCAAGCCCCAGGTCTAGTAGTCTGAGATGAGGGGAGCATGACATAAATTATACAGGCTTGAAGGGGACTTGAAGCTCAACTATGAATCATATAAATTAAGTTTATGTAAATATTTTTTGCTGATCTACATTTTTGGCTGGACATTAAAAGCATTTCTTTTTATTAACCAAATGCCCAACCCAATAGATTATATTGATCAGGCTCAGAACAGAATTCCAACCTGTAACATCCAGTATGTAGGATTCTCATTTCCAGAGCTTAGTAATTCTCCTCATTGCTAGGACATGATGTTACTTTTGTGATGACACACATCTGTATGTAGAAATGCATCATGATTATATATAATTATAATTTCATATGCATGATTTTTCTCATTAAACAAATGACACACACTTGTATAAAGATTTGTTAATGGAGATAAGCTTAAGGAAGATGACTAAGACCAACCTAAAAATCCCATCACCTAAAAATAACCATGGCTAGTCATTTCATAGATGGATTTGCAAAACTTTAAACATCACAAAATGGGTTAATTACAGAATATTTTATAACCTACACTTTTTTTTACTGTTAAGTAAATGGTAAAATTGAACAAGAGTCATTGTCAATACTCTTCCATCCTAGTAAATACTGATCAACACATGATATTCACAAACACATCATGGTCTGCATAACTGGTTCTCCAATACTGGGCATTTATGTTGTTTTCACACTTGCTGTCAAGTGTAATTTAAAATAATCATTCCTATTGATAGTTATTCTTAATTTTCTTAGAATAAGTTTTTAGAATTGGAATAAATTCGCAAAACTATGAAGACTTTTTCAGACTCTTCAGCAAGACTGCATTTTGGGAGCAATAAAAATTACTCCACTTAAGAAATTAATTGTGGTAGATTTCTTTTGTTTGAGAGCAAAAGTGAGTACTAGGTTAAAGGACTGCTCCAGTTTATAGTAGAAAAAGTCCACTTTTTGAGAAGAGACACTTCCTAAGAAACTTGACAGATGTCCACCTTTTTACCATCATAAAATCTATACTTTAAAGAAAATTTAGATGTCTCCCTCTTTTGAGGAAAAAAAGAGTGCTTTATATTGTATGAAGCAATATCTTTTGAATATTGATATACCATTGTTTGAAATTTTGTATCTAACTGATATATTTTTAAATAATGATTTTCAATATATTTGCATGAGAGATTTTTGGAAAGAATCCCATTTTTCCCTAGGAAAAATACAAAATATCAATGCCGAGTGGATTATGTAAAGCTCAATGTGTAAGAACATCTTTTTTTCTACTTTTAATTTCTGCTCTTTATTGAAGACAGGCATTTACCAAATGACAGTTTTTTTAAAAGTTTTTACAGAAACTATTTTTCTTTAACAAGAATATTCCTTACTATTTTGGCCTATTCAACTTTGTCTAGTCAGTACTTCAATTCCCTGTGCTAAGTGTTCAACCCATGTGTTATTCTGCAGATACACTGGTTAGTCTCTGTCAAATTGATTTCAAAATTACTGCAATGAAAATAAACTAAGGATTTGATTATTATTTTTCTTTATAAAGGCTGTATTTGGCATCTTCACAATTCCTAAAATATGCCTGTACATCAGAAATGTCAATGACTTTTTTATATGGCTTTAGTATGGCTTCATTTTAATACTATATGTATGTTGTACTTTGTTTTATAGTAATAAGTAATGAAAAATGTAGACTTTATATTTTATATAAAATGTACTGTAAATCTATATATATATTTTATGAGTTATATATGTATTTTTAAGCATTCTCATCACAAAAAAATGGTAAGTATGTGAGATAATGCATGTTAATTAGCTTGATTTACTCATTCCACAATGTACACATTATTTCAAAACAATATGTTATACATGCTAAATATATACAGCACAAGTTTTATTTGCCAGTTAAAATAAATAAATAAAGGTATTTTTTAAATGTCCTATACACAAAATTTTGTAAGTTCATAGCGACAACAAAACTGGGTAAGTGGTACAATTCCTTTTATTTAGAATATATCTAACTTTATGCTTTTAACAGATGTTAAAAATCTTACATATATTTTACATCTTTTAATTCAGAAAACTTTATTTTGACAGAAAAACTTTATGTATTTGATATTCAATATATTCTTTTATCTAATTTTTAGAAAATGTTAAATGCTGTACTGTTTGGACTACATAAAGAACATATAAGGTGTTTAGAAGTGCTCCCCAGGGACTTTGAAACATCCCCACGTGTCAGTTCCTAATACTACTCTGTCTTCCTTAAGAAGTCTGGACTCCAGTCTTCCAGCAAGCAAGCTCTTGCATGGAAGCTGGACTTGAGCCCAGTGATCTCAGTTCAGGCCATCCACTGCCTCAACGTGCCCAGCTTTTCTGGGGTCTCCAGTCAGGACAAAAGGGCCCTCTTCAACCTGGCCCATGGTCAACATAGTCAACCTCTACTGCGGCTGGCATAGCGCACTCCCTAAGTATACACCTTTTTAGCAGCTACGAGTTTACAGTGTTTGACAGGTGGTGTTTTGTTATTGGATGCTATACACTTCACGATATAACATAAATAATAAGTCGTTCCTTTTATTTATTCCTGTACAGATGTCACAAATAATATATTAAAATAAAATTAATCTAAAGTGAAGGAAATATGGTGCTGATTTATTAGGAAGTCAAGAAATACTGCCAAAACTTCAGGAATGAAGAAATAGAGTTTTAATTATAGCCTTTAAAGTTATAGAGGTAGCCAATAATGACACGAAAATAAAAAATATGTCTAAATAACAAGGAGGGAGGGAAGGGATGATAAATGTGAGCTTAATTCCCTGTTTTTTTATTGAGAAGGTAAATAGACATGGCCTAAGAAATAAACATGTAAGCAGATTATTTAGACTGACACTTAATTTTTTCATATTACAACTATTTGGATTACCTGACTTTAAATTTTCGTTTAAATGTATTGCTTTTCTATAAATAAATAACTAAAATCACATCCCCTTTTTTTCACATGCATCTGTAAGGGTCCTAGGCCAAACCTTCCCTAACAGAGCAAGTGCAAGTTGAAATCCTGTCAGATGAAACTCACTTCAAATCTTTGACAACTCTGTGGCTTTAGGAAAATTTCTGTACCTCTGAAAGCTTCCTCATCTAAAAATTAGATAAAATTATAGTATCTGCCTTGTGAGACTGTGGCGGGATCAAACATGATATCATAGGTAACATGTACTGCATATCTAACTCAATTTAACTCAAAGTTATAAGTTCGTTGTAGTTTACATTTGGAGTGCACTCTGTTTTTTTAAATATACTGTTTATTTTAGGATAATTTTAGATTTACGGAAAAATTGCAAACATAGTTAAGAATTCTTATATATCTGCACCCAGATTCCCTTGTTAATATCTTACATTCATAGTAAATTTGTTACAATCAATTTTCTGTGTTCTTGGATCCCATTCAGGAAATCAGGTTATAGTCAGTGGTCACATCTCCTCAGGTTCCCCTTGACTGTGACAGTTTCTCAGACTTTTATGAAGTTGGTGCTAAAGTGATAGCTCAATTAATTTTGCACCAACCTAGTATTTTGGATGACTTTGACAGTTTGAGCAGTACTTGTCGGGTATTTCGTAGAGTGTCTCTCAATTGAGATTTGTGTAGTAGTGTTTTTCCTATAATTATAATAGGATCATTGGCCTTCGGGAGGACGACCACAGAGGCAAAGTGCCATTTTCATCACATCGTTTCAAGGTTATACAGCAACATGACCTCACTGCAAACACTGACCCTGGTCACCTGCCTGAGACAATGTTCATCAAGTTTCTCTATTGTAAAGTACTCCATTTCTTTCCTTTTCTCTACTTGCGTCTTAGGAAGGTTGTCACTTCACATCACCCATTCCAAGGGCAAGCCACCTCCTTATGGGGCTGGGAGTACATGTTATATACGCTGTATAAATTATTTGTAATTCTTCTCTATGAGAGATTTTCCTGTTTTCCCTCCCTTTTAAAGAACTATACAATCATTTCTTCTTATCAGCATGGACTGATGGATATTGGATACTGTTTATGTCATACTTTAGGTTATAATCCAATATGTGTCATTTACTTGTTGCTCATATTTTTCCAGCCTTCGGAGCTCTTTCATTTGGCCCTTGTGTCTCTTTCCCAATAATACCACCAGTTCCTTTTCTGAGCATTCCCTGGCTTTCTGGCTCTATAAGATGCTTCAGACTCATCTCATATAGTCTCTGCCTTGAACCTAGGTTCACTCATTGCTCTAGTGAGCCTTGGTTTCTGTTATTGAAAAACTGTATTATAAACCAAACGTGTTGGTTGTGCTCATTGCTAGTGGAAGGTTATTGCTTCTAAGCTTTCTCAGTGGACAGAGATTAGAAATATATGTGCATATATTAATCAGTGTATATCCATAATTATTTCAATATGTATCTGTCTTTTTCTATATTAAGCTAACCATTAGTTTACACTGATGTCTTTAACTCTAATTCAGTATCACATGGTTTATTCTAGTCTTCCTTGCTTATCTATCATTTCTTACTCCAATACTGAGAAATTAGCCTCTCACCATATTCAATTATATATTCAGTCCCAGTTTGCCTATATGGTGTACTCTATTTTAAAAACAAAATTACGAAATGCTCAGTAGTCAGTGTATCCTATGTAAGCAATGACATATAACCTTTGCAGGTTATATGATTGTTTATTGAAAAGAAAGAATGAGTGAGCCAGGGGTCTTGAAACTGGGTAAGGATGGGATCAAAGTAAAGACAGAACATCCTGAAGGTCAAGGAGCTGAACAGAGGCTCAGCATGATGGCTTAAGGCTGTAATCTCAGTACTTTAGAAGGCCAAGGCTGGAGATTGCTTGAGCCCAGGAGTTTGAGACCAGTCTGGGCAATATAATGAGAAACCATCTCGACTAAAATGTTAAAAAAAAAAAGAAAAGAAAAGAAAAGTAGCTTGGCAAGGTGGCATGCAGCTGTGGTCCCACCTACTCAGAAGACCAAGGCAGGAGGATCCCTTGAGCCCAGGAATTCAAGGCTTCAGTGAGCTATGATTGTACCACTGTACTCCAGCCTGGGCAACAGAGTAAGACCAGCTCTAAAAACGAGCAACAGCTAGTGGGGGTTGGAGGCTCAATAGAAGTGGACTTTCACTCCATGGGGACCTCCTTCTATCAAAATCTCCTACTCAGCTTCCTCCTCCTGCCATTCCATCTTAACAGACCCAATTCTGAGAACAAGTTTCCTTTATATAGCTTGGACACAAAGAGTAAAGTTATGGGTATCTTGTATGGGGTTATGGGCATGAGAGGGCCTCATTCCATATAAGGCACAGGTTGAACCAGTTTGAATTTTCCCTATGAAGCAGGACAGGAGTGAGCATATCATCTCTGTTATACAACTATGAATAGGAAATCAAGGAACTGTAGGGAACAGGCTGTGAGTAGATAAAAAAGCACATGACACTCAATCTGCAACCTACATAGTTGCTATACCTCAGCCTAATGAGTAGTTCTGAACTTCCTGACACACAGAATATAAAGAGACAAACAGTCTATTACACACTCTTTTTTTCCTTCAAAGGAAGGATAGACTGTCATAACAGTGGATTCTAAAAGAAATTGTTTGCAATAGTCAGCAAGACACTTAACACTCTTACAACAAATGCACAGATGGTTGACAAACCCCTACTGCTTTGACTCACATTGAAAAACACACAGTACATTGAAACAGAATGCTACTCATGGTATGGCAGAAGGGATACACCAAGAATACAAGGAAGCAAAAACGCAGATGCCTGAAAGCAGAAGGTCTCTCAGGCCAACCATAGCTTGGCTCACAAGATATATAATTTACCCATCTGTGAAATGTGGACAATAAAAAACTTAATGCATTATTCCAGCATAAAATGATGTCCAAATAAGATAGAAGAGCCCTAACTAAATGTGCTTCTTATTACTTCAGTCACCACTCTTCCCAGATATCATCTAACATCTAGCCAGGGAAGATTTCAAGACCACCTACACCTTTCACATACACAGACACACACACACATGCACGCACACACAGAGTCTATAACTCTTCTCTCTCTATCAGGTCTGCCAGTTCTCTCAAGTCCCTTATTTCTCACTGACCCCAATACTCCTCCCCTGAGCTCCAATATGCCCTCCCTACATGGACCTAGAGGTGCCTCTTTCTCTTTCTGATAGTCAGTCCTGGAGTTACATCCTTATCTCTGTCAGAATCTCTCTGCCCTGCTTTGATTGCTGGAGGAGTAGAAATGATTGACACACCCTGAACCTAATGAGAACTCAGACCCTGCCTAGACCAAGGACTAACTCTAATGGCTTATCTAATGTCCAGTTTGTTCTCACAGCCTACAGGTGAATATTTTAGGAAACTTTCCCTATTATGGCTTTATACAATAAGCCTAATATGTGAAAAATGGTTCCCCAAGTATAAGACTCCAATCAACCTTGAATCCTTGCCCAATCCATGTCAGTATCCATTGTCATCGCTGCAGCCCCAATCTATATGTGACTTGTGGTGATTTTTTACAAGGAATGGAGGTGGTCCTGAGAGTGGAGTAAGGAGAATGTTGTGAAACCAACTTTAGTCACCAACATGCTCTCTTGGCATCCATGGGTATTCATAAATCATGGGAGAAATAAAGAGATAGGCCCTCATCATTGAGGGACACTGAACTAAACAAAAGATAAGAAGAAGAAGAAGAAGAAGAAGAAGAAGAAGAAGAAGAAGAAGAAGAGCACCCAATCTGTATTTATATAGCGCTTACTATGTACCAACTACTCTTCTAAGCACTGTACTCATATTACTTATTTAATTCTCACAACAGCTCTATGAAGGAGATGTTATCACCATTTTACAGATTAGCAACTAAGGCAGAGATATCAAGTGACAAGCCTAAAGTTTACAACCAGTAAGTGACGAAACCTAGATTTGAAGTTAGGCGAGCTGGCTACTGACACTAAACACTGAGCTGCTATGCCGTGCTCCCAGAATTGTTATGCTGTGCTCCTAGAAGTGTAGCGCTGGATGGGCATGCTCTCCTCTTACTACCTTGCATCCCCTCTCCTCCATTCACCCCCAGTCATAAACACTGGGTTGGAACTTAATCAACCCTACGTTTAGTCTTGATTCTGACACTATTTTAACTTTGTGGATTAAGTAAGGTGACTTCTGTGAACCTCCAACTCTTGTTTGTAAAGTGAAGGCCTATAACCAAACCCAATGAAATATTTTATTTGTAATTAACTAAATCATTCAATGAAGCCCTAGTAAGTACCAACTATATGTGAAGAACTGCTTTATTTAGGTATGGTAGTCATTAACTCTTTACAATATGATCTTATGCAATTATTGGAGAAAAATTTCTAACAAAGATAACAATGTGGAAAGAAATGGACTACCTTGTGAGGTAATGAGTTTTCCAACTAAAAGCATTTTCATTGAGGCCAGGAAGCTCACCATTAGGCATGTGGGAGAGGAGATACAAGCTCCTGGTGGAAAACCACACTACATTCTTGTTAAGGCCTCTGCAAGGCTAAATAAATTTGTGAGTTTCCTATGCTTCCTGCATCTTTCAATTTCCTAGGAAGATTCCTAGAGAAGCTCAGAGGAAGGTGGTAGGAGACTGTGGAAATGTTGTCGCCAGAATGTTTCATGGGCTGGCGATAGTTCTATGGTTCTACCAGAACATGCCAGAACAGTGGCTACCAAACTAGGTAGAATCACCTGGGAAATATGTAACCAATGTAAGTCCTTAAGACCCACTCCTTGGAGATTATGATTCAGTAGGTCTTAGTTAGAGACCAGGCGTCTGCTTCTTCTTCTTCTTCTTTTTTTTTTTTTTGACAGAGTCCCGCTCTGTCACCAGGCAGCTGGAGTGCAGTGGCACTATCTCAGCTCACTTCAATCTCCACCTCCCGAGTTCAAGCCATTCTCCTGCCTCAGCCTCCTGAGTAGCTAGGATTACAGGCATGCACCATCACACCCAGCTAATTTTTGTATTTTTAGTAGAGACAGGGTTTTACCATGTTGGCCAGGATGGTTTCAATCTCCCGATCCTGTGATTTGCCTGCCTCGGCCAACCAAAGTGTTGGGATTAAAGGTGTGAGACACCACGCCTGGCTGGGATCCGCATTTTAAAAGTACTTCCAAGATGGCTCATGTTCACAGCCAGGTTTGAAATTCTTGATCTATAACAGCACTGAGAGTCCAGGACAGCTTCCTTGCTTTGTGCAGTTCTTTGCTGGACTTGCCTTATTGCTCTGAAACCTTAGAGACTGTATGATATGCACTTGCTCTTAACTGTCCAGTATTCAGTTTTTCTAGGTACAATAATAACAAACTCTCAAGATTGTTAAGAGGAGAAAATAAAGCAGTGAAATGCAACACATGAAGGAATGTGGGGGGCTTCCCTTGGGTGACCACCATCACTAAAAGAATGAATGGTTTAGAACTACAGGCTCACAGAGTGATGGAACAGGGGGTCTTGATGTCACAGGTGAAGGTGCGGTCTCCAGAAAGACTGAGCAACTGCCTAATGCTTCTTAATGGGTCCCCCCATGTCCTTAGGAGTTTTGTAGTAGCTTTCCTAGGTAAAACCACTACTGAAAACAGGCTTTGAGGTGAAGGGTGGTGATAAGAAGGATTCACCTTCCCTACCTTTCTCTTAAGATGTGTTAATTGCAGGATGAAAGATACAGTCCAGCAGGTTTATCTTCTTTAGGCACAGTGGAGAAAATGGTGGAGAGATCAATGGCATGGGGTTGTGATGAGCCAGAGATATTACCAGGACAGCTGTTTCCAAGAATAGGAGGACAGTAGAGCCAAAAATCTGTTCTGCTCACCTTAGTTGGTAGAATCCATCTTTAATATCAACGAAAAGACACGAAGTTTCACAGGAGTCAGAAAGCTCTGTCATTATAGGCAGTGGAGTCTCCTTTCTTGGAAGATTCAGAAATATATTCTTGGGATCTTAGAAATATATTCTTATTTATAAATATATTATTGGGTCTGGAGGAAAATGATAGGCAAGATGATCACTCTTCATCCCTTCCTATTTTAGGATAAACAGGCATCACTTGATGGTGACATGTGTAAATACAGGCTCCTGATAAGATGTTTTAGCTATTGTTCCATTCATCGAAGTCAACCAAGAAGCCAGGGTGGGGCCCAGGACCCAAAGAGGGCATCATTCCAAGTGTTACATAGGAGAAGGATTGGCGAAACTATCAGAGACAATAAATCAAGGAGTCACCCAGGCTCTAATATGGTCTAGAGCAACCACAAGCACAGAGATCTCATAATTACCTTAGTGATCAAGAGGAAAACAGTAACACTCATTTTACAAATGAAGAGCCTGAGGCCCAGAAGAGGCAAGTGGCCTACAGCTGGTCAGAATCAGGACTAGGCCTGTGCTCCAGGGATGACCTGCGCTGCTTCTTTTCAAGGAAGTTGTCTACAGCTGGAGATATTAGGGAAACGAGAGGTCACAGCACTGGTACCAGATGATATTGGTGTGCATCCCCCAATCCTAAAGGAATAGAGCTCAGCATCTGGAGAATAACTGGGACTGTAATAATAATGCTTATAGTTGTAACTGCAGCTTATGGAATATCAACTAATTGCTGGGCACTGTGTTGGTTTCTTTTCTCACAGTAATTCTTTTAACCACCATATTACCCATGATGGGCCTACCTCTCTAGTTCACACTATACTGATAGGATGGAGTGACTCTTTTGAGGCCACCTAATAGAGGTTATGAGACTATGTTATGCAGAATAGTTATTGTCCCTTTCTTCTACCCACTAATTCGGATGGGCACAGAACCGTGAGGTGGGTCATTAATATGGGTCATGACTATTCCCTGTGCTCCAAAAGAAACACAAGCAGCTTTGGTCCCTCAGTGGCCCTGGTATGAATTCCATTATCCTTGGGAGGACCATAAATCCTCTCCCAGTGCTGTTTGCCAGTCAGATCCACATATGCTCCCTGCCCACGGAGATTCTGACCCATAGGAGGATTGTTCAAAGGGTTGATTGCTCAGGCAGAAGGATAATCCTTGTTTTCCCTTCTCTCATCACTTGAGAATTAGCTTGATAAGAATCTCATGCATGCCAATGCTAGCTTGGCTAGCACCTCACCCTTTTATTAAGGGGCACACCCAAGCCAGATGGGAATTCTTAACATTCTTGAATCCTCAGGCAGGCAGGATGGTGAGGAAGTGCATGGGCAGATGAGAGTGGAGTCCAGGAATGCACCAGCTGTGTCCAGGTGACCTAGGCCAAGCAAAGACCTTCCAGTCATCTTCCAACAATTCCCCTTTTCTAGAAGCTGTTAACAAAGCTCCTCACCCAAATCCATCTCTGATCCTCATTAAACCATCAAGCTGGTCATTCACCACAGGCTTCAGCTTTGTAGATAACCAAATCAAAACAACTAAGACCACCTTATTCTAGTAATCTTTTTAAAATGTAAATCTGACCATACTTCTCCCTTGTTTACATGGTCAGAGATGTCCATTTGTCTCTGGTCAAACTTTTAAAAGCAGAATCACCCTGTTTTCACATTAAATCATATGTATACCTCCAATATATAAAGAAGGTAAAGATATAACTACTCTGATTGTAGCAGGGGGGGTAGGTACAAGTCCCCCACTGTTGTCTGCTCAGGGTCTCTTTCCCAGGCGGCCCAAATAGTCAAGGATTAATGGTATTTTTAAGTGGAGCTCAAATTTCTGGAACCCTCATATTGATGAGACAGGAATTAAAATTTATTCTCAACCTCTTATCCATCAAACATGTTAATTGCATTATCACATTACAATAGCTCTATGAGTTTATTGTTAATCCCATTTTATAGATTTTTTAAATGAAGCTCAAAAAATGTTAAATAACATATCCACAGCTCAAATGCCAATGCCCTGATTCTGAGACCCATATTCTCCCAGATTGTATGCCATGTAAAGACATGAAGCTGATGCAATAGTCTATGGTGGAGGCATGGAGGGAGGGCTAGGGAGTGCACATAGGCAGAGAAGCTCATGTTGTCTGGAGGCTCTCAAAAGAGATGACGGTCGAGCATCCTTGGCAACAGCATTTTAGGAAATATCATTTGGAAGCCATAAATGTATGCTAAAATCACACAATGCATCAAGTAAAGCTTTTAATGTTTTGGGCCTGTCCTTCCTTTGTGTCCAGCAAGCATCCCACCTCTGGTTCTTATATACCCAATATTATGGCCACTATCTGTTTCCAGAACAAACCAAGCTCATCTACATCTCTGTGCCTTTGTCAATTCTTCTTCCGTTTACTTAGAATGCCAGTTTCCCCTTCACACCCTGATTAACTCCCACTCATCTTCCAAATGTAATCTCTTCCAAGAGATGCACTCCCAGACAGTACAAGTTTCTGCCTTTGTGCACTCTCCAACCCTCCCTCCATGGCTCCACCATTGCCTACTGCATTGGCTTCCTGTCTTTACACAGCATAGAAGCTGGAATAGTATGTGACCCAGAATCAGGGCATTAGCACTTGAGACATGGGTAAGTTATACAATGTTTTCTGAGCCTTTTTTTTTTTGTTTTTGTTTCTGTTTTTTATTTGTTTTGAGACAGAGTCTCACTCTGTTGCCTAAGCTAGAGCGCAGTGGAGCGACCTTGGCTCACTGCATCCTCTGCCTCCCAGGTTCAAGTGATTTTCCTGCCTCAGCCTCCCAAGTAGCTGGGATTACAGGTGCCTGTCACTATGTCCAGCTAATTTTTGTATGTTTAATAGAGACAGAGTTTCGCCATGTTGGCCAGGTTGTCTCGAACTCCTGACCTCAGGTGATTCGTCTGCCTCAGCCTCCCAAAGTGCTGGGACTACAGGCGTGAGCCAAGAGCCTCACTTTTTCTGTAAAATGGGATTAACAATAAGACACCCATAGAACTATTATACCATGATAATTCAAATAACATATTTAATGAATGATAGGTTGAGAATAAATGTTAATTCCCTTTCTTTCTCTCATATCATCTCACTTGTATCATTCTCTAAGAAAATATCTTAATTTTCTTTGAATTCACAAAACTCTGCACATATCAGGCACTCAACAAATGAATTAATATCTTTAAAGTAGCATTTGAAAGGTTACTACAAAAAAGGAGTTTCTGTGGACATAAATAATTCTTCATTATTGAACCAGAAGGTCATTGATGGGTATTAGACCAACACAATAAAATGGTGTTTTCCAACCTTTTTAAATATACTTGTAATACTTTTTGTCAGGAATATAGCAGGGAAAGAGCATCATTTTGCCTATCTCTACAGATCTGGGCTTCAGTGGCTCAGAAGAAGAGCCAGAAGAGGCACAACCAGGAGATAATCACACATATACACTATACTCTGTTTTGGCACATCAAGACAAGATGATAAGTAAGTCATTTCCTCTGAGAAGTGGGAGAAACTCAATAGACTGTATGGAGTTCCTCCCTCATAATGTGACTTACTTTCAACTATCTCACATGTTGGCATAGTCAACATTCCAACCATCATCTCCACCCTCTTCATTAGGTTCAGTGCCACTTCCAATCCCCGATAAAATATATTCAGGGACAAGATCTGACCTGTGCTGAGTGTAAGCTCTGTGGAGGTCTGAGGCTCATAAATAAAAATACCTACTTGAAGATATACCTAAGCTCATCTGGTTCAGCCTCTCCTGAAACCCAGAAAGAGCAGCAGAGCAAGGACCAGAGCACTGACTCACAGTGCAAAGCTCTGGCTGCTGACTCCATCCCTGGAGGACCCTCCCACACCTGCCCCACAGGCCTGCCACTGACCTGGCCTCCCACGCTACTCTCTCTCAAGGAGTGAAAGGAGGGGAGACCTTTGCCTCAACCACAGATCACCCATTAATTCATTAAACAAATATTTTTGAGCACTTATATTATGTCGGATTCTGTGTAGGTGCTGAGGATAAAGAGTGAAACCATGAACACTGAGATTGAACACATTCTATCCAGGATGACAGATATTGAAAAACAAATACAAGCAAGTGTTACCAGGAACACAAGGTGCCGTCGGAGCATTTCATAGGAAAACCAATACAATTGAGGTTGAAGATGCAAGGATCCAGAGCAAAGGGGTAGGGATAGGTGTTGGAAAAGACAAGGGGCCACTCCTCCCCTGTAACACAGGAAGTCATGAAGGATGGCTGCAGATGTAAGTGGGCTTGAAGACTTAGGAGGAGGAAGCAGAAGTACTTTATGTTTGACAGCAGCTCTTTGATCCATGTGGTAGAGGCAGTACCATCTATCTAGAGGCAGTAGTGAAGGTTTGGAAGGTTCAAGGGTGGAGTAAAGGCATGATATATGTGCATGGTGAACACAGGGAGGTATATGGGGATCATCAAGCCATGTTTTGGACCAGCTAAGGTGGATGATGATGATTTTATGATGGTGTCATCCTGCCAAAATGCCTATTTTTGTTTTTATTTTTATAGCAACTAGGCACAGCAGGGAGAATTCAGCCAGGGATAAGGCTTTGCCAGTCAAATGCAGTGACAAGCCAAATGGGTAACAAAAGAAAGTTTATTATATTGGCAAAAGAGTAGTTGAAACAAGGAACTAAGAAAAGTGAACTGGGTGGGGAGTGGCATGAAAAAAGGAGGGAGCTTATGAGCAGGGAAGAGACTAGATCCTAGTGGATGTACCCCAGCAAATCCAAAAGAAGGGGCTGCTGTGAAATGGGGGCCCGAATTCATGATCCTAGAGAGTTAGAAGATATGGTTTCTAGTTCAGACTCTGCACAACTTTGAGGTCTCCTTTGCCCCCTCTGGCCATATGTTCCTGGCCTATGTAGAGTGGAAGTATCCTAAATCCCCTTGTGTCTGGGACTTCCTATGATGCCACATTGTTGATCAATATTTTAGGCACCTTGGTATCTGAATCAAATACACTGAGCCTTCAGTAGTGGCCCATGTGTGCTTAGATTATTGGTTCCAATCCTATTGACAAAACCTGCAGAAACCCCGATCAGTGCCTGCGTTGAACTAACATCTGTGACTTTAGATGCCCAGTCATGCTTTGGATTCCTCCAGAAACCCTAATTTCAATTCCCAAGCTATGTCATTATACATACCCTTCTAAGTCATGATCTTCTAATCTTTATGGAAACACTGTGAGGGTTTATGAAGGGGAAGGACGCTCTGGGGGATCTGGTAGTGACACAGGGTGACAAAGTGACAGAATGACAGAGCCACTGGAATGTGGGAAGTTGACATCACAACCCCCTGGTTGGGAAACAGTTTTCACATCATCTGTGGCTCATTCCCTCAAGTTGAATGCAGTGTGTGTATAAAAGGCTTCCACTCACAGTGTATCTATCCTCAGTCCCATCGTTTGCCCAAGGTTAAGAGGACAAGGTGAGTGTTTTTACTGATCTGATGGCAGTTTGGGGATGACTAGGACTGCTACACCTCCTTTGGGAAAAGCCGTTCGAGGTTGGAGAGAATGGAAATTGATAATTCCAGGAAGTCGAGGCTCATGGCAATCATCAAGGTGGTTCAGAAGCAGAAAACCTGGAAGGAGTGAAGTTAACCAAAGACTGGGGCAGTGCAGACTTGGGAGTGGTAAGAGGAGCTAGTTTGTAGGACAAGAGACAGCCACACAGGGCTGAAGAGTAGGGCTAAAGATGCAAGAAAGAAAAAAAGGGAGATTATGATGAGAGGTGACATAACCATAGACTTAGGTTAAAAATATGGTTTTTAGAATGCATAAATTAGAGGATAGGATAATAAGTAAGTGAAGATTTGGGGGACTACCTAGTGCCCTCAGCTACTGCCTTTGAAGTTAGGAGTCTAGAGAATCAAGCCAGGCACAAGAGAAGGTGTTACAAGACTCTAACTTACTCACTGCTGAATCTCTCCTATGTCAGGAAAGCAGGGCTGCTCTGCTATTATGATGTGGCTTCTGGAGCCACATATTCAACTATAGAATTTCAGGCTCTGTAGAAAAATGTTGATACAAACAAGGTTTACATTAATTAGACTTTTGAAATGTTTGCATTGTTTTTTAGAGTAACTGGACTTTCTCCAAGATGTCCTATCAGAAACACCAGCAGAAGTGGCAGCTCCCTGCCAAGTGCCTCCCCAAATATCCATCCAAGTGGGCCCCTCAGGCTCCTGCTTCATGTCCACCTCCATGCCCCCCTCCAGCTCCCTCCTACTGTGTTCCCAGTTGCTGTATTTCTGGTTTTGGAGGCCACTGCTCTCTAGTTTCACTACGGTTTCCACGATTCTACCTGCGTCAGCCCCAGCATTCTGACTGCTGTGAGCACGAGTCTTCTAGATGTTCCACTTGCCATGGCTCTGGAGACTGCAGCTGACCTGTGACCTTTGAGGAATCAAAAAACCACAGCCAAGGACAAGGCCTGAGTTGATATCTTCCCTCACTCTTACCCTCCTCCTTCCTTTTCCTCCTGAACTCAGCTGCCTAGCTCCATAAGTGATGGGTTCCCTCTTTTGCTGAGAACATCAGGCCTCTTGGCGTTGGCTCTGTTACTAGATCAAGGAGACCTGCATGCAAAAGAAAAATCTGCTTTTTGAAGCCTGATCAGTGTGCTAAAATAAAGCTTATCTTTCCTGGTGCCCTATATGTTTGTCAATACTCCATCCTCAGCTCTGAAAAACTCACATTAATCTGAATTATTTAAGCAGACTCCCACAAGATGCCAGCCAAGTGGAAATTCCCACCAAGGTAGACTTAGAGTTTGAGCTATTTGAGAAGGCTGTGAAAAGCAGAGATTCAGAAAGGTAGAGTAGAGGGAGTTTCCAAAATGTAAGTGGCCCTGTTCCATGGCTGCTGCGGCAGGTGCCACCATCACAGAGTTTTTTTTCTGATTATCGAGGACATTTTGCTGCCCAGAGTCTTCTTATTTGGGAGAATCTGATGCTCAGGAAGGAGATGGTACAACAGTGCTTGTACCTCTCGGATCTCAGTTTCAGAAGCCATGAGAAATACTCTGCTTGAGCATATTTACTCGACTGAGTCCCTCGCTCCATGTCTTCACACAGAAGCCAGGATGAGGAGGGAATTTGTACGTGGCCCAATCAGCACAATGCCCAGGAGACTTCTGGCCTTGGTGTTGCTATCTACCCTTTTCAGGTTTTTCCCTCGTCTATGCAACAAGCCAAATGGCATAGGTGTAGGGCCTACCCTTAAAGCAATGTCCTTTCTGACCCAACAGCGGGCTTGGGTCACAAGCTACAGCAATGCTTCTGTACATCCTCCAGGGCTATGGCTCTTAGCCACAATCTTGAGACACACGATGCCTATCAGGTCAGTGGGAGACAAAGAAATAGGGTTATGGTCAGTAACCCAAAAACTGCACATATCCACAGCTTACGACAACTAAACCATGGCTATGCTGTCAAAACATCTGGTTTCAGGCAGAGGAGTGTCACACACTTGAAAGCCACTCACTAAGTATGTCCTAGCAGAAGAGAGACTGTTCCTGGCTGTGTCTTGTCCCAAAATCAATTACTAAAGGTCATGGCTGGCCCAGGGCACCCAGGGCACTGGGGGTTCTGAAGACAAGAATGAAGGCAGACTTCACCACTGTCCTTGACATCCCAATGCTCAGTCCAAGGAGGAAGACTTCCAGAACAGTGTTTTCCAGTCTGTGACAAAAGGAACAGGAGGGTTCCAGAGAGGTTCTTCAGGGGTTCTTGAGATTTCTATTTGTGTGTATATGTCTGTTTATGTGTGTTGACAACTTGGAGAACATTCAGAATGCCTGCTCAAAAATGTTAAATAACAGGTGACAATGATAGCACCTGGGAGATCACCCAGCTCTCCATGTTTATCTGGGCTGTTAGTCTAACTAGTTAACTATTAGTTAATCTAAATAGTAGATTGCAGAGTGAAAATTGTGTAACATCTTTGTGTATATTTTTAACTTTTTAATCATAGTTACTGATTTAAGGGGAAATGTTATTTTTATCCATATTATAGCCTCATCTTTAAAATAATTATCTTCCATCACACACTCGTTCCTTCCAAGGGAGAACAAGTGAGTTGTCTGAGAGGTGAAATGGCGAGAGTTCTGCCTTCCTTTGTCTCTACTTTTCTACTGTGCTCACTTTGGTTGCTGGAAGGATGTCTCTCTGTGGGCCAAGTTCTATCCCAATGCAGGCCCCAAGGTTTAGACTTTGAAATAAATATTATGAAGTTCTTTTTGGCAGTGGTACAAGTTACATTTGCCAAAGCTATGATTTATAAACTCTCTGTCTTAAACCATTCTCTTTCTCAATTGTTTAAGAGTTTGGAAAGGAAAGACATATGATTAATTAATCCACCCCACTGTTTATACATCTAGTTATGTAAAATTTTATTCACACGAAATTGTATTACAGCTCATTGCATTAAACACAATAGCAGATAAGTCCAGGTATGTCAATGTTTCATGATAAATTATTCTAACAGCTGGTGAATAAGTCTTATGCCATATATAAAAAATATCATGCTAAAGTAATCTTAGCATCTAGCATAAATTTTCTTACCTGTCTTCATATATTTTATGTTTATAAATGCTTATTTTAGATAAAGGTAAAATAATGACTTCTTATACTAGAAATTTTTCACTGATAAAACAGATAACATTTTAAAAGAATAATTACTATTGTACCCAATAGAATGTGCAGGCTTAAACTGAAATACATTATGCATTACTAGTAGTAAGTGTCTTCAACTAGCAATAACTGTATTGATTATAGTATAGAAAATCAATGTCATGTGCCCTTTATTTGACTCTGTCCTGAAATAACACAGTATAATTAAGTATTTTATCACCAGAGTGTGCCTTTATAATATTTAAGACTAGGTTATATTGCTGATATGTTTTATGCAGTAAAATTTCACGAGGAAGTTTTATACCAATTATTTCTTGACAATTAAAAATATCATTTTGCTATAAAGCATAACATACATTGAGTTGATAAACAGTTAAATGTTAATTTTGAAGTTATAGTCAAAAATCTGGTAATGAAAACACATTTATATTATATCTAAAGTGGGTTTCACATTGTGCATTAGAGAAAAACATATATAGTCATGTGCTACCTAATGACATTTTGGTCAATTATAGGCCACATATATGAGAGTGGTCCCATACGATGATAATGTAGCTGAAAAAGTCCTACCCCCTAGTGACATGGTAATATCGTAGTGCAAGGCATTACTCATGTGTTTGTGGTGATGCTGGTGAAAAAAAAGCTATCTGGCTGTCAGTTGCATAAAGGTATAGCACATATAATTATGCATAGCACATAATTCTTGATAATGATAATAAATGACTCTGTTGCTGTTTTTTATGTATTCACTGGATTTTTATCATTATTTTAGAGTATACTCCCCTACTTACATAAAAAAGCTAACTGTAAGACAGCCTTAGGCAGGTTCTTCAGGAGGTATCCGAAGAAGGAAAGCATTGTTGTCACAGATGACAGCTCCATGCATGTTATTGTCCGTGAAGACCTTCTATTGTCCCTGAAGACAAGATGTGGAAGTGAAATACAGTGATACTGATGATCCTGACCTGTGTAGGACTAGGCTGATGTGTGTGCTTGGGTCTTAGTAGTTAACAAAGAAGTTTAAATTTTTAACTGGGAAGAAAACCTTATAGAATAAAGATATAAGAAAGACAATATTTTTGTATAGTTGTACAATATGTGTTTTAACTCCTATTACAAAAGAGTCAAAAAGTTTAAAAAATAAAAAGTTTATAAAGTTAAAAAGTTATGGTAAATGAAGACTAATTGATCATTGAAGAAATAGAATTTTTGTAAATTTAGCATCCCCTAACTGTATAGTGTTTTTAAAGTCTACAGTATTGTAATGTCCTCGGCTGTCACATTCACCCACTACTCACTCACTAACTCAAATAGAGCAACCTCTAGTCCTGCAAGCTCCATTCATGGTAAGTGCCCTATACAAGTGTACCATTTGTACCTTTCATGCTGTATTTTCCTGTAAATATATTGGTGTATATATAAACTATATATGTACTGTGTATATGTAATTTTAAATACACTATATGTATTCACTATATATATAATTATATATACCATATATATACTATATATACTGTAGATATATTTTTACTGTACCTTTTGTATGCTTAGATACAAAAATATTTACCATTGTGTTACTACTGCCTACATTCAGTATTCAGTATAGTAACATGCTGTACAGGCTTATAGCCTATGAACAATAAGCCAGACCATACAGCCTAGGTGTGTAGTAGACTAGACCATCTAGGTTTGTGGAACTATGCTCTATGATGTTCACGCAAGAAATCACCTAAAGATACATTTCTCAAAATGTATCCCTATCCTTAAGTAACACATGACTCTACTACTAGAAAAAAAGCCTGTTAAAAATGACATGGTATTGATACTGTAAAAAGGATGTTAGACGACCAGCTGATTTAGAAGTACAGTTAGGAGCATTTTCTGATAAAGAACTTCAGAAAGACTGCAGCATGATAACAACCTCACTTCATGAATTATTCTAAGGTTGAGATCATGAGATATTTATAATAAAACTGAACAGGAGTATGCCTGTTGAGAATATTTCCATTTTGCTTATTTTGGTACAATATGTGCAAGCAAGTCAGTGGAAAGATGACTGACACCTGAGCAATGGAAGAAAACTTTAAATATTGAGATCAGCTTTTTAGCATATTATTGAATGAATCAGCACAATGGAATGTTTATACTGACATTGCAAAAAGCAAAGACAAGAAAAATTGTAGAAATTATGTTTTATATAGACATTATTGCTAATATGTGCTTAAGTAATTGTGTGTTGCATGAAAAATAAATGAATTTAAGAAGCTGCAAATATAGTGCAAAATGATGTCTAACAAAACTATTCATAAAAATTGGCTTTAAATTTCCAGATTTTCAGTGTTATTTGTATGAAATGAGAAGACATGGGATAAGTCCTGGTCACTAGAAATAAGGGACAACCTCCTGGCAAAGATATTTCAAATGAGATAAGAAATAACCATTTTTTTTTTGTTGATAAACATCATTATGTTGATAAATACCGCATAAACCTATTGTAGTTACAACAGCTGGAAATGTTTGCTGATTTGTTTAATAAACTGAAAAAGCTTGTCATGTGCAGTATTGCAAGGTCAATATATTTAAAGCAGCAGATAAAGTGTAAACAATCAAATGAAAACTGACTCAACACAGAAAATAAATTCAGCTTTTTGAAACACTTAATCACTATTAATTCTTTAAACAATTGTTTATCAAGCGCTTTTTATGTGCTAGGCATTGATCGGAGAGCAGAGGATATGGCTATAAACAAAAACAGTTCCTACTCTCATGCAGTTTACAGTTTCATGGAGGCAGCAGATAATAACTACACAATGGCTAAATATGTAATGTATTACCTGGTACTAAACAGTATGGAAAAGAAATAAATGAAGTCTGGGGGAACAGACAGTGTGGGTGCAGGCCTGCTATTTTATACAGGGTGGTTAGGGAAGGCTTGTGTGATAAAGCAATCTTTTGTAGGAAGTAAACAAGCAAATCACCGCCGGGGCGCGGTGGCTCACGCCTGTAATCCCAGCACTTTGGGAGGCCGAGGCGGGCGGATCACGAACTCAGGAGATCGAGACCATCCTGGCTAACACAGTGAAACCCCGTCTCTACTAAAAATACAAAAAATTAGCCGGGCTTGGTGGCGGGCGCCTGTAGTCCCAGCTACTCGGGAGGCTGAGGCAGGAGAATGGCGTGAACCCGGGAGGCGGAATTTGCGGTGAGCCGAGATCGTGCCACTGCACTCCAGCCTGGGCGACAGAGCGAGACTCCGTCTCAAAAAAAAAAAAAAAAAAAAAAAAGGCAAATCACATGGATATTTGGAGAAAGAGCACTGTTAGGCAGAGAGCACCAGGAGCACAAAACTCAGTCAGGATTTTGGCAAGCTGCTTCGGAGGCACAGCAAAATGGTCAGTGTGCCTGGAAGGAGGAAGTGACTGCCTGGATTACAAGGATAACTTGGATTCAATCTATGAGGATCTTATGGGATTTGAATTTTTACTATGGATGACATGGGTATGCATTGGAGGGTTTGGAGCAGAGGTATGCCACTACTTAAGCTATGGGTTTTTCACTTTTATTACTTTTAATTGACACATAATAATTGTACCTATGTATGAGGTGCAGTGTAATAATTTAATACATGTACACAATGTGTAATGATCAAATCCGGGTAATTAGCATATCCATCACCTCAAACATGTATCATTTCCTTGTGTTGGGAACATTCAAAGTCCTCTTCTAGCTATTGAAAATATACAGGAAATTATGAATTATAGTCACCCTATAGTGCTAGGACACGGGAATTTATTCCTCTTATCGAGGCCTGCTTTGCATCTGTTAACCTCCCTTTGGCTACCTCCCCTTCTGCTTTGTTGAGGAAAGACTAGAAGTTAAGTGCAGACCAGGGTAACCACATAGGAGGCCACCACAATAGTCAAGGCAAGAGCTAATGGTGGCTGGGACCAGGGAATTAGTGGTGGAAGAAATTTTCAGATTCTAGATACATTTTGAAGACAGGATATATGTGTCTATAAGAAAAAAAGGACTCAAGGATTGCTTTCATCTGGGCAATGGGAAGGATACAGTTGCATTTTAAGAGATGAAGATTTTAGGAGTAATGAGTGTTTTTTGAGGCAAGAGGGAAGTTTTGTTTTACATGTGAAATACCTATTTCCTACCCAAGTAGGAACTTTGAGAGACAAACTTGGATACTTAAGTCTGGAGAGAGAAGTTTGAGAATTATCAGCATATGTTTGAGACAGGATGATATCACCTAGAGAGGAAAGACAGATAGAGAAGAGAGGGCATACAATGACTGAGCCCTGGGTCACTCCAATATCTGGAAATCAAAGATATGAGAAGTAACCATCAAAGAAAGTTGAGGGATAGTGATTAGTGAGGAAGGAGGCCATCTGTCTTGCATCTTCACTTGACTGCTCTGCCCCTATTCTGGCGTGGATAGATGGCCTCCTTCCTCACTGATCACTACATGATTATGCCAGTCATGTGCTGCTGGTGGTGTCAATCACATCCATTATATCTGGCAACAAGCAGATCATCAGTCACCTTGAAAAGAGCATTTTGGGCAAACTGGTGTGACAAAAGCTTGGCTGACGAGGTTTAAAGCAGGATTGGAGACAAGGAGTACCAATAATTTAAAAAAAAAAACTTTTGAGGAATGTCATGCTTTAAAAATATAGATAATTGAGTGTTGACTTGAAGTGACTTTAAAAATATAGATAATTGAGTGCTGACTTCTCTCTCTAGGGAGAGAGAAGAGAGAGAGACAGAGACCGATTTTTTTTTAAGATGAGCATTATACATATTTTTTAGATGGAAAATATAATGTTTTATGTGCTGATGAAACAATCCAGTATAGAGAGAAAAAACAATTATGAGGGATGAAGAAGGGAGAATTGCTGGAATGACACGCTTGGATAGATGGGAGGGATGGAATCCAGGTCACCAATGGAGGGTTGTCCCCAGATAGGAGCACGTGTGGGTCACACATGTTAGTAAGAGAAACCACAGTAGAAAGGTAGATGAGTAGACAAGACTATATGGATGTTCTCTTATAATTACTTCTATTTTCTCAGTAACATAATGAGTATGCTCATCATGAAAGGGACAAAAGAGACAGAAATGTTGGAAATTCGAGGAGAGAGACAGAAGGGCAAGAGACACATGGATTATGCAAGTGCATGATCTTAATGATAGTTCGTGGAGCTTATATGGGTAAGAAGAGAAATGAAGACATGAAGAAGATATTGGCCAGAGAAAACATTACGATATCAGTGAATTGTAGTTCCCAGCATATTGAAAAACTTCTCAGAGTGGGATACCAGGGAAAGTAAGTTGGAAATACAGGAGGTTAGGTTTGGGAAAAGGATTATTTGAAACTCATTTTACAGAAGGGTTGTAGTTGTTAATAATGACTGGTCTAGGCTGGTATGACATGGGAGTACATGAACGTTAGGATGAAAGACAAACCAGTTAGAGGTGCACAGTTCAAAGAATTATGAAGTAAATTATTAAAGGAATCATTTTTGTGGATATTAAAATCACCAAAGACCATGACAGAAAGTCTTGGATAGAGCAATAGTGAGCAGAGCGTCAGATACTTACCTGGGGATTTGCAATGAAGAGGAGCAGTGGTTGGTGTAACGAATGCCTAGCCCATTCCTTGGCCCAGTGAGTACAAAGGCCTGGGTAAGAAGAAAATAGACCGTGAGAGGACTATGCAGAATCCAGTTTTCACTTACAGCAAGAAGGTGGAGGTGGCTTTGTGAGAAGAGTTGGTTGATACAGTGCATTTTTTCGATGTACAGCCTTGAGTCTTGAGAGCCTGTGGAGGGTTTGAGGTGCTGGCGAAGGATGGAAGATGGAGTCCCACCGGGGACTGTGCAGACCTCTGGGGAAAGGAGGAATGCTGGTGATGGCAGGCAATTTGGGAGTCCTGAGCTTCTGCTGTGACTGAGACAAACAGGCAGAAGGTATGACCAGATAGTGCTGAGTGTCATCAAGGCAGAATGAGGGAGCAGGCTGTGAGTGCTGAGGAGGATCCAGGAGGGTGAGCAGAGTCCTGTCCACTCCCACCCCCACTCCCATTCCTCACCACCTCCATTCCTACTGGCTGTGGCTGGATTGCTTTTAAAAGGTTGCAGTCAAGGGCTGAGGAATCTTAAAATGTTAAGAATAGCATCAAGGATTGCCTCACATTATAGATGTGCAAGTAATACATTACATAGCCTTATATAATGTCATATGTCTCATCAAGTCATAGCATATCAAATATTTCTCTATTCAACACTTATATTATCTGTCATAGTTGTTTTTTTAAAATTCTTTTGTCATTAAACACTTTTCAGTCAAGGAATGTGAACAGTTCTTAGACATTTCTGCTGATTGCCTCCAAATCCTTTATAACCATTTTTTTCAAATATTGAGGTTAATCTAATAGAAAAATATGCTGAAATTGTAAAGTAAGCTGTTGAAAACCAAAATAAAGCAAGAAACAAATCCTGACAACTGTCTAATAGCGGTTGCTATGACTGGTGCTCCCCGGGTTGTGGAGTGCACAATCCGGACAGCTCCAAGCAGAGGCCCCAAGGACCATTTGCAAAGTAACTATTATTTTACCAGTACTGCCTAACCAGAAAGAAAAAATACAGAAAAACAGTAGATGCAGAGACTAATTAATAGTACTGCAACTATCATCTATATTTCATGAATTGAGTTTTGTATGTTCATCAAAATAACCCAATTTTTCTTAATTAACTAACTGATATAAATTTTAACGTAAAAGATAAATTTAAATAAATAAATGAGCTCTTGTCTGTTTTATGTATAGTGGTTTCAATGTAAGTTTCTATTAGACAAATGGTTGCAGTTGTTAAAGTATATGAAGGCTCGCAGAGACTATTAGAGATTCCATGCTTTGTTAATAGGTGTTCAGTGAAAATAATAATTGCAAGTGATAATTATCTTCACAAATGTTGTAAACTATATAAGTATCATTGTGATAAAGATAACACATACTAATTTTATTCTTAGCATATAATCTGCATTTAAGAAAATAATATGCTTAATCAGAGAAGGCCAGAAAGTCACTGACAAATTATCTCACCTGGGAGCCCATCACCTTTAACTTGGGCATGAATTCGCATGCAGAGTTTCTGGTTCATCCTTGCCTTGATGTATATTGTCTAATGGATGGGAAAAACCCATCAATGCAATTTATCTTATTTTTCAATATCAGCATATACTTGAGATGCTATTCAACATTAGTAAATGTGATTAACTTTACTACACAAATGTATTCTGCTTTGGTGTGTTACTAAGAAAATGAATTTGTGAGACCTTTGCATTTTTTTCTCAACCATAATACAAAGGGGCCCTTATCTGTATTTCTCAAACAAAGTTAAAAGTATTATTTCATTATTAAATTTAAAATATGACATATATTGTGTTCAATTAATTTTGGGAAATGTGGTTCTAGAGCAATGTTATTCAAGCCTCTATTAGTAAGCAATGTGTGTACTTTCATTTATTAATGAATTATCTACACATATTACTACATAAATTTTAAGTACAATGTAACAGAAAACAAAAAATAAAAATTTTAAAACTTGGGACAATAATTATAAATACTACTTTGAGTCATGGTGGACAACTTCCCGTGTCATGTATAGTCTTCTTTGGGGACCAAAGTTGGCTTAAATGAAAACAGAGCAGAATTACCAGAGCTAAACCCTCTGCAGGGCTTGGGGGCCAGCAATCTGGTTTGTATAGTATCAGGTGCTGTTATACGCCAGACCACAAGAGGGCAATAGCGGGAAGACCACAGGATCCACGGGGAGATGAGGCCCTCCAATCTACAAACCAGCAGCGTGGCTTGGAACACCTCTCCGAGCCTCATCTTAGACATTTGAAAATGGAAACATCATCAGCAAAGTCAAGAGACACTAAGTTGATCTATTTTGAAGGTTAAATAAGGTAATATATTTGAATTTTTTCCTAAATTGTACTGTATAAAATGTTTATTTTCAATAAATTAGAAGACCGATGGATCTCTTGCCTACTAATCTTACTGCCTACCGATTTCTTGGATTTTGTTTCGTGTGTCTATGCTCCCATTTCTTGCTACTTTTTGTTCTCTCTGGCATTTTCTTGACCCTTTTTCTTTCCTCCCTTTCTCTCTGTCCTGAGTTGGCCCTATGTAACTGCTCGCCAACTCTGTACCAGGTCTTCAAGGAGCTTAATATGTTCTATTTCATTTAATCCTCACAACGACTGCATAGGAAAGTACTGTGTCCCTCCTCTTTTTATAGGCCAAGAATCTGAAGTTAAGAAATGTGTTCAAAGTCGCAGAGCTGGTAAATTAAAGAACTAAACTTTGAGTCTAAGCTATTCCACTGTAGCAGCAAGTCCAATCAGGAGACAAAAACGATGGAGTAAGTTAGACAGACGGAATTTAAGATAAGAGTTAGTAACAGTAATAAAAGAAAGACTAAACTATAAGATATAAGAAAAAGGCTCAAGGAGGGTATCCAAAGAAGGACAAAAGTAGAAGGGGTTCATACCTATTGGGAAAGGTGTGCTTCAGCCACCAGTCAGCAGAGAAGTGCTCTGCTTTAGCTAGATGGGGTGGGTCTGGAGTTAAACCCTCCAATAAGGGGCAAGCAATAGGTCACCTTCCCAATGCAGGGCAAGGCTGACATCGGGAACCATGTGGCTTGGATATGCAGTGGGAGTTCAGGCTTACCTTCAGAGCACATGGGCAGCAAGGAAGCTTGCAAAGAGGGCCACAGCTCTGTGTGGACTGCCCCTGCCTCACCTCCATACAGCTGACCATGGGTAGCTCAGGCCGTGGAGGGGCTTTGGTTTCAGGCTGAGAAGGCTGTGAAAAGGTCATTCTCAAGCCAAGGCTGAAAGGAGGCAGAGGGATCTCGTTCTCCGCCTTTGTGGCAGGCGCCACCGGACGGCCACACACTGCCCCCACCTGCCCCTTCCAACTGCAGTGTCCCTCCAGCGCCCCCTATGGAGAAAGTTTAGCATTGTTCTCACTTTAATGGAGAAAGGATTCAAGAGATTACATTGTTTATCCCAGAGCAGAAATCCAAGGGTGTGTTTGGAGCTGAGAGATAATAAATTGGTAACTGGCACGCTGATTATCTCTCTCTCTCTCTCTCACACACACACACACACACACACACACACTCACTCTCACATACACAGTACCATGGAGACTTTTGGAATTCATATGTAAGATAAATCAACTAAAGAGGAGCCATTGCTCAGGACCTTTGCGGATGGCTCTATTTTCCACCAGGAGGCAGCAAAGCCAAGCCTTCACCCAGACTTTGCAGCAGCGATGTGCAGTCAGGAATTACCTGAAAATTCTTATACTCATCGCCTTGCTGGGTATTCTTATACTGATCACCTTGATCAGGCCTGAGGAGAAAAAAGAGAGGACCACAGTTACCTCCAATAACAGTTCTTTCTAATTGAAGTTGGGATCCAAGATGTAGAGTGCAGTTAGGAAAAGGCAGTGATATTTCAACCTCCTGAAAGCGGAAGCATGACAGAGAGGACCTACTCCCAGATCCCAAAGGAGGACAGTTGAGGGCTTAGTTGAAGCCTGCAGCTTTAATTTTGGTTCCAGTTCACCTGGTGGGACACAGGAGATACTGCTGGTCACCTAGCTACCCTGTTTCAGGTTTTTTACAGACCACAAGAAGCTAATGCAAATTCAGAAATTATTTACAGATTGTTCAGAATATTGAGGACCCGAGATGGCTCTGTACTTGTTCTCATCTTGGTGGCGACTGGCCCCAGAGGTAAAGAACTTACTAGATGGGCCCAGGTGTGGCTCGAGAATAGATGCACGACTTAGGGACAGCAATCAGAGCAGGCAAGGAGAGCAGCCAGGAGACTTGCCTGAAAGCAAGCATCTTTGTTTTTCCTTAGATTATTCAGTGACAGTTCTGTAAAATAGCAAAGTTTGCTAGTCAGGTCAGTCTTCATACAATATTGAGAATGTGGCAATTGCCCACATTGAACACAAAGGTGCCTCGGCAGAGACACAATCTCTGATTTTAAATCCTTACCCTGAAGTGTCGGCTCCTGGGAAAACAAGTGTTCCTCAGGCCTAAGGCCCATGGAAAGGGACCGCGACAGATGTGGGAAGCAAGGCAGCACTTCTGGAAGCATCGGAGATGAATCCTATTCACTTCAGTGGGCAAAAGCCAAGCAGACGCAGGGACAACCAGACCATAAATGGAAGGAGGGTCTGAGTCTGACAAAGAGACAGCGTGCACCCCTTTGTAGAAGTTCACTAAAACCTGACCAAGAGAAAGCTCAACTTCAGAGCCTTTCTGCTTTCATTGCCAGAGATAGCTCTAACTCTGCCAGTCTTGCCCTTGCTAATTCAGTTCCTAGAACTCTGTGGTGGAGAAGTTGTGCAGAGGGTTGTCATTCTATTTCCTGGTTTGGGTGGGTGTCACACAGATGTTTTACTTTGTTTAAATGCATTGGTTGAAATGCATTGGGCTGTATTCTCAATGCATGCATGTTACAGTTCAACAAAACCACATTAAAATAATACACACGAATGAATAAATATAAAAATATCCAGGACAATTCTTAAAAATAAAATTAATGTGTAGGAGCTAGTTCTACTAGATTTACAATATATTCTAAAGCTATTATAGTTAAACAGTTTGTTCTGAACCATGAATATACAGACAGATCAATAAAGCATGATAAGTTCAGAGCTGGGAAAAAATATACAGAAGAAGCTAATATATGATAAGCACACCCTCAAATCTGTGAAAAATCATCAATTAATCAATAAATAATGTTGCTACAACTGGGAAGCCATTAATTTAAAAAAAGAGTTCTTAAAGGGTTAAAACATTAAAAGTTAACTCTTAAGAAAATCTGGGAGTATTCCTCTACACTTTCAAAATGGGGATCAGTTTTATAATACAACAAACAAGAACTATAAAATAAAAAATTTTTAAATGTGTTTACATAATTAACATTTTCTACATGATTGAAATATAATAAAGTCAAAGGTCAAAAAAACACAGCGGAAGAAATTTAGTTTCTCATAGCACAAAAATAACTTAATTTCTCCAATATCGTATAAGTGCTACAAATCAGTAATAAAGTCATCAAGAATACGGTTAAGTATTAGGTAAGTTATAACATCAGGCAGTTCCCAGAAAATGGATGTTGTGGTTTACTAAATGTAATAAAATATAGTTCAGCTTAGTTACTAAGAGAAATTCAAAACTACTTTGCGATCCCGTTTTTAACCTACCAGATGGGCCAAGAACAATTAATTTAAAAATACATCATTTTGATGAATTTATGGGGGAAAATTGCAGTCTTATACATTGTAGGGAGTGAAATAAATCAGTGAAACTCATATGGAAGAAACTGGAAATACTGATCAAATTACAAAAGTAGCCTCTGAGTCAGCAATTGCACTTAAATAAATATATTCTATCTCCTCCTGAGGAATGATGTATAAATAATGTGTTCACTGCAGCATTGTTTGCAAGGGCCAAAATTGGAAACTTCTGTATATACATAGGTTATTATCCAGACTGGGAAACAAAGGGAGAAACTCTTAATGTACTGAAATGGAATGATCTCCAACAAATGCTATTGTGAAAAAAGCAATGAGCAAAACAATGTGGAGTTACTCTTATTTCGTTAAAAGAAGAAAAAATATACATGTTTGTTTGGGGTTTTTGTGCATAAAATATCCCTGAAAGGATATTTCAGAAATTGATCTGTGTTAACTGAAATATCTGAGTCGCACGTGGGGGATTTCACTGTGTATCCTTTGTAACTTCTGATTTTAGGCCCAAGTAAATGTGTAATAATGATCAGTATTAATAATATTAAAGGAGAAGGGCCAGGCACCGTGGTGCATGCCTGTAATCCCAGCACTTTGGAAGGCCTAGGCAGGAGGATCTCCTGAGCTCAGAAGTTCAAGACCAGCCTGGGTAACGTGACAAAACCCCGTCTCTACAAAAGATACAAAAATTAGCCAGGTGTAGTGGCACGCGCCTATAGTCCCAGCTACTTGGGAGACTGAAGTGGAAGGATCACTTGAGCCCAGGAGGTCGAGGCTGCAGTGAGGCAAGATCACACCACTACACTACAGCCTAGGCAACAGGATAAGACCCTGTCTCAAAAAAAAAAAAAAAAAGTAAAAAAAAAAAAATCACATTAAAGGAGACCTACAGGAAGCAGAGCCTCAAATGCTAGAACCCAGGAAGACAGCACCATAAAGACTCACTCCATTACTGGAGCTAATTACATCATTACATCAGCAAATTCCTGCAAACCGGGCTCGACTTTTCTCACCATCAATTAACATAGCCCATGCAGCAAAGAAAGATGGTCATAGTCTTCCCCACTTTTGATAACAGAGGCAGAAAAACCTAAGGAGGTAGGAGTGGGGCTGCCACAGGACACATTCTGCTAGTTTGAATGATGCATTGAAAACAGCCTTAGGAAATGGGTTCCCCAATTTGGACAAACAGTTAGAAGTTATTGGCAGACAAACTGATTAGAAAAAAAAGACCAACAATCACCATTCATGCATTCAACTAATATTTTTTGAGTATTTACTATGTGTTAAGAACTGTTCTGTCTGAGAGCCTGAGATATATCAGTAAGCAGCATTTGCCTTTTTGGCAATGACATTCTAATGAGAGAAGACAATACATAAAACTACAATAAATAAAAATTAGCTTATTTTAGTGCTATGAGATACTGGTCTTTATATTATATGTCTATTATATTATATTTGAAAAGTACCACCAGAGGAACACAAAACAGGACTGTGTAAAGATATCCATGTGAGAATATTAAATAAGCAGTTGGATACGAAAGTCTGAAGTTCTGGAGAGATGTCTGAGCTGTTATTAACAAAGTAGACATCATCATCACTGACATATAGATGACCTTTATGGTCAGGAGACTGAATGCTCCAACCAAGAAAATAAGTGTTGGTGGAGAAGGAAAGAGAGCCGAGGACTCCAGCAGGAAGTAGTCAGGCAGAAGAACAGGAACACACAGAGTTCCAAGTTAATGTACTAGTTAAATTATTCTTCCATGCGTTTATTGACTAAATGTGGATTTAGTACCTACGATGTTCCATACAGTGTGTTGGAACTAGAACTTAAATGGTGAGCAGAAAGTATACCTATCCTCACCTCCTAGATAGCCTTCATTAGCTTAATTTTAATTAACTAACACGCGTCATGGTTAAAATTCAAATAGTTTATGTGTATGTGATCCTTCTAGGAAAATGTGTATGTGATTCTTCTAGGAAAATGTGTATGTGATTCTTCTAGGAAAATATTATGTATACTAACATATACTAACATATATGTTTATCTTATATATATATAAGATATATATATCTTTATATATACATTATTTTTTATAAGACAAGGGATATACTAACATTGTTTACTGGATTGCTTTCTTTGATTACATGGTTGGGAGAATTTTTCATAGCATCATCTACAAGCGGACTCTATGCTTTTATAAGCTATATACTATCCTATTACATGATTATAAAATGAAATCTCATTAACGGAATATGAAAATACTGGTTTCTCAACATATTCATTAACGATTAATGTGATCAAAATTTCATGTTTGTTACTGGACTGTCATGGAAAAGCCAGTGTCTCATTGATCTTCTGGTTTGCATTCCTTTAGTTATGAATAAGCATTTCTTAATAGGTTTGTTGGCCATTTCCACCTCTCTGTCTCTCTCACTCTACCCCTCTCTCCCTCTCTGTACTCTTCCTAGAAATAACTTAATTCTTATAGATTAAGGCTTTGGTCCCAACTACAGTGTTAGACACTTGGGGAGATGTGAATGAGAGCAGACATTTTACTGAGAATAAATTTTGGAAATAACTATAAGCATGAAGACCTGAAGAAGGCAAGTGAAAGAGAAGTACTTGAATAGTATATTATAGAATGAAAAGCACAATTCAATTCATATACTTCCCAGGAGTGCTACCCTTTGGCCGAGGTAGTTCTGTCCTGGACTTCACACTTTAAAGAGTCCTTCTCTGGTTCTCTTCCAGCCATGACCCTGGCCATAGGATAATTTGATATTTCAGTGTATAGGCCCAGAGCTGCTGTCTCCCTCATACCCACTATCCAGGATCCCATAAATCTCTGTCAAATGGCCCTGAGATCATCTCTATGTGTCCATCCTCCTGAAGACTCAAACAGCCAACACTGTGCTCACTTCTAGGTCTCAATAACCAAGAGAGGGGCAGTTTGAGAGATCCGTGTGTGAAAAGAACATGGATGGTATGGGCTAGGATACTTACACTCATGCACACCCAAGGTCCCTCATGGCACAGGATGAAGCCAGGGAGTAGGAAGAGAACAAGGGGTGAACCACAAGGGTCAGAAGCCTCTGTTTAGGCTCTTGCCTGGTGTCCTACAAGTGTTTACGGCAGGCATGCTTCCCAGGAGAAGAGAATTTCCTAGTCACTGTCCTTAAATGTTCTTAAATGTCCATGCTAGAGGAAGAAAGGGAAAGAACAAACATAATGAAATGCTTCTCTCTTCTCACCATGTTAGTCAATTCACTATTGAATTGATTCAGTTTTGGAATCTTTTATGTGCCAATTGCTCAGCCAGACACTGGGAATATCAAAGTGAATAAAATAGGGTCCTTGCCCCTAAGGCATCCCAGTTTCTCCCCTGTTTAAAACCTTTCGGTGCTTCCCATTATCCTCAGGATAAAGTCCAAACTATTTTCTTTATGGCATAAAGTGTCCTCACCAACACAACCTTACCTACCTAGGTAGGTGAGTCTCCCCCTTCTCCTTACTCCCCACTCTGCTCCAGCCGCACTGAGCTTTTCCACCAAATAGCTTATACTTTCACATTTCTGAATCTGAAAATGTCTCCCAGACACCCCCTTCCTATGTCCAATTTCCAAGTCTCAGCTTAAATATCACTGCCTCCAGGAAGCATATCTGACCCCCAAACCTGACCCCTGTGCTTATCCTACCATCATTATTATTACATGGTATTATTGGCTATTGACTTGCCTCCATATTGAATTAGTTCTTTGAGAATGGAAACTACATTCCATTGAGCTACACTTCACTTTTTAGGACAGAGCCTGGTAGATAGGAGACACTCAATACAGATTTGTGTTTTAGGTCATTGCATGCTTATGGGTTAGCTAGGGAACTTCGTATCTTTCAGGAAGGAAACCGAGAAGAGTCAGACTCTCCAGCAGGCAGAGGGCGCTAGTGAGTGAGCTAGGCATAGAGTCCTGGGGAGAGGATTATGATATCATAGAGGCTTAGAATCTTGGTATTAGCAGGGGAGGGAACCAATCTGGTTCAGAAGACTTTAGCTTCTGATAGTCATGGACTCACTAGGCTGCTGAGGAAGATCAATAATATCAACTGGAATCAGTCATGAGAAGTCAAGCATGGAAATTGTGAATTGAGAAGTGTGTGGCCAGACCAGGTAACACAGAAACCTTATCTTTTGGGCCCTCTCTGCATGGCTTTTTAATGTGTTCATTCATTATATATTTACTTACTGAGGCCCATGCAATGCCATTCAGTGTGCTGGATGAGAGGATTCCAGGATTCATCCTATATTTCAGGAAAAGGCTCCTGCTTCCATTTAAGAGGAAGACACTGCATCCTGGCTAACACGGTGAAACCCCATCTCTCCTAAAAATACAAGAAAAGCCGGGCATGGTGGCAGGCACCTGTAGTCCCAGATACTCAGGAGGCTGAGGCAGGAGAATAGTGTGAACCCTGGAGGCAGAGCTCATCACAGTGAGTGGAGATCGAGCCACTGCACTCCAGCCTGGGCAACAGAGCGAAACTCCATCTCAAAAAAAAAAAAAGAGGAAGTCACTGGAGCCTCTGGGGGTGGGGATAGTGAGGATATCTGTGCTCATAGAGCTAACGGACCACAGAAGTCAGACAATTAGGGAAATAATAACCACTATAAAAATGTAATGAGAAGTACAGGGGATCCAAGAAAGCCTATCAGGGAGACAGAGGCTATGGGTTAAGAAAGTTTTCCTTGAGGAGTGATGTGTAAGCAGAGACTTCAGGTTTGAACGATATTCAGTGAGCATGTGGGGACAGAGACCCAGGAAGGGTGGTTCAAGCTGGGGAAGAGCACGTTCAAAGACCCGGAAAGAGGTGAGAAAATTCAGCAGGTGTCTGCTCTGAGCCAATCTGGTGCCTGAGAGAACAGTGGGTGGACATGAGACTGGGCCGGTTGGCAGACGTCAGACAGAAGGCACCTTGCCAGGGCCCTCCTGGTGGTTTGGGCTCTGTATTAATCCTCACTGAATAGAGCAATAAGAAAAGCTAGGAAGATGGCCCTGGCCCTGGGCCACAGGTGTTTGATGTGATCAGGCAGATTTCCTGAGGCAGGCTATGCAGAGCTTGGTTGGGAAGGAGGGGAAATGGAGCATGGAGAGAATATTTATATATTTATTTATTTTAATTTTTATTTATTTACTTATTGAGATGGAATCTTATTCTGTCTCCCAGGCTGGAGTGCAGTGGTGCAGTCTCGACTCACTGCAACCTCCGCCTGCCAGATTCAAGCGATTCTCTTGCCTCAGCCTCCCAAGTAGCTAGTATTACAGGTGCATGCCACCATGCCCAGCTAATTTTTGTAGTTTTAGTAGAGATGGAGTTTCACCATGTTGGCCAGGCTGATCTCAAACTCCTGACCTCAAGAGATTCACCTGCTTTGGCCTCCCAAAGTGCTGGGACTACAGGTGTGAGCCACTGAGCCTGGCCAAGGAGAGAATCTTAAGAAGAAACTCTTGCAGGAGGCAGAGTAGTCAGGAGGCACATTTATTGTACAGGAGCTAGCGTTCTGAAAGTGGAGGAAATAGATAATATTCACCAGGCAGAAGGAAGACAGTGGAGACAGCATTGGCTCAGAGGGGCAGGACCTACATCCATGGGGGTGAAGCTGCAGAAGGACTTGATGTTGCCCTCCTTATGCTATAGTCAACAAGACTGGTTTCTAACCTGCTCTCCTTCTCTGATATGGCACAACCTCCATATTCAGGACCTGTTCCCAGGATCTGACTATGGGGGACATGCTTGGAGTGGAGATGTTGGTGGGACTAGTGAGGCAAGCCCCTGGACCCGGGCTCCAGGTGCCCTCTGATGCCTCTGCATCTCTAGTCACTGGAATGAGAATTGCTTCTGTAGAAACAGCTCAGCCTGGACTTGTAAGGATGGACCCTAACAAACTGGACTTCCAAGTGGTGATGAGACTCTGCACTTTGGTCAGTTCAGGGCACTGACCTTCAGAATAGAGAAAGGTAAACCGGAGACAAAAGACAGAAATATAGAGACAGGATGAAGACCAGAGAATGATAGAAAGGCAGAGAGAAAAAATAGTAAAAGGCAAAAATAAACACAGAGAGAAACAACAGAAAATAAAAACAGAAGAGGCTCACTCCTTCCTCATCCCTCTCAAAACCTAGTCTTAGGTCTGACCCCTAAGGGAGCAGATTCAAACAACAAGGAGACAGGGACAAATACTGGGCTCCCTGCATACACCCACACACTCAAACTCACCCCTGTACAGCTGCAGGGGCACCCAGGTGTATGCTTGTGTGTGCATGTGGACACACACACTTCCTGTCAAACAGCTTTGAACACTACAAAGGTGGTAGAGAACATGGCCCTGTACTCTTTCACCTCTTCTCTGTTTTTATGCTGGTCTGTCTGTGTCTTATTTCCATTTCTGGTGTACCTCTCCATTGCTCACCTCTCTCCTTCCCGTTCCCTCTCAGGCAAGTCAAGGCATTTCAGTGCCTGCATCTGCCACCTCAGCCTCTTTGCAGCTTCCTCTGACCTGGAAGGAGCAACGGGGTGACTTGTCCCCACGCCCATCCTTTAGGAGTCTTGCTCCAGTGTCTTCCTCTTAAATGGAAGCAGGAGCCTTTTCCATGAAAGATAGGATGAATCCTGGAATAACTGGCAAGGATAGAATTGTGACTAAATTAAAGTCAACATCCTAATCCAAGTCACTCTTCCTTTTTTAGGTGGGAACTGCCCTTGACCCAGTTCAGGCTGCAACCGTATAGCCAGAGACTTAGGATCATGAAGGGTTTAGGCCAGGTGGCAGGGCCTTAAGAGATAACTCTTCCTTCTCAATTGTCTCTCACCCTAATGCTGTAGTTCAGAATATTCAAACATAGGGGTCCCTATAGGAGGTAGCACTGTGCTCCCCTTCTTCCCAGAGAAAGTCTCGGGCTTTCTCTGTAAGAAGGAGGGCCCTGGCATATGCCCAAGCCTTCTCACGCACATGCCAGGGACCTCCTTCCCACAGAAAAACCCTGAGATGAGGCTCCAATGGTTCAGAAAGTGAAAGTGAAGAGAGGCCGGCTGGGGCTGCGTCCAACGTGTGAGTCTGAAAGTTACTGTTACTAGTGGGTGGAGGTGTCGGCCACACCTGGCTCAATGGGACCCAGTTTTTACACTACAAACTGGATTTAGGTGAATCCCCAGATAAAAAAGGGTTGAGTCTAAGAGCATGTCACCCATCATTCAGGACAGCCACAGCCCTGGGTCTTCTATAAGTCACAGGGGTGATTCAGATAGCAAAGTAGGTCGTCTGACAGGTATCCTTTAGCAACCACCTGACTGGAGAATCATGCACACCTTCAGGAAAGGATGATATAGATTTTTGTCCTACTGGAGTGGATTAGTCCTTCTCCACAATGCTCTAAAGATACTACCCAAGACTGGATCATTTATAAAGGAAAGAAGTTTAATCGACTCACAGTTCCATATGTCTGAGGAGGCCTCAGGAAACTTACAATCATGGCAGAAGGCAAAGGGGAAGGACCTTCTTCACTTGGTGGTGGGAGACAGAAGTAAGAGCAGGGGAAATGTCAGACACTTATAAAACCATCAGATCTTGTGAGAACTCACTATCATGAGAACAGCATGGGGGAAACTGCCACAGTGGTCCAATCACCTCCCTCCCTCAACATGTGGGGATTATAGGTCCCTCGCTCCACATGTCGGGATTACAATTCAAGATGAGATTTGGGCAGGGACACAGACCCAAACCATATCATTATCATGGGGTAACCCCCAGAAATAATTCATTTTTCTATTTTAATTTATTTTATTTTATTTTATTTCATTTTTTGAGATGGAGCTTCGCTTTTGTTGCCAAGGTTGGAGTGCAATGGCACGATCTCGGCTCACTGTAACCTCCGCCTCCTGGGTTGAAGTGATTCTCCTGCCTCAGCCTCCCGAGTAGCTGGGATTACACGCACCTGCCACGACGCCCAGCTAGTTTTTGTATTTTTCGTAGAGATGGGGTTTCACCAAGTTGACCAGGCTGGTCTCGAACTCCTGACCTCAGGTGATCCACCCGCCTTGGCCTCCCAAAGTGCTAGGATTACAGGCATGAGCCACCATGCCCAGTCCTCCCCCGGAAAGACTTTAGTGTGAGGAGAGATTTGTAGCTACTGTCCCCAGGAGTCCCTCTAGCTACAGAACACAAAAGAAGAGGACAAGACAAGAGATGTGGCTTTCTAAACATCAGGGAGAATGTTTGAGCAGGACTTGGGGGAAGTACCTTGACAGCAGGTACGGATCAGATGGAGGGCAAGTAGGGAGTGTCCAGCAGGAGAGAGACGGCTAGGACGGAGGCTGGCCCCTGCTAGGAGCTATTCACACTGGCTCTAACTGTTAAGACTCATGAGAAAGTTCAAGTAATATCAATTTGATCCAACTAAACAGCCATCATCACAAACCTCAAGTTCTCCTCACCATGTACTTATGATTATGCATGGACACATGCCTACATGCATTCACGTGTGTGCACACAAACACACACACACACACACACACACACATTCTCACAGAGATATGGGCAAGTGTGTGCTTAGTGGAAAGCCCACAGCAGTAACTGGTTCAGTTTAAAAAACCAGTTTGGGGCCCAGTGCAGTGGCTCACGCCTGTAATCCCAGCACTTTGGGAGTCTGAGGTGGTCGGATCACCTGAAGTCAGGAGTTCGAGACCAGCCTGGCTAACATGGTCAAATCCCATCTCTACTAAAAATACAAAAATTTGCTGGGCATGATGGCCAGTGCCTGTAATCCCCGGTACTCCAGAGGCTGAGTCAGGAGAATCACTTGAACCCGGGAGGCAGAGGTTGCAGTGAGCCAAGATCTCGCCCTTGCACTCCAGCCTGGGCGACAAGAGTGAAGCTCCATGTCCAGTAATGGTACTTCCCTCCAAAGAGAAAAGAAAGAAAGAAAAAAAAATTAGTTTGGGCAAGAGGCTTTTCTCACAATCCCGAGGATGCCAGAGGCCAGAAGGTGGTTGCAACTTCACTTCAGCAGTTGTCAATCCAAATCCCACACCCATCCCCCACACCAGTGACAGGGCTCTGACAGGCCTGGTGCCTCACTCACATGGGTTTGTGGCTTTGTGAGCTGAGTGCCCACAGGGGGTACAGGCTCATTTCCCATGCTTCCACATTTCCCTGAGGAGGCTAGATAACAACCTGCTCACTGCCTACTGTTTCCTGGCCACTTCTAGACCCTGTATTCTGCTCTGGGGCCACAACAGTGGTGTTCATCCTCTCATCATGTGCCATTGGAGGGACAAGGCAGAAACATATAGGGGCTTCCCCAGGGGCTGCATACTGGGGCCAAGGCCCAGGGACCTTCCTGGGAGAACTTGGATTTCCTGGGTGGAGGAAGGTAGATAAATAGAAGTAAAGCAAGAGTTGTTTGGATTTTCTCTATACCTAGAAGAATGAGGAAATTACAAAACTGCTGAATGGTTGAGTTTGAGGATCCCTATAAGGTCCAGTTCCCCCTTCCTCATCCCCACCACTGCCCCTTTATAGAGGAAGAGATACAAGCCCAGAGAGATGAAGAGAACTGCCCAAGCCCTGAGGCTTGGGAGTTGCAGAACCAGCCCTAGAACTCAGGTCCTGCCATGCCAAAAGCACTGTACTTTTCATTTCATCTCGCTGTAACCACCACAGTGCTCTGTGCATGGGACAAGATGATGTGTTCAGGAAGGGTGTAACAGTTGATCACTCTAAGTACAAGAGTTCCATTGCACCTGGGTCCCTGGATGCCACATTAGAGACAAGAACAAGCACATGCTCTGGAGTGGGATAGAGCTTGGCTTGAATCCACTTACAAGCAACTGAGGTGGATCTTTGAACTTCAGTGGTCCTCGTATGATGTGAAGTGGACTAAAAATGTCTACTTGAGGCAGGTAGCGGTCATTACATTAGCTGATGTTTGTGAAGGGCCCGACACTTGACCCAGGATCTGGCAACTGAGGGTCACACTGTTTGCTCATTAGCTAAGAGACCTTAGGCACATTGCTTACATATTCTGGTCTTTTGATTCTTTATCTGGCAAATGACTACCTAGTAAGGAACAAACATGCTGGCATATGCAAAGGTAGAATTACAGGGCTGGCTGGCCCCTCTGAGGTATCCAGCTCTGCTTTCTCAACCCCGGTCTGAGTCATTATCCTGAAGATGGATGTATTTGGGTATTAAGAAAGGAGGAAATGAAAGCAGGCACCCAGATTTCCTTCTGATGAGAATATTCTTTTCTTTTTCTAGTACCTCCAAGTGTCCAGAAGATGTGTGACCAGCCAAAACACAGTCAATGCTGCCCAGCAAAAGACAATCAATGCTGCCCGTCAAAACAGAACCAGTGCTGCCAGCCAAAAGGCAATCAATGCTGCCCACCAAAACAGAACCAGTGCTGCCAGCCAAAAGGCAATCAATGCTGCCCTCCAAAACACAATCACTGCTGCCAGCCAAAACCCCCTTGCTGCATTAAGGCCAGGTGCTGTAGTTTGGAGACCAAGCCCGAATGCTCACCGCTTAATATGGAGTCTGAGCCCAACTCACCACAAACTCAGGACAAGGGCTCTCAAACCCAGGAGCAGCCCTATAGCCCACAAAATAAGTCCAGTCCAAGCAAATGGGAGCAGAAGTCAAACAAATAGATTGTCCCTGGGGCCATGCCTTTCACTTTGTAGGGTGGGGTATTACTGAGAGTCAGGCTAGACCTATGTTTAGAGAAACAGTTTTCACAGCGACTACCATTTCCACCCAACGAGAGGCTTCTATTTCCCATCATAGCTCCCTACCCTAGGGAGGCCTCCATCTGGAAATGGGAGGATGAAGAAGCTGGAATCATCTTTCCTAGTGATCCTGACATTTAGACAGCACAGAAATAAAAGAGCAATAAAAAGAACATTGCCTCCCTTTGTTCCTTTACTTACCTGTGAAACCATCTCACCAGCCTGGCCTAGAGCCCAAGAAAATATTATGGGCGTGTCCTGGAGGTCCAAGGAGCAAGAACTAGCATCCTGAAGAACAAAGCCTCTGCTGAGCTGGAGCTTAGTTGATTGACTCATCTTGGTTTTAAAATGAAAGTCCTGCATTCCAGGAACCCCTTCAGTCCTTATTAAAAAAAAAAAAAATTATTGGTCCCCCAAAGTTCAAGAACCCTAATTCCCCTGGGTCGTGGGTACCACATTATACTCCAGACCAAGCAAAAATATGTAAATCCCTTGGAGTGATTCTACCCCCCATCCAGAGATTTTAGATGGAGGTAGAGTACCCAGGACTCAGCAATGCACAGTGACTGGCGGCAAAGAGCGAAATCTTCCAGCATCAGCACTGGCTCTTCGGTCAGAGAGTAGCAATCCCAAAGCAAGTGGTTCAGTGTCTCTGAGGCTGTATTTCCTCATGTGTAACATGAAGATAATGGTACTTCCCTCAAAGATTTTTTTTATGAGAATTAAAAGGGATAATTTATTTAAAGTGCCTGACATAGGGTCTGACACCGAGTGGCTATTCAGTGTGCGTAGTTCTCAAACTCCTCTCAGCCACAAGGCCCTATTTCCCTCTAAAGAAGCCATCATCCTCCAATAATTTGTCCCCAATCACGCCCCCACTAGTCCAGGTAGACAAGTAGAAATAGATAAATCAGGCTCGTTAAGCATACTTGTAAACTTCCATTTTTACTGCTTTTTGATGTGTAATTAACATATCACTTTTAAAATTTTTTGAGTGCACTTCTGTACTCTCTCTCTCACGCTTCTCCCTGTCCACCAATCCCCAGAAAACTACTGGTCTACTTTTGTCCCTTCAAATTAGTGTTTTCAAGAATTTTATGTAAGTGGAATCACACAGTAGGTATGCTTTTCTATGCTGACAATTTATTCTTTCAAAGCAGGTCTTCCCTACCCGCTAAACACTGCATATATGAAGTAGCTCAAAACAGCAGTTTCTATTTTGACACCATCTAAGGTCTATAAAAGTCATCTTCAATTACTTGGAATTTCAAAATAGAGATTTCCTAGTAACAATGCACTGGTAGCACACAAAATATTCCTGCACTTTGTTTAGTTTGTGGGAGAAAATTTTTTAAATTGGAACAATTTCGTAGTCCTACAAAGGTTATGTTGGAAGCAGTTTATTTTTCCCTCTAGGAGGGCGGGCAGCCATCTCTCCAAAGTTTTTGTAAATGCTAAGGTTCAGATTTCAAAATAAAAACAGGTTTTCATGAAACATCTAAAATGGGCCACTCTATTTCTATTCTGGGTCATGGCAACTCTGAATTATTTTTGTATTCCCACACTGCAAAGGGCAAAACCCCATTCCTTGCATGTAAACTTTCAGAAGTGGGGCAGCACAATTTAGGAGTTTCTTGAAGTAGCTAGAGACCTGCAAGGTCAGATCATTCCAAGAATCTGGCCAGATGGGAAAAATCTTGAGATTCTCAGCACTGGGCTCCTGAAGACTTCCACGTGCCACATCTAGCTGGTCCTGGGGGATTTGTGGTTGCTGCAGTAGTTGGAGGGTTGCTACTCTTCGCAGCCCAGGTGGTGGGTGCCCTGCTCTCCATCCTGGGAGCCTCCTCTGGCTGTCATGCTCCAGGGACTACTGGGGTTCCAAGGTGAGACCTCCACCCTCCCGTGGTGCCAGCCTCCAATTTGGCATCGCCCCCCAACTCATTGGTGGAAGTCAGTGAGAGTCCTGCTACACTGGGCCTCACCACATACCCAGGCCCAATGCAGCTGGGCAAGATCTTGGCAGAGCTGGGCCTTGGGATCTGCACCCTGTGCAAGGACAACAGAGATGAGCTGGCTCACCTGCCTTTCCCTTGCTGGGGTCTGGGGAAGCCAGTGGTAATTACCCAACCCTCTGTGAAAGGCGAGACTGTGGGTCTGCGGGAATGGTGGGAAGACCCTGCCCAGCCTGGAGACTCCAACCTTCACCCCCACCCTTTGCCCCACCCCAGTCCCACTCTCTGTCCTCTTCCTGAGTCTCCAGGCAGCTCTCTGGGTTGACCGACCCCCGCGGGGTGCTCTGGCAGCAAGTCAAGTCCCTCCTCTGCCACTTCCCAGACCAAACCACTGTGCATTCTTTTATGCCTGGCCCCTTTCACTCAGCTAAATTAGATTGAGATTCAAACATGTTTTTGCATGTATCCACAGTTCATTCTTTTTCATTGCTGAGTAGCAAATACCCTCATTATTGTGAATATGTCACTTTTGTTTATCAATCCTTCAATGGGCATTTGGGTTGTTTCCAATTTGAGGCTATTACAAATAAAACTGCTATGAACATTCATGCACAAATCTTTGTATGAACATATGCTTTCATTTCACTTCAGTAAAGACCTCAGAGGAAAATGACTGTTTTATATAATAGGTATATGTTTTACTTCTTAAGAACCTGCCCAACTGTTTCCCAAAATGGTTCTGCCATTTTACATTCCCACGAGAAGTGTTTGGCAGTTCCAGTTGTTGCATAGCCCTGCCAATTATTTGTATGCTCACTTTTTCTATTTCTAGAGTTCCAGACATTTTAATAAATACGCAGTGTTGCTTCATTGTGGCTTTAATTTGCATTTTCTTAATGGCTAATGACATGGAGCATCTCTCCTTGAGCTCTTCTGCCTTTGTATATCTTCTTCGGTGAATTATCTGTCCAAATATTTCCTCCATGTTTTTTTACTATTTGGAGCTATTTGGATTCTTATCACTGGATTTTAAGGGGATGTGTGTATACATATGTATGTGTGTGTATGTATGTGTGTATCTATATACACGTATGTATGTGTGTATGTACACATGTATGTATGTGTATATATATGTGTGTGTGTGTGCATATATGTATATGTGTATATTCTTGATACAAGTGTCTTGTCAAATAAATTATTTAACATATTTTCTCTGGACTGTGGCCTATCATTTTATTCTCTTAAAAATTTTTTTTCAAATAGCAGAAGTTCTTAATTTTGATAAAGTCCAGTTAGTTGCTTTTTTATGGGTTGTGTTTATTGTGTCACACCTAAGACATCTTTGCCTGACTCTAGGACACAAGGATTTTCTCCTATATTTTCTCCTAGAAGTTAATTTTTGTTCAGGCATACCTTGAAAATATTGCTGGTTCAGTTCCAGACTGCCACAATAAAGCGAGTTACACATTTTTTAAATTTCCCCATGCATATAAAAGTTATGTTTACACTATACTATAGCTTATTAAATGTGCCATAATATTATGTCAAAAAAAGTACATACCTGAGTTAAAAATACTTTATTGCTAAAAAATGATAATCATTGGAGCCTTCAGCAAGTGGTAATCTTTTTGATGGTGGAGGATCTTGCCTTGATGTCGACAGCTGCTGACTAGAGTGACTGGTACAGCTCTTTTTTTTTTTTTTTTTTTGAGACAGAATCTCGCTCTGTCACCCAGACTAGAGTGCAGTGCTGTGATCTTGGCTCACCGCAACCTCTGCCTCCTAGGTTCAAGCAATTCTCAAGGTACAGTTTCCTGAGATAAGACAACAATCAAGCTTGGTGCATCAATTGACTCTTCCTTTCATGGAAAATTTATCTTTAGTATATGATGCTGTTTGATAGCATTTTACCCACTGTAGAACTTCTTTCAAAATTCGAGTCAATCATCTAAAAACCTGTCGCTCCTGTATCAACTAAACTTATGGAATATTCTAAATTCTGTGTTGTCATTGCAACAATGTTCACAGCATCTTCACCAGGAGTAGATTCCATCTTGAGAATCAATGTTTTTGCTCATCCATAAGAAGCAACAATTCATCTGCTCAAGTTTTATTATGTGATTGCAGCAATTCAGTCACATCTTTGAACTCCACTTATAATACTAGTGTTCTTGCTATTTCTAACACACCTGTGGTTACTTCCACCACTGAAGTCTTGAATCCATCCAAAGTCATCCATGAGGGTTAGAGTCAACTTCTTCCAAACTTCCGTTAGTGTGGATATTTTTACCTCCTCCCATGAATCACAAATATTCTTAATGGCATCTAGAATGGTGAATTCTTCCCAGAGAGTTTCAGTTTAATTTGTCCAAGTCCATCAGAGGAATCACTACCTAAAGCATCTATGGCAGCTATATCCTTACAAAATGTATTTCTTAAATAATAAGACTTGAAGGTTGAAATTACTTCTTGATCTGTGGGCTGTAGAATCGACATTGTGTTAGCAGGCATGAAAACATCAATCTCCTTTATATCTCTATCAGAGCTCTTGGATGACTAGGTACATTTGTCAATAAGCAGTAATATTTTGAAAGGAATCTCTTGTTCTGAGCAGTAGGTCTCAACAGTGGGCTTAAAATATTCAGTAAACCATGCTATAAACAGATTTTCTGTCAACCAGACTTTGTTGCTTTATTTATAAAGCACAGGAATAATAGATTTAGTATAATTCTTAAGGGCTTTAGGATTTTGGGAATGATAAATGAGGATTGACCTCAAAGTCATCAGGAGTATTAACCCGTAACCAGAGGGTCAGTCTGTTCTTTGAAGCTTTGAAGCCAGGCATTGACTTCTCCTCCCTAGCTGTGAAGTCCTAAATAGTATCTTCTTCCAATAGAAGGTTGTTTCATCTACACTGAAAATCAGTTGTTTAGAGTAGCCACCTTCATGGACTATCTTAGGTAGATCTTCCGGATAACTTGCAGATAACTGCAGCTTCTACATCAGCACTTGCTGCTTCCCCTTGCATTTTTATGTTATGGAGCAGACTTCTTTCCTAAACATCATGAACTAACATCTGCCAGTTTCAACCTTTTCTTCTGCAGCTTCCTCACCTTTTTCAGCCTTCACAGAATTAAAGGGAGAGTTAATTCTATGGATTGCTGTAGATTAGGCTTCAGCTTAAGGGAATTATGTGGCTGCTTAGATTTATCCAGACCACTAAAACTTTCTTCGTATCAGCAACAAGGCTGCTTTGCTTTCGTATCATTCATGTGTTCACCGGAGTAGCAGTTTCAATTTCCCTCAAGAACTTTTATTTTGCATTCACAACTTGATTGTTCAGCATGAGTCCTATCATTTGGCCTATCTCAACTTTTGACATGTCTTCCTTACTAAGCTTAATCATTTTTAGCTTTGAATTTAAAGTAAGAGACATGTGACTCTTCCTTTTACTTGAATACTTAGAGGCCACTGTGGAGTTATTCATTGGCCTTATTTTAATAGTGTTGCTTCTCAGAGACTACGAAGGCCCAATGAGAGGAAGAGACATGGGGGAATGGCTGGTTGTTCTAGTAGTAAGAACACACAAAATATTTATCAATTAAATTTGTTATCATCTATGGGCACAGTTCATGGTGCCCCAAAAGAACTGCAATAGTAACATCAAAGATCAATGGTCACAGATCACCATAACAAATATAATAATAATTTTAAATTTTGAAATATTGCAAGAATCACCAATATTTGACAGAGAGACATGAAATGAACACTTGCTGTTGGAAAAATGCTACCAATAGAATTACTGGACACAGGGTTGCCATATAACTTCAAACTCTAAAAAATCACAATATCTGAAAAGTGCAATAAAATGGGGTATGCTTCTTTATGGTGGAAGGTATGAACAAAGGTTCTTTTTTTTTTTTTTTTTTTTTTTGTTTTTTTTTTTTTTTTTTTTTTTTGCGGGGGGAGAGGCAGAGGGAAGCATAGGAATATCCCACTGTATTATCACTATTTATTAAAGACTGTCCTTTCTGTAGCCTTTGCATCTTTGTCAAAAATCACCGTGTCATATTTGTTTAACTCTTTTACATTGATCTATTTTTCTGTCTTGACACTAATGTCTTATTTACCGTAGCCTTATGCTAAGTGTTGAAGTCAGGTAATATAGTCCTCTAATTTAGTTGTTTATCAAAGTTGTTTTAGCTATTCTAAGTTCTTTGCACTTTCATATTAATTTTAGACTAAACTTGTCAATTTCTAAAAATCAATACTGGGATTTTGACTGGGATTTTTTAAATCTGTAGATTAAATTTTGAGGGAGGAAATGAACATCTTAACCATATTGAGTATTTTGATTCATGAACATGGATTTTCTCTCCATTTATTTATGTCTTCTTTAATTTTTTAAAGTTTTATAGTTTTTGGTGAACAATTTGCATGCATTTTGTCATATTTCCCCTAAAATTTGCAAGCATTTTGTAATATGTGTTTGATATACTTTGATTGTATTATAAATGGTATTTTTATTTTGGTTTCTGATTATTCAGTTAATAGACAGAAATGCAATTATTTTTATATATTAAACTTGTGTATAGCTTTTCTTTCTTTTTTTCTTGCTTTTTTTCTGAAATGGAGTCTCACTCTGTCACCCAGGATGGAGTGCAGTGGCACAATCTGGGCTCACCACAACCTCCACCTCCCACACTCAAGCAGTTCTCCCACCTCAGCCTCCCAAATAGCTGGGATTACAGGCGCGTGCCACCATGCCAGCTCATTTTTGTATTTTTAGTAGAGACATCATGTCACCATGTTGGCCAAGCTGGTCTTGGACTCTTGACCTCAGGTCATCCGCCCGCCTCGGCCTCCCAAAGTGCTGGGATTATAGGCATGAGACACCGTGCCCGGCCTGTGTACTGCTTTTTGGTTTTTACAGCTTTCACGTAAATGCCATAAGATTTTCTATACAAATGATCATGCCTTCTAAGCACAGATTTGACTTCTTTCTTTCCGATGTATTTTATCATTCTGTTTTGCCATTTGAAGATGTCCCTTCTTTTTCTACTTTGTTGAGAGTTTATAACAGAAGTGAATGTTGGATTTTGAAAAATCCTAGTTCTACATCTATTGAGATGATCATATGGTTTTTTTTTTATTTTTAGTCTGCTAATGTGGTGAATTACATTGATTGATTTTTGAATGTTAAAAGAACCTTGCATACCGGAGATAAACCCTCTTAGATCACATTGTATTATCTTTTTTATATTCTTGGATTTAGTTTGCTAAAATTTTGCTAAGAAGCTTTGGCTTTATGTTAATAAGGGATATTGCACTTGTTGGTAGTTTTCTTTTTTGTAGTATTTTTGTCTGATATTGGTATCAAAGTAATGCTGTCCTTAGGAAATAAAAAGTGTTCTCTTCAATTTTCTGGAGCAGTTTGTGGAGAATTGGTGTGATTTCTTCCTTAGACATTTGATGGAACCCTGATGTCATTATCTGTGTCTGGAGGTTTCTTTGTGGGAAGGTTTTTAACAGAAAATACAATTTCTTTAATTGATTTTAGTTTTTCAAATTATCTACTTACTTTTGAGTGAATTTTACCACTTTTTGTCTTTCAAGAAAATCATCTATTGCAGCTAAGTATTAAAATTTATTGGTACAGATTTATTCATAAGATGTCCTTATTATTTTTAACGTATGTGGAATTTGTAGTAAGCTTATTTCATTCCTGTATTGATAATTTACATCTTCTCTCTGTATTTCCTACTTAGTTTAGAGAGTATTTTCATCAATTTAATCAATCTTCTCAAAGCCCTGGCTTTTTGTTTCATAGTTTTTTATGTGGTTTCTGGTTTTCTATTTCATTTATTTTTATTCTGATTATTATTTCCATTCTTCTGCTTATTTGGAGTGTAATTTGTTCTTTTTTCTAATTTATTAAGGTGAAAGTCGAGGTTATTAATTGAAATCTTTTCTTTTTTAATATGGGTATTTAATGTTAGAAAATTTTCTTTAGGTATTGTTTTAGCTACAACCAGAAAATTTTGGAACGTTGTTTCTATTTCTAGTTCAAAGGAGTTCTTGTTTTCCCTTTTGATTTACTGTGATCCATGGGTTAATCAGAAGTGTTTTTATTTATTTTCAAAATGCCGTGAGATTTTCCAAGAGATATTTCTGTTTTTGATTTCTAATTGTATTCCTCTGCAGTCAAATAACATACTTTACATGACTTGAATTTTTTTTAATTCACTGAGATTTATTTTATGACTCAGAATATGCTCTATCTTGGTAAATGCTTCATGTGCACTTGAAGAGAAAGTGTATCCTACTGTTGTAGGATGGAGTGTTCTGTAAATGTCAATTAGACTAATTTGTTTGACTATGTGATTTGAGTCTTCTACATCTCTACTTATTTTCTGGTTGCTTGTTTATCAAGTATTAAATGTGTAGCATTGAAATGTCTGATCATAATTTTGAATTCTTCTATAGTTTCTTTCAATTCTAGCAGTTTTCACGTCGTGTATTTTGAGGCTGTCTTATTAGAAGCATGAAGATTTAAGATTTACTGTATCCTTTTCATGAATTGCCTCTATTATTACAAAATTACCTTCTTTATCCCTGGTAATATCTTAGCTCTGAAATCTACTTTGAAGTCAATATATCCACATTTGCTTTCTTTTGATTAGTATTAACAAGACATTTCCCCCATTATTTTGCTTTTAACCTATTTATGTCTTTATGTTTAAAGTGGGTCCCTTCCAAGCAGTATATAGGTGAATCTTTTTTATTTGATCTGATAATTTATGGCTTTTAATTGGAGTACTAAGATCAATAGTGTTAATGTGATTAGTAAATATGGTTGTGTTTAAATCTACCATCTTGCTGTTTGTTTTCTCTGTCTCACATATTTTTTGTTTTCTTTTGTCTTACTCCTTTTTTTGAATTGAGCCTTTTATACAATCCCATCTCATCTCGTTCATTGACTTAATCTCTGTAACTTTTTTGTGTTATTTTGGTAGGTGCATCAGGGTTTTATTGTTTAGATTTTTAACCTTGTATAGTCCACCTTTATGTTATACTGCTTTCCTTACAGTATCAGAACCTATAAACTACATACTTCCATTTTTCTCCTTCTGATCTTTGTGCTATTATTATAACACATTTTTATTTTACATATATTAAAAATATTCATAATACATTGCTCTCAATTTTGCTTTAAATAGTTATTTATTCCTCCTGTAGGTTTGAATTGTAAGAAAAAATGTTTTTTGTTTTATCCAGGTATTCACCACTTATGGTGTTCTTCTGTTGTATAGATCCATAGTCCCATTTGATATTATTTTCCTTCATCCCAAGGACTTCCTTTAAAATTTTGTATAATTCATAGTCTGCTGGTGTGAAATTATTTCAGCTTTTAAATGTCTGAAAAAATCTTTATATCATTTTAAAAATATATTTTGCTGGATATAGAAATATAGTTTTCCAGTTTTTTGTTATTGTTTGTTCTGTTGTGTATTTTTTCTTTCACTACATTAATGATTCGCTTCACTGTTTTCTGACTTGTATTGTTTCTAGAAAGAAATTGTCATTTGTTCCTTTCTCCCGTCATCATGTGACTTTCCTCAGTGACATGTCTATTTATCTCTGGCTATTTTTATGATTATTTTATCATATGTTTGAAGCAACTGTGCCTTGGTATAATTTTCTTCATGTTTCTTGTTTCTTGAATTTGTGGATTTACAGCACCCTGCCAATTTTGAAAAATTTTGGTAATTCCCCATCTACCCCATCATTCAGGGATTTCAACTGTTCTTACATTAGGCTGCTCAAAATTTTCCCACACCTCACTGATGTTTTCTATTTGAGTTTTTTGTTTGGTTGTTTTTTGTCTTTTTTCCTCTTCTCTGTGTTTTGTGTTAGGTAATTTCTATTGCGACATCTTCAAGTTCACTATATTTTCTTCTGTAGTATCTAATATACTATTAATCTCATCCAAGGTATTTTTTATTTCAGACATGGTAGTTTTCATCTCCACAAAATTAATTTTAAAATATATATATTTCGTATATTTCCTGAATGTGTTCAATATTTTATCTAGCTTATTAAACATACAGAATGAATTTATAATAATTGTTTCAATGCTCTTGTCTACAAATCCTATGTCTTTTCTGGGTTGCTTTTATTTTTCTATCATTATTGATGACATTTTACTATTTCTTTGCATGCCTGGCAATTTGTAATTGGAAGTCAGACATTGTGAATTTTGTCTTTCTGGGTGCTAAATATCTTTATGTCCCAATAAATATACTTAAGCTCTGTATTGAGATACAGTTAAGTTACTCGGCAGCAGTTTGATTATTTCAGATCTTTTTTAAGACCAGAAAAGCATTTAATCTGAAACTAAATTGTACCCACTACTGAAGCATAACCCTTCTGAACACCCTATCTGAAACCATGTGAGTTACACATTTTTCCAGTCTGGCTAGTAGAAACAGAAAGTATTTCTGGCCCTGTGGGCTCCAGGGATTTTCCTTCTTAATTCTTTGAAGTAATTCTTTCTCCTGTCTCATGTGATTTCTTCACATGAATGTGCCTATAGTACTCAACTGAAGACTCAGGAAGAATCTTCCGCAGATCTACAGAGTCCTCTCTGTGCACAGTTCTCTTCTCTCTGGTGTTCTGCAAACTCTAGCTGCCTTGGCGTCCCAGCCTCCCAGTTCTGTCTCCACTCAGGGAGATAGCCAGGCCCTGTCTGGATTCCCCTTCTGCACGGCAGCTTGCAAACTCTCTGAGAGTAAGCTGGAACAATCAGGGCTCACCTCATCTGTCTGTCAAGGTTCACTGTCCTTCATTGCCTTGTGTGTCTAGTATCTTGACAACCACTGTCTCAGGTATTTTTTTCTTTTTTGGTAGAAGGGTAAATCTGGCCCCTTTACTTTATCTTTACCAGGAGTGGTAGTTCACTTTGTTTTACCAATTATTTGTTTGAGCATCAAATAACTGCAAGGTTCTATGTGATATACTTCAGACATGGAAATAAATAAATCAAGTCTGTTTTGTGATGCTTACAGCGCAGAGCAAGACAGGAAAGCAGATACAAAGGTGTAAGTGTTGTGATGGTGGGGAGCACGTTTTTTTCTAACTCCAGCAACCTAATCTTTCCTGCCCATATATCCTTTCTCCAAGAGTCTCCTTGGACTCCTCCCTGACTGCATCCTTATGGAGTGAAAACTAAAGACAGGTACACTTTGCTGAGGCTGTAGTGGATATGAATCTGGTTGTGGGTTGGGTGCAACTGCAATGGCTCAGGAGGCTATGAATAGGGCTGGAGGCTTTTAAAATACATGGTAAGAAAGCTCTCTGACCCTTCACTAAATACTAGTGAGAAGCCATGGTGTGGTGGAAATAAATATTGAAATTTGGGATGGATGATCCCTGAGATACAGAGCTTCAAAGCTGCCAAACTGCTTCTGAAACAGAAGACGGCAGCCCTAATATTAGGACAGTGATGCACTCTACTCTAAGAGGCTATATGCAGCGGGCAGTGAGGGAAGGAAAGCCAAAGAAGCACTTTGTATAAAGGGGAATAATTTCAATGACAGAAAACTCAAGTTACAAAGGTGTCTCTGGAAGTCCAGCACAATTAGTTCCTCCTGCACTCAACACTGGATCAATTGATTTTTTCTTGGTTAAGCACTGGATGAAGTGGTTGTGTTTCATTTCAAACAAAAAATATAAATTCTATTTTAAAATACCAGTATGATGATTCACATAGCAGAGATGTTTGTGTTGTGCAAGGCCAAGAGGGCTGCAATACCAGGTCAAACACAGAAGATCAGGTCCTTGAGCCTTGGCCTGACAAAATGTTCCTCCTTCCTCATGTAAAATCACACTGCAAACCCCCTGGGTGCAGCTCCCTTCCCCCTCCACCTTTGTCTACCTCCTGGAGGTGGGCACAAGGCAGATTCCTCAGGAGTGCTGGACTGGCTTAGCTGTATCAGCCATCCAGGGCCTGTGGAAATGCCAGGCCTGCCTTTCCTTGCCTCATCCCTACGTGCAGATTTCCCATTTCTGTTTGGCCTCATGGCCAGTTAGTCGGTTGCTCGGAGCTGCTTAGAAACAGGAGTAAGGAATGGTTGTAATTTCTTATGTCACGGAACCAGAGGAAAGGAATAAAGGGATGAAACTCTAAGCACAGGAAACCCACCAACCAAGTGCCAGGGCAGATGAAGCAGGAAAAAATTGGGTCTTGTCTTTGTTCTTGGGAGCTTGGGGTTATTAGTGGGAAGAAAGGGATGTTTACAAAGTCATATAATTACTATTGCCAAAAAATGGAGAGACTATTTAGGGTGATGAAATTCTGGAATACTGCAAGCCCATCTTTTCTCTCACAGGAAGCTTCCTCAGAAGTCATCCCACCTAGTCAGCAGCACATACTACTCAGGGGAGGGTCTAGAGCTGGATCCTCTGGACAAAGACTCTTAAGTTTCTAAGTAGGCTTTGGGGATATATTGCAGAGATCTAAAAGTATATGCTCTCCACAAAGCAGTCTTAAATGAATCTCTGGTAAGGGGAAAAGGAGCGGGAGAGGAGATTCTGCATTGCATGAGGTAAAGCCAGAGTTGACTGAGTTTACTAGGAGTTGAGTACATTGTTTTCTGCAATCAAGGATAGTGACTGGATATTAGAAGTTAAGTTCATTTATGGGAAAATGCATTTATATCTTTTTGACAGGAGTATTCATTTCCTCAACAAACATTTAGAAAGGTGTCATATTAGATGTATTGGAGAGTCTATGCATCAAGCACAGTTCTAGGTGTTGGGGAAGTCAAGAAGCCAAATACAGTCAAGGGCCCAGCTCTCATGAACTTAACATTCTAGGGAGGCAAGAACACAACAAATAACACAAGCTCCAATAGTGGTGAGTGCTATAATGAGATGAAGAAGGGCATGGGGTAGAGAATCAAATGTAATTGCAGTTTTGGATTGTGAATTTCAGGTTATTATAACTAGGCTCAAATACATCTTTATTAATCAAAATAGGAACCATGAAAATTGACACATTTTTGCCAATAAGAAATAAGTTTGCTCTTTCCTGTAGCATTAAAATCTGTGACTCAGGGTTCAACAAACTCCTGGAAAGCATCTTCTGCATGCTGCCTGTTGTGGAAGCATTTTCCCTGCAAAATGTTGTCAAGATGCTTGAAGAAGTGGTAGTCGGTTGGCAAGAGGTCAGGTGAATATGGCAGATGAGGCAAAACGTTGTAGCCCAATTCGTTCAACTTTTGAAGTGTTGGTTGTGTGACAAGCAGCTGGGCATTGTTGTAGAGAAGAATTGGACCCTTTTTGTTGATGAATGCTGGCTGCAGGTGTTGCAGTTTTTGGTGCATCTCACGAATTAGCTGAGCATACTTCTCAGATGTAATGGTTTCGCTGAGATTCAGACAGCTGTACTGTATCAGACCGGCAGCAGACCACCGAACAGTGAGCATGACCTTTTTTTCATGCAAGTTTGGCTTTGGGAAGTGCTTTGGAGCTTCTTCTAGGTCCAACCACTGAGCTGGCTGTCACCAGTTGTCATATAAAATCCACTTTTCTTCACACGCCACAATCCGATGAAGAAATGGTTCGTTGTTGTTGCATAAGATAAGATAAAACAATGCTTGAAAAACAACCGGTTTTTTTTTTCTGCTCAGCTCATGAGGGACGCACTTATCGAGCTTTTTCACCTTTCTAATTTGCTTCAAATGCTGAACAACATAGAATGGTCAATGTTGAATTCTTCAGCAACTTCTTGTGTAGTTGAAAAAGAATCAACTTGGATGATTCCTCTCAACTGGTCATAGTCAACTTCTTATGGCCAGCCACTACACTCCTCATCTTCAAGGCTCTTGTCTCCTTTGCAAAACTTCTTGAACCACTACTGCACTGTACGTCTGTTAGCAGTTTCTGGGCCAAACGTGCTGTTGATGTTGCAAGTTGTCTGCACTGCTTTATGACCCATTTTGAACTTGAATAAGAAAATTGCTTGAATTTGCCTTTGTCTAACATCACTTCCATAGTCTAAAATAAATATAAAATAAACAGAAAGTAATAAGTCATTAGCCAAAACATCAAGTGAGAAGTGTGCATTAAAATGATGTATAGCATAACCACATTTACTCAAGAATGTATTCCGATAAAAAATGGCAAATTTCAACAACGCAAAAGCCCCACTTACTTTCATACCAACCTAATATTTTAGAGAGGCTAAAGGAGCCATCTCAGAAAACTGATATTTGGGTAGAGACCTGAATGACATAAAGAAGTAATTCACTGGGATATTTGCAGCCGAGCTCTCCAGAAACAGAGAACAAGTGGAAAACTGCAAGGCTGGATCCAAACCCTCCACAAGTAGGAGCTGAGGAGTGGGGAGGTGAGGTGGAAATGAACAGGGGTTGTGGAACAGTCAGGGCATCATGGGATTTGGTGTGTCAGTAACAGCTTTATTGGGGAGGAAGGGTGGGGTAAGGAGCAGAGTTTACAAGGAGCTGAAGAAATAGAGTCAGCACTGGCTATTGCCCCATTTATCTGCTTCTCTTAACAATATTTTTAACAATGCTCTTATCCTCGCTGTTCCCAAGCCCTCTCTTCTCATTCTTTCTTGAATCCACCCCAATCTGGCTTTCATCCTCACCACTGCCTTAGACTGCCAGTGTCAAGGCCATTAATGGCCTCTGTGTTGCCCGATCCAATGGGCATTCTTAGTCCTTATCTTTTAAAACATGTTTAATTGACAAAGATTGTATATACTCAAGGTGTACAATGTGATGCTTTGCCATATGTGCACGTTGTGAAATAATTGCCACAATTAAATGAATTAACACATCCATCAGGACTCAGGCTGTACCTTAGATCCCCAGAACTGTTCATCTTATAACTAAAAGTTTGTACCCTTTGACCAGCATCTCCCCATTTCCCCAACTCCCCCCACCAGTTCCTGAAAACCCCTGCTCTACTCTCTGCTTCTACAAATTTGACTTTATTAGATTCCACATATCTGTACAGCATTTGCCTCACTGTTCATCCCTCCGCCTTGGCAATGTGTCCACTTGTCTTCTAGAATACCATATTATCCTACCGTGTTTCTTAACTCTCTGTCTGCTCTTTCCCTTCTCAATTTTCCTGAACTTTTTCTTCATATCTCGTTCAATGATCTTCGATCATTCAACACTGGAGTGATTCAGGGGATCATGCTTGAGCCTCGTGTGTTTCCTCTCCCTATTCATTCCCTTGGTGATTTCATCCTGGCTCACGTCTTCAAATGCCATTTATATACTGATGATTTCCAAATGTATTTCCACAGCATAAACCTCTTCCTGAATTCACAACTAGTATCTCTAACTGCTGACTTGACAACTCTGCTTGGATGTCTAATAGGTGTCTCAAGCTTAACATGTTTCAAAGGTCAAACTGCTGACATTTTCCATAAACCATCACCTCAGCCAGACACAGTGGCTCATGCCTGTAATCCCAGCACTTTGGGAGGCCAAGGCAGGTGGATCACCTGAGGTCAGGAGTTTGAGACCAGTCTGGCCAACATGGTGAAACCCTGTCTCTACTAAAAATACAAAACTTAGCCAGGCGTGGTGGCGTGCGCCAGTAATCTCAGCTACTCAGGAGGCTGAGGCGGGAGAATCGCTTGAACCCGGGAGGCGGAGGTTGCAGTGAACCGAGATGATGCCATTACACCCCAGCCTGGGCAACAAAAGTGAAACTCCATCTCAAAAAAAAAAAAAAACCCACAAAACAAAACCAGCCCCACCGGTGGTCTTCCCCATCTCTGTTAATGAATCCTTATGGTCATTCAGGTTGTTTCCCACTGATATTTTATCTTATTTTATTTGTAAGATATAAGTCTTATTGGTTCTAGGATCCAAACGTATCTATATTCTGCTCACCTCTCTCTGCCTCTACTGCTACCACCCTACTTCCAAGCCATCACTAATTTCCTACAGTTCCTCTAAGAGTTCAACTTGCTTCCACCCCTGTCAGAGAGAGCCTTTTAAAACTAAGTCAGATAATGTCACTGATCTGCGGCTTCTCATCTCATTGACTATAAAGCTAAAGTTGCTACATGATTTCTCCCCACCACTCACCTCTACCCAAGCCTCCAACCTTGTCTCTCAAAACTCTTTCCCTTGTTCACTCAGCCCCAGCCACACCAGCCTCCTTACTGGTTCCAGAGCACTCCTGCCTCCGGGATGCTGCCCATGTTGTGCCCTGTCCCTGCACTCATCCTCATGCTGGCCTCCTGGTTTTCTCCAGGTTCCTGTGTGAGGCCTTCCCTGGCTACCCCATTTAAAATAAATGACATCGCCCTCCTCCAGCACTCGGTAAACCTCTTCCTTGCTACATTTTTCTACACAGAATTTCTGAACATTTGACTTAATTTAAATTTCAGGTATGTGTTTATTTTGCATACCTTGATTTATATTTCAGGTGTGTGTTTATTTTGCATAACTCCTCCAACCCCCGCTGGAATGAAAGCTCTAGCAGGGCAGGAATTTTTGCTGTTTTGTTGGATGCTATACCCTAGGTCCTAGAACACAGGCACACAAAGAAGCTCTCAGGAAACAGCAGTTGAATAAAAAATCAACCAATAGGAAAGAAGGCAGGAAAGGCATTTCTAGCAGACAGGAACGATGGAAAGCACAAGGTCCACAGACCTGGGACTTGGAGACCTGCCCTGCCTTTCTGTGTTCTCCTCTTGAGATTATGTCATCCTCTGTAAAGCGAGGGTTACACTCTCCATGCCCTGAAGGCCCCTCCAGCACTAGTATCCCCGGACTTGGACTCTAAGCAGGGTAGAGAGGTGGCCCTGGGGTTACTGGGCCTAGGGCTCCTGGCAGAGGTAGGAGAGGTACGGGGAGAAGGAAAGGTAGCTGGAGCTGAGCATGCAAGTACTAGCCTATGAGAGGTAATGGGCTCTCTCCCCTTCCTGCCCACTCCACCCCAAGCAGGCTTTCTAGTAAAACCTGAGTGGCAGGAAAATAACTTTGCAGCTGCTCCAGCAATTTCCAGCTTACCTGTCTTCTGACTTGCAGCTGTCCTGTCATGCCCTATGGAAGCCCTGGGCTCTCTCTTACTGGAGCATACCAGGATTCAGTGTCTATCACACTCAGTGGACATCTCTGCCCCCAGTGGAGAAGTGGCTTGGGAGCACAGGGACTTGAGCTTGATCAACGTGCTGGCTTTGGGAGCACTGGCCAGCTGCTACACTACTCTGAGCTTCAGCTCCTCCTCTGTAAAGCATAAAGGATTATTACATGAGAGTGAATGGGGGGTTGATGCACAGTGTCTAGAAAACAGCAGGTTTGGAAGACCTGTTCCCTTTGCACTTTCCTCTGCATTCTCTCCAGGGAGACTTCCCAAGCCCTGTTTCTGTTTATACCTGCATCCATGAAAAGTTAGTTGAGTGCTCACTTGGCATGGCACTGAATTGCACCCACCTCTCAGTTTCTGCACCTGTCTGTAAGGTTAGGAGTTCCCTGAGGGCAGAATCAGGATCCTCTACTACATCTAGAGCATCCTGAGATCAGGGGTTGTATCTCCCTGTCAGACAGGGAGGATAGGCCAGGGCCCTCCCCAGAACACTGGCTCAGCTGAGGTCCCAGAGACCTGCACATGCCCTGACGCTGAGCATTGGTACCTAATTTAATGTGAGACAGTAAGCAGAGGACACGTGTCTTAGGGAGGGAGAGATAGGCACTATTTTCTACTTTGGACCAGACCAACTCATCTAGTGGCCTGGAGCAGTCAGATAGCTTTGTGACAAACTGTCCATAAATACAGACTAGTTCATGGGCGGCTCACCAGGGCCCATGCCAGGCAGGAAAATGTGGGCAGCTCACTCATGTTGGTAAAGTCACGAGCCACACACACACACACACACGCATGCACATGCTAAAACACATGCATCCGAGTGGCCTCTGCAACTGCTTTTAGGAATAATTGTAAGAGCAATTATGACTCTCAAGAGGCAGCTAATGCAGGATCAGGTGTCCCCCACCACTCTCTAATTAGCAAGGGAGAAAGAAGGAGTGGGGAGTGATAAATCAGGAAGCTGGGCAAAGTCCTGGAAAATCCCTGATCCCTTACATTTACTTGTCTGACATTTGAGGTCACTTTGGAGGGAGGCTTCATGGCTGGACTTGGTCCCTGTGCTCCCCTTTTGTTCTGTGACTGTCTCTTTCTCCCGTCTGAAATGTCCCTCCCCCATTCCCTGCACCCAAGGGCCCTGCCACTCCTGGCTGCCCCCAACCAAGCTGTGCTCCTCACAGCCCTGCCTTCTTCTTTTTCACACAGCCCTGTGAAGCCTTACCCCACATGGTAATTTGCCTATCGTCTCCATTCCATGTGCTTGGCTGAAACCTACCTTCTATCTCTGACTTGATAGGCTGTGACTGTATGTACACTCCTCACTCTATTACTATATTCCTTTTTCCAGATAAAAATTGTGTTCCAAACCACTATCTATCCTCTGCCCATGCAGATCCCAGGCCCCTCCATGTACCATCGTCCTCTAGAAATGCAAAGCCACCTTAATGTCCCCATGATTCCCACTCATGTGAGCACACTCGGTGCACATAGGCTGTCATCAAAGCACAAGACAGAGTCTCACATCCTGGGCTGAATTGTCACCTGAGGCCTAGCAGCAGCAGACTGGAAGGAGCAGCAAATGGGAAGGCAGGTGACCTGGCTCCCCTCCCCACATTACTCCCATGCACTGTGTGACTGTGCGGCTTCACGTTTTTCGTGGGCAAAATGAGTTAGTTAAAGTTGATGAACTTTAAATAACTTACATCCTTAAAACTATCTTTATGTAGGTAACACACTGTAATCCATCAGCAAACCTTTGCAATGGCCACCAATGATAAAATAGCCAACTTCCTGAGTACAACCTATGTGCTAAGTACATATATTGCCTCTCCAAATTCTCACAGAATTCTAAGGAGTTGTTAGTATCCCCATTTTACAGACAAGGAAACTGAAATTCACAGAGTTAAGAAATGTCTTGTCCAGATAAAAAGCCATGCAGGTGCAATTCAAACCTAGGCCTGTCTGATGGCAAAGTCAGTGCCCACCATTGAATAGTAACATTCTTTCAGATCGGATTAGGCTGAAATAAGCTTAAACACCAGACCCAGCCAGGAAGTGGAGCTCCCTATTCCCAGGACCAAAGAGGGTCATCCCAAGGGCATTTTGGCTGAATGAGAGCCAGGGAAAACTGGCACTCCCTCCAGAAAACCCAGAACTGGCCATGTTGGGGTAAGTGACTGACTCACAGAGCTGGAATGTGTCTTTGAAGTCACCTAGTGCAACCTGTCACAGCCATCAGATGCTCAAGCACCTAGCAAGGCAGCCTGATGGGGAGGAGAGACCCTGACCAGAGGTCAGGACACATGGGTTCCAGACCAGCTCTATCACAGCCTCACTGTAGGCTCTTGGGCAACTCATGTTCTCTCCAGACTTCAATTCCTGTCAGAATACAGATGAGCCCCATGGTAGGAAGTAGGCATATGTGTGTTAAGAAGCTCCTATGTATTAAGGAACACCTACATTTTAAGCTACTTGAAGGCAGGGACTGTGTGTGTTTTCTATTCATAACCCTATCTCCAATGCCTTGCACATAGTAGAGGCTCAGTAAGTGTTAGTTGAATGGACGCATCAATTATATTAACAACTTTACCTTGTGACCTGGTATTAGGCAAAGGCATTACTTCTTTTTTTATTGAGGTACAATTCATATAACATAAAGTTACCATTTTAAAGTAAACAATTCGATGGTGTTTAGTACATTCATATATTATGCAACCACCAACCCTATGTGGTTCTATAACATTTTCATCATCCCCTTTAGCAGCTACATCCCATTCTCTCCTCCCCTCACTTCCTGACAACCATCAGTTTGCTTTCTGTTTCTATGAATTTGCGTATTGTGAATTTAAGTTATTATTATTAGTTATTATTAGATAAATAAAGAAGCTGTTATGCACCAGGCACAGTGTAAGGCATTTCCCATGCATTCTCTGAGGATTCCTCCATCTCAGACATTCTGCTGTCTTCTGGCACAGAGAATCAACTACACAAAATGTGATTTCCCCAACAATGAGCCCAAAGGGGAGGAAATTTCCTTTAGTTGGAGAAGGGGACACTGAGTGTCTCTTTTCTCTACTACTGACAGCCTTTACGCCTCTGCTCCTCTTTCTGCCACCAAGAGCAGAGCTGACTGTCCTTCCACAGATCTCAGATCCAAGAGCAAAGGCCAGCACTGGTGACTGAGATCCAGTGATCCAACAGGCCCAGAGAGAGAAAGCTATAAGAAGATGTAAGAGAGGAAAGCAGGTCAGGACAGACAGATCCACCCAGAAGCCCAGAAAGGATGAGTCAGCCCTCTTGGCCCTTTCTTGGTCTCTTCTCCCTTCCTTGAACAGCAGACAGACACAAAAGGTGAGAGAAGAGCCAAGGTCAGTCCCAGGAAGCAATGGACAAAGACGAGGAGGATTCGAAGTTTGTGGGGAAGGCCAGGCACGGTGGCTCACACCTGTAATCTCAACACTTTGGGAGGCCTAAGCGGGCAGACCATGAGGTCAGGATTTCAAGACCAGCCTGGTCAACACAGTGAAACTCCATCTCTACTAAAAATACAAAAATTTGCCTGGCATATTGGTGCATGCCTATAGTCCCAGCTACTCAGGAGACTGAAGCAGGAGAATCACTTGAATTGGGGAGGCAGAGGTTGCAGTGAGCCAAGATTGCACAACTGCACTCAAGCCTGAGAGACAAAGCGAGACTCTGTCTCAAAAAAAAAAAAAAAAAAAAAATTATGTGTGGGGAGGCAACTAGTGCACATTGCAGACCGAGAGCCGCAGATGTAGGAGTCAGTGCCCTGGGGAGAGGAGGAGGCCTGTGAGAGGGAGAGGAGGCTAGCAGCCTCAGAGCATGGGGCAGTGCCATACCAGGAAGCAGACGAGGCATGGCTATCCAAGACAAGAATATACGATTTTCTGGCCCAAGTCACTTTCCAGGACCATCTGCCACGACTTCTATGGCAACCTGCTAAGAGCTGTCCTCAGCATCCCTCCCCACAGGACAGTGAATCACCATGACCAATTTCTTCTGTCCCCTACAACTGAGCAACAGTTCAAATAGGTTGCCTCAGTCAGGAGAGAGACAAACCAGCCAGTTTCTGCCTCCAAATCTGAAATAACCAGGGCATCCTTGGGCTGGGGCAGAGCTGGGGCCAAAGCTTCTCCATGTGTCATGGGATATGAGCTCATCCTCATTATGTTGGGTGGGGATTGGACAGTTACCCAGACTTGTCATGTGGACCTGGAGCTTATGAGGTCATTCAGACGGGCAGTGAAAGAACCTCCCCCATATACATGAATGCCTGTCTCCCAAATGGGCAACCTGTGGGCGGAATATGGGACTTCTCAGCCCTAGAATGCTGAGGTCTCCCCAACCCCTCCTTTGCATACATACACACACAAACACTCCCTCAGTTTTATCCACTGACCTCTTTCCCACACCCTAGCTTTGCCCAGCGGTTAAAGGCTCACACATACCATCTTCTCCTTAAGACTCTTATTATGCCGTGAGTCAGAGGGCGGGAGGCAGATCTGGCAGATACTGAGCCCTGCTAACCCATAAGACTGGTGTGACTTCCTTGATCCGAGTCTGCTGCCCTGGACTGACTGTCACGGGCTGGGAAGAGGCAGATTCCCCCCAGATGAGGTCAGCAGCAGAGCACAAGGGCATCAGTGCCGAAGTAAGGATGCTTGATTAGTTCTTCAAGGCAGAGTGGGTTGTGCTTCCTCTGCCCCAGAAAATGGCACAGTCCCTGTTCTATGGGAAAAAGAATATGAGGTCCCAGGGTGGACTCAGGGAACAGAGAGGTCATGAGGAGATGATAGCATTGCAGAAACCAAGGGTCCCTTGTGAGCCCTCCATCTGTCTTTTTAGACATGGTCCAGGAATATGACAAAATTAGCACTTTAAACAGATTTACTTGGCATTAAGAGAAAGGTGCCTGTCAGGAAAACTATGGGGAATCAAGACACTTCTCAAAATTAGCCCCGCTGAGTATTGTCTTTATAATTCCTTCTTTTTGGATTAGATTGTAAAAAAAGAGAGTTTAAATGAATGATGTCCATATAATAAACTATTAACCAACCATTAAAAAGAAGGGGAAGAAATAAATCAGTTTCATTTCTACACATACATACAGACACTCACATACAAACATTGGTCAACCCTAAAATGTTTAATAGTCATTATTTTCGGGTGGTAAGATTCACTGTTCTTCACCGAACACTTGTAGAGCACATATTATATGCAGTGGTTTTGATAGATTCTAGGGGCACAGTGGAAAACATACCAGGTATACCCTGCTCTTAGTTTATTTTCCAGTGGGAGAGATAGATAATAAGCAAGTGAACAAATGCAAATAAAATAACTCTAGACTGTTATAAGTGAAATGAAGTACGAATCCTTTAGATATGGTACCCAGAGAAGGATCTCTGACAAACCCCAACATTGACACTGAAGCTGAAAGGCATAAAAGAGCCAGAGACCTGGGGAGGTGCCTGTGGGCAGAAGGAGAGCAGGTGCCAAGCCCCCAGGTGGAGAGCTCTGGGTTCATCTCAAGAACCAAAGGCCCTAAGTGAGGCAGGAATATACCCCTCAGGGAGAGATTGGCATGAATTGGGGTCCCAGAGGAAGGCAGAAGCCAGGTACCCGGGGCCTTTTAAACCACAGCAATGAGTTTGGATGTTATTTCAAGTGTGCTGGCGCACTGTTGGGACTGGGGAGAGATGTGCTCAAATCCCCACTCTGAAAGATTTCTTAAGCTATTTCTAGAGTATGGTTTAGAGCAGGAAATGAATGATTTGATTCTGATCTTTATACCTTCATGCATTTAAAAAAGTACTTAAGAAAGTTGTTTGGTTTGTCATTATAAAAACAATATCTATTTTTATGTTGTGCATATTCAGTCCTGTTCCTTGCCTAGAGTGGGCCATGCTTTGGAGTTCTTGTGAGCATGGCATTCCTGAGAACTTCTCTAATTACAGTCTCCGGCATGGAGGTTGGGCAGCAAGTGGCAGCAGCAGAGGACTCCTAGAAGTTTTCTGCTTGACTCTACTTGGCCTAAAGTCAGACTCCCCCACCAAAGACAGAGTTTATTTCCACACAGAATTGAGTTAAAAATATATTCTGAGAGAGGATGGGCTTGTGGCTCAAGCGAACACCCCAGAAATACCACCCCTTCATGGGAAGTGACTCTTTCTATCTTCAAAGCATATGACCCAGCCTGGACATCTCTGAAAGACACATAACTTTCCATTTCATGCCCTTGAAAGTGAATCTTTCGGCCTAATAATGAGAACAAGCTCATTGTGAAAGTGGAAAAATTGAGAATTGGAACAGAAGTTTGACTAAGGTCACAAAACAGTAGGATGTCTCACTCAGCTCCCTGCGCCCAGGTCATAAAAGCATCACAGGAATAGTTGAGCTCCCAGAATCCTCTGGCCAGGCAGGAGCTGTGTGTCCCTGGGAAATGGGGCCCTGAAGGGTTTGCTGCTTAAGATGCCTGTGGTGAGTCAGGAAGGGGCTAGAGGAAGTTGACCAACTAGAGTGGTGAAACCTGTCCATCACCTTCAACCTGGAGGGAGGCCAGACTGGGGAATGATATAAAGAGTGCCCTGACTCCTGCTCAGCTCAGCACTCCACCAAAGCCTCTGCCTCAGCCTTACTGTGAGTCTGGTAAGTGTTGGATGGTAGAACCAGGGTTGGGACTTGGGACCTCCAACAGCATACAATGTGGGAGTGGGCAGCCTGGGTGGGGGTGGGCATTGATCTGGGGCTGGATTCAGCTGGACTTTCATTCTAGGGGGTCTCAGGTCAGCGTACTGAGAGAAAAGTGCCTTGGCACAAAAGTGCAGAACAGAGAGTAATCATCCTATGTCCCATATTTTCTTGTGACCATATTTTTGGAGTTGTGTGTGAGAGAGAAATATGGAAGGAAGGAGGGGAGTAGCAGTCAATTTCTTTCCTAAATCTCTTGGGATTTTGACTGACCATCATTTTGCCTTCTTTATGGAGGGAGAGGTTCAGGAAAAAGCTTCTACCTTTTGGCTATGCTGCACAGAAGGGTTGGCAGGATATGGAAACCTTTCTATTTGGAGAAACCTAGGCAGAGCTGGGGCAGGAAAACTCAACTTAGAAGTATAAGTCTTGGAAGAACAAGCTCCAATTCTCAGCAACCTCCCAGCTCCTCCAAGCCCCACCCCAGACACCAGGACTGCAGCTAAACTTCAGAAGGTCTGGAGAGAAAGGAGCCCTGGCGTTGAATAGGCCAACCTGCTGGCTTTACATAGGGGAAATCCAAATCCCAGGAGACTAAGTGACTTGCCCAGAAACACACAGCATTCCAATGGGAGATGTAGGTCCACAGTATTTCATGTGTCTCCAGTCTGGAGCTCACACCATGACCTCCTGGATCCTCTCTGGCACAGCCTATTGGTTTTCTAGGACTTGGTGTTCTCCAAGAGACGTTTCGTTCCCTAAGGTCTTACCCCTCACTGTGACATAATCCCAGAACACATCTCTGTTCCTTGGTCAGTGGAGCGATGAGGGTGGACACAAGGACTAGACAAGAGCAGACAGTGAGCTGGCACCTGGCCCACCCTTGCAGAACAGCCCTGCAGAGAGATCTTGTTGGCTCTCACCTGGGAACAAGGAGACTCCTAGGAGGACCTTTCCCTGCTCCTCCCTATTTCCACCCTTCACTCTCTGCTGCTTTTGGGAAACGATAGTCCAGAGGTGGTAGGACAGTACCCTGCCCAAGGGAAGAGGTGATGCTAAAAAATCATGTACTTCTGCAGATTTCCAAGGTTTCATCTACTTCCTTTGCCTTCAGCCTGTGCATCAGACCTCTTCTGTCTTTCAGGTTGACAACAGCTTCTAAGATGTCCCAGCAACACACACTGCCAGTGACCCTCTCCCCTGCCCTCAATCAGGAGCTCCTCAAGACTGTTCCTCCTCCAGTCAATACCCAGCAGGAGCAAATGAAGCAGCCAACTCCACTGCCTCCCCCGTGCCAGAAGGTGTCTGTCGAGCTCCCAGTGGAGGTCCCATTAAAGCAAGAGGAAAAGCACGTGACTATTGTAAAGGGAGTGCCTGAGCAAGAATGTGAGCAGCAGCAGCAGGAGCCACAGAAGCAGGAGCTGCAGCAACAGCACTGGGAACAGCATGAGGAACATCAGAAAGCAGAAAACCCAGAGCAGCAGCTTAAGCAGGAGAAAGCACAAAAGGATCAGCAGCTAAAGGAACAGCTGGAAGAAGAGAAGAAGCTCTTAGACCAGCAACTGGATCAAGAGCTAGTCAAGAGAGATGAGCAACTGGGAATGAAGAAAGAGCAACTGCTGGAGCTCCCAGAGCAGCAGCAGGGGCACCTGAAACACCTGGAGCAGCAGGAGGGGCAACTGGAGCTCCCAGAGCAGCAGGAGGGACAGCTGAAGCACCTGGAGCAGCAGGAGGGGCAGCTGAAGCATCTGGAACACCAGGAGGGGCAGCTGGAGCTCCCAGAGCAGCAGGAGGGACAGCTGAAGCATCTGGAACACCAGGAGGTGCAGCTGGACCTCCCAGAGCAACAGGTGGGGCAGTTGAAGCATATGGAGCAGCAGGTGGAGCAGCTGAAGCACCTGGAGCAGCAGGAGGAGCAGCTGGAGCATCTGGAGCAGCAGAAGGGGCAGCTGGAGCATCTGGAGCAGCAGAAGGGGCAGCTGGAGCACCTGGAGCAGCAGGAGGGGCAGGTGGAGCATCTGGAGCAGCAGGAGGGGCAGCTGAAGCACCTAGAGGAGGAGAAGGGGCAGTTGAAGCATCTGGAGCAGCAGGAGGGGCAACTGGAGCTCCCAGAGCAGCAGGTGGGGCAGCTGAAGCACCTGGAGCAGCAGGAGGAGCAGCTGGAGCATCTGGAGCAGCAGAAGGGGCAGCTGGAGCAGCAAGAGGGGCAGGTGGAGCACCTGGAGCAGCAGGAGGGGCAGCTGAAGCACCTAGAGGAGCAGAAGGGGCAGTTGAAGCACCTGGAGCAGCAGGAGGGGCAACTGGAGCTCCCAGAGCAGCAGGTGGGGCAGCCAAAGCACCTGGAGCAGAAGGAGAAGCAGCTGGAGCTCCCAGAGCAGAAAGAGGGGCAGCTGAAGCACCTGGAGAAGCAGGAGGCACAGCTGGAGCTCCCAGAGCAGCAGGTGGCACAGCCAAAGCACCTGGAGCAACAGGAAAAGCATCTAGAGCACCCAGAGCAGCAGGAGGGACAACTAAAACATCTGGAGCAGCAGGAGGGGCAGCTGGAGCAGCCCATGTTTGCCCCAGCTCCAGGCCAGATCCAAGACATCCAACCAGCCCTGCCCACAAAGGGAGAAGTATTTCTTCCTGTAGAGCAGCAACAGCAGCAGAAGCAGGAGGTGCAATGGCCACTCAAACATAAATAACCACCTGCAATCCAGAGGCCCTTAGATCGTCTCATACAAGGGAAGAGAGAACCACTGGCCCCACTTATTTCGGGTCCCCTAGGTGGCCCGTCTCATCTGTGAACTTGACTCTGTCCGTCTACATGTCTCTTTAATGGGGTGGGGGGTGGAAGAGAGGTAATTATTGTCCAGTGCCACCCCCAATGAGCCCAATCCCAACCTCAGGTGAGCAGAGCCTCTACTTGAGGGACTATTGTCACTATAGGAATCCTTATTTCCCCAGTGTTGAAGCTGAATCGGTGAGTGTGTACAATGATTCATAATAAATCCTGGGAGTCTTGGGATCCTACATTCTCTTTAGCCTTTTCTTCTCTCTCACCACATAAAAACCTGTGCATCGGTCAATAGCTGCAAGAGACTCCCATGGCCCATTCTCAAAAGAGGACAGATATCTTGACCCTTTTAAAATTTTGGTCCCCAAACCACTCAATAGATCCAACAGTTCCTAAAAAAGAAACAAAATCCAAATCAAACAAAAACAAAATCAGCTTCACTTAATGCACTTGAAAACAACACTTACCAGCCATGAAAAGGGGATACGTTGTTCTGGTTGCATCTCAGTCCAACACTACCTTCCACCACAACACCACACCCAACCCCTGGCAGAGCCCACTGTACACTTCTGCTCCCGACTCAGCTCCTCTCAGGAGAGGGACTGGGAAGATGCTAGGAAAGCTTGGGGGCTCCTTCTGGGTTCTAGTCTCTTCCCTGGAAACATTTCCAGGCTCTTCTGCTTGGGTTTTCTCTCTTAGAAAATCTCATGATTTCCAAAAGTCTTATGGTCTGCCTGCTTGACTGAGGAAGACTTTAGAAAAGCAATAGCAGTAGAATTGGGCAAGGTGGAGAGAAGAGGTGTTCCAGGTCATCTCTGAGGGAAAGTGACAGCGTTATTAAAGGAAGTAAAGGTTGGGCCAGCAGCAGTCATGGAAGTCAAAACTACTGACTAAGCTGGAGAAATACAGACCCAGTCACCGCAGGTGTCACCCTCCTGCTACCTAGCTCCCTGACATTTCCATAGCCTTTACTGCCATCAATCATATCAGGACCTGGGACTCTCCTTTCCTGGGAAAAGCACTGCCTTTAATTCTTCAAATTGCTCACTTTTAACTATTTAACCACCACATTTTAGGCAGGCTGTATCAAGCTATTCGAAGCTATTTTACTGCAGGCACACGAAGATATATCAGGGACTTCCCTACTGAAGTGTCCAGAGACGCTCAAGTTTAATCGATCTGCACAGCATGGCACTTAGCATTCCTTCCTTCCCACCCAACCCCAGCAACACTCACCATGTTTCCTCCTTAGGTGTTCTCTCATTGAGTTCAGAAAACTGCCATTGCCATGTGTGTATTCACAATCATTCCTCATTCTTCCTCCTCTTCCCTACCCCCATCAAGGATCAAGTCAAGTCGTGAAGTCGTTTCTCACCTGAACTGTTGCAACACCCTTCCAGCTGGTCTTTCTTGCTCTCTATCTCCCCCCACCCTGCCATCCACTCATCACCCAGAGGACAGGGTGTTCACTTAAAATTCTAATCTAACCACATCCCTCCTTAGGTTAGCACTTGTCAGTGGTTCTCATAACTTAGACCATGAGAAGGCAGGCTCAAGTCCTCCTAACAGCAGGGTTGGGTAGGACTTGGCAGGGAGACTGGGGACAGAAGGCACAGTAATCAGAAGCACCCAGGGTGTGTCACATTTTCTTAGTTGATTTTTTAAAAATAGACGTTTTTTAGGACAGCATCAGATTCGTAGAAAAGTTAAGAAAATACTAGAGTTCTCATATATTTCACACACAGTTTCCCCTATTATTAATATTTTACATGAGCAGGGTACCTTTGCTACAAACTATCACAACTCAATACGATATTATTAGCTGAAGTCCCTGGTTTATTCAGATGTCCTTAGTTTCACCTAATACGTTTTTGCTCTTTCAATATCCCGTCCAGCATATCATGTTGTGTGTACTTGTCTCCTTAGGCTTCTTCCTTGACAGAGTCCGTTCCTCAGACATTTTTGGTGTTGTTTTGATGACCTTGACAGTAGTGAGGGGTGCTGGTCAGAAATTTTGTAGGATATCCCTCAATTTGTATTATATTTGTCTGATGTTTTTCTCATGATTAGATTGGGGTATGGGTTTTTCGGAGGAAGACCACAGAGGTAGAGTGTTATTCACTCTTACCACATCACATAAAGTATATGTATATCAGACATGACTCATCACAGTTGCTGTTAAACTTGATCACTTAGCTGAGACAATGTGTGTCAGGTTTCTCCACTGTAAAGTTATTCTCACCCTTCCACAATGCCCCCTTCTATACTGTACTCTGGAAAGAAGTCACTATGCAAAGCTCACCATTAAAAAGTTTCCATCACTGAGGATAGAGAGTCTACGTAAGTTCATAAGTTATTTGGAATTTTCAGTACAGATTTGTCCCCACCCTATTTATTTATATTAGTAAGGATTCATGACTAGTTATTTTGTACTATGGGCTACAACCCAATAGTACTTTATTTATTTGTTTGTTCAAATTGTTCCACTTTAGCCATTGTGAGCTCTTTCATTGGCTCCTGTGTTCTTTAAAATATACTTCCATCAATATGGGTTTTTTTATTTTATTTTATTTTATTTTATGTATGTATGTTCAATTTGTTTTGTTTTGTTTTGTTTTTGCATACTTCCTTACTTTCTGACACTACAGGATACTCCAGGCTCATCTTGTATATTTCCTGCCCCAGTCCTAGAATTAACAATTTCTTCAAGGAGTCCCATTTCATTTTATTGGAGAATGGTATTAGAAACCAAGAACTGGGAACTGGGTATGGCCATTACTCCTGGGGTATCATTTCCTTTAAGCCCTCTTAACTGGCAAAGGAAGTATATATGCGTATAGTATCCTGTGTGTGTGGCATATATGTGTGTTTTCTAGTAATGGCCTGTATCTATATTAAGCTAAATAGAGTTCATACTAATGTCTCCAACTATAATTTATTACTACATGGATCCTCCTAGCCTCCTCCCCTTTCTTATCTGAAAATTCTCACTCCAACTGTGAGAAACCTGGCCCCCAATTGCCATCTATTTTCTTAATTATTCATTTTCCGTATTCAGAAGTGACTGTACTGTTTTAGATTCCCACTAGCAATGAGTTCTTCCTGTTGTCTGTTATTTTCAACAGCATTTGGTGTGAGCTTTTTGAATTTTAGCCATATTTATAGGTGCATAGTTATATTTCATTGTTTCAATTTACAATTTTCTTAGACATCATGTTAAGCATATACTCATATGCTTTTTGCCATCTTCATATCTTCTTTTATGAGGTGTTCAGATCTTCTGCCCATTTTTTAAATTGAGTTGTTCATTTTCTTTCTGTTGAGTTTCTAAAATTATTTTATATATTGGGATTATCAGATATCTGTTTGGCAAATATTTTCTCCTGGTCTGTGGCTGCAGCTTGTCTTTTCATTCTGTTAACAATATCTTTTGCAAAGCACTTGTTTATAATTTTAATGAAGTCCAACTTATCAATTTTTTTCAAGAATCACACTGTGGTATTGTATCTAAAAACTCATCAACAAACCCAAGATCACTTAAATTTTCTCCTATATTATCCTATAGAAGTTTTAATTTTACATCCTTCATTTAGGACTATGATATAATGAATTGATGGGTCTGAAATCATTATTTTGTATCTGGGTATCCAGTTGTTTCAACACACGACACCTCTCTTTGACCCCTTACTCAATCTGCCTGGCACCAACGGTAAAAAAAAAATTCTCCCAACTCGTGGTTTTTACAATGGAAAAAGATCAAGGTGAATAATCAGCTTCCCCACCGTCTTGGGTTCCCTGGCAGGAGACCTGTCCCTACTTCAACCCATGGGAAACATCATAAATGCCTGAAGGCAGACATATCCCTGAGGTCAGCCAGAACCAAAGTCGGGGGTGGGGCTACCATCCCCAGCCCTGGAAATTCTGTACTGTAGCTCTGCCAAAGGAGATGCCCAATCAGACTGGCTGTTCAGCAGCATTGCACTGTGAGAGGTACATTTCCCAGGTTCCCAGGTCACAAGTTCCCATGTGTTGAAAAGATTATTTCCATAGTGCTTTTATGTTTAAAGTGGGTTTCTTCTAGGCAACATATAGTCAGATATTGGTTTTTATCTATGCTTATAATCCTTGTCATTTTACTGATCTATTTAGACCGTTCACATTTGAAGTGATTTGTGATATAACTGGATTATTATCTACCATGTTTGGAGCTGTTTTTTATTCATAGCACTTTTGTTCTTTTCCTGTTTTTCTGCTTTCTCTAGTTTTAATTGAGATTTTATTATTTTCATTTTATCTTCTTTGTTAGTATATAATTATATAAATAATTATGTTTACTTTTAAATATTAGTGGTTTCCCTGGAGTTTAAAATATACATTTACAACAAATATAAGTCCACTTTGAAGTAACACTATACTGCTTTACAGGTAGTGCAGATAACTCATAACCGTATTCTCAACTCTTCTTGCTGTCATTCATATCATGTATCCATTTGCTATAATTATCCAATACATTATTACTTTGAATAGCTATTAGATCAATTAAGAATAAGAAAAATAAGCATGTTATTTTACCTTTTTTGATACTCCCTCTTATTTTATAAGGATCCACATTTCTGACTCATACCATTTTCCTTCTTTTAACATTTTTAAAACTATTCCCTCCTCTTTTAACATTTATTGCAGTTATTAGAGCTTCTGGCAATGAATTCCCAGAACATCATTTGTCTGAAAAAATATTTATTTTACCTTCAATTATTAAGGATAGTATCACTGGATATAGAAGTATAGAGTTTTTCCTTTCAACACTTTGCATATGTTATTCACTCTCTTTTTGCTTGTATGGTGTCTGAGAGGAAGTCTGGTATAAATAATGCTTGCCCTTGTTTCTCTCTATGTAAGGTTTTTTATTCTGCAGAATTTTCAAGATTTTCTCTTTGCCTTTTGTTTTGTTTTGTTTTTTGTTTGTTTGTTTTTCAGTTTGAATAGAATAAGCTTGGGGTAGATTTCTTTGTGTTCTCTGAGCCTCCTGGATCTGTTGTTTAATGTATCACTATTTTGGAAAACTCCAATTAGTACTTCAAAAATTTCATCTGCTCCATTTGCTATTTCATTTCCTCTGGTATTGCTGTTACATGTACATTACATCTTTCAAAATTGTCCCACATTCTTGGATAACTCTGCTGTTGATGTTGTTGTTGTTTTTAATTCTCTTTTTCTTTTTGCGCTTCAGTTTGTGAAGTTTCTATTGACATGTCTTCAAGATCACTGATTCTTATCTCAGCTGGGTCGAGCCTACTGATTAACCCACCAAGGTATCTTCATTTCTGTTAATTTTCTTTTTTCTAGTCCTTGACTCTATCCTAGAGTTTCCATTTCTCTACTTGCATTACCCAGATATTCTTGTATGTACTGCACTTTTTCCATTACATACCTTATAATACTAATAATATTTATTTTAAACTTAGTGTCCTAGGTTTTGTCTCTTTTATTATATTTGGGTGTCCCTAAGAACTCCTTAAATAGAATTTGCACAAACACGATTGATAAACTTCCTATTAGAGTGATCAAGGGAATAAAAGAAAGAACACACAAATGACCAAATCATGAATAAAAGAGGTAAGATCATTACAGATTATTTAGATATTAAAATGATAATAAAGAATGTATTCACTGAGTAGAACACAAATATCTTACCAGGACATCCTGATTACTTGATAATTTCTACTTATGATATTATAGTACACGATGTCATTAATATAGCAGATTAGCGTGATGTTTTCTGGAATGTTCAGATGATCAATGTCCTTCCATACTTACTGTGTCAGACAGCAAGAGAGTTAATACAGTTCTAAGGCAAGATCATAAATGCATATTGCTCCCCATCCTAGATGAATATACCGCTTCTTATTCTCCTGCCTCCTAGGTGTTGAACAGACTACACTCATCAGAGATATAGCTGCATATTACACACTAGACGTTATACTGATCTGTTCTATTAAAAATTTTATATATTATAAAGGAGTTGCAGTTGAGTCTACCACTTGGTTAAGTTTGTGGAAGTCTACTACTATTGTGTTAGTCAGCATTCTCCTGAGAAACAGAACCAATACATTGTGTGTATGGGTATGTGTGTATGTATGTATGTGTGTGAGTATATGTATATATACACATTATACACACACAACTATATATATGCATACATATATAAATATATTTATTATAAGGAATTGGCTTACACTCATGCAGTTATGGAGGTTGGCAAGTCTAAATCTGTGATGTGGGCTGGTAGGCTCAAGACCCAGGAGAACCAATGTTGTAGTTACATTCTGAAAGCCAGTAGGTGGAGACCCAGGAGAGCTAATGGTGCAAATGAAGTTCCAAGGCAATCTACTGGAGAATTTCCTTTTGCTCAGAGAGGCTGGCCTTTTCATTGTATTTATGCCTTCGACTGATTGAATGAGGCCCATACATATTATGGAGGGCAATCTGCTTACTTATACTTCATTTATTTACACATTAATCTCACCAAACTGATGGCATAGAAGAAAGCTGGCTTCACTCTCTAAAAAAATACTAAAAAGGAAAAAAGAAAGAAAGAAGAGAAAGAGAGAATGAGAGAGAGAGAGGGAGGGAGGGAGGGAGGAAGGAAGGAAGGAAGGAAGGAAGGAAGGACGGACGGACGGAAGGGGCCAAGCATGGTGGCTCACGCCTGTAATTCCAGCACTTTGGGAGGCCGAGGAGGGCAGATTACCTGAGGTAAAGAGTTCAAGGTGGCCTGGGCCACAGTGGTGAAACCTTGTCTTAACTAAAAATACCAAAATTCACTGGGCATGGTGGCGGGCACCTGAAATCCCAGCTACTGAGACAGGAGAATCACTTGAACCCAGGAGATGGAGGTTACAGAGAGCTGCGATTGTGCCACTCCACTCCAGCCTGGGCAATACAGTGAGACTCTGTCAAAAGAAGAAAAAGCAAGAAGAAGGGAAAGAAGAAAGAAGAAGGAAGAGGAGGAGGAACAGGAGGAGGAGGAGAGGAGGAGGGAGGAGAAGGGAGAAGGGAGAGAGAAACCTAAACAGCATAGAGATTATCACCAGCAATATCCCAGAACTGTTGCATCAAATAGGAGGATGCAACAGTTCCTGTGGCCAAAGAGAAGTAAAAAATCTCTAAGCAGATGGTAAGAGAATTGGACTTCTGTATCCATGATGCCCCCTACCTCCCCCGTGCTTAATTTGCCTGGTACCCAGTGTAAAAATTTTTCTCCCAACTCATGGTTTTTACAGCAGAAAAAGTGAGATCAAGGTAGACAATCAGCTTCCCCATAATCTCGAATTCTCTGGCAGGAGGACTGTCCCTGTCTCAACGTATGGGAAATATCATAAATGCCTGAAGAGAGGCATATCCCTGAGGACAACCAGAAACAAAGGGGTGAGGGAGGGTGAGACTACCATCCCCAGCCCTGGAAATTCTGCACTGTAACTCTTCCACAGGCCCCCTGGGAACCATCCTTAGCCAGCCTTTCCACACTGCTGGGACATCCCCTTGAGGACTTCCCCCATTTGAGATAAGTAGTGCTCTGATCCTTGGCTAGAGCTGAAACAAACCTGGGATTAGGTACCAACTAGTACCAAAAAGGAGGCAACAACATAGCAGGGGGAAAAAAGGGAAAAACTCAACAGGTAAATTACAAAAAATCTCTAAGCAAGCATATCCAATAAAAAACAAAGCAAGCTGGACAGAGAAAATTGGAATAAATAGCTTATCTTTCAATTCAAACACATACACATAAATTCAGAAGAAACATTAGCAAACAAGGAACCATGGCCTTCCCAAGAGGATAAAGCAAGAAACCAGTGACTGACCCTAATAAAATGGCAATATGTGAACCCTCTGACCAAAAATTCAAAGTAACAGTTTTATGGAAACTCAGTGATCTCCAGTATAACACAGAAAAACAATTTGGAAATTTATGAAAGAAATTTAACAAAAAGATTGAAATAATTTTTTAAAAATCAGACAGAACGCTTGGAAGTGAGAAATACATTTGCTGAACTGAAAATTTTGTTAGATGCTCTCAGCAACAGAATGGATCAAGCAGAGGAAGGAATCAGTAAGCTCAGACAGTCTGTTTGAAAATACACTGTCAGAGGAGAAAAGAAAATGTTAATCTTATCCATGATCACGCTCTAAGTTGACACACAAAATTAGCCATTACAGTAATTCACCACGATCCTTTTTTTTTTTTTTTCAAGAGCTATAGTGGTCAATTAAATAGGAATGTATAAGGGGGACTACTAAAAGAGTGGCACTGATCTCTGCCATTCTGCCCATGATATATTGTTTTCTATTTACTGTCTTGGCTATTTGGGAAGGGGGTGCGGTTTTAAGGGTTTCAACTTGACCTTTCTACTATGATAGCTCTTACTCCATGGATCAAGAAACAAGTATGAGAAAACTTTTAGGCACTAAATATGTTTGTCCTGTAAGTATGCACCAAGAAACTGGGAAAATGGCCACTGGATATGACCGTTGACTTCTTCTTCTTTTTTTTTTTTTTTTTTTCTGAGACGGAGTCTTGCTCTGTCGCTGGGGCTGGAGTGCAGTGGCATGATCTCGGCTCACTGCAAGCTCCGCCTCCCGGGTTCACGCCATTCTCCAGCCTCAGCCTCCCAAGTAGCTGGGATTACAGGCGCCCGCCACCTCGCCCGGCTAGTTTTTTGTATTTTTAGTAGAGGCAGGGTTTCACCGTGTTAGTCAGGATGGTCTCCATCTCCTGACCTCGTGATCCACCCGCCTTGGCCTCCCAAAGTGCTGGGATTACAGGCGTGAGTCACCAGACCGTTGACTTCTTAAACCCATAGTGAAAAGGACTACCTTGGCCAGAACTCTTTTTATCACTAACCCCAATACACTGTTATTCTAATAGACAGGTCAAGGTAATCCCTGGAGTTCCCTGATATTAGTGTAAGTTCAAATTATATATCCAACAGCCCTCAAAGAACCTGGGTACTTCCCTTTCTCCAAAGTACAGTTGCTTAGGAGATAAAAGGTTGAATCACTACTCTATACACTTAATATGGTGTTTTATAGTCCTTCCTCAATGAACTTGATCTCTTTCAAACAATGGGTTCTGGATCTGAGAACTGGCTCAGGACTAGATATTGGGCAAGAAATTGTGACTGATCTTTGAGGCAGCTGACATCAGCCACATATAGATATACACACACATACAGATGCTCCTCAACTTTGGATGGTTCAGCTTACAATTCTTTGATTTTCTGATGGTGTGAAAGCAATAAGCATTTGGTAGAAAACCATACAAGTGCTTCAAGTATTCATGCAACCATTTTTTTTCACTTTAAGCATAGCATTCAGTTAATTACATGAGATATTTAACACTTTGTTATAAAATAGGGTTGTGTTAGATGATTTTGCCCAACTGTAAGCTAATGTAAGTGTTCTAAGCACATTTAAGGGCAGCTAGACTAAGCTATAATGTTTTGTAGGTTAGGTAAATGCAATGCATTTTCAAGTTGTGATATTTTCAACTTACAATGCTTTCATCGGGAACATGACCCCATCATAAATTGAGGAGCATCTGTACGTGGCACATGTGTGTAATGTCCCTAATGACTTCCCACCTATTTTGTCCCTAAGAAGACCATATTCTACTATCCATTGCTCTAGACTCTTGTGGGTCAGGACATCTGAGTGATTATTCCAACATTCCAATTTTGTTGGTGGTAGTCACATCTACTTTGCCTCTGATGGTTAATTAACACAGTCTACCCTCTGTTATTCCCTTATCGTCCTTTCATCCTCATTGACACTATGGAATCTAGTTCAATCAACATTTCCTACCTCAGACCAAGGCAATAAAGGACAGCCACAATAAACATACGTGTGCATGTGTCTTTATAGCAGCATAATTTATAATCCTTTGGGTATATCCCCAGTAATGGGATGGCTGGGTCATATGGTACATCTAGTTCTAGATCCTTGAGGAATCGCCATACTGTTTTCCATAATGGTTGAACTAGTTTACAATCCCACCAACAGTGTAAAAGTGTTCCTATTTCTCCACATCCTCTCCAGCACCTGTTGTTTCCTGACTTTTGAATGATCGCCATTCTAACTGGTGTGAGATGGTATCTCATTGTGGTTTTGATTTGCATTTCTCTGATGGCCAGTGATGATGAGCATTTTTTCATATGTCTGTTGGCTGTATGAATGTCTTCTTTTGAGAAATGTCTGTTCATATCCTTTGCCCACTTTTTGATGGGGTTGTTTGTTGCAGCACTATTCACAATAGCAAAGACTTGGAATCAACCCAAATGTCCATCAGTGACAGATTGGATTAAGAAAATGTGGCACATATACACCATGGAATACTATGCAGCCATAAAAAAGGATGAGTTTGCGTCCTTTGTAGGGACATGGATGCAGCTGGAAACCATCATTCTTAGCAAACTATCACAAGAACAGAAAACCAAACACCGCATGTTCTCACTCATAGGTGGGAACTGAACAACGAGATCACTTGGACTCAGGAAGGGGAACATCACACACCGGGGCCTATCATGGGGAGGGGGGAGGGGGGAGGGATTGCATTGGGAGTTATACCTGATGTAAATGACGAGTTGATGGGTGCAGCAGACTAACATGGCACAAGTATACATATGTAACAAACCTGCATGTTATGCACATGTACCCTACAACTTAAAGTATAATAATAATAAATAAATTAAAAAAAAAAAAAAAAAAAAGGACAGCCACAACTGGGCCTCTCAATAATGACAGTACCCTCCACCCAATCACCAGCACATTTCTTATAACTCTAAGGAAATAAGTGTCCTCTGCGACCTCTTGAAAAACATACACAATTTCTGAGTTTCAGGATTATGTAATAGATTTGTTCTTATACACCTGCCTCTCAACTTTTTAATCTTTATCTCAATATTCTGCCAAGATGGTTCTGGAATCTCCGTCTCATTTACTATGGGCCATAACTTTTTCTGAGTTCCAAAAGGCATCCTGGAAGCATATAAGGAAACTGAGTCATATGTATTGCCCCCATATCAGTAATTATTCCCCTAATCATTCTCATACCCCACATCCTATGATTTAACATACTCAAGATCCTCTCCTAGGGAATCCCAACCTGTGCTGGTCCATATTATCCAGGCCCTGCAGATCCTTCAGTGAATAATTCTCTCCCTTAGCAGGACAAGTACTAACCCAATTGGCTCTGCTAAGACTTGAACCAATACCCGAGAAAGGAGGTGGGGCCAGATCTTGAGCTAGACAAGTATTGTCTCACAAGGCACTTGTTTCAGCTGAGGCCTCTTCATAATCTTCAGCCAATGGGATGTGGGGATTGCTATCTTCTATCCAAGAAGGACCACTTCTACAGGCTGAGAAAAATCAGGTACATCAAGCACATCCATGAATATATTCCCATCGCAAGTCTTGAGGTCCCATTCCTTCCCTATCAGGACCCTATGCCTTTGGCATAAGAAAGGATGCTAGAAAATCAGCTTCCTGTAAAGGTTAGTGTTAGTTCCTGTGCCTGGCATTTAACACCACCTTCCCTCTGCAGGAGATGAAGTTCTCTTTAAACACTAAACACTTAAAGCCCTTCTGACTTTCATATCATGTCTTAAGATAGTAAATGAATGACTTGAGTTTGTCATTTTTTCTCTTTAAAACATCAAGAGCTCCAGAAACATTAGCCAAGTCCTATGTCCATTTCTTCCATATCTCTTAAACGTCAAAGTTATTTATCGAGTCAGTGCACTGCCTTTTGCTGCATCTTGTCCTAAATCACCACAAGAGATCGTAATTACAACACTATAACATGCCAAGGGCCATCACTGCTCCACTTACCACCAGCAAAGGGGTTCTTATTTTCTTCTGTGGGGAGCCAACTCCAGAATCCCACAACTAGAATCTTCCTATAACCACAGTTACCAATTGTCATTGTTTGGGTTCCCTAGAAGCACATCCTGAGATGAGGATTTATTTGCACATAATTTATTAAAGCAGTACTTCCAGGAGAAACTAGTTAGTGCATAGGAGTAGCAGGACAGAGGAGGACAGGAAACCAGGTTGTGATTTCGGGCAAACATGTGTGCAGGGAGCTTCATCTTGATTCTGCAAGAAAACTCTGGAATGTAAAAGAAAATTTGTAGTGATATGAGGCAAGAAAGCTAGGCTGCGACACTCTCGTACCTGTAAGTCGTTAGCTAAGGGCCACTCTAGGGAGACATAAAATATCTGGTACTTCAGGCTTTGCACATGTGAGGACATAGCAAATTCAGTTGTCAAACACATTCATCTGAAGAAGCATCAGATAGGAACAAATGAAAGCAAAAGCGTACCCAAACCTAAGAGGTGTTGAACAACACTGAGAATGAAGTCAGCAAAATCCAGACTGAAAAGCTCCATATGACAAATATTTTGGTTTAATAAAAAATTGCAAAGAGACAAAAGAAATAAACAGGGAACCTATAGATCAAAATAAACTTAAGTGATATATAGATGTATTAATTAATAACAATGTATCTACATTATTTTAATGTCATTTCAAATAAATCAGTAGTAAATTAATTATTTATAGCATAATTGGAAATGTGAACACCGAGTGGATATTTCATAGTATGAAGATGTTAGCTAGTATTTTCAAGGTGTGATAATATTTAACATAACTACTGAAAAAAGTACTTATAGATATATAGAGATGAAATAACATGATCCTGGAATTTGCTAAAAATAACACTGTAGGAGGCAAGTGGTAAGAGAGTTAAAATAAACAAGGTTGTCCATAATTTGACAATTATTAAACCTAGTTGATGTACATGTGATTTATTCTACTAATCTGTTCATTTATATGTTTTAAATTACCATTAAAATGTTCTTTAAAATAATATAATAATTTTATTGAAGCAAACTGATATATACAATATAAAAATCGCATCCTTTGTAACTACACATATAATAAAAAAAATTAACACTTCAACTTAAAAGTGTAATGAGCAGTGCAGAACTTTTAAAACATTCCAGAGAGATGTCTTAGCTTGGTTCCCCGAAGAAGCACAGTCTGAGACAAGTGAACGGGGACAAGTAGCTTATTTTGAGATGTGACCCCAGGTAGCAGAAGTCAGGGCCACTAGGAAGAATAAAACAATAGAGGAGAGAAAGTCAGTCCAATGGTGTGCTGTTGAGCTGTGCATTCCTGTGGGTAACAGGCTAAATCACACCCTGAAGTTTCCAAGGGCCATCTAGAACATACATTAGAGCTGTTTGCTGGAGATACCGAAAAGAATGCTTGCTCTCTGTGTACTCCTATGTCTGATAACCAGCGGTTGTCTGGAGAATGTTAACCTCCTCACGTTTCCACCCTATGCTTCCACCAGCATGACTGAGTAGTCAGCTGTGAGTGTTCCACAGCCTGGCTGTCAAGAGCCCTGGGGCAGACATGAGAGACACCTAGTGCAACTGAAGTGAGGTGCTGCAGGACACTCCTCAGCATAGGTGGTTGCCATAGCTACAGCCTGGGCAAAATGGTGAGCTGAGAAAACAGGAGGTGGGGCATAAAAAATGTTAGGCTGTAGGCATCTAAAAAGTTTGACAGGAGATATTTATGGACCTTATAGTCACAGTGTCCTCCTATTGCAATGGTCCCTTTCCCTCCTTGCAATAATTCTTTTGAATAAAGTCTCTCTATAGTAAGAAAGTTCAACAGCAACTGATTAATCTTCCTAATATTTTTTATTTCTCATTTAAGTCTAAGATTTATTATAAATTTGGTTATTTTTGCAATTTCTTTTTTAATTATAGTTACAATCCTTTTTTAACTTCCCATATTAACTTTTTTCTCTTTTTTATCTTGGTCAACATTTTTAATCTTGACTGGTTTTTTTCACCTTTTCAAAGAATCAATTTGGCTTAGTCAAGTCATATAGTATATCTTTGTTTTTTATTTTATTAATTTTGGTTTTATATTTAGTATTTTCTTATATATACTTTCTTTAGCATCTAATTTTTTAATTCCACTTTCCTGTATTAGATCATTAATTTTCAGTCTTTCATATTTTTACATAAACTTTTAAAGTCTTAATTCTCTTTATTTTTATTGCTTTTTCTGCATATCCAGTGAGTTCTAATAAACAGTATTTATGTTACTGTTTAGTTCCAAGCATTTAAAAATCTCTTCCAGACTATCCTGTCCAGGAGTAAAAGTTATGATAATGCCACAATATCCCACATAGGAAGGACAGCCTTGGCTCTTATCCCTCGGAAATCAACATTTGGACTATTCGGCTAGATAATTGAAATAATAAAAATAACAAATAATTTATAAGCAAATAAAACAAGCTGACTAGGTGAGGCACTGCTGTGGAGGTTAAAAGGATGCCCGCTGGAGTCACACACTTGAGATGGAACCCAGCTCTTCTGCTTACATTCTATGTGATCCTGGTCAGGCTACATCATATCCCTGATCTGTTTCTTCATTATTAAAATGCAGACAAAAATATTGACCTTCAGCATTGGTTTCTTTATTAAATAACACTTGCAAAGTACTTAGGTTAGTGTCCAGCACATGAAAAGGGCTCAGCAAATGGAAGCAATGGTTCACACAGCGTATCTGGGATTTCAGAAGTTCCTTTTGTTTTCCTCTTTGCCTTTTACTCATGTGTAATTGGATCATGAAAACAGGCTTTGTTTCTTTCTTATGTGGCAGGAATTTTTCAATGCATTTTACATTCTTGGACTCGTTTAATCCCTTAAAATGAAACCCAGTAAAGGGCACATAACATGTACTAGGAAATCCTAACTGATTTTGATTAACTTACCAGCTAACGCAAACTGTGTCTGTGGGGAAGTGAGGAGGTTGCCCCAGAGGACTACAATGATAGGCTTTGGCTTGTTGCTTTTGGGATGTTTCTAGCACAAAGGAATAAAAATACAGTTTGAGCAAGAAGTTATAATGGGTGGCTCACCTCTGGTAAAAGCCAGCCAAGAGGAAGAGCACTCAAAATGCCTGCCAGTCTTCCCATGTATGTGTGATCTCTTGCTACCCTCTAGGGCTGAGATCTGGAATTGCAGGACCGAGAGAAAAGGTCTTCACCTGAGGGAGGCTCCTAAATGCAAAGCTTGGGTATCTAGGGTCTGTGTGAGACACCTCCAAGGAAACAGTGATGAATAAGGAAATTTGTGCCCTGAAGGATTCAGACAGAGCAAGGATATGAAACAAATGCATAAAGGACTTTACTAACAATAACTGCACCCCATTTATTGAGTGTTGCCACACGTCAGTGTCAAAGGCTTTACATTCACGATCTCATCTTTCTGGTACAACAATGCCATGATTTGGTGCTATTATCCTCCTCATCTGAGAGACAAGGACACTAAGTTGCAGAGAGAAGAAGTTGCTTATCAAGGTCACCCAACTAGCCACTGAAATTCAAACCCAGTTGTCTGAATCCAGAGCTCACGCCTATACAATGCTTTGGGCACTGAGGTGGGAAATCCCACAGAGGCTTAGGGTACACTCATGCACCTTTCAGAAGGAGATAATACAAGAACGGGGCTTTGAAGAATAGGTACTGGGAGATGAATACCAAAAGAAGATGGAGCAGGGCCCCACAGGGAACTACCTGAGCTAGGCCTAGATGGGGTTGGAGGGACACTGTAGGTGTGATTGGAGTGAATGGTATAGATTGGCTGGAGCTCAGGAAGCCAAGGGAGATAAAATAGAAATGCAGGCTGACCTTGATACTATTTTGGATCCACTATATCCTTCCATAATTCTTCTGCAATAAGCATAATGGAGCTGAAAATCAAATAAGTGGTATGATTTCCAGCCCATGTGGAAAGACAGAGCCTTCCAGCCTCATGCTTACTCTTACTGGACAGCAGGGCAGCACCGGATTGTTCAAGAACTCTGAGGGGCAGCAGCGGGAGAACAGGATGAAGTTCATGTTAAAATGCAGTAGGGCTGGTGTGAGGCAGAAGCACTGCTAGGGAGACGGGCATCAGGAGAAAGTCTTCTGGCCAGAGGCCATGTGGCTACAGTGACCCTCTCCTCTGGACCTCACATGGGCCTCTATGGTCTGACAGAATTGAATATGCTTAGATGGACAAAAACATACTTTTTAAATTGATGTACTTTTCCAGAAAAACCATGATGTACAATACATGACAAAGAGATCTGCATTTGTCATCAGTAAGTAGATCATCGCTACCTTACTAAACATTGGTTTCTTCTTGGCTAAGTTTAGAATAAAAATTTATAAAATACATATGCATCCTGCTCTTCTCGCTGGGTTCTGATAAGGATCCCGGGTAAGGGAGAAGACAGGAGCCTCAAAAATTGCCTTGATTCAGCCTAACTTCCAGGAGCAATCAGAGCGACGTTTCTCAAACAAAACTCAGATCAAGTCACTACAAGCTCAATCCCTCCACAGCCCCCATGCCCCGGGGGAGTGGTCCCTGCTTAGCTTTCAGAAGTCCCTGCTCTTCATCCACCCTGCTGTAGTCATACAGTCCTCACCGAACACACCAAGACCTGCCTGTCTTAGGGCCTTTGCACTCGCTCTTCCTCTGCCTCTGTCCTCAGACCTTTTTGTGACAATCTTCCCATCATTCAGGCCTTGCTTCTGTGTCTTTGTCTCACAGAGTCCTTGTTGACCATCCTAGTTAAACATGACCACATTGTAGTCTTTTCATAACCCTCATTACTCATCGGAAATTATGTTATTTAGTTTTTTGTTACTTGATCGTGTATGTGTTTATCATCTGTTTTTCCCCAACCAGGATGTAAACTCTGAGGGAAAAGAGACCATGTGGGTCTTATAACATGTACCTTGTGTTCTCTGTGCCTAGAAAGTGCTCAGTATGATGTAGTTCCATTTGTCTATTTTCACTTTTGTTGCTTGTGTTTTTGGTGTCATATCCAAAAAACAATTTCAAAGACCATGTCATGAAGCTTTCCCCTATGTTTCCTTTCAGGAGATTTACTCTTTCAGAACTTACATATAAATCCTTAATCTATTTTGAGTTGATTTGTGTATGGTGTAAGATAAAGGCCCACTTTCATTTTCTCCATGTGGATATCCAACTCTCCCAATAACATTTATTGAAGAGACTATTCTTTCCCCATCATATATTCTTGACAACCTTGCTGAAGATTGGTTGATCATAGATGTGTGGGTTTATTTCTCAACCCTCCATTCTGTTTCTTTGATATATATGTCTGTTTTTATGCCAGTAACACACTTCATTACAATAGCTTTGTCATGTATTTTGAAGTCAGGAAGTGTGATGCCTCCAACTTTGTTCTTTTTTCTAAGGATTATGTTGGCTAGTTGGGGTCTTTTGTGATTCCGTATAAATTTTAGAACTATTTTTTCCTATATCTGTAAAAAATGCCATTGGGATCTTGATAGGTATTGCAATGAATCTACAGATTGCCTTGTGCAGTATGAACATTTTAAAAGTATTTCCTTAGAGTCCATGAACATAGATGTCTTTCCACTTAATTTTTGTGCACTTCATTTATTTCATCAAATACAAAAACTTTAGTACAGCAAAGGAAACAATCGACAGAGAAAAGGCAAGTTACAGAATAAGAAAAAAATTGCAAACAATGTATCTGATAAGGGGTTAATATCAAAAATATATCAGGAACTCTTACAACTCAATAGCAAAAATAATAATAACTTTATTTAAAAATTGGTAAAGAGCCTGAGTAGACATGCAAATGGCCAATAGGTATACAAAAAGATGTTCAACATTAATAATCATCAGAAAAATGCAAATCAAAACCACAGGAAATATCACCTAGCACCCATTGTTTTCTTTTAAAAAAGATAAGCGTTGACAAGAATGCAGAAAATTTGAAACCCTTCTACACCATTGGTAAAAATGTAAAATGGTGCAGCCACTGTATAAAACAATATGAAGATTTATCAAAAAATTAAAAACAAAACCAGCATATGATCTAGCAATCCCCCTTCTGGGCTTATAGACAAGAATTGAAAGCAAAATCTCAAAGAGATGTCTGCACTCCCATGTTCATTGTGGCATTACTCACAATAGCCAAATGTGGGAACAACCTAAAATTTCCATCAATAGATGAATGGACAAAGAAAATGTGGCATAAACTTACAATAGAATATTATTTAGTCTTTAAAAAAGAAGGAAATCCTGTAATATATTACAACATAGAGGAACCTTGAAGACATTATAAGTGAAATAAGCCAATCACAGAAGGGCAAATATTGCATGACTCCACTTTAATAAAGTATCTAAAATAGTCAAGCTCATAGACGCAATATAAACAAAGAGTGAAATGGTGGTTGCTAGGAGCTGGGGTGGGAGTTGCTGCTTAACAGGTATAAAGTTTCAATTATGCAAGACAAACAAGTGCTAGAAATCTACTGTACAGCATAATGTCTGTGGTTAACAATAGTACATTGCATACTTGAAAAATTGTTAAAAGGGTAGATCTCATGTTAAGTAATCTTACCTCAATGAAAGAAAAAAGAAGGTGGCCAGTGCATGGTAGGCACTCAATCAGCATTCGTTGCTAACTAATACACCAACTCTCTGTGAACTGAGTTTTCCACATGTCATGTGTGCTTGTAGCTCTCACTTCTCCCCACCTGACTGGCCTCACAAAGACCTTTGAGATGTAGCAAGAGGACCAGGCCCCATTCTGCAGTTTATGAACCTAGAAATCAGTCAGTGCCTTAGGCCAATTTCTGGGCACTCCCCACTAATGCCAAATTCTCAGCCTTTTTTGGATGATGATGAAATGATGGAATGGTTTGCTAGAGCTTTAGGTAGGGGTGGAGAGCAACGTGTGGAAAGAAAAGACTTTTCTGAGGCAGAAGGATGGGTAAAGTCATGCCCCAAATCAAGGAACACTTAGGGAAAAAGGGAGGGTGTCCTTGACTTCAACTCACCATGTCACCATTGAGGAGACAAGATTTAGCAGGAGTTACCCCCTCTAGGTAGCCTTTGGCAATGTCACCTAGCTGGTTTATATCCCCTACCTGCTATAACAACCTCTAAATTACTCTATCATAGCATTTACTATATATGATTGAAATCATTTGCTTAGTCTGTTATCTACTTTAGATTCTGACTTATAGAGTAAAAACTTAAGTCTTATGTATCTCTGAATTTTCAGTCCTTAGTTCAGTGCCTGAAACATAGCAGGTCTCACTACTTGTTGAGTGAATTGATTTTTTGAAGTACATCTAACTGAGCCCTCCATTTCCATATCGCTCCTTTCCCACAGTCCTGAAGTGGACTTACCATGCAAATAGCCATTCTATGTTGTTGGCATTCAAGACCACACCCCTGCATAGACCCATGGTCCAGCTGTGAGAACAAGTTCTTGAGTAGCCACACAACCAAAGGAGGAGCCCAGAGAGGTAACTCTGGGACTTGAGTCATGAAGGTAGTATTCTATTTATACCCTTCCTTGAAGAGAAACAGACTTATCTGTAAACACAGAAAAGTCTTCACACACCCAAGCCTGTAAGTATGCATGTGAGGGGGCTGGTGTGGGTGTGTGGGTGTGTGGGTGTGTGCGTGTGTGTGTGTGTTTTGCATATATGTTTGTGGCATGCATGTGTGATGTATGTGTGTATAGTATGTGGTGTGTGTGTGTGCATGTGTGCACCTCTTCTGGGATAGAGAGTAAAGAAGCTGTTGCCTATATGACTATCTCCCTCACCCCAGCCTCCCATAAACTTCCATATGGACCATTCATTCAACAAATATTGATCATGTTTAGCCCCACATTAGTTTGAGCTTGCTGGTAGATAGCTTTGAAAAATTGGTGTTTAGTTGCCCTGGTAATAAACACTACTGTTTCACCTTCCCAAAAGCAAAATTCCCTTCAGCCGCTGGTCTCATTCATTGAGATTAGCATGACTTTGACTTCTGGAACAGTTCTGGGACCTTGTTTGAGCCTGGCTCTGTGTTAGTCTTGGGAAGGACATCTGTGGTCTGTCCTCAAGGGTTTAACACTATTGGGGTTAACAAATCATATACTCAAATGTCTCAAGAACCAAGAATACTCTACATATACCAATAGATCTGGGAAAAGCTATGGAAGTGAGAGAGTCTCTATTTAGGCAGATACAGTCCTTGCGGATGAGAAAAGCTTCATGGAGAATATGCTGTTTGATTTTGTCTTTCAGTATCATTTTTTTTTCTTTTTGAATCTGTGAGAAACTCAGAATATCATAAGCTATTCATTTAAAATGGAGGTATCTGGCATCTCATTATGTCCCCACCCCTTCCTCTGGCAACTACACTTCATTTCCAAGAGCACTAATGTGTCTCTTAACTTATCTTTGACCTCCTGGCCAGACAGTACTCCCGTTTGCTCTTTGTCCATCCCTCTAGGCTCTGCTGCCTCTGGGAAACTCCAAACACAGCCCTGTTCCGGTCTGTGAAGTTTCCTCCACTCACATCCTTCCCACCCTAGACCATATCCAAATGACCTCCCTGCTGCTCTCATCGCTAGTCAGGCCTTCTTATCGACCTCCTTAAGGTCCTCAGCCTGAGGTCCTCAGCCAGAGGTCAGCCCTACTCTCTTCCTCCTGGACCTACAGTGATGATGGAAGAAAACAGAACAATTTGTGGGTGCAACCCTGGCTATCCCCAGTTCATTCACTCCAACTTCCCAGAATTCCATTCTTTTGTGAGCAGATTTTTGAGATCTCTTCCTCTTCTCAGAGAGTACTATTCCTCTGTCTATAACATGATTCTCAATAGAAACTTAGGATTCTCTATTTCCATAAAAAATGAGCTCTCCCATTGGTTTGCTTTCATTTTATTTAGCTAGATCCCAGCAGCTTGAGGACAGGATCTTTTTACATGGCTTCCATTTGCCATGGCACTAGATTCTGTGCTTAGATACATGGCAGGTGCTCAACAAATACCCAGGAGGTGCATTTTATTTGTCTTTCCCCCAGTGCCTAGCAAAGGACACGGCACATGAAGAAAGCCCCCTTCACAGAAGATAGTAGTAGAGACGAACTGAGTGTGTGTGTGTGTGTGTGTGTGTGTGTGTGTGTGTGTGTGTGTGTAGGTGTGTAGCTGACTATAGAGAGACCCACCCTCACAGAACCTTGGTATGACCCAGAATTTCAGACACAGAGCCTAATCTCTCTTCCTGGAAGCAAACATGATACCTGCTTGTCTGGGTTCCACCCACCCACTTGCCTGTATTGTCCTGGCTGAAGGGTGTGCATGGAAAAGAAGGAGGAAACAGGGAGTGGGCCACCACTGCCTCCTTCTACTCAGCCCCAGCTTCACTGCTAAGAGCAGAGAGAAGTTAGCCAGAGGCCAGGAGCCAAGGGTAGTGGGACCAAAGGCTCCTGGGGCCCACACCTGGGATCCTCTCTCCCATGCTTAGTAGCATTGTCTTGTTTCATGCCTGTGAAAGACCAAACCCCAGCCCTTATGTCTGACTAGTTACTGCCCAAAATGGAACTGTATTTCAAATTGCTTATTTCATGCATCGCTCTTTAGTTTTCTCAAGAACCAAGAAGCAAGACTATATTTTAACATTGTAAGGATGCATTTTAAGTCATCAGACCTAAATCTAGCAGAACGTATGTGGTCCTCCCCAATGCTCCTGAGGAAATAGACCTGAGCTCAACTGGTCTCTCCCAGATCAGAGAATATACAGGAAGATGCCCTATAGGACATCTATAGAACATCCTATAGATCTATATATGCTATCATTTTGGACTTATCTATGACTGTGACTCTTTCCAGGCCAGTGAATATCCTTCTTCCTCTGTCATTGGAGTTTAGCAGAATGTCCTCTTGATTGGAGGAGATGTCTCATAAATGCTTTTTAAGATAAGTAACTAGTTGGCAGCCTCAGAGTTGGGGTGAAGGGTGGAGTCCTAGAGGAAGAAGGCAGGTGCAGCTCATCTGACTCTTACTCCTGTTCCCCACCCTGGACACTCACAAGTACAAGCGCTCAAATCCCTTTGGCCTCCAGCTTAAACTAACCTGATGCACTGAAGTCTAAGGGTTTATTGCTCCCTCTTCAAAGGAGACTCACTGGAGGCTAAGTTATCTCTTTTAAGGAAATTGGGAGAGGAGCAGGGCCAGACTAGATGATGACTATCCTGTCCTTTGAGTGACAAAACATAAAACCAAAGGGTCAGTGGTCTTATTGGGAGATCTGATGTCACCAAAGACACTCCTTATGTTCTCTGCACCTGTCTTTTTCCCATTTAGAATCATAGACTTCTCCTCAGAAACCCATGTGTCTGTATTCCAGGGATAGGGGAGCCACTCATAACAAAAAGGGAAACAACCATAACCATCTAGAAGGAAAAGGTTTTGGAGAAACTGGAAGCTCATCTAGCTCTTTCGATCATTCTATGTTTGCATCCTCTGGCTTCTCATCCAGTGGCCAGCAAGGCCCAGCTGGGTTTTCAGGGATGCCCAGCAGCAAGATTACGTGAGCAAAGAATTCAGACTACCTGCTGGGAATGACAAGCAGGTCCTTATTGATGGGGCATAAAGCCTGAACTGGGGAGTGCTAAGATCAGGCAAGAGAGGTAGGCAAGCCATATCCTAAAAGAATCCAGGCTCTATTCTGTAGGTAGAGGAAATGAAGGGCCTTTGAGAGATTCTGTGTTGGAGAATGACATGGTCTCATTTACATTTGAAAATTGTTTACTTTGACATTTCAGTCTTAGAGAAAAGTTTCAAGACTAATATAAAGATTCTTTAACACCTTTCACACAGATTCAGTCAGACTCCTAAGTGTTGATCTTTCTCTCTCTCCCTCTGTATATGAATTTACATGTACAGATACATGTATGTATCATGTGTATATCAAACACATGTAATGTAGATTTTATATATATATATATATATGTTTTCTTTTCTTTTCCTGAACATTTTGAGAGTAAGTTACAGATATGATGCCCCTTTGCCCCTAAATATTTCAGTATATATTTCCTAAAAACAAGAAACTATCTTATGTTTGCCTTTAAAGCAATCATTTTGGCTTCTATGTAGAAGATAGTTTGCAGAGAGAGAGAGGCTATAGACAAGGGAATAGGCAAGAGACCACTTCAGCAGTGAAGGCAAGAGCTAGGAAAGCCAGGACAGGTTAGGGCACTGACCTAGAGATGGATCAATGGGACTTGGCAAGTGGATGTAGTTAGAGGTAGTTCCCAGTTGCTGCCAGGGCTGCCAGGAGGATGGTAGGTGCGGGGCTGTTCACTGAGGTGGACAGTGAGAGCAAGGGGAAGGGATGACAAGTTCAGTCCTGGACATGCTAAAATAAAGGAGCTTTTGAAACAGCTAGATGAAGGTTTTTTAAATAAATGTATTTATTTTTAAATTGACAAATAATTGCATACATATATTTACTAATTTATGGGGTATGATATATGTTTACATAGATCAAAACACCATTGTGCCCTAAACGGAGATATTGAGGCAGCAACTGGATATATGGTGGATCTGGAGGACAAGATAGAGACCCAGCCTAGGGATCTAGGGATAAAAATTTGCTGGTCCTTCGTGGAAAGGTGGTAATTCGAACCATGGGCATGAACAAGATCACCAAGAAGAGCTGGAGCCTCCTGGAGGCAGAACTGCAGAATGTCAGTCCCTCAGGGACTTCATTCCACAGTCTGAGGCCATACAGGATGAGGGTACGTCTTGGTCTGCTGGAGCATCAAAGTACCCCGGTACTCCTCTATCACGATGGTCAGGGCACTGGGTCTGGGCATGGTAAAGCCAGGTGGCTGTGGGGGCCGTGGAGATGAACTGCTCCTGACTCACGACTAAAGGCTCCCTAGGAGTCGGTAAGACGGTGGGTGATATGAAAGAGTTAATCCTCCGGGATCTGAGAGGCTGGGCAAAGGCAGAGGTGGCATGAGCCGGACTGGGTTCTGTCTCAGCGAAGTCACCATGCAGGCCACAGCATGTCTCCCAGGCTGAGAGGGATGGACCAGAGCTTCGCACTGTGTCCTGGAGAGTCTGGGAGGCGTCTGGAGGGATGGGGTGTGGCTGCTATGACAAGCCTGGTCCTGCCACCTCTGCAAAGGCCTGGCTTTGAGGAACGGAGATGCCAGGAGGGGAGACTTTCCAGCTGAGATTCTGACATCACCCAAAGTCCTCATTTGTTTGCTTGGTTGGTTGGTTTTGGGTTTCGGTCAAGCCCTCTCTATGACATCTTATAAAATGTGCCCTCAAGTAAGTCCTTTCTCGTTTTTCATTCACCTTTTCCCTATTTGTTAGTGATTAGGCTTGAGAGACCACATTAGTGGTTCTTAGATGTTTGGGTTTCACTAAACCTAAATTTTAAAAGAAAATAGTCAATAAGGAACAACTCTTTATTTTGCCAAGTAAGGGCAAAGGCCCTTTATAACTACCATCACTTTACAAAATAAAGATAATTTTATTACTAGTTACTATGAAAAGAATATAGCCTCAAAAAATAAACAAAAGACCTTCCAAAGAAATAAAAGCCACTAATCTTATACCAACTGCTATAAAATAACCTTATACCAACTGCTCAGAGGAGAGGTCAGCCTCTGAGATGGGGCTGGTGTTGGCAACAAGGCACTGGGGAAGACAGGAAAGGCCCCTAGACCGTGGACCCCTGTGGGCAGAAGCATTTCTCATTGGTCTGTGGCTTGTTGAAAATGTCATCCAGTGTTGGCACAGTGCTTGGCTGCGAGTTGGGAATGTTTTTTTCCTGATTACTGGGCTCCTTCCAGCTCTGGCACCTGTTAGTCCAGGACACTCTGTGGTCCTTGACCGAGACCTGCTACCAGGGCAGAGGACTGGACCTTCTGGGGTCTAAAGCTTCTTTGCTTAGGGTTCTGTCATTTATTTTCTAGTGCTTGGCACAAATCTGGTGCCCAGCAGGTGACATCCCTGACATCAGTCCCTCTTCTCCAGCTGCCCCGCTGCTTCTCCAGGTATTCTCTGTCAGACACAATCTGTGTATGAGCAAATGTCTTTCTTTTTCCTCCTCTCAGGCCTAATCTCTGTATGCCCCATTTTTGTCACTTAGAATCATGAGGACCCCTTGCCTCCTCCTTTCCTTTTTTTCCCTCCTCTGAGTCCTCCAGTCCTGGGTATTCTCATTTCAAGTCATTCTTAAGCCTGTATTCCATCCCCACTTCCATTGCTGCCATCCTAGGTGAGGGCCTTGTCATTTCTTCCCTCCCAACTGGTCTCCCTGCCTCCATCTCATGCATCCTCACTCCTACCCCACCTCACCCTGAGTGCCACTGTCAAATCTGTCCCCAGAATACCTCCAGTCTTGTCCCTCCTTTGGGAAAATTGTACTCTGCTCAAACCTGGCACAGACCTTATGGATGATTTTTCTACTCTGTTTACAGAGTAGAAAACCTGAGCCCCAGAGAGTGGGAGCCAACCATCCAAAAGCACACAATCACTGGCCAAACTAGAATATCCAGGCCTTCTAAATATATATCAGTGCCTTTCCACCTCCCTATCATAATCAATAGAATTTTGAAAACTATGCGTTATACTATACATTATAACATTGGTAGAAGATTCCACCCTAAAGGTCACCTCTGCACTGTTTAGAACCAGGGACCAGCCTCCCACCCTGAAATTTCGGCTCTCCTGGCTAGTCTAGAGTGCAAGGCCTTCGCTGGGGTCTGGTCTCATGTCCACTGCCCCCTGCTCATCACCACTGCTCAGCCACTACACTCATGTCGACCTCTTCTTTTTCCCAGACACACAAAGCATCTTTCTACCATCAAACCATTTCTCAGACCATTCTTTCATTCATTTCACAGAAAATAATTTAGCTTCAATTCTGAACCATAGTTTTGCTAGGTGCTAGGATACAGAGATGGAGTCAGTGTTTCTGCCCAGAAAGGCCCAGAGTTAAGGGTCGTTTTCTGTTTTCCCCAGTGCCTTTCTGCCAACACCAGGCCCATCTCAGAGGCTGACCTCTCCCCTGAGCTCCTTCGCCACCCTTGTTTCATATCACCCCTCAGGTCCTGACTCACAGTGCTGGCTGCCAGCACCAGCTCCTCTGTCATAGCTGGGCTGGCCTTATCTCCCCAAGAAGATCATGAGCTCTGAGAGGGTTGGCTCTATGTGTCACACAGCTCCCCATCCCCCACAGGACTCGGCGTGGGGTCTGCCTCTTGCACATGTGCTGACTGACTGGAACACTGCTGAGCTCTTGCCCTTAACCTCTGCCCAGACAGGTCCTGGTCTTTCTCAGGTTGGATATGCTGCAGGTGCCCAGAACTAGAAAACAAGCAAGTGGGTGTCCATTCACAAGTCAGAGGCATCCTGGGGAGTAGGGCCACCCACCCCCTGCCCCTAGTACACACCTCCATCCCGGCCACCTCACCATCAAGTTCATGTTTATGAAAGTGAAATAAGGAGGAGATGAACTCCTAAGAAAATCTGAAGAGGAAAATGATGTCCTCAAGAGTCATGTGGTGCCTTAGCCATATGGGAGCAATGCAGATGTGGGAAGTCATTGCCTGGCAGGTAGGGACCTATGGTAGGTGGTATGTTCACATGTTTTGAAAATTGACAGAAGAGGCTAGGCATGGTGGTTCATGCCTGTGATCCCAGCACTTTGAGGCCGAGGCACGCAGATCATTGGAGGTCAGGATTGCGAACCTCCAATGATGGCCATTGCAACCTGGCCAACATTGCGAACCCTCATCTCTACTAAAAATGCAAAAATTAGCCAGGTGTGTCAGGCATGGTGGTGCACACCTGTAATCCCAGCTACTTGGGAGGCTGAGGCAGGAGAATTGCTTGAACCCAGGAGGCAGAGGTTGCAGTGAGCCAAGATCATGCCGCTGCACTCCAACCTGGGCAACAGAGTGAGACTCTGTCTCAAAAAAAAAAAAAAATGGTAGAAGATACCCCCTTCCATCTCATCAACTTTACTGCACGCTGGCCTTATGCCCCCCATAAATACTTGGGACCAGAGCATAGGAAAGACCCCTGTGTTTATACGTAAATGTGCATGCATGTGTGTGAGAGTCAGGATTGAAGAAAGAGAAAGACAGAGAGCGATGCTAATGAAGGTCAGTGGTTAACACCATTCCAAAACCTAGGATAAGTACTTGGGTTTATTAGTGGCTTCCAGATTACCCATTCATTTTCTGTCCTCTGGTGGCAGAAGCAATTCTGTGTTATGCATTCCTGAGGTAGCTGACTCCACCACAAAAAAAAAAAAAAAAAAAAAAAAAAAAAAAAACACCTGTCCTAGGTGATTGGGGCACATGCAACAAATAATTAACAGGATTTAACACCCCAAGCCCCACAAATTAGCTGATGTTCACATTTTCTCCAGCCATTTAGGCATCATTCCAGTGACATGTGGGTTTGATTTCTTTGGCTAATACAAACCTAACAATTGGAAAGTATCTGTAAGAGTTGGAAGTAGAAGGCTAAGAGAATGTGACCCAGTTTTAGTGCCCCTTACCATCTACAAAGGCCTGCTTCACAAGGACAGACTTGCCAAACCAGGCTTCCCTCTGTCGTGTTGCCTTGGAAACAGCAAGGGCCTGGCCATCCTTGCTTCCCGCTGCGTCCCCACCATGGACATAGTGCCTGGCACATGGATCAGTTGCATCTTAATGAATAAATGGTTAGCCCAGGATAACCACTCCACATAGTCTTTCTTCTCTGCTATTAGGGACCTGAGCTGAAATCCTGAAATCTCTTTCTCAGGCTCTCTGGAGTTGCTTCTGTCTGAGTGATATTAGCTTAAAGGGATTCTCCTCCTGGGAAGGGCTGGACTCTCTGGCCCTCCTTAGTGACTAGCCCATGTGCAGCCTGTGATCCCAGAGAGTCAGGACCATGGTTTAAGGGAGAGAACATTGGTTTCCACACCTGTGTCTTCTAGTGTTGCAGCGTGTCTCCCCAAGGTCTTGGGATGTTCTAAGACTTTTATTAAGTAGTAGAACCATGGCTAAATTTCACAGCTGAAATTTAAAATGTGCCATCCTCAGGACTAGCTTGCCTATTTCCATTTCTCTCACTCAAAGTCTTTTTTAATGTATTTTTCAGGGAAAAGTAAAAATTATATATATGTATGGCTTACAACATGATGTTTTGATATATGAATATATTGTGGGATGGCTAAATCAAGCCATTTAATATATGTATTACCTCATATATGTGTCATTTTTGTGTGGCAAAAACATTTAAAATTTACTCTTTTAGCAATTTTCATGTCCCATATTGTTATTAACTATAGTCAACATGATGTCCAGTGGATCCCTTGGACTTATTCCTCCTGTCTCTTTCAACCAAGAGCTTACAACACTGGGTGGCAAGTGCCACTACTTGCCTTCAACTTTTTGCAACTTCCTATTCCATATTTCTAAGAATGTGTCTTGCCCTAGTATTCAAAGCCCATCTCCATGGAGCACCCAATGACTGCTGACCATTCATTTTGTGCCAAACACTTGCACATACTTTAAATAAGTTGTCCATTTTAATCCTTACAAGTGACATGCAGAATGGTGCTGTTACCCTCTTTAACAGGTGAGAAAATTGAAGTGCAAAAACATTTGGTTGTCAAGATCACCCAACTGGTAAAAGGCAGAGCCTCAGTCTGAGCACCACCTGGGAAATTTTTAGAGATGAGCTCCATCCTTTGCCAGGTATGGGAAGCATCCATCTCTGTATCCCGTGCCTCCCTTCTTTGTCCTGGAACTTCTAACAGAAGTGAGGAGGAAGAACCAGGACTGGGGCCCTGGGAGCTCAGAACCCAGAAACCCAGTCACTGTGACTCCTCCATGAGCTCACTCTAATTCAATGCTTCTTAGTTTGCCCCACCCCCTCCACCTTATGATAATCATTTCCCTGGGAACCCTGGAGTCATATGTATATGTGATCTATATAGGGAGATATAGAGATAAGCACTGTCTACTGTAACCACCCAGTTTCCCCAAATGGGGCCTAATGATTTTCCCAATAGCAGAGCAGACAGAGAGTGGCAACTGCCATTTCTTGTATAAATAACAATAGGTAAAAGACGAAAGCCCCTTGCCTTGTCTTCCCACCAGTTGAATGTAACTTCCAAGCTGAATGTAACTCTGAGCCTAGGTTAAGTCAAAGTCATAACTTTGCTGAGTGTGGTGGGTTTCCAAGAGAGCCATTTGCCCCCTCAGCTGTTTTTCTTATGTTATCCGCATAAGCCGCCCATCCCACCACCTCCTCTCTGCCAACCAGGACATCCCGAAACACTGCCCTCACATCCCCACACCCAGCATGGTCGGAATGCTTGCTTGGGACCATCCTAGATGCCAGGGATCTAAGTCAAAAGTCATGAGTGGGTTTGGAAATCCAAGGAAGCCAGTCCTCGTAAAATGATGGGGAAGTGGGGCAAGGGGAGGGTGAAGGCACTGTCATCTCCAAATCCCGCCATGCCAGCCCTGGGGGTGAGTAAAACCTAAAATTTGAGGAAGGACAGGTGGATCCTATTGTGACTAGGGACTGATTAGGACACCCCAATCCTGGGCCACCTCATGGCCTCAGGCAGGGATGAGAGGTATATAATAGGTAGACAGGCTCAGAGCATCCCAAACCCCTCCGCACCTACCTGCTCCAGTCGCTGGTGAACCTCGGTAAGTCTCGAAAGGTAGTACCTCTCACAGCAGCCTCGCCTTGCCTGCATCCCTAACCAACTATGGACTGGGCTGATTCTCTGGTGGTGGTCAGAAAGGATGGCCTCTTTGGGGCACTTCTTTTTTCCATATCATTTGTGACAAACCTGTCTTGAGTCCAGCAAGTTATCCACCAGAGAAGTGTGGGAGGCTGGGCTGAGCAGCGAGAAGGGGAGGGGGGTGTCTACCAGAGGGTCAGTATCTCAAGGATGCTGCTGGCATGGTGTGGGTGTTGCATCTTGTCAGGTGCTAAGAGGGAATCAGTAGGAGAGGAGAGATCAGCTCTGGGCAGAGCAACTGGAAGGGCTGTCCTTTCAGAGAAAAGAGAATGTAGGGAAGAAAGAGAACAGACTCCTTCAGGACAACAGAGGTGTGGAGGCCCATGGAGCAAAAGGCAACAGGGACAAGATGATGTGGCTCCACGGAAGGCTCTGCTCTGGGAATCAGGAGACTTATTTTCCCACCATTTGTGCCAAGTGGTTGTGAAGCCATTCCTTCCCTCTGTGAGGTCTGCTTTCCCTAACTCTAATTGAGAGAGGCAAGCTAGATGGTCCATTTCATCTATCTCTAGAGTTTTCGCTTTATAAACTGCTTTAGAGAGTAGTTAAGATGCTCCTTTTACATTTTTTATGAATTTATTTAATAAATGACAACTCATATCATGCTCATGATGTGCTAGTATTCTGCATGTGTGTATCGGTACATACAAACCTACACATGCGTTTATGTAAGCATGCATAGATTTAAGTATGTGCTTTTATACACTCATTTAATTTTTGCGCTAACTCTAAGAGAGGTAAGTATGGAAAACCTTAGTAAGTTGCTCAAAATCATATAGTTAATAAATGATTTAGCCAGAACTCAGATCCCAGGCAATTTATTCCAGATGCCACAGGTTTTGCTATAACAGGATGCAACAGTTTGCGCTTTCATTCTTACTCTTTCTTTTCCTCTCTCTCCCTTTTCTTCCCTTTTTTTTATGTTTTTCTTTCTTTTCTTCCCCTCCTATCATTTCTGTTTTCCCTCCCTCCCTTCCTCCTTTCCTATCTTTCCTTCCTTCCATGTTTCTTTGTTCATCTTGAAAAGAGTTGAAATAGCTTGTAAACACTCAAAGTTTACACATGCACACACACACACACATGCACACTCCTCTTATATCTATGAAGGGATCAGGGCAAGGTAAAAGTAGAGCATGACATGAATGTGGCAGGGGGTTCACCTGGGCTTAGGGTCTCTCTGTGGCTCAAGTGTTCCTCATTTCTGTGTCTTTTTGTTTCCAGTTGCAAGTCCAGCCCAGAATGTCTCAGCAGAAGCAGAAGCAGTGTGCTCCCCCACAGCAGTGCTGCCCCCCACCCCAGCAGTGCTGCCCTCCACCCAAGCAGTGCTGCCCCCCACCTCAACAGTGCTGCCCCCCACCTCAACAGTGCTGTCCCCCTCCCCAGCAGTGCTGCCCGCCTCCCCAGCAGACCAAGCAGCCTTGCCAGCCCCCACCCAAGTGCCAGGAGCCCTGTGCCCCCAAGTGCCCACCCCCTCAGCAGTGCCAGAAGTCCAAGCAGAAGTAAACTCTGGGCATGTGATCAGAGGCGAACCCCGAGGAAAAATAGAGCATGAAGTTCCTTCTGGGCCAGCATCTTACACTCCACAAGCCAAGCAAAGCCCTGCTCACCAGTGCTTCTGGATGCAGCCACACTTCACACCTGGGGGAGAGGCAGCACCAGGCCGGCGGCTTCCTCGAGCTCTACTCTTCTTAATTAGCAGCTGCAGTTTCCATCTCAGACAAGGATCTGGTTCTAAACTATCTAATCATCTTTCCTGACATGCATCTACATTGCCCTGCTGGAAACATGAGCGGCATGCCCAGACATCTTCTCCTACCACGCTTCTCCTCAGCTCCTGTTTTCAAACAATTAAAATAGAATCCCTCTGGCATGAGTGTCTTGGTCTGATGATTTTGTCATTTTTGTCATTTGAAAATGTAGCATTTCTGTAGATTTTTTTTTGTATTTTTAGTAGAGACGGGGTTTCACAGTGTTAACCAGGATGATCTCGATCTCCTGACCTCATGATCTGCCCACCTCGGCCTCCCAAAGTGCTGGGATTACAGGCGTAAGCCACCGCGCCTGGCTGCATTTGTGTAGATTTTTTATTCTGCTCCCAACCCAACTCCCAAACAGAGCCAAGTATGGGATGCAGGTGCAGGAGAAGGCATAGGGAGGAGCCTTCTGAGATGCCCAAACATTTACAAGTCTTCTACCAGAAGAAGAGGTGAGGACTTCCGCAACACAGATGTACACCACATTCACAGAAAATGAGGATGCAACAAAGAACCAGGGGGAGACAGTGCCCACCCAGAGAACATGTGCAAGGGAAATCCATTCTTCTAGGCCAAGACAGAGCAAGAGAGCCTGCCGAAAAAACCTACACAGTAGAGGAAAAGGATTGAGGCAGGTAAGTTCTAACTCGGAGAGCACACTCCAAGGGCTGAAAAGAGTTGAGATAAGGCCTTAAAAATTCTCCCATAGGTAAAAGAAAAAGCCAAAGTTTCTTCAAGCTAACCAAAGGTGTGAACAGGAGACAGTCTATGCAAACACTGCATACCCAACAAACACACCTGACAGTAAATATTTTATCAAAATATCAGCTCCCATTATTTCTGTTTGGGGATTCTCTTGAGCAATTTCCCCCCACTGTCATTCTGCTTTCAATTATCTAAATTCCTGGGGGATTGAAGTGACCAAATAATGCAGACCCACAGGGAATCCAAACTTCTGGTTTCTACTATTTCAAATACTGACTCCCAAGTTTCTCCACTAGACCCCTCTCTTAAAAAATAGTCCACAGATTGATATATTGGAATCTCCTCCTATACCTGCCTCCCCTTTCATGCCTCTGGGCACCAGGGAAGTCACTGATAACCAGCAGAAGTACCCAAAGGAAACCAGAGAAGACAATAATATAAAATAAAAATCTAGATTATCCCAACATATGTTATAGACCCTAGAGAATACAAAGTTAAAAACTAGAACTGTTAACATTGCTTCCCAGACAGGTGAGATCTTCTTCCTCCATCATACCACTTTCTATGCCTTTCAGGTCTCATCTATTCACCCATCCATCCATCCATTTATCCATCATGCACCATGCATCAATGCACCCCATATTAAGCACCCTCTCTTGTTTGTTCATAATGTGGTGGACACTGTGAAGATACAGACACACAGCACAGGGTTCTGGGTCTCACCCAAGATTATAAAGAGCAATTAGACAAGGAAGCATCTACTGAAGGGATGATGGATGGTATAATACCTCACTTACGCCCTCAGAATTCAGAGGAGACAGACAGAGTGAGAAAAATAAGAGCTGTTGAGGGGAGGAAGGAGAACTTGGTCCTCTCAGTAGTCATAGCACCTACCACAGAGCTCCCAGGAACTTGCCTGTTCAGTGATGAATACCTGGAGAAGGTGCAGTTTCTAGTGGAAGGACAGTAGGATTTGGCTAGGACAGAGAGCATCCCAGAACTGGATACAGCAGGAGCCAGTGCTGTGGGATCCAGGTGTGCTCAGGAGGGTCAGCCCTGTGGTACATATCTAAGCCCCAAGACTGAGTGGTTGGAAAGCACGGCTGCTCACATCTGATGTAAACCACAGAAATTTGGGGATGGCTCCAGTTTTGTGACATATTGCTCCTAACTCTTTTCCCAAGATATTGCATTCAACAGAAACTCAAGTCTTAGATACAGAAAAGCAGTGAAAAGTTAAGTAAATCTTAACTGAACTCCCAAGACATAATGTAAAGTTTTAAACATTTTCCCACATTCAAATATATCATTGAGCAGTCTCCAAATGTCTCTTTGCTCTAGTCCTATATGATATCTTTCCCAGATTTTGCTCGTGTAGACTCTTACCCTACTTGATTCAGCAACTTAGCACGAGGTTCTGTTTTCCTCTCTAGGCTTCATTTAATTTTCTCCTCTACTAATTATCATAATCTCCAGGTATGCACATGTGCATGCATACACTCGTGTGTGCACACATGCTACGAGAGTGAGCAAGCCATAATCTAGAAATGCCCTCAGATGAGAAAAAGACTACAAGTATGTGACCTTGCTGATTCTTCTTTGAATCCTGTCACACTGGGTTTGGATTCCAGAGCCACCCTTCTTTTGCATGTGACCTGCAACGAATCACATAACTTTTCTATGTCTCACTTTTCTCATCTGTATAGTGGGAAAACAACTGCCTCTTGGAGCTGATGGGGGTGGAGAGTGTTCAATGAGACAATGGAAATGAATAAGAAAGCATAGCATGACCCTAGCAGGTGTTGGATAGATTTCAGCTATCGCTTTGATGACTGTTCTCCAGGTCCTGATCAAGCAGCAAGCCTGCAGATGGCACCCTCCCCTTATCCCACCAACCTCAGGACATGGGCTCCAGATCTTCAGTGACACAAAGGTGTGAGGGAGCACAGCACATATTGAGGGAAGGGCCAAGGATCAGTTAAGTGGACCAAAGGGTCTGAGCAGGTGTTCATGGGGAAACAAGATTTAGTCTAGAGTATAAGTACTCCATTTGGTAGTTGCCCTTCTCTTCCAGAATCTTCCCCTTCGTGACACCTGCCCACAATGAATCCTGCCCTCAAGGCAGTCCTGGGTGGCCCTGGCTCATGGTGACTTTTACCTGTTGCTTTGTAAAGTGAGCCGTGTCTTTTTGAGGCAGGCTACGTTCCCTGGAGCCTTTTGAGATAAGCAGACATTTACAAGGCTCCCACTAGGGTAAGATGTGGGGGACTTCTGCAGCACAGATGCACTCGGCATTCAAAGAAAAATAAGGATGCAACACATAAGCAGGAGGAGATGATGCCCCACCAGGAGAACACATGAAAGGAAGGGCATGCTGAGGTTGACAAACCAAGGAAGCACCTACAGGAGCAGGGACTTGACCGACAGGGAAGTTGCCCAGCATTTATGCCCATCAGCCCATTATAACCCATCTATACTCGCAGACCAGCATGTAACTTCCAAATATCAGCCCTGTGCACACTCTTACACATTCACATGTTTGCCCACACACACTCATATTCCCACAAATATACCCTCACATGAGGGCTCACCACACACTGACACACACTCACATCCTGTCGATCACACTCAAATATGATTACACCCACTGACACACATTCACAGACACCCAGATGCACACACATACTCACACTGTCATTCCCACTGTTGAGCATGGCCTGAGAACATCAAGTCCAACTCTACTCCCGTGACCTAGTGACTTGTCCTCTCCCCTTTCTGCAGATCTCTGCCATATTCCAGCAAGGATGTCTCACCATCTGGCTTGAGTGAAATTTCCACAGAACAGGGGTCTCAGGATGAAGGGTGTGATGCTGAAGGCTTGGAAGGGAGTGTGCCTTCATCAGAGAAGTGCTTGTGTACATATTCTCTTTATTCTGCTCCAAACAAAGAAATTCCATGGAAGATGGCATGGTAGGGTGCAGGAAAGAGAGCACCTATGTATCTTGGAGTGTGACAGACCTGGGCTCAAATCTCCTCTTCCTTACTTTTGTATTTATCTTGGCCAACTTAACCTTTCTAAGTTATAAAACGAGAATAACTCGAACTTCAAGTCCTAAATGTGAAGCTCAGAGTTTCTGACAGCGGTGGTGGTCTATCCTTCCCTCATGCCCTCCTCCACGAGCCCCAAGCAAAGGGAGCCCCACTGCTAGGTGCACATCCTGCCATGTATGCCCAGGGCGTGGGGAGCAGTGGGACCCCAGCTGGTAATGGATTTCTGCAATGAAGCTTCAGCATTCGTCAGGCGGTCATCCTTTGAAGGAAGCCCTGCGTGTGGGTGCGGCCAGCTTCAGTGCGCTCCACCATCTCCTGCAGGTTTGTACATGTGCCCTGGCAATCTGGCATTCCTGGGGGAATCACAGACGCCTGGCACTGAAGACGCCCTGGGCGTGGCTTATACCCAGCTATGCTGAAACTCCTCCCAGTCACTTTGGGGCTACCAGTTCGGCATGCCATGTTTACATGTGCTGTGGTTGTCTGGGGGTCTTGTTCATATGCAGAGAACAGTCACTGTTTTACCCCAGACTCCTGACCCTTGATATTTAGTCCTCTGTCTTCCAGAATTTTTATGTCAGCTCTCAGAAATTAGACTATGCAGCTTCCACCTCACTCTTAAATAAAATAAAAAGGGAACCATTTTCTCTGTCCTGGGCTCTCCAGGCAGCCCTTTGGCTCAAGTCTCCTCTGTCCCAAGGGCTGATGATATGTGTGACATGAATGTTCATCTTCAGTGGACTTAGGAGACATTGGAGCACTGGACAGAGTATATGAGAGCTGAGTATTGTCTTCACTATTCCACTGTTCTCCTGCGGGACCCTGGACTAGTCATTCCCTTTTCCCAGTGTCCTCATCCGTACATGGCAGTGTTGGACTTCCTGAACTATTTCTAAGCTTCCTTCAGTTCTGACTGTATGAGGTGACTCACGCTAATCTTTGTGTTTTATCTCTTCGCCTAATGAGTCATCATCATGGAAAACCCTAAAAGAGGTAAGTTTGGGGTTGAGGCCACCCAGGTGCTTCTGCATGGAGGCGCAGAGAAAGCTTAGCTAAAACATGCATCTGTATTTGAAGAGCGCCCGGGCTTAGGACTAACTTTCCTCCCTCCAGGGAACCAACACATCCACAGTCTGGGGCCAGGGATGTATGTGTGTGTGTGTGTGTGTGTGTATGTGTAAGCAGCAATTTACTACTTCCTATAAGCAAGGCACTATACTGGGATCTTAATACTTATCTTCTATAATATACATTACTACCACATAAGTAAAAAATTTAATTTTGCAAATGAGGAAAGCAGGAACCAAGGAAGTTATAAACTTTGCCAGCTGAAAGAGCTGAGAGTCAAATACAGATCATTCTTGGTACAGAAAGACAAATACCACATGATTTACTTATAGGTGGGAACTAGAAAGTCAAACTCATGGAAGCAGAAAGTAGAAGGGTGGTTACCAGAGGCTGGGCATTGGGGAAGGATTGGGGAGATATTGGTCAAAGCGGTATAAAATTTCAGTTTGATAGGAGGAATAAGTTCAAGAGATCTATCCTACAAGTGATGACTACAGTTAATAATGTATTATATACTTGAAAATCACTGAGTAGATTTTGTGTCCTCCTCACACACACAAAAAAAAATGGTATGTGAAGGCACATATATGTTAATTAGCTCGATTTAGCCATTCCACAATTTATACATATTTCAAAACGTTCTGTTGTACACAATAAAGATATACCACATTTATTTGTCAATTAAAAATAAATTAAATAAAATTCCTTTAAAAATTTAAAAAGAAGAAAAAAGTCAACATTAGAGAAACTGGAAGAAGGATATACAAAACCGCTTTGTACTATTTTGCAATTTTTCTGTAAACCTAAAATTACTTCAAAATAAAAAATGTGTTAAGAACAACAAACAAATATAGGTCTGTCTTTCACACAGACCCATCCTTTTGACTATGGTTCCCATGGCTAAACTGAATATTTTCCACGGCAGGCAGGACTGAGGTTTTTCTCCTCTATATTTCATTGCAGTAGTTGAAAGAGAACTCTGGGTATGTCTAATGCAATGCCTAGATGCAGGTTATGGCCTCTTTGGAGCTGGCCAGAAGCGCTTTATCTTGCTCCTCATAGCCTGGAGGAAATAAAATATAAATGGTGAAACAAGTGTGCATGCCAGGGTTTCTCTGATGGGAAAGGGTGAGAGGTCAGTGATTTTTAAGAGTGATAGGAAGCAGTAAGCCACATTCCCTTTGTCTTCATTGAATGTCCCTATTCCATTCTTAGCATGAGACCAGATTTGGGTGGTGGCCTTTGCCTTGGTACCCTGAGAGCAAAGTGTGTGTGTTTGCATACGTGTGTGTGTGTGTGTGCAAGCATGTATGCATGCCTGTACATGTGTTCATCTGCGTGTACACATGCATATGTGCGTGCCATTGTCTTTGTGAATAATCAGGAAAGTGTCTCCAGTGACCATAATCCTAGTAGTTTCCCACTGGTCTTCCATCGTGCTCTGTTATCACTGGAGCCCCCTGTGAGGAGAGTTGTTAAATTAGAATCTTGGGGGTTTTTTGTTTGTTTTTTAAGATGGTCATTTTGATTCTCCTTAGTATAGACTGGGAGCAGTCAATAGAATAGCGCTGGCTTTGCCATCCTAGGGGCAGGTGACCCGTGGTTGTAGGGCAGGTAGCAGAGAACAGTGGGTAAAGTAGGAGAGACCAAATAAAACAGCAGGCACCAGCGTCAGAGGCGTATGAACTAGAGCAACTCCATCTTGAATAGGAGCTGGGTAAAATGAGGCTGAAACCTACTGGGCTACATTCCCAGATAGTTAAGGCATTCTAAGTCACAGGATGAGCTAGGAGGTGAGCACAAGATACAGGTCATTAAGACCGTGCTGATAAAACACCTTGCAGTAAACAAGCCAGCTAAAACCCACCAAAACCAAGATGGCCATGACAGTGACCTCCAGTCGTCCTCACTGCTGCACTCCCACCAGTGCCTTGACAGTTATAAATGCATGGTAATGTTAAGAAGTTACCCAACATGGTCTAAAAGGAGGAAGTATGAACAATCCACCCCTTGTTCAGCATTATAATAAAAAAAAACCATAAAAATTGGCAACCAGGAGCCCTCAGCGCTGCTCTGTCTATGGAGTAGCCATTCTTTTATTCCTCTACTTTCTTGGTAAACTTGCTTTCACTTTACTCTAAGGACTCACCCTGAATTCTTTCTTGCACAGGATCCAATAACTCTTTCTTGGGGTCTGGATCAGGGTCCCTTTCCTGTTAACACCAGCACTTAGTAAAAAGGTGTACTAAGGCCAGGTAGAGTCTCATGACTCACCTGCAGATGCCGATAGAAGATCACCTGCAGATGCCGATAGAAGATCACCTGCAGCTCACAAGGGCTGATAACAAGCTCCTTCTATCTCCAGATTGGGCCAAGAGGGGCTCTCTGGCCTAGGGCTAGAAGCCAGAGGAGGCTTTGCAAGAAGAAGACAACTAGGGTCTGAGTGGTAATTAGAGAGGTCTCTATGAGAACTCTCCACTACCTTAAATAATTTAAAGATAATCCTCTGATGTTGGCAATGGAAATCACCCCTGAGACAGGATTTCTGGGCCTTCAGCACAATTCATGCTTCTCAGGAGTCACCTTCCACTTGGAGATTTCTTGCTAACTGTGGTTTCTTTTTTTAAAAGGCATTGCTTCAGAGCTAAAATGAAGCCAGAGTAGCCTTCAAACAAAAAACATACTAAAGGCTCAGTCACAACCAAAGGTCAATGGACATAGAGGTGACATGTGGCAAGATTATCTGGTCAATAAGCATGGTTTACTCATTTTCAGCACAGGCTTCATTGCAAGGGTGTCTTCCTGGCAGCCCCTGTCCTGCCTTCACAAGGCCAAAGCCACCATATCCTCACAACCCAGGAGCACACTCAAGCATCTCCCGGCCTTCCAAAGCTAGAATAGCACTTCATACTTCTCCCTGCTCCTTCAACAGCAGTGGTTAGTGATGGTGGTGGTTCTTAAAGGGAAAATACGGCAGAGGTCTTTGCTCAGGTATCGCCTTGTCCAGAAACCCAGAGGAGATTTAAGTGTCCTATAGACTTCCCTGGGTGATGTCTAGTGGTAAGCTGCACTTAGCTGGCCAGGAATTATCACACTCTGTCAATCACTTAGTCACTTGTCTCCTTGTCCCAATCACCACCTGTTTGTTCCCCAAACACAGGGAGTGACACTTAGAGGTCCTTACAGGTGCACTGATGGAGAACCTGCATGTTCAAACTACTGCCGGGTTCAGAGGAAGTGGCCTCACCCTAGCTTGGGGATGGCTGCTTTCCCCAACATAGCCCCTGGCCAAGGCCTGCTCTCAGTACACACCATTTGTCTGCAGAGCACCCTCCTTCTGCACTCTACCATCTCTGCAGCTCATTCACTCCCTGATGCATGGCATTGTGTGGCCTGTGCCTCCTGAGTGCTGCCTGTCCACAAGCCCTGTGCTGGGAGGTGCGGTCAACAGGCGTGGAGAGCTTATGGTTCCCGAGAGAAACTGTGACTCAGTCTAAGTTCTTTGAGCCAAACTGACTCGGGCTTGATTCATTTATCAGCTGCAAAACTCGGGGCAAGTTACCATCTCCGGGCTTCAGTTTTCTTATTTACTAAACAGAGGTGGTGCTTCTCTTCCTACAGAGACCGGGGCTACAATGTAGAGAGTCTTGCATTTTATGTAGCAGTTGTTTAGTAAATGGAAGCCATTGCAGGGAGAGCTACTGCTCTCCACCCAGGTTGACTTTCCTGAACTCCACCAAACCCTTCCTCATTCCCCACCCCTTGCAATGACTGAAGCCAACCCGTCTACATCGAGTCCCAACGACACCTGTACCTGACAAAGGGACCAAGGCACTGGTTCCAATGGGGAGGTTACTGGCGCCTCCTCCGAGAGAAGTGTAGTCCAGCTTGAAAGACTGTGGGAATAGGAGGAGTGTCAGCTGAGGGCTCTATGGCCCTACGTTTCGCTGCCTGTACAGTGAGGTCAGAGATCACTAAGGTCTCAGCTCGGTCCGAGGGTTCCAGGTCCTCTGGGTCAGACAACAGCCTTCTGCGGCAAGAACTCCGCTGAAATTAGAAGCAGGTGCACCGGCTTAGCCTGCCCAGAAGGTGGCGCTCTGCGCCTGGAGGGCTGACTTAGGGTTTGGCGCAAGGTTTCCTGCGGTCAGAGTGAAGAAGGAGATGGTTTATTTAGCTTCCCAACCACAGACAAAAAGTTATTAGTAGAAAAATGTCAGCTGCCCACAAATAGTTTTTATCATGTACTGTGTATGCCCAGGCTGGCTTCTCCATTTTCCGTTCCCCTCTCTCTCCTCTTATATCCCCCACCTGTACACACACAGTCACATAGGCATATGTGCACACACACACACGCACGTGGGCGCGTACACACACCTGAGTGACTGTCTTAACTGCCGGTCGCATACACTGGAATTAAGCACTTGCCTTCCCTTTGGCCAGTGTCAAGCAAGGGAAATCTTGGGAGAAAAAGGTCAGTGCTTGTATGTGTCAGTACGTCAGTCAGGATAGGCTAAGTTATACTTCAATAACCAATGAACCACAAATCCCAGGGGCTTAAAACAGAGGCTTATTTATCACCTTTGTTTTTATCCTGCATGTCCCCTGAGGGTTGGCTGCAGCCCTGCTGCACATTAATTAGATTTCAGAATCTAGACGGACAGAGCAGCCCGGGTCTGGAACGTGGTCACTCCTCCCAGCAGAGAGGAAAGAGAGCATAGTGAACCATGGCTCTTAAGGTTTACATCTTACGGACAAATCAAGTCACATGGCCAAGGCTGCCATCATCAATGCGGCAGGGAAATGTGCTCCCCGGGGAAGAGGGGCACAGGCAGCAAACTGTTTATGAACGACACGACAGTTTACCTCACCCACCCCAGAGATTTCTGCATTATCTGCCTCTTGGAATTGTCGATTCCAGCATTGCCTTTTTTCGATCTGTGGGTGTCATCCTACCCAACCCAAGCAAGCTTTGTCAAATTCTGTGTGCCAGCAGCTCTATGTGCCAGCAGCTCTAAGGCACTGAGTGGAGGGAGGGAACCAAGAGTGAGAAAGGCCCCTGCCTTTCACAGGCTCACCACTGAGTAAGGAAGAGAAGCTCAGACTGAAAATGAAACATATTAGAGGCATGTTTGCCATGAGTCTCATTCTGTCATCCAAGAGTCCCGGAGTGTATATGAAACTGAGTCTCGGCTCACTGCAACCTCCGCCTCGCAGGATGTCAAGCAATTCTCCTGCCTACATCCATCCCAAGTAGCTAGAGACTACAGGTGCATGCCACTCACTGCCCTTAGCTACATTTTTTGTATTTTTAGTAGAGACACAGGTATTCACCGTGTTAGCTCTTATGGATCAGGTACTTGCATCTACACATAGGACCTCAATGGATACTGGCGAACGTGCCTCACCCTCCCAAAGTGCTGGGATTACAGGCGAAACACCACCCCGACCCTATTCTTCTTTTTTTTTTATTATCGCATTTAACATTAGTGCAGTAGCTTCCTGAACAGAGGTGGGGACCATGGGTATCACAGAATGGGCCTTTTATACCATGTCAAGAAACTGATGGCACTTTTTAAGTGCTAAGAGGATTAGTCAGGCTCAGATTAGAGACACAGTTTAGGCTTGAGAGTGAAAGACTTGTTTACCATGGATATGAAGTATAGTCCTGCCTCTTCCCTTCTCATCCAGCTCAGGAGGGATGAATATGCCACATAGTCTATTTGTATTTCAGCCTACTGACTACATACAAGGCCAATCTCAATGCCCAGTAGCAGCTGTGCAGATCTCCAGGTCCTAGTCCTGAACTCAGTGCCTCAGTTCTCATACATGGCACTGTCTGAAACTCATTCTGGCAGCCTTTGCTCGATGCAGCTGATTCCCCAGAAGGTCTCCTGGCCAGAAGTCAGGTCACTGACTTGACAGACTGGCCAAGCTTGTGGTATCAGCTAATTTGTCTGTTTGATTTGGTTCCCTATCTCAGCCACCATCACTGACCTGAGGGACAATCAGAGCCCCAGCTCTTCATTCCCAGGGCCCAAATCCTGGGGAATAATCAGGCTTCCCACTGGTTAGTGCCATCGGCAGAAATGTCCTATTGCCCCAACCATCTTCTTCCAGGAAGAGAGCTACTCTTCCTCCATGGCTGCTGTGGCTGGTCTTTAGTTGACATTACATCTGCTGAGCTTGGTTGACCAGCGACACAGATTCTTTGCTTGACCAAACTTTAGTCAGGCTCCTGAACCTTCTTCTAGGCTCACCTGTGTACTTGCTTGTCAGCCTTACTAAGCTTACCAAGAACCACCCACCCTCAATGTCTGATTACCCTTGCTATCTAATCAGGTTCCTTGACCTCCTCCATCCCGCGCATGAAGTCTGATCACCCTGGCTTATCTTCATCAAGAATCCTGTTGGGTTGGTTTAGCCACAATTCCTCTTAGCTCTGCTGTTTCCTCTCAGTCACTTTTCAACCACTGACTTCCACCCTGCTCCTTGGCTATAGATTCTCATTTGCCCACGATGTATTTAGAGCTGAGCTCAAACTCCCCTCTGCTGAAAAAATCCCATTGCAATGGTTCCTATATCTATCACAATGGTCCTGAATAAAGTCTTTCCTCAACACATGCAACAAGTGTCATTGAAATGTTTTTTCTTTGACACTAGAAATGAAAATCACAGGGAACTCCTAAGAGAAAGAAAGAAAGAAAATTAAGAAATAATTGTCCATGCCAGGCGCGGTGGCTCACGCCTGTAATCCCAGCACTTGGGGAGGCTGAGGTGGGTGGATCACTTGAGGTCAGGAGTTTGAGACCAGCCTGGGCAACATGGCAAAACCCCATGTCTACTAAAAATACAAAAATTAACTGGGTGTGGGGGTGCACATGTGTGGTCCCAGCTATTCAGGAAGCTGAGGCAGGAGAATCTATTGAACCTGGGAGGTGGGGCTTGCAGTGAGCCAAGATCACAACGCTACACTCCAACCTGGGCTACAGAGCAAGACTCCACCTCAAAAAAAAAAAAGGAAATAACTGTTCAGCTCACATGATACACTTCTCAGGGGCTCGTTTGCAGAGCATTTTTTTGTTTTGCTTTCTGCCCTTAGCCCCTACCCCTTCTTCTACAGGGCTTTCTTTCTTCTACTATACCAGCACCTGCTTTTCTAAATTAGTCATCAGCCAGGCAGCCAAACAGTCAATATATCAGTTGATCAACCACTCAATCAGCCAGCTAGTCAGTCGTTCAGTGAACTGGCCAGTTAGGCAACTAGTCTATCAGCTCATTTCTTACTTATGCACCCACCTCCTCCCTCCCTCCATCTTTCACTTGCTCACTCACAGACTCACTCACTCAGCAGCATCCTTTAGTCATTGGACACCCACTCACCAACTAGCTAGTCTATCATCTGGTTACGCACCCGTTTTTACTAGGGTGTAAGTTCTGTCTTGAGCATCCTTCCTGCCCTTAAGGAGCTTGCACTCTGGGTGGATATAAAGAGTCCCTCCACACACACCACACACACATCAGTGTATTAACATCCAGGCACGAGGCCTCTTACAGGTGACAGATGATTGCAGCATAGATCTTCTAGGTAGAAGAAGGGAAGGGAAGGGCTATGTGTATGGTTAGGATAAACAGGGATTGCTACTTAAGCATTGGCCTGAATCTGAAAAGATAAATTAGTCCAAAACACATGCTAGGACTTCATGGGTTCTGCCTGTAAGGTCAAACTCTCCGCTTATTCATTTGTATATCATCTGCCCATTTATTCATGTGTCCATTTGCTGGCTCACATGTATAAAGTGGATTTAATATGTGCTTGGTTAGTGTGAGGGGCAGAGGAGAAACACCCAAATAGCATAAATTAAAAGTTGTGGATATTGAGCAAAGGAGGGAAACACATCTTTTGGGAAAGACTGGGGAAAGGGGCCATGAGGAAAGTGGTGTTTAAGATGGTTCCTAAAGACTGAATTTCACTGGGAAATCTGGGAGTAGGGCATCATCACAAATTGAATGATTTGAGGCAGGAAAGTATCAGGCAAGTTCCGGAAACAGGAATAATTTTGTCTGGAACTGTCTTAAGGAAGCTAAAACAGGAATTATAGGTGGTGGCAGCTTACGCAAGATCTTTAAACAGTTTGTATTCCCTCCCCTTCTTCAAGTGCGTGAAGGACTCTTACACATACACTCTAGCACACCGCTCCCTGCATTAGACTGAATTAGGAATGGTGGCTACCTGCATGCATGTGACCACTCACCTCTCTCATAGCAGACACCATTCACCAAGGAAGGCACTTTACCCACTGATCCTGAAATCAACCTCAACACCCTCAATTCACTGTCAGTTCCACCAGGATGAAACAAGGCTGCCTTCCCTGACCTAATCATACATTTATAGACTCTTAGCCCTCAATGGAACCTTAGCAATAATGTTGGCCAATCTCTTCACATTGGAAACCAGGAAAATTGAAGCCCAGGAAAGTTAGAGGATGTACCCAAGATTTCGCAGCCAGTGAGGGGCGAGTATTCCCAGAGCCAACTCGCTCCTCCCTCGGCTCCCACCCTGTGTCTCTAACTGCAACCATGTCACGTCACACGAAAGGGGGACTAGTGCTTCAGCTCCACTTGGCTTCCATGAGGCATATCCTGGCATGCTTCCCAGATGGGCGATTTGGCTATTCATCCCCACCCTTCCACTGCCAGTGTTCAGCTTCCACAATACATGGTCTGTGGATGTTCCATGAAGACTAGTGTCTCACACAAGGTTCAGGGCTGGTTTCTCCCTAAACTCCTAGTGCTGCCCAGGGTCTTCTAGAACTGTGTCATAGCGGGATGAGAGGTAGAGCGAAGAGATAAATTAACCACATATTTCTGGAGATTCACCTTCTGACTGTTCTCCCTCCAAGGAAGTCCTTCTGTGAAAGGGACTTCCTTTAATATTATCATACAGAATACCTAACATTAGTATCAAAACATCTTCTACGCAAACAGATAAATTAGAGGGTGAAATGATTCATGTTGCAAATGGACTTCCTACATTAAAGAACAAAAAAGTTGCAAGGTCTCCTTAAGTAGCATCTTCTAAAGTGTCTGTTGACAGATTGTTAAGTAATCAGTGAAGGGAGAAACGCGAAACTAAAATTTTCTAAGCCATGATTGCTGGTTAAATATCAACCCAAAATTAAGATAAATCAAATATTACATTATTCCGATTTTATTTTATTTTATTTTATATTTTGAGACAGGGTCTCATTCGGTCACCCAGGCTGGAGTGCAGTGGCTCAATCACGGTTCACTGCAGCCTCGACCTCCCGGGCTTAAGTGATCCTCCTGCATCAGCCTTTTGATCAGGTGGGATGACAGACATGTGCCACTATGCCTGACTAATTTTTAAATTTATTTTGTAGGGACATGATCTCTCCATGTTGCCCAGGCTGGTCTCAAACTCCTAGCCTCAAGTCATCTGTCTGCCTGGGTCTCCCAAAGTGCTGGAATTACAGGCGTGAGCAACCATGCCCAGCTAAATCTAATTTTTAAAATGAGATGCTACTTGCTCAGTTTTGAATTTTCACTTTACAGGACAAGCAACTAAAATTCAGGAACCCTGGCCCCAAACCTCCACTGTCTTCTCTACTAAGCTTGGTCCTCCTCCCCTAAAACTCTCTCATGATTCACCCAGGATGCTCCTTTTTGTCTTTTCTTCTTTCATTCCTGGAAATGGCGTAATAAATATGTTCCATTTGTCTCCAGATGGAGTCATTAACAACCTTTCTTTTCTCCAAAATCCAGAGACAAATAGAAAGATGTGTTTGGATTAAGAGTTAAATTATTAACACTGTCTCTGGTAGGTCCCCTCCCAGTGCTCAGGCCTCTGCCAGTCACCCCATTGTTTGCCTGCAGGGTGGAGCTGGGTTTCTCAAGCTTTGACTCAGCTTCAGAAATGAGTCTTGCCTGCACCCTCCCTTCCCTGATGGAGTCACAGGCACGCACCTGCTCTCAGGTGCCTGCTCCCCTGCGCGGGAAGATGCAGAGCCCGGCTTTCAGGTTTTTAATACAGCATGGTCCTTTGAAGATGAGAGAGCAGATGCAGAACTCCAGATTTGCCAGGACACAGTCCCATGGCTAGGCTGGGGCAGTGGGGCTGGGAGGGGTGACGGCAGAGTCACCATTCCACATAGCTTCCCAGGGCCCGCCTTATCTGGAGGGGCTGATTTGAGGGGTGCCAGGAAGTCTCCTCTCTCCTTTGAAAGCATAATCCACTGCCCTAGCCAGCCAGGGTGTTTGGAAATCAGCTATTACCCATTTAAGAGAGTTGGGTGAACCCTCCCTCCTGGATTCTGGATCCAGGGACCATCAGAGCTAGTTTTCTCACCTATAAAATGTATAATACAATTAGCTTTCTTCATAGTGTATTGTGAAAACTGCATATGGAAGTGTTTGATAAGGTTTAATAACTAATAAAAAAACACCTGTACCTAGCAATGTGAGACAGGGATCAGTGAAGATCTCTTAGAGGAGGGAGGGAGGACATGATAGCGCTAGCAGGGAAAAGAGTACCTGGCTCCCAGGAAGGAAAGCAGGAGGAAGACTGGGGCAAGAAGAGGTGGAGACCACCACAAGCAACTTCCTAATTTGTCATCAATGCAGCCTCTGCTAAGAAGCTACCCAGTATTTCACTCCTGTCGGCTGACTGAGAGGAACTGTGATGTCAGGAGACTTACAGTTCAACCCTGGATGTGACATTAGCCTTCATGTGATCTTGCGCTAGGCCTGCCTCATTCCAAGTCTCAGTTTCCCTCTCTGTAAAATGGGAATAATGTAGCTGACAGGGAAGTTGAGTGTGGAAGTTTTGAAAGGTGTAACATGTTGAATGCACATGAGGTTGACTGGGTCTTGAGTGTTTATGATCTATGGCACGTGGTCCCTTTAAGGCCAGCCATATTTAGGTCTCTATCCTGGCCACCCCTAGGGTATCCTCTGAGATGATAGCTGCTTTATAAGCCGAACTTTATCGCATGACAGAATGTTTCAAAACTAAGCAGGAGTTCTTTATTAATAAAATAAAAGGGCAGTGATCAAATTGGGGAAAATAGGAGTAAAATTCATTGCAGTAAACCCACATGGGTGACTGGGACATGAGGAATGGAGCTGTCCATCTGTTCACAGGCAAAACACACATACCGGTGCCTTCGAGGCACCAGGCATGTGAAAAGCCTTGGTCTATGTCCATGCAAATCTGTCTTGCTGCATAGTTTCCTTGTGGGGAGTCCATATCAGCAAGAGCACAGAGGACTGGGAGTGTGTGGAAGTGAGGGCTGCAGGTGGAGATGGTGTTCTTCTTGGAGGTGGAATGCAGAACCGGAATCTGGAACCCAGAATATTACATTCTTCGTGTTGCTAGGCTTGGGAGGAGGAAGTGGGGGAGGTCTGGCCTGGAGGGGAAAATTAAGGGGCTGATTAAAGTGAGGCTGACCCTGAAAAATGAACAGTTTTCCATCCACATACGACAGAAAGCTCAGGAGACATTATTAGTCATGGTCCCCACCCAATGACAGTGACTTGTCCACCATGGAGATGCTGGCCGCGGTGATGGAGTGGAAATGTGCCCCAGGCCAGGCTCCCACCCAACTCCACCCCGAGCAGCTGCATGTGGTTGGGCAGGTCCTTTAACTTCTTTGGGCCTGCCTCTTTAAACTGTCAGTAAAATTGTTATGAGGATTAAATGAGGCAAGGGATTTGAAAAATGCTTTGGAAAGTACATTAATGTATTCCTATCATTTCTCAGGCCATCTTACCCCTTCCTCTGGTAATGGCAGCAGTGAGCTCTTGCATGGCCTCTTGGGCAGCGTCCTGACATCCATCTTTGGGGTAGAAGGCTAGAGGTGGACCAGCTTCCCCGAGGACCTGCCTTTCCCCATCCCAGGGCCTAGGAGGCTATATGAAGGACCAAGGCTCCTTTCTCCCACCTAGATAAGGCCCTGAGTAGGATTCCTGGATTTAGCAAATAAAAATAGAGCCTGCCCAGTTAAATTTGAATTTCATATAAACTACAAGTAATTTTTTAGTATGTTTCCTGCAACATTTGGAATATACTTATACTTTCAAAATATTCTGCTATCTGAGATTCAAATTTAACTGAATGTCCTATATTTTATGTGGCAAGTCTACCACGGGGACCAATTCTATCCCACATTCTGTGACCAACACGATTACTCCTCAGCACCCCAACTCCCAATGGGCAGGTAGGGACAGCACCATCGTGTGCTGGGGCACCATTCACATCTTCTTCTACCTGTGCCCCAGAGAAGCCCCACAGAACACTACGTGGACTATCTCCCTGGATTAGGAAGGACACTTGCACTGTGAATTGAGGAAGGGGGATGAGTGGTACCTGGGGCTCGGGATTGAATCATCCAGATCTGAATTCAAATCCCATCTCTGCTGTTACTACCTGTTTAATCTTCCTCAGCCTCACTTTTCTCATCTGCAAAATGGTAACAATGACACTTTCCCTAGAGGGGCTATGAAGATGAAATGAAATAATAAGCATGACAGGTAGTGCTGGTGCTAGCCTCGCAGTGAGTGCTTGAGAAACGGCAGCAATTTGCAGCAAAGGGGATGTTCACATTTTTGTCAGAATTGCCCCAAACTCCATCCTCTCCCTCTTCCTCTTTTTGCTTCAATGTTTCTTATAACTGTCTGCCTGCAAACAGCTCCTTCAATTTGTTCTATATTATCTATGTAATTGTATACTATCTATATTATCTATATAATTGATCTATATTAAAAAGACCTTGATTCCCCGAGTTTGAGCAAACACCTTTGGTGGGTTAAATCAGCTCAGGTGCAGGGACTTGGAGTGCTGAAAATATGTGGTGGGTGGCTTTCATCAAAACAGCTCAGCAAAGCAAGTCCCTGGAGGAAGTGCAGGTGGGAGAAGTGGGTGAGGAATTCTCTGGGAGGTGGTAATCAGGACCACACCAAGTGCCCTGGGCAGGTTGGGGGCCATATAAAGGCTCTTGGAGTGGCTGCCTATGGAACAGGGCTCAGCCTTCTCTCCTGGGGTCCAGTTTGCCGCCTCTGGTAAGTGGGAACTCATCTGTTCTCCTGGGATTTATGGGGCTCTTTCCTTCTCCTTTAACTCCTTTGAGCCGCTAGGCCAAGATCCTCTACTATCCTTGGGTAATCAGGGAAGTGACACAAGTCTCCTGACAATTGCAGACAGGGCACACTAATCATTACTTAGAAAGTTTAATCTCCATTCCACACCATTGCTTGCTTGGTATGACTTCTTTCCTGATCGTGGTTTGACTCCCCAGCAGGAAGATTTTTCTTGTTGAAGAAAGAGATATTTAGAGCTATAGAATTTTGTGGCAATTCTGAGCCCTGTTTAAAGCTTTCTCACACCCTATTCTGCATTTTCCTTACCAGTAAGCTTTAAACTTTTCTTCCAGGTGTATGGAAACAAGTATATTAAACAGTGTCTTCAATCCTATGCAGCTCCCATTCTTCCCTATTCTGATTGCCACCTCTTTACTTTCTGAGGCCTGCACTTCCCATCTATAATCATTAACTTAGACCATAAGGAACACTGCCTACAAAGATAGCCAGAGACACTCATCAGAGCTGGGAAGGCTTCAGGGAACTTCCTGACCAGCATCCTTCTAATAAAGGTGCTGAGGCCCAGAGAAGGCAGGTTGCCCATGCAGTGAATGGCAGGATGGACCTAGAACCCAAGCCTGAGCCTTCTTGGCTAGTGCTCTTTCCTTTGAACATCCTCCTATCATCCTATGGCTCCAGTGATCTATTTGGCTGGCCCTTAAGCTTCCCAGTTCTTTTAGAAGGCTGGAACCACTATCCTATAGCCATATAGGACTTGCCTTAGCCTTCCGTGGTGAGTCAGGGGTGGAGCAGGGATTAGAGATCAGGCCTCTGCAATCTTGGTACACCCCTTGTCCAGCCCAATCTCTCTCTCCCTCTCTCTCTCTCTCTCTCTCTCTCTCACACACACACACACACACACACACACACACACACCATGATGCTTCCCTGTAAGACAGAGACTGTTCTTGTTCTCTCCTCACACCCCTACATCCTTGCCCATTCTTATTGTCTGCATTATCCAAGGGAGCCAGTTGACATTGTCCAGATCTGTCAGCTAAGATGGCATGCTTTGACCTTGTAAAATGTCTGGGATACTTTTTAATCATCAGACATGCTTTTAATGGTGTCCTTGCCCGGTTTCCTTTAGGCTCACCTGTTCCTAGAGCAATGTCTTCCCAGCAGCAGCAGCAGCAGCAGCAGCACTGCCCACCCCAGAGGGCCCAGCAGCAGCAAGTGAAGCAACCTTGTCAGCCACCCCCTGTTAAATGTCAAGAGACATGTGCACCCAAAACCAAGGATCCATGTGCTCCCCAGGTCAAGAAGCAATGCCCACCGAAGGGCACCATCATTCCAGCCCAGCAGAAGTGTCCCTCAGCCCAGCAAGCCCCCAAGAGTAAACAGAAGTAAGGATGGACTGGATATTACCATACTCCACCATCCTGGCTATCAGATGGAACCTTCTCTTATTCCTTCTCTTCTTCCCTCCAGCTCTTGAGCCTACCCTCCTCTCCCATCTCCTCCTGCCCAAGATGTAAGGAAGCACTGTAAGGATTTCTTCCCATCATACCCCTCCTCACGCATACCACCTTGGCTTCTTCCATATCCCACCCTGATGCTCTCCCAGGTAGGCATGAGAGAGACCTCATCCTCTCCAGGCTCCAGCATGGCCACAGCTAAGGCCCATCCATTCCCCAAAGTGAGGAAAGTGTCTGGGCTTTTTCTGGGGTTCCACCCTGACAAGTAGGGTCACAGAGACTGGCACACAGTTTCTGCCTCATTCCTCTCCCTGATGCCCCTTAATCTGGGCTTCTCTCTTGTTTTCCCCAATAAATAATGTGCTTCATTTAATAAATGTGTCTGCTTCCTGGGCTAATTGTCCACTCCCAGTCCCATTCTGTGATTCATTCATTCATTCAGAGAGGGAACATTTTAGGGAAGTGAAGGTGCAAGTACACACATGCCTGGGAGTTCAGGAAGTCACTCTTACGGACACAGTTACTCTCTGGTAACCAACAATGGGGAAACATATCCAGACATATCTCAGGTAAAGGAGGACAGAAAACAAGCCCAGCAACTCATTGACAAAAGTTTAATAGAGTCTTGCATAACTAATCCCATCTAGGGAAGATCAAAAAGGAGGAAAATTTAGCTCCTATCATTAGAAGCCCAGCCCACCTGATGAATGCAGTTTTTTCCTCTTGGAAGTTGTCATTCCGAAAAAACACACAAAGCATACATAAATGGCCTGAATCCTGCAAAATATTTCTACAAACATGTGCAAATGACTTTTTCACATATTTGTTTATGTTTTTGTTCATTCATTAACTTACGCTCATTCACTTACTTATTCATACTCATCTGATATGTAGCAAGTTCTAGAATGACCTTAGTTTTCCACTCTGCCATGCTGGATTTCCAGAGCTATCCAGAGTCAGTTTATCCTGTGTCTCAGTGTACTCTTTGGAAGTCAAAGTCATTTGCTTTTACAGGGAAATGTTGTTCCAGGGATGGCCACGTACAGAGAGTTTGTACAAAGTACACAGGGCCTGGTTTTGTCAGTTAGTCTGACTTTACGCAGCTTATGAAAGAAACCTGTTTTTACAACTGGCTTCCTGACCCTCCTAACCCATGTGTGAGACCAGCTGCCTGTACTGGAAAGAAGCGGCATACCTCCCAGACATAAAGAAAGAAAAGTATTTGAAGAAGAGACCCTGAGTAGGAAGGAGTAGTTGAACACAGAGTCCGATTTTCTCCCCTTGAGCTTTATTCTTTTCCTGGGATTTGGTCACTCAATTTCAGTTGCCACCATCAAGCATAAATTGCTTTCTCACTTAACACACTAGCCTAAAAAGGAACAAATGACCACCTTCTCTACTTTGCCTTAAAGTAGCTATCCATGGCTGATATTTCCAAGTAGTAGTTACTTAAAACTTAGTGGGTACCAACATTAACTAGGAAAGTCAAAGTATTGTAAAAACAATTAAGATTCAAAAAGAATGCTTCTAGCCCTAAGAATTCATTGACAGCCTTTCTTTGCCCCAATCCCTGCATCCTAAAATAACTCCCCTCTGTCAAGTACAAAGGCTGGTCTGTCTTAGCAGTCCCCTTCCTGGCTTCCTTCCATCTAAGCCCTATTCAGTTTCTTGGACACACTATTTTTCAGGGGTTTCATGTCATTTTCATGTCTCCCAGGAAGGCCTTGGCAAGTCTTCCCACAGACTTTTGAGTTCCAGGCTGACAGATTTGCGTGGTCTTCAGCTAATTGGACAGATAGGGGTGATTGAAACAATGAATATTTCTGCTGTGATCTGTGTCTCAGTTATTAACTCAGTGAGGAAGGGGAGATACCCGTGTTTAAAGTCCCATCTCTGCATGACTAGGTGGGCATCCATTCCCCCTTATGAAGAAATTATTTTATGTAATTCCACCCTTCAGAAGTTCACAAAACAACATTGGCTTATGTCAAAATCCCAGCCATAATTAAACACATAAAAGTTAAATTATGAGCCCTGAAAGCACAGGAGTCTTGTTTAGCTCACTATCACCAAATGTGCAATGACTAGCTTTTCAAAAGTACAGAAGAAAGAACAGCCTCCGGGTGGAACAGGACAGCCTGTGGCAAGCCAGCAGCCTAGTGTACATCTAGACCAAATTACAAACTATCTGTACCCACCCGGGGACCCTGCAACTCCAGAGACAGGACAGCCTCAGAGAGGTGAGCCAACAAATGTTTACCTGGGATAATCTGTGGATTCTGGGCAAGAGCAGAAGAATGAAAAACAAAGCTTTCTACTGTGGAGGACCATTGCTAGGGACAGAGAGGCCAAGAGAATTTATGGGTGCTCTGGGGGGCGGTCTTTAAGCAAGTGGTTGACATTCCACTTGGAACGTTTAATGAATTCTAGGAATGGTCAGGTCAGGATATTAAATACCTAAGCAGAAAGTCTTTGAAAAGTCGAGTGGAGTTTTTAGTAGGTTTATGAAACAATGAATGGAGTTTGCAACCTGCCAGGTGGAGGGCCTCTGGCAAACACACCAGATAGAGAGTTAAAAACTGAAAGGCCAGGGGTAATTCTAGTCTGTTGGATAGACGTCAAAATCATGGCCATCACTTGGGAGAGTACCAACTGGAAGGGGATATCATGAAGTTTTCTGAGATTCTGGATAAGTTCTCAGTCTAGTGGGTGGCAGTTACCCGGGTTCATACATATATCAAAACATATACTCAACTTATTTGTGCATTTTTCTTTTTGTTAGTTTAACCTCAATAAAATAGAAATATCATTAAAATAGCATCAGTAAGTGTAATGAAAGATAAGACGTTTATACTAAAAATACAAAACATTATTGAGATAAACTAAGAGAGAACTCAAAATTTGGAGATGTTTCATGTTCATGTATTAGAAGACTATTTTGTAGAGATGTCAATTATCCTTAATTTGATCTAAGATGCATAAATTAGAATGAAAGTGTGATACTGCTACACAATGCAACATATTGGCTAAAACTAAAAAGACAATACCTGGTGTTGGTGAGAATATGGATAAACAGGAGGTTTTATAAACTGCTGATGGTAGTGTAAATTGGACAACCATTTCAGAGAACAATTGGGCAGTATTTCTAAAGTTGATCATATGCATCCCCATCCCAACAATTTCACTCTTTATTGTACACACAACAGAAATGTGTACATAGAATTGCTAAAACACATGTATGAAAACAGTTATAATAGCAGTATTTGTAATAGCTCTAATTAAAAATATTCCAAATATCCATTAAAAGTAGAATGGATAAATTAATTGTGAATTTTCATACAATTGCATACCACAACACAATGACATCAGACAAGCTTTACCCATAACATGGATGAATCTTTCAAACACAGTCTTGAGGGAAAGAAAGCAGATATTAAAAGCACATGTTGTATAATTCCATCTATTTTTATGAAGTCAGAATGACTAGAAGGTAAGCTTTACGGGGATCTGACAAAGTTTCGTGTCTTCATCTGGGAACTGATTAGACAGATGTGGTCACGCAAATTCATTGAGCTGTGTACATTTTCCTGTATAATAATATTATATTTCCTTTTCTTAAAAAAGAGTTATATAAATTTAAAAAGTACTTCGGCAATATTTCAATCCTGATTGGCTTAAACCATTATTTTTCTCACTATCTGTGTGCATACTTTACCCATTTTCTACCCCATTGTATCTTCAAAGCCCATCCACAACGTGTCAACAAAATTAAAACATGTCTGTTCTTCTGAGGAAAGGAGACTATATTTACAAAACCTCCAAACACTGCCAGGGGAGAAGGGATAGCTCAATACACCCTCCTCCCAGTATTCTTCCTTCTCACCATTTTATTACCTAGAAAATTTTGTCTGCCCCAGAAACAGAACAATGCCCTGCCTGATTTATCTGTCGCAAACACTCAGCAGGCTCAAATTCCCCGTCACCTCCTGTTCTGGCCAGGAGGCCCTCAGAGGCAAAGTGAGCAGGCCTGGGCATCTGCATTGGAGCTGTTCTGACATTCTATTTCTTTTTGCAAAAGGGGTAGGGGCTTTCAGACTGACCAGAGTTGAATCTCAGCTTCTCCATTTCCTGGCTGTGTGATTGCATTCTGTCACTTAGAGCCAAAGCCCGTTTTCTCATATGTGAAAGGTGTCGGGGTCAAACAACTATATGCAGTATTTTGGGGAGGATTGGTGATAATATCCAGAAAGTGGCTGCATATAGCATATGCTCATTAAATGATTGATTTTCTTTTCATCTACAGCTGGGGAAGGTGGCTATTAAAGCGTGAGCTAAGGATACTCCTCTGCCTAGAAGTAGAAGGTGGCCATATGGAAGTCTTTTTACTCTAGCTCAGGAGTCTATGCTAATAAGTAACTGTTATCTCTTTCCCAGCCTGGGAAGGCTCCAGGCTAGAAAAGAGGAGACTTAGATTCTAGTTTTGGGTCTGCTATTGAATAAATCTGTGACCTAGAACAAGTTCCTTAACCTCAGTCCTTTATCCATAAAATGAGAGATTGGGTTGGATGCCTTAAAATTAGGTCGATCTATGAATTCTTTTGAGTTTTTGCATTTGTATGGTTTGTGTTCCCTACCCCACCCTCTCTAACCCCATCAGGGTGGATCTGGTGGTTTCCTAATAAGCAGAGTACATACATGTGTTTGGGGCAGGAGCAGAGCTCAAAAAATAAGAGAGTAAGTAAATGAATGAATGAAGATCAGATTCCATGAACAATTTCAGGCTGTGGTAACTAGAAATTTTAAAAACAAGTGGCAACTAGAAATTTAAGGTAATTTTGAAAAATAAAGATTTATCTTATATAGATAGGCAGAGGAGGATTGAAGGGCAGTGACGAGGATCAGAATATGCCACCCTAAAATGTCCCACTTGGCACAAGTATTCTTTTGAGCTGAAGGCAGTTGAGGGTCAACAAGGACATAGTTTTCTGCCTTCCTCCTATCTGCCTAAAGGCAGAGCACAAATTTATCCTCTCTCTTGAGCAGAATGAGAGAACCAATTTTATTACTGGAGATGGAGAGCCGGCACTGAGATGAGTCTGCATGAACAAACCTTGCTAAAGTAGCCCTTATATTTCAGAAGTTTCCCCGTATAATCCCTAGTCATCTTCCACAATGTATTATCTCTTGAAGCTCAACCCCTTTTTCTTTCTTAGGAAGAATATACAGGCTCCCAAACCTAACCACTTCTTTGGGGTTTCACTTCTTTTCTGTGAAATACCTATGCATGTAAAAAATATTGATATCAATATAAATCATATGCCTTTTCTCCTATTAATCTGTCTTCTGTCAGTCACATTTGCAGGCCCCCATTACTGAACCTAAGAGGATAGACAAAAAGTTTTTCTCTCCTCAGCAGCAGTATACTTGGTTGGTACTTTGTGCCTCCAAAAGTCATAATTTGGCCCTGCCAGGATGTTCTGGAGGAAGGAAGCATGAGCCTTTAACCCACCAGAAGGTCTCCATACCATGTGCATGATGATGTCCAGGAAGGTGACCCGGGATCATCTCCTGGCCCCAGAACCAGCCTGCCACGCCAGCTTGAGCTTGCGCTTTGATGATTCCCTGCTTGGAAGAGTGACATTCAAGGGTGTGTGTACTTTGCCTTCCTCAGATGGGACTTAATTACTTCCCAAGGCTCCCAATATCCTCAGGCCAAACACCCACATTCATCAGCATCTAGTTGCATCAACATCAATATCTGCCCAGGTATCTTAGCACCCACCTGCACCTCCTTCCACCTATTCATAGGACTGGGACTCTCCAGTTGGATTCAGGTCCTAGAAGTTGAGATATTCTGGCAGAGCAGTGATTTTTCAATCCTGGTTTTATGTGACAATAAAAAAAAAATGAACTGATTAAATGAAACTTTGAAGTGGAGCCTAGACATGAATAGTTTTTTAAAGATACCAGATGATGTCAATTGCAATCAAGGTAGAAAAGTCCTTGTGTTTAGAGTCTACTGTTTCCCAACTGGTTTGATTTTAAAAAACTGCCTGATGCACTTGAGAAATATGGGTCCCCAGGTCCTTCCCTTAGGTATTTCTATTTCACTGGAAGGAGCATCCTAAGTCATGCTTATGCTTAAGTCAGTTGGTAAACCCTCCTCACTGATGAGATTTGGATCCCAGAAGCTCAAAGAATGTTGCCTACTTCCCTACTAGACTTCATGAACCTGGGACTTCATGCTTGACATTTGACTCTCATTCAGCAAATATGTGTTAAATGAATGACTGATTGGCTACTTTAAAAATGAAGGAAATGATTAGATTTTTCTGAGACATGGAAGATTAATTTCTAATAACAGTTGTAGTTCAGACCCTAAGGAGAAGAAATGCACTTGTCATATATGATCCATCTACTATGTTCTAGTCACTACAGCAGTTGTTTTGCATATGTAATCTCATTTAATAACAGGTCCAAAGACAAATTTTATGGGTAAGATACGCTGAGATTCACAAAGCCTTAAGAGTTATGGTACTGGATTTGCATCTTGGCTCTGCCACATTATTGGCCACGTAAACTTGAACAAGTGACTTATTCTTTGTGCTTCAGCTTCCACATCTATAGACTACATTTAATGACCTGGTCCTTGCACTGCTATTGTGAGAATTAGTGTCACACCTAGAACACGGTCTGCCACTTTGCAGAAGCTAATGAAATGGTAGCTGTTTTTATTATTAGAAAACTTTCCTGATATCACACACATAGCTAGTAAGTATCAGACTCAGGATTTGAATCCAGGACTTCATGTTTCCAAACCTGTAATCTGTGGAGATCACTCTGCACTCTCGAGAAGGTGCTTTCAGAGGAGGATCAGGGACAAAGCAGGCATAACTGAGCAAACAGAAGGGACCAGCAACAACACAAACAGCAGCCACTACCAATGGGGTTTAGATTCTCTGCAGAAAATTTTTAGCCATGCAGTTGTTCCTTTGCCCCCCTCTACAGCCCAGGAAGCAATGACTGATAGGAGGGATAGCACATCAGTCTGAATCATCCCAGATTCTAATACTTTTCATTTTAAAATATGTCTGTGTCTTTTCATCATCCATACCGGGAGAAGCTCTACCTCTAGTGGAAGATAGGCAGTCGATCAGCTCAGATGTGTGAGACTATAGGGATCCAGTCAGTGTCTCTTCTAAGAGTCACCCTCTGGTTTATAGAGCATCACACTAGTCTTGAGAAGCAACACAACATAGTTCTTAAGGGACTGTACCCTAGCACATCAGACCTTTATGATATGTTGGGAGTGTCACTCAACATTTTTTCTGCCTCAGTTTCCTTATCTAAGGTTTGTCCAGGTTTTTGTATAATCACCAATAATTTTAGCTACCTCCCATGCCCCAACTCCTATAAAACATGAACCATGCAGTCATTGTCACTGTTCAATAACTCAAGATACAATTTGGTAAACATGTAAACCTGAAATCGAACGTAAAAAAAATGAGGGGAGATAAATCAATCACAAAGGCTAAGAATGTTGCTCCACTGAAGAAGTATGCCCTGTCCTTGGGCGCTCTCTCTCTGTTCTCTCTCTCTCTCTCTCTCTCTCTCTCACACACACACACACACACACACACAGAGTGAAAAGGAAAAAAGGAAACTCGCAGTCAAAAGGAAGAAGTTTCATCTGATTTCAAGCGGAAGGAGAGGAAAGAACGAGACAAACTAGCAAGAATTATCATGCTAGATGTATTTAGCTCATTCGTCTTAAAGTGTTAGAAGCATCATTGCATTTAATCTTTATAGCAACTTTGTGAAGTAGAATTTAAAGTTATCCTTTTAAAGATAAGGACAATAGCTTGCAGAAAGGTTAGGCAACTTGCTCAAGGTCATCCAACTAATAAGGGCATGCCAAAGCTTTGAAACAGCTGGGCCAGACATTAAGCCTGGGTCCTTTTATTTCTATATCCCTCAAGCTAGAGAAGCCAAGTTTAATTTTTTGTCCATCCCTTCAAGGACTGGAAATAAAAACAGTGAGGGTGAGGGGCATGCTCTGTTCTTAAAGAGATGGTAGAAAGGAAAGGGAATTGGGCATCCCAGGTTTTGGTCTGATTCTGCCACTAAAGAGGCTGTGAAGGTTGGAGTGAGTTCCTTTCCCCACCACACCAGATCATTCCTTGTCTATAGGATGAGGGGTTGAGGAGAGTTTCTCGGGTGCTATTTCATGTCCTCCCTCCACCTCTGCACCCACATTTGCAAACTTAGCTTTTCCTCCTGCTGGGCCAAAGTGTTCAGGAGGCTCCTAACACCTGGGATCTGGTGTTTCTCCTTTTCCTGCCCTTTCTCAGATGAAGACCTTGTGTGTTATAGAGACGTTTTTTAAATTACCATGGCCTGAGTGGAGCAGCTGACACTCTTGCGGTCTCCCTAGCTTCTCAAGGTGATCAGAGAAAGGGTGGGGGGTAAAAGTCTTAATACTGCATATTTCTAAATGTTACCATGCTTTAGATATGCAGTCCCCACAGGAAAAGGCCTGGAGTTCAAATTCTGCATGACCTTCTTTGAAGGGTCTGGACTTTAGGGTAGTGGGGAGGAGAGAGTAATCTATGCTGGGAAAAGCCTGATCACTGATTAGACTTAGGGCCATCCATCTTCCCTGCTCTGGGAATGACTGATGAACCTGAGGCACTGCTCAGAGTCAATGGAAGTTCCAGGGACAAATGAGAGCCAGTTTTCGATGTCAGAAGAGCAGCAGCTCCTGTGTCCTAGGTGGGGGCTCCTGTGCAAGGCTGAGAAATCTGGGGAGCCGTATTTACTGTTGGCAGCCACCCAGTTTCCCCCTGTTTTTATGTGGGAGTTTGTGGGGCCGATTCAACAGCTCACTCAACCCTAGTGGCAGAGAAACAAAGTTTCTTCTAAGGGAAGATTAACACAAGTCACTGTGGAACTTCAGATACACAGGGAGAAGAATGTCAGAGACCAAGAGAAAATTCCAGAGTCTGCAGCCCACGCAGGCTTGGGTGGGGTGAAGGAAGCACATGTTGAGGCAGGCAGGACTGTCTAGTCAGGACTGATAACCAGGGAGAGGGAAATCCCTTTGCATCCAAGGCTAAGGTCCAGGGAGGGCATGAGAGTACACCAGCATCGGAGCTGGCTTCAGATCATCCAGGGCCTGAGACAAGCTGGGTGATACCAGAGGACACAGTAGGCAGCAGGTTCCTGCAGGGCTGAGAATCCTACCAGACATAGCAAACAGGTTCCAGCAGCCCCTGCTGTCAGGGCTCGTGGGTGGGGATTTGGTGAACAAGGGGACCTGGGCACAGACCTAGGAGAGAACAAAGTGAGGCAAGAGGCTTGGAGCTCGGGTGTACCAATGGGGCTGGCACCAGCCCGGAGCAAGGTGGGGCATTAAACTGTCTGACAATGAAGCAGGTGGGTGGGAAGAGCAGTGGGTAGACTCTGTACCAGAGCTTCTAGGTAATTCTCAAAGTAGACTCTGAACCTGTCTTCACAAATAACACCATTCAGTCATTCATTCATTTATTCAGTCAGCCAGCCAGCCAGCCAGGCAGTCAGTCTATAATTGCCAGTCTTTAATTGCCGAGCAGCTTCTGCACGCCAGGCACTGTGTGACGATGGAGATGGATAGGGACCTATGGCCGCATGGACACAGTGGGAGGCTGACCTTGGCCTCAAGTTCACCAGCTGTGGAGCCAGCAGGTGCTCCACAAACATTTAGGTGTGTGTTTGGGTAAAGGAGGGGTTAGATGAGGAGGAGGAACTATCTGCACACCTAAGTTTTAAGGATGATTTGGATTTTCCAAAGGCCACACCTAGTAACAGTTTGTGTTTCAAGTGCAGCTCTGAACCAGAGACATCAGTTTTACGGGAATTGCCTATGGAAGGACTGAGGGAATCCCTGTTCTTGTGTCCTCAGGAAAGAGAAGTTCCTTGGCAGGGAGACTCTTCAGAATCTGACCATCATGGAGTGAAGGCAAGTGTGTGCAGGCACTCAGGGGCTGATCACCTACTGCCTGCCCCAGTGCCTTCACCTCAGCTGTGTCGTGATGTCACTCTGAGAGCTCCCCTAGTGTGAAATCAACTCAGGTTCAAAGCAGACATTTTAGTTTTGGCTTTAGTTTTTGACTTTTAATTTTGGCTTTTCCCTTCCTCTCTCCGACCCTGGTGCCCTGAGTGATGATAAACTGAACCTTATTTCCACCTATTCTAATTCATGCCCTTCCTACTTTAGCAGAGCTAGAAACACCCACTGTTTAGAGCCACTCAAATATTAAGCATCTTTATTTCTACTTAAAGGCTCACCCACAAGGCAAGGCTTTTTCTGTGTCCTCACACTGCCACTCCTGAAACTTTCCAGAACTACGAGTGGTCCAGCTCTCAGCCAGGAAGGGCTCCCCTTTCCACCTCTAATCAATTTTCCACCTGGGCTTAATTTCCTCCTTAGACATTAGGGAGTCATAAGGAATCAAAACAAAGGAGAACACAGGATTTATGTGTATAATTCTCTTCTTCCTAGGGTTTTTTTTTTTTTTTTTTTTTTTTTGACCTTGATGAGTTATTTCACCTCTTGTGACCTGAGGTTCCCCAATCATCCTTTGAGGAGTGTGGACTAAAGGCTCTCTGAGATCCATAATCTCAGCGGCTCTGAACTGTGCTCTGTCTCTTACCCTGGGGAGTTCACGGTCTGTAGGGGGAAAGTGGGCTTCCTCATCAAAGAATGACAGGCATGATGGGTATATGTTAGGCTCCCCACTGAGATTTGTTGAATAAATGAGGAAACAAACACTGTGGTGGGGACACCATTGGTTTGAACAGGAACAGCTCTGACCCTCAGAAAGCCCCCTGGAGATACAGACCCAGAGGGAGGAGGAAAACCTTGTAGCCAGCAGGATCTCTAGGTATTGGGGCTGGAGCTGGAAGTGGGCAAAAGTTGAGACGGATTCATCATTAAGGACCCCACGGATGGGCTGCGGGGAGGCAGGTAGAAAAGGCTTTTGGGTTTTCAGGTTGGGGGCAGTCTAGCCTGATTAGAAAGGAGGAAAAGGCCAGGGCCAGATGTCTGGGTGGAGTGGAGGGAAAAGGTCATCCCAGAAGGATTAGCCCCTGAAATTTCCTGAAGTAGGAGAAGGATAAAGGTGTGGTTGGTGAAGGAAAGCAGGTTTTCCCACATTAGCAACCAGTCAGGGAGAGGGAGGGGTGGGTAGGAGAGCCATCAGTAAATTATTCTGAATGTGTGTAATTTAATGGAATTGGGAAAAAGATGGGGGAAATGGATGGAAGGGTCTTGGACTCTGAGACAAGGGGTCTATAATCAGACCATTTCATTATTTCTAGCTTCCACCTTCACCAAGGCAGACAAGGAGTGCCTGCCTCAGTTCCTCTGCTCCCCCTCCCTTTCCCACCCATTCATGTGTGCAAGACTGCTCTGTCCCACAGAACCGTCTCAATGACAAGGACAGCAGGTGACAAGGCCTCAACAGGACTCAGGTCTCCCCCCAGGGTTAACTAATAAAACTCTCCATGAAGCCTGCTGCTCAGCCCTCCCTCAAGGCAAGCCCTACACCTGGGTCTGAGGATGAGGGTGGCAGTGAAAATTAGGCCAGTGACATCATTGTCAGCCAGTGGCAAAAAATATCAGATGGCGTTCATCACAAAAGCTGAGCCAAACGGTGATGAGGATGGTAATGTGAGTCATGTGTGACAGGTGAGGAATGAAAACAGAGCACCTGAGAGCTTCTAGTTCCTTGAGGCAGGGCTCATTCATCTTATAAAAGTCAGCTGGCCATTGCCTTCACACCAAACCCAAGGGACCACACAGCCCATTCTGCTCCATATACCAGGTAAGTCTCTGACTGCAACAAAAGGAATTCTTGTTTATTTTTTCATTATTAGAAATTAGCCAAAGGCAAATATGTGTAAGAAGGTTAATCCAGGGTTTCAGTGGGAGTTAGAGAATAGTGGAATATCTTTATTTTAAGTTAAATTACAATCTAGATTTGAAAGGACCTTAGAGATGGTTAGGGCTCCCACTTCAGTAGATAGTCATTGAACTGGGAGTCCTGGAGGAGACTGTTCAAGTGCCCATGGGAAGTTCATAGCAGAACTAGGGCTCAGGCCCAGAGCACTCTCAGTAACACTGCAATTTCCCCCTAAGATATTTACAGAAATTTAAATTTATTAGATGGATCTCTAATGAGCATTTATTCCATTTAAGACAGTATGCTAGGCACTTTGGACAAATCAATGCCTAACGTACTTACTTAACAAACATAAAACCTAGCAGGAAGGTAATACATACATATAAATAAATGAAATGCAAAGTAGATAGTAATTGGCATGAGGGAGAGGGGCAGGGAAGGGCTGTGCAGTTTTGGGAAACCTTGCTCAAGGACACCCTCCTGGGGGTGTCAAGTGATGTGAGCTATGATGGAGGAGTATTTGGACAAGCAGAGATGGGAAGAAAAGCATTTGGAAGGGACCGTGTAAGCACAGACCAGAAGCAAAATCGTAGGGGCTTAGATGAATATAAAGCCATCCTATAAGTCACAGGCTTTCTACATGGTACTGGGAGAGGATAGACTGCAGTGGCCTGATGCCACTTTCCAAAAGACCTAATGTGCGGGCCTCATGTCCCTCAGAAGCCAGCTTTCTTAGGGCATTTTTCTAGAACAGATATAAGATGACTTGGGCAGGAAGGGAGCCAAGAAAAGAACTCCAATAAAATGGATCAGAAGAAATTGCCTTTTAGCTCCTCCTCTTAAAAGGACCTGAAAATTATCCAAGTTTATTTCATTTTTAAATGTATTGGGGGGGGCTAGAGGAGATGAAAGGCTTTCTCTTCTAAAGGGTCCCAAAATAAAATCTATTTGGCATTGAATTTGTATCCATCTTTCTTTAATTGAATCACTGTGTCAGCTTTCTGTCTCCAGAAAAAAAACACATTTGAAGCATGAATTCCCAGCAGCAGAAGCAGCCCTGCACCCTACCCCCTCAGCCTCAGCAGCAGCAGCAGGTGAAACAGCCTTGCCAGCCTCCACCCCAGGAAACATGCATCCCCAAAACCAAGGAGCCCTGCCTCCCCAAGGTGCCTGAGCCCTGCCACCCCAAGTTTCCAGAGCCCTGCCACCCCAAGGTGCCTGAGCCCTGCCACCCCAAGGTGCCTGAGCCCTGCCCTTCAATGGTCACACCAGCACCAGCCCAGCAGAAGACCAAGCAGAAGTAATGTGGTCCACAGCCATGCCCTTGAGGAGCCAGCCACTGGATACTGAACACCTTACCCCATTCTGCTTATGAATACCATTTGCCTATTGACCCTGCGGTTAGCATGCTGTCACCCTGAATCATAATCCCTCCTTTGCACCTCTAAAAAGATATTCCTTTCCCTCACTCTGGAGGGCTCCTGTGCCTCTGAGTAAGGCTGAAAGTCTCACTGACTGAACTAGTCTTCTTGTTGCTCAGGGTGCATCTGAGGAGGGATTTGGGGAGGGATCAAGTGAACTATCCCTGGTCTTCCCTCAATAAATAACTTTTAACTCCACATCTGGCTGTGTGTGTGTCACTGACTGATTAAATCTCTGTTGCCTTCTCAGCGTGAAGCAGGAACTAACACTATGAGGGCTGGTCGTGAGGTCTGTAGTCAGAAGGTGCCCGATCCTGACACTGAGAATGTATGTGAATGTGTATGGCTGCTGTACACACAGGACACTGCTGGGCTGGCAATGGGAGTGTGCTCAGGGCCACCCACCCAACCTGTTACTTTGGGTAGGCACAGCTAGAACAAGGCTTTTTCCTTTCACCTTAATGTTTATATCTTAATGACTTGCAGTGAGTTGCACGTGAGTGTAGATGGTGCCTGCTTCAAGCCATCATCATCTGTGTTTAGTTGATTCCTTTTTAAAATTTTTTCCAAAGAAATAGTGCTTGTGCATAGTCTAGCCTAATGATCTGTTCTGCACTCATCTTCCTTTTCTGATGCCCCTAACACCTGGAGCCAAGCACTTGAACACTCACACCACACCCACAAACACATATCCAGCCCCACACTCTCACACAAGGATATACTCCCATACACAGACATTCAAACACACAGAGACACACACACACAGATCTCCAAAATCCCGACATTCACATACACACACCCCTTCACACACTTGGATCTCCCAAACCACCCAACACTGACATACACGCACACACACACTTCTCTCTGCCTCTCTCTCTCCCTCTGTCTCTAACTTAATCACCTTAGTCCTATTTTTTTTTTCGAGTGCCTACTGTGAAGATACCTGATGCTGCAGCAGGAAGAAGGAGATTCGAATCCACAGCACCTGCCCTAGCAGAACCCTAAGAGAGGTGATCTTCAGCCCCCTTCCCATACAAACATAAGCTGACACACATGCTCCTCTCTCCACACACACATGCATGAGCATTCACACACTGTACTTCTGTAAGTAAAACATAAAAGTTGAATATTTTATCCAACAACTGCAGAATACACACATTTGTCTCATCAGCACATAAAATATTACAGACCACATGTTAGACCACAAACAAATCTCAACGAATTTCAAAAATCAAAACCATATCAAGTATATTTTCTTACAACAATAAAATAAAACTAGAAATCAATAAATAATAAGAAAAACTTTAGAATCTGTGCAAACATATGGAAATTAAACCATATGCTCCTGAATGATCAATGGGTCAATGAAGAAATAAAAAAAATTAAAATTAAAAAAATAAAAATGTTTTGAAACAAATAGAAATACAAGATACCAAAAGCTATAGAACATAGCAAAATCAATACTAAGAGGAAAGGTTTTTTTAGTAATAAATGCTTACATCAAAAAAAGAAAAAAAAACACTTTAAGTGAAGAACTTAATATGTATCCCAAAGAACTAGCAAAGCAAGAACAAACCAAATCCCCCCAAAATAATAAAGATAGCGCAGAAACAAATAAAATAAAAACTAAAAAGCTTTACAAAAGATTAATAAAACAAAAAGTGGATTTTTTGAGAGAAGACTCAAATAAATAAAATCAAAATTGATAAAAGAGACATTACAACTGGTATCATAAACAACAACAAACAAACAAATGGAAAACCTAGAGGAAATGAATAAATTCCTGGACACATACAACATACCAAGATTGAACCAAGATCAAACAGAAACCCTGAATAGACCAAGTAATGAGATTGAAGCAGTTTTAAAAAGTTGCCCAACAAAGAAAAGCCCAGTGCTAGATGGAATTACTGATTAATTCTACCAAATACTTAAAGAAGAACTAATACTAATTTTTCTCAAACTATTTCAGAAAATTGAAGAGATAATTATTTTAAAATCACTCCATACGGCCAGCATTATACTAATATGAAAACAAGACTAGAACATGAATAGAAGAGAAAACTACAGGCCAAAATCCCTAATGAACATAGGTACAAAAGTCCTTAAAAATGCTAGCAAACCAAATTCAACAGCACACTAAAAAGATCATTTACTATGATCAAGTGAGATTCATTCCAGGGATGCAAGGATGGTTCAACATATGCAAAGCAATAAATATAATACATCACATTAACAGAAAGAAAGACAAAAAACTTATGATCATTTCAATAGACACAGAAAAAAAAATTTCACAAAATCCAGCATACTTTAATAGTGAAAATTCTCAACAAATTAGGTATAGAAGGTACATACCTCAATGCAATAAAGGCCATATGTGACAAACCCACAGCTAACATCATACAGAATGGGGAAAAGCTGAAAGCCTTTTCTCTAAGATCTGGAACAAGACAAGGATGCCCAACCTCACCGCTTCTATGCAACATAATACTGGAAGTCCTAGATAGAGCACTGAGGTAAGAGAAAGAAATAAAAGTCATCCAAAATGGAAAGAAGGAAGTCAGATTATCCTTGTTTGCAGATGACATGATCATATATAGTAAAAAACCTAAAGGTTCCACCAAAACACTCTATGAACTAATAAATGAACAAGTAAAGTCACAGGATACAAAATAAACATGCAAAAATCAGTAGCATTTCTATACATCAATACTGAGCTACATGGAAAAGAAATCAAGAAAACAATCCCTTTTAAAATAGCCACAAAAAATGCCTAGGAATAAATTTAACAAAGGAAGTGAAAGGTCTATAAAATGCAAATTGTGTTACTTTGATGAAAGAAATGAGAGAGGATACAGAAAAATGGAAAGATATCTTATGTTCATGGACTCGAAGAATTAATATTGTTAAAATGACCCTACCACCCAGAGCAATCGATAGATTCAATGCAATCCTTCTCAAAGTCCATGACATTTTCAAAGAAATAGAAAAAACAATCATTAAATTCACATGGAATCACAAAAGACCCAGAATTGTCAAAGCAATATTGAACAAAAAGAACAAACCTGGAAGCATCACACCACCTTACTTCAAAATATGCTACAAAGCTATAGTAACAAAAAAAGCATGGTATTGGCAGAAAAAAAAACCCACAAAAACCAATGTAACAGATAAAGCACTCATAAATAAATCCATATAGTCACATCCAACTGGCTTTCAAAAATGGCCCCAAGAACAGAAACTGGGGAAAAGACAATCTCTTCAATAAATAGTTCTGGGAAAACAGGGGTCCATATGCAGAGGGATGAAAATAGATTCCTGTCTTTCATCATATACAAAAATCAATTCAAGATGGATTAAAAATTTAAATAGAATCTCTGAAACTATGAAACTACAAGAAGAAAACATTAGGGAAATGCTACAGGACATTGGTGTGAGAAAAGATTTTTGGAGAAGAACTCAAAAGCATAGGCAACAAAAGCAAAAATAGGCAAATGGAATTACATCAAGCTAAAAGGCTTTTGCGCAGCAAAGAAAGCAGTTAACAAAATGAAGAGTCAACCTACAGAATGGGAGAAAATATTTGCACACTATCCATCCAACAAGAGATTAATAACCAGAATACTATTTGCTAGCAAAAAAAAAAATTGATTTGGGCAAAAGACATGAGCAGACATTTCATAAAGGAAGACATACAAATGGCCCAAAAGGTATATTTAAAAATGCTCAGTATCACTAATCATCAGGGAAATGCAAATCAAAACTACAATGAGATATTATTTCAGCCCAGTTAGAATGGCTATTATCAAAAAGACAAAAAAAAAATGCTTCTGATGATGAACATAAAGAGGAGCACTTGTACGCTGTTGGTGGAATGTAAATTTGTATAGCCACTATGGAAAACAATATGGCAGGTCCTCAAAACACTAAAAATAAAACTACCATACCCACTTCTGTGTATACATCCAAAAGAAAGGAAATCAGTGTATTGAAGAGGTCTCTGCACTCCCTTGTTTATAGCAACACTACCCACAATAGCAAAGAAATGGAATCAACCTAAGTGTCCATCAACAGATGAATGTATAAATAAAATACTGCATGTATACACAACGGAATATTATTCAACCACAAAAAAAATACTTAAATCCTGTCATTTGAAACAAAATGGTTGAGCCTGGAGGACATTACCTTTACTGAATAAGCCAGGCACAGAAAGATATATACCACATGTTCTCACTCATAGGTGGAAGCTAAATAAGTTTATCTCAGAAGTAGAGACTAGAATAGTGGTAACTAGAGGCTGGGAAGGGTGGGGGAGAGGGAGGATAGGGAGATGTTGGCTAATAGATTCAAAAATATAGCTAAATTGAAGGATAAGTTTGATTGTCCTGTAGCACTGTAGGGTATCTATAGTTGACAATTATTTATTCTATATTTTCAAATAGCTAGAAGAGAGGATTTTGAATGTTCTCCACACAAAGAAATGATGTTTGAGGTGATGCAGATGCTAATTATTCAGATTTTATCATTATATATTGCATACATGTATCACAATACCACACTGTATCTAATAAATATGTACAGTTACATCAATTAAAAATAAAAATTTTTTAAAAGGCAAACTATCTCTACCCCTATCTCCAACGCAACATGCCATCGTGAAACAGGGCTGAAAAGCTTCAATCAAAACTTCCATGTGAAAGATGAAGGATGGGAATCATGATCTGCAGTGAATCTGAAATCCTACCTAACAAGGATGTCAAGCCCCTCCACCCCTTGAGTCTGCGGTCTGGAAGGCACTCCCTGGTCTATTGTTCTCTGTGCCATATGTCTACAGCATCTTCTGTGCTCATTAACAACCACGGCCATGCTTGTAAATGCTTATATATCTTAAGAGAACCCTTGGACAGAATTTACTTTACAGAATTTACAAAAATTTGAAAGTTTTTACTGAGTTTTTCCTGACTTTCTCTACTCTCGCATGTTGGGTAGGGGCTGTGGGTGAAGATAGTTGGTCTTTTAATATCATAGTTTTCTGGAACAGGAAGAGTTACATAAGAACCTGATTGAGAAGATTGTGTATCTTGAACAGGTGAAAATGAAGCTCTTTTGTGGGTGCTGTAAAGCATATTAGCAGAGTACTGTTTCCCAAACTTTAGCATCTGTATTTGTGCATTGTCCCAACGCACATATACCTCATAATTAGTTTGTATTTTGCTTTATCAAAACTGGTAAGAACTGATGAAAAAATTAAACTGGCCTTAGGTTAAAAATTACTATGAAATAATAGCATCAATATGCAAGTTATAAATTATTTCAATATAGATTGATTAAAATATGTATTATAACAGCAATTAAACATGTTACTATTTATCAACTAAGAATGGTCTTAGTTATTTATAGCAGCACTACCCACAATAGCCAAGATATGGAATCAAATAAAGACTCAGACTATTCTTAGTTGACAAATAATAACATGTTTAATTGCTATAGTCTACATAAGAACTGATGTCTGCTAATGGAAAATATTCTGGATAAATACTTTTGCTATTCTCAAAAGACATTATACATGACTTTAATCAACCCTTATGTGGTAACTCTTCCTCTGTAGGGCAGAAGCTCTCAAAAATAGAAATATCTGAAGATTGTAGGAAGATTGTAGGAACATTTGAGCACTGAAGAGATATTCTTTAGTGTACTTTAATTGCTTCTGCAGACTAGGCAGCTCAAAGTAGAGTCCATAGGAGAGATATCATTGAATATTCCCTGCGCCAGGCAGATACTGCAGAACCCTCAGCCTCCAGAGTAAACCCCCAGAATTCTTCCCTATCCGTTTCACTCCTTCACTCATTCCTGTCTCTCCACTCTGACCTCCATACACACTGGGCATGCTTCTGTCTTCAGGTGGTGGTGGTGGTGGTGGTGGTGGTGGTGGTGATGGTGGTGGTGGTGGTGGTGGTGGTTTGAGACGGAGTCTCCCTCTGTCGCCCAGACTGGAGTGCAGTGGCGCGATCTCGGCTCACTGCAAGCTCCGCCTCCAGGGTTCATGCCATTTTCCTGCCTCAGCCTCCCCAGTAGCTGGGACTACAGGCACCTGCCACCACACCAGGCTAATTTTTTGTATTTTTAGTGGAGACAGGGTTTCACTGTGTTAGCGAGGATGGTCTCAATCTCCTGACCTCGTGATCCACCCGCCTAGGCCTCCCAAAGTGCTGGGATTACAGGTGTGAACCACCGCGCCCAGCTGTCTTCAGGTTGTTTTATTAGAAATTCTCTTTGCCTAACTATTTATTTTTCCAGACATCCATATGTCTCAACTCCCTCACCTCCTTTCTCTGCCAAAATGTCAGCTTCTCAATGAGGACTAAGTTGGCAGTACATTCAAGTCATAACAACCCAGTCCACCCATTCTCATTCTTGCAGTTACTCACACTGCTTTACTTTCCTTAGCAGTAATACATATTTTTTGCTTTATAATTCTATGTATTATTTATTGCTGTTCAACCTCCAATCATTACCACTAGCATGTAAGCTCCAGGAGGAAAAGGAATGTCATTTTTCTTCACTCATGTGTTCCAGTTAGTGGGACACTGTGGGTGTGCAGAAAATTTTATGAATGAACACATAAAAGAGTGAGCTTCACTGACCTAAAATTAAAGAATTCTCTAATTGTCCAGTTGCTACAGTCATTCAAACTGCCAGGTGAAGCGGGACCTCCAATCTTAAGCCTTTGCCCCAGTGTAGCAACACAACTGCCTGATCTGTTTAGGAATTCCAGAGGGTTTTTGTGTTAGGTGGGAAATCACAGCCCAGCCTAGTATAGGCTATTCCACTTCTTTATCACTTGGGCTGCCTGACCGTATAACTGGATATTCTTCATAGCTACCACTCTTAAAATTAGATTCTAGGTCCGTATTAGAGAAGCCAAGTAAGTCAGAACTTGGTATTCATGTCTTTTTTTACTTTTTTGTTTGTTTGTTTGTTTGTTTGCTTTTTGAGACCAAGTTTTGCTCTGTCACTCAGACTGGAGTGCAGTGGCATGATCTCCGCTCACTGCAACCTCCACCTCCAGGGCTCCCACCTCAGCCTCCCAAGTAGGCTGAGATTACAAGCATGTGCCACCATACCCAACTAATTTTTGTATTTTTAGTAAAGATGCAGTTCCACCATGTTGCCCAGGCTGGTCTCAAGCTCCTGGCCTCAAGTGATCCACTTGCCTTGGCCAAAGTGCTGGGATTACAGGTGTGAGCCACCACACCCAGCCCATGTCTTTCTTTTTTTCAAGAAAACATACAAAAAATGTCAGAATATGAGATATGAAAGTTCTTCTGTGGCAGCATCTGGATCATTTTCTAGAGCACTTTAGTTTCATGGTATGTAATGATGATAATTATTCTGAACACAATTCAGAGTTTGAACCAACATTTGTTGTTTCAAGGAAGCAGAAGTTCCTTTGAATGATGGATAAGAATGGTGAAAAAAATGAAAATGGTGAAAAAAAGGGAAAAAATGCCAAATAAGAAGTCAGAAGCCATTTATTATCATAATTATAGATTTAGATGATTAGAGACTATCTTCTCAGATTAGAGAATTTCCCAGTGTTACATAAGCGTTGATTTATCTTACCTCTACTAACGCCTTTACCTATTTCCTTTAGACTCACCTGAGTTCCAGTAAAAGCAAGGGCAGCGCAGTCTTTTCTACTGCCACCTGTAATTCTACCTACATGGTCCCCTCCAATGCGTAGAGACGTGGACCCAAAGTGCCCAGTACCTTACACACCTCCACTGAGCTCACCTCGCCACTGTCAGGACTTGTTCATTCAGCGTCCACCTATGGAGTGCCCGACTCTGAAGAGCCCACCTCCCCACTGTCCGCCGCACAGTGTTCACCCAGCAGTACCCACCGCCACAGGACCAGCCAGTGGGAAGGCACCTCCGTCTGCCTAGCCGTCCTCCAAAAAGCGAGAAAAGCCTCAAAAGCTTGCAGGACTAAAACACAACACACAGAAATGGTGCTTTCCTTTGGGGGAGTTCCAAATGAACACATTTTCTTCAAAGCCTGTTATGACTTGAGGTGGCATCATCCTTAGGTTACAATAGTTGGATTTTTATATTTTCTTCTGCATCCAATCTGTTGTATTATGTTATTTTGGCTGAAGTATACAAAGACAATCTGGTCTCATAAAGATGTAGTTTGAAAAATGGATTTTTACATAATTTTACTTTTTACATAATTATGGATATTCTTTGACACTCTGCCAAATTCAGCAAGTAGTACATACTTTCTTAAAGATTAGTTGCAACATGGAGTCTCAAACCACATTAACTAATTGTTCGTAGTTTGTTACATTAAAATCCATTTGTCAGAAAATAAAAAACAAAATAATCTCTACAGAAAATGTGATTTGCTATATAGACAATGCCAAGAGATTTTCTAACTTCTTAGAACTAAAAAGTGAGTTCAGCATGTCACAGGTTACAAGATTAACACAAAAAATCAATTGCATTTCTACATGCATATGATGAAGTAAAAACTGAAAAAAATGCTTATTTAAAATTTCTCTATAGAAAGTTAAACACTATACATTTTTAAATATGTACAAGAGTTATATGGTGAATATAAACTAAATGGGTAAAAGAACGTGAAGAACACCTAATTGTAGAGACACACGGTGCTTATCTGTTAGATGACTCCACACGGTAAAGATGTCAATACTTTTAAAATTGATCTATAGCTTTAGTACAATTCTTATGAAAAATTAAAATGTCCTAGAATAGCCAAAAAATTAAAAGCAAGAATAGAATAGATTCATTCTTTCCAATATTAAGGACTACTCTATACCTCCATTAATCAAGGTGGCACAGCACTAGGGAAAGGACAGACACACAGATCAATGAAGCACAATATACACTCTGAAATCCACACAAATATTCCAATTATTTTTAATACAACGTTAAAGCTATACAATGAAGGAGAGGCCACTTTTTCAATAAATAAATGATGTTAGAGCAATTGGACTGCCATAGGTAAAATATTTAACTTCAATCTAAACATTACTCCTTACACAAAAATTAACAACTCAAAATGGACAATGGGCTTAATTAAAAACATAAAACTGTATTTTTTACAAACAGGAAAAATCTTTGAGACTTAGGACTAAGTAAAGAGTTTTTAGACTTGGCACCAAAAACATAATTCCAAAAAGAAAAAAAAATGATGAGTTGGAATCTACCAAAATTAAATAACTTTTGCTTTGTAAAAGACACTGTTAAGACAATAGAAAGACAAATAATAGACAGGTAGAAAGTATTTCCAGATTACATATTCAACAAAGGACTTATATATAGAATACATAAAATGCTCTCAAAACTTAACACTAAAAAATCCCATTAGAAAATGTACAAATGTCATGAGCAGACATTTCATGAAAGACATACAGATAGCATATAAACACACAGAAAGACGTTCAACATCCTCAGCCATTAAAAATCATACGTTACAACCACAACGATGCATCATTATGGTGAGGACATGAAAAACTGAATCTTTCAGACATTGCTTGTGGGATGTAAAATAGTACAACCTCTCTGGAAAATAATGTTGTAGTTTCTTTTAAAATTATGGTGGATTTAGTATAGGACCCATTAATTACACTCTTGGGCATATATCTCAAAGAAATAAAATTTTTTTATTACCAGGTACAAGATTGTACATGAATGTCCAAAGCAGCTTTATTAGAAATAACCCAAAATCAGGCCGGGCATAATGGTCCATGCCTATAAACCCAGCACTTTAGGAGGCCTAAGTGGAAGGATCATTTGAGCCCAGGAGTTTGAGACCAGCCTGAGCAACATAATGAAACCTCATCTCTAAGAAAAATAAAAAAATTAGCCGGGTGTAGTGGTACATACATGTGGTCCCAGCTACTCAGGAGTCTGTGACAAGAAGCTCATTTGAGTCCAGAAGGTCTGCAGTAAGCTATGATCGTATCATGGCACCTCCAGCCTGGGTAACAGAGTGAGACCCTGTCAAAAAGAAAAGAAAAAGAAAAAAATAATTGGAAACTGCCAAATGTTCTTCAAAGGAGAAACGGTTAAACATACGGTGGTACATCCATACCATGGAATACTATTTAACAACAAAAAAGAGCAAACTATTGATAGAACTGATTGCCTGAATAAACCTTCAGAAAATTATACTGAGTGGAGAAAAACACCAATTTCAAAAAGATACAAACTGCAAGATTCCATGTATATAATATTCATGAAATACCATAAGTATAGAAATGACAAACAGATTGTTAGTTACTAGTGGTTTGAGATACACGGGGAGAAGGGAGAGTTTGGTTGTGAAAGGGTAAATGAGGGAGTCTAGAGGTGATGATAAAGTCTTGTCTCTTGATGAAGGTGGTGGTTACACAAAGCTACATATGTGATAAAATTTCACAGAGCCATACACACACACTCAAATGAGTGCAAATATAACTGGTGAAATCTGAGTTAGCTCAACGGATTGTACCAATGTTAATTTTCTGGGTTTGATGTTGTTCTACACTTATGCAAGATGTTAACATTGGAGTAGGCTGGGTGAAGGTGTACGTTTCTTGTATGTTCTTGTGAATCTACAATTACTTCAAAATTAAAAGTAAATACTTTTAGCAATAGATTGAATGCAGAAACTGACATGAGAATCTAGCAAAATATTGATGAGATCTGCAGAAATGGAAAACAATTGAATAAATTGATTACAAAGTATTAGAGAAAGTATTACATGTGGAAATGATATGAAACTTCAAAATAAAATTTTTGCAGTTTTTTTTTTTAATTAATTGCTCATATTGCATTCTTACCTATCATCTGTACCTGATTTGGTAGCTTCACAAATTGGTCATTTTGAAAATATTGGTTCACTGAATTATACAGATCTTACAAATATTGACACATTTCTTTACACAACAGAAAAAGATTGCATTCATTAACCCACCACCAATCTCATGAGAAAATTAATTCCGTATTGGGAAGCTGTGAAACTGGTAATGAACTAATTGAGACATTGCAATGAACTAATCGAGTCTTTCAATATTATAACTTTTGTTTAAAAGTGCACATTTTCTCACTGGCAATAAATACTGTACCAGTTTTCTATTATTGTATAATGAATTACCACAAATTTAGCATCTTAAAACAACACATATTATTTCATAGTTTCCATGGTCAAGGGCTCAGGTTTCAGAACAAGGCTGCAATAAAGGTGTCAGCCTGGCTGCATTCTCATCTGGAGCCTTCACTAGGGAAGAATCCACTTCCAAGCTAATTCAAGCTGTTGGCCGAATTCATTCCCTTGCAGCTCCATGACCAAGGGCTCCAACTTTTTGCAGGCTTCCCACTGAAGTCCTCCCTCTAGTTTCAGAATGCACCTGTGGTGCCTACAGGCAGCCCACAATTCTTGTGAAGCAAACATCCCCTCTATGGGCTCTTATATCATCAAGCCTGCAAGGAGAGTCCCTTCCTCCAGCCTGCCTGCTGTCAGTCTTGCCTAGGTCACATAATCATGGAATGATATCCTGTCACGTTTGTTACAGCCTATTGATTAGAAGGAGGCCTGTAATCCTAGTGCTTTGGGAGCCTGAGGCTAGAGGGCAACCTGAGCCCAGAAGTTTGAGGCTGCAGTGAGCTGTGGTTGTGCCACGGCATGCCAGCCTGGGTAACAGAGCAAGATCCTGTCTGAAAAAAAAAAAAAAAAAAAAAAAGGTAGGTCACACACAGGATTATATGAAGGCATAAATGCCAGGAAGGAGGCCACTGGGGCTCCCTTAGGGTCTTACTGCCACAAATACTGTCCGTTGTTTTCCTCAAAGCGAAAGGCTCATTCAGTTCGTTTTCAAGCAAATGTCTGCCAAATACCCAAGTCTGAGTAAACACAGTTTGCCTGGCAGCTGTTCTTTCAAGTAAAAATTTTGTTTTATAAAAAATAGCTAGTTCAGATCAAAATTCAGTCTCACAAATGCTTTTTCTAGAGACAGCCATTGTACTTTGAAATGCACCAAAATAACTTTACGTGTATTTCCCATTTGATAACAAATCATTTCTAAAGGGTGAAGATTTTTTTTAATGACTTTTATTCAAACAGGAAGATTGAACAGGGCAAGTGATCTGCACAGTGAGGGTCTCTATGGTTCTCAGATTCAATACTTTTTTGAGGCTGCTGTGCCTATTTGAGGATATGAACTTTTTTTGTAAATATCTGATTTCTGCATTCCAAAATGACAGACAAATAACCAATTCTTAATATCTGTGAGGACAGGGCATGCAAGTGGATAATAAGATGAGCTTTTTTCTGTTTGTAATTTGGTCTTATTTCTCAAATCCTCAGTAGTCATTTTAGTCCTCCTTCCAACTCATCCTTCTCTAGAGTAATACACCTGGCAGGATACTTTATTGAGACTGTAACTGTATAGTTTCTAGGTGTTCCCCATCTCAAGATTTTGTATGTTACCTTGCCTCAGGGTCCAGTGTGGCTGGGCCAACGATGGGAATTGCCTTCATTCTACAGATCTAGGCACCTTGATACTGTTATGCTAGATCAGTGTTTCTCAAAGTGTGGTCTGCAGGCTTTCAGGAATCCTTGAGATCCTATCAGGGAGGCTGTCATGTCAAGACTGATAACAGGATAACAATAAGACAATCTGTCTTTTTACTTCACTCATTTAGCACAGATGGCTCCATAAAAATGGGAGAAAGGAGTCAAATATCTGGCACTTTAGCAAGAACCAAGGCAGTAACATGAAACTGTACTAGTAAACAATGCAGGGCGTTATTTTATCTACATCTGATTTACAAGTCCTAAGGAGTAAGCAGTGCAGGAAGCATTCAAGTTATTGGTACAGGCAGGGTGCAGCGGCTCACACCTGTAATCCCAGCAGTTTGGGAGCCTGAGGCTGGTGGATCAGTTAAGGTCAGGAGTTCAAGACCAGCCTGGCAAAAATGGCAAAACCCCATCTCTACTAAAAATACAAAAATTAGCTGGGCATAGTGGCAGATGCATGTAATCCCAGCTATTTGAGAGGCTGAGACATAAGAATCACTTGAACCCAGAAGGCAGAGGCTGCAGTGAGCCGAGATCATGCTACTGTACTCCAGTGAGACTCTGCCTCAAAAAAAAAAAAAAAAGTTTTCTGTATAATCCGCTTTGTTATCAGATGCTGTTCAGTTTCCACTGACTTCTGAAACATGGGATCCTGGTGGACATATCACCTTGTGACGGTTGTGCATCTATCATTGCTGGGCAGCCACGCACTGATGATTGGAATCCTGTTGGGTGGTGGGAGCCGTTTTCACTAAGAACAGTAGCAAGATTCTGATGGTAACAGAGATAGTGATACTAGATCACAGCGCGCATGCTTCGGAGACAGAGAACCAAGGCCTAGCTCGCTGAGCCAGCCTCATGCCTGGGGCATCTGCACATAACCCAGACCTAAAGTTGCCAGTGCACTTATCTCCTTTAAATCATGATGTTAACTTGCACTACTTTTACCAGGTCAGCTCCAGGGTTTTGAACTCCACAAAAACAAATCAAGATCAGAAAATCCTGTTTAGAGGAATATACATAAATAGCTGATAACAGGATCTACACCAGAGTTCCAGTTGCTCAGCGTGGCCACACTGTTCTTCCACAATCCAGATCCCAAATATCTATTAATACATTTACACTTAAATATTTACATATGACCAGTGCCTACTTTATTGGACAGCTCAGTTCCACAGTCTCCAAACACAGGCCTTACATCAGTTCCAAATTTCTTACATTTCCCCGCCAGATGATTCCTCTGACCTTGGCCTAAGCACTGATTTCCATCACTGGGCAATGTGTTTCTTTTTCTGTATTTTAAATGGGGCATGCATTTCATTATATACCCTAGCCTGGGTTCCCCCAAAACTGAGCCTAAGACAATATCTTATGTGGAGCTAGTTTCTTTGAGAATGTAATCATAGAAAAGGGGAATATGAAATAAACAGGGTGAGGCTAGGCAAAAGGAAAAATCAATATATTACAAAGTGTGTGTTACTAAGCAGGCAACCAGTAAGGGTAACTGGAACTTGATCCCCAGGATCTGAGCTGACAGAGAATTATGTCACAGAAGGGTTTCCCCTAGAAATGAAAGAGGAAAACATTATCTACCAGCTCGTGTCCTCCACTGGTGAAGTGTGGCCACCGGATGCTAACAGTGAACTTCAAGCTTGCATATCCACAAGTGCATTACAGATTCCTACAGACAGCTCCTGCTGGGTCATCAGAGGCCCTCAGATCAGGAGAGGAGAGGCAGAACTCTAGGCAATGTGTGTGAGTGGTCCACATAGCCAAGGTAGAAAACAAGAGCAAGGTCCGGCAGATTTGGAGAGTACCGAAGAGGCACCCAGTACCATCCACATACAAGTCCCAAGAAAGTCCCAGAACAGTGCAGTTGGATGACTTACAGTCTTCTGCCACCAGAGAAGGGAGCCAGTGGGAAAGACTAAGGTACCTGGGGAGGTGGGACTCGCCTTCAGAAGCCACTCAATGTACCTTCTCTAAAACCAAGGCCAGACTTATCAGCACACCCAACACTGCTCCTGAAAAGACAAAGCTTCTCTGAAAGGCAGAAAGAGGCTTAACTTTCAGGTGCTGAGTGTGTTTGACTAAACAGGAATAACAGGGTTGGGGTAAAACGAGAACTTCAATAAGCTGATGGCAGAGAGGCTTTTGTTAGGGTGAATGAGGTATGAGTTAGAGAAGGGCAGGAGAGAGCCCGCCCAGGGAAGGGACACAGGAAATCAGAAAGGAATTTCCTCTAGAACCAAGGTGCAGAATCGAGGAGGAAAATGAGGGAGACCGGGATTCATGGAGGAACAGCAGGCAGCTCCCTCTGGGGAGGAAAATTCCAGGTGGAGCAGCAGGGTCTGGTTGAAGCCCCCTGGGTCTGTGGCTCCTGAGAGGTGGATTTGCTGAGGAGAGAAACTTGGACCCAACCGTGAAAAAGAGCTAATGTGATGCCAGAGCCCAGAGTTTAGGCATGGCAGTGGTCCTGGCCCCATCCCAGAGGGAGGTGGCTAGTCAAACAAATGCTAACAGAGAGGGAAGGAGATGGGTGTGGAAGGGAGGGGAAGCCTCTTCTCCTTCATGAATTCTCAGCTCACACCTCTTCTCAGCTCACACCAGGAGGCCTGGCACAGGACAGTGAATTATGCCCAAGAAGCTGCCTTGTGGCTTCCTGCCTTTCTCCCTCCCTCCGTGTCTTTCCTCTTTTCTTTTCTTCTCTTTCTCTTCCTCCCTCCCTCCCTCCCTCTCTCCCTCTCTCCCTCTCTCTCTTTCTTTCTCTTTCTTTCTTTCTTTGTCTTTCTTTCTTTCTTTTTTCCTTCCTTCCTTCCTTCCTTCCTTGCTTGCTTCCTTCCTTTCTTCCTTTCTTTCCTTTCTTCTTTATCTATCTCTGTTTCTTTCTCACTTCCTTTCTCCCTTCCATGAACCTACAGCTCTATTCAGGAGAACAATGACTGTCCATTGACTTAACACCCACGATAACCAGGCACTATGTGAAGCTGAAGTAGAACAAGGGGCTTTGGGAACCTGGTAGAAGGAGCTGATGGTGGAGGCACTGCCTGGGCATCAGGTTCAGGGGAGTAACACAGTGGTGGAGCACTGGGAAAGAAGGAGCTATTCACATGTCTGAGATGTAAGGATGTCTAGATTTCCCAAGGGCCGCACGTAGTAAGAAAGTGTGTATTGAGGGCAACTCTGAGTTAGTTCATCCTGTAGTGATCAGAGGAAATGGCTGGTGTATGAACCCAGGGAATTAGCACTCTCCTGTTCCTATGTCACCCCTGGAGAAGAAAGATACCACTGGAGGCAGGGTCTTCAGGGCTGAGCCACAATGTCACACAGATCCAGTCAATCCTGCCTGTTCATCTCAACGACATCTGCTATCCCTGATCAACATGGTACCTTCACAGTGAAAGCAACTTATTTCCAAAGCAGGCATTTTGTCTTCCATTGCCCCTCCCAGGTACAAATCCACTAAGAGATTGAAAATCAGATGATTCACTTGTTCTGCACCATCCCCATGGCCTCCCAGAAAAACCAGAAATGCCTATTGTTATTTCCGTGTCCACTTCAACCATGAAGAAGTCCAATAGGACTAATCTGGCTAAAGATTAGGCCCCAGGCCAAGAGGCATGGCTGTTTCTGGTCCTAGCAGTATGCAACTTCCTCCTAATTTAATACATTGGCATTCAAGAAGCCCACTGCCCACAGCAACCACACCACAAAGGGTGGACAGTGAGTCAGGCCCAGGTGACATCACTGTCAGAGCTTAAGTGACAAAAATGTTAAGCCAGAGATATTTATCACAAAAGTTGGAATGAAGGTAGAGCAGTCTTTTAAAAAAATCCAATTTTCTTAAGGCAGGGCTCATTTTCTATATAAATATCAGCTAACAAGAGACTCTTCACCAGATCCCAGAGGCTGAACAGCTCAACCTTCTCTGCACAGCGGGTGAGTCTCCCCATTGGGAACATCTTAATATTCTCCTATCGATTCTTTATTTTGATTGAGACCTCTTTGCTATGCAATAAATATATTTATTTTAAATGCAATAACAACTTTTGTTTAAGGTGACCTTACACATATTTTGACTTTCCACTCAGATCACAGCTGTGGAACTTGGGATCAGAAAAGGGGAGTGATTTCTGTAAAGGCTCGTTAAGTTAGCAAGACAATATACCAACTTCAAGAGTACTCTCCTGTCAACATGTATTGGAAATTTTTAATTTAGAGGGCATTACATTGGCAATTTTGATGATCAAAAGATAAGTTTTTCTTTATTCCATGGATGTATAATCCATCAGAAAACATATACTTGGCTAAAATTTGCAAACATGGGGAGTGATTAGTAGAGAGGGAAAGCAGGTACCATGCTGTGGCAAAACAAGGAAGGGCCATGAGAGATGGGCATGTGTGGGGAGGCAGCAATGAAGTGGAGAGCCTGCCAGAGAGCATGTGCAGTGGGCACAGGGTGAACGGAGGTTCCCAGGTGGATTGTTGGAGCCTAAGGGAGAAGTTTAGATAAGAGTTTTCCTGGGAGAACTATGGTACTCTATGAGGAGGACATGAGTGAGTAGATTCTAGACTGCTGACGTTACAATCTTTCCAAATCATTGAAAAACTGAGGTGTCACATCAATCTTCAGCCAATGACACACAGCCAAGAGTGGTATTAAAAGTGATTTAATCAGGGCAGAGCAAGAAATATGCATTTCTTTTCACTCGATTCCTCAGATGAACCCTGAGCAGCTGAAGACCAGAAAAGCCACTAAGACTTTCTGCTTAATTCAGAGGCTTAGAGGATTCTTCAAAGAGTGTGTAAGCGAAAGCTTCAGAGTATATATTTGCATATTTGTATGTGTTTTCATGTTGTACGTAGGTTTTGAGATGTAACAGGAAGAAAAGAAGCATAGAGAAAGGCTCCACTTAAAGGATGTGGAAGAAGTAAACTTTACCTTATTCCCTGGAAGATATGTAGGGATCATCAAAGCATCCCATGATCTCAAATTCAGGGAAAAAGAAAGAAAAGAGGCTCTCAGTTCTGAAGGAGAATGAAATGAGAGATATTTGTCATTAAACTGGGCTTAATTCCTATTTAATCAAAGCACTGAAATCAGCTGTTTTGTCTCTAGGTCCAGCATCCTTTGAAGCATGAGTTCTTACCAGGAGAAGCAGACCTTTACCCCACCACCTCAGCTTCAACAGCAGCAGGTGAAACAACCCAGCCAGCCTCCACCTCAGGAACCATTTGTTCCCATAACCAAGGAGCCAGGCTACACAAAGGTTCCACAACCTGGAAACACAAAGATTCCAGAGCCAGATTGCACCAAGGTCCCTAAGCCAGGCTACACCAAGGACCCTGAGCCAGGCAGCACCAAGGTCCCTGAGCCAGGCTGCACCAAGGTCCCTGACAAAGGCTGCACCAAGGTCCCTGACAAAGGCTGCACCAAGGTCCCTGAGCCAGGCACCACCAAGGTCCCTGAGCCAGGCAGCACCAAGGTCCCTGACAAAGGCTGCATCAACTTTCCTGAGCCAGGCGCCATTAAAATCCCTGAGCAAGGTTACACCAAAGTTCCTGAGCCAGGCTACACAAAGGTACCAGAGCCTCATCCTTCAACGGTCACTCCAGGCCCAGCTCAGCAGAAGACCAAGCAGAAGTGATTTGGTGCACAGACAAGCCTTTGAGAAGCCGACCACCAGATGCTGGACACCCTCTTCCCATCTGCTTCTGTGTCTTAATTGTCTCTAGACCTTGTAATCAGTACATTGTCACCCCGAGTCATAGTCTCTCTTACTTGTACCCTAAAAATATGTACTATGAAGCTTTTGCTTGCACACACTCTGAAGAGTCCTGTAAGCCCTTGAATTAAGCAGAAAGTATTAGTGGCTTTTCTGGTCTTCAGCTGCTCAGGGTTCATTTGAAGATTCGAATGAAAAGAAATGCATGTTTCCTGCTCTGCCCTCATTAAATCGCTTTTAATTCCAGTCTTGGCTGTGTGTGTCATTGGAGGAATCTTCCTCCTTCCTTGTTTCCCCATTGTGAGTCAGGACCTATAGACAGAGAGGAGTTGGTGTAGAAGTCATCTATCTAACCCCAGTACTGTTTGTTTCTATGGGTGTGTGGGGGTACACTTGAGTGACCCTGGAATGGAAATGGGCATTGTGTGATGGTGCACACAGATTGTCACTTTGGGCAGCCACAGGCTCTCCTCTTGCACTGGACTGAGTCATGCCTGACTCCAAGCCACCTGTTCCAAGACACCTTTGATCCTCAGTATCGTGACAACAAATCTCCTGTCTGTTCCAAGAAAACTTTACTCCTACATATTTTGACTTGATAGTCTATTTTTCTTCATTTGTTTTACCTTCTAGATACCCCACCACACACACACACAGACACACACACACACACAAAGAGGCACATTCATTGTAAATAGCCACACACTCACATAATCACTCACACAAGCTCTACCCCCTCTAGCTCAGACAATGTTATTTTTTCTAAGCAACTCTTATGTGCAGAGATCCCTAAAGACGGACCAGCGAGAGAGAGAGGAGGATACACAGTGCCTCCCTTGTAGAATTTGCAGTCTTGTTTACGAGTTAGGATATTCACACCCTTCTAATACAAATGAGTACACAACCATACATACACACACACACACACACACACACACTCCCAGCGGTGTTCCAAAATAACCCTCAGAAATCTATTAAGTGATTTTTAAAAGGAGGTCAGTTTAAATAGGGATTACAAGGAGAAGGAGTGCTTGATCCAATTTACGTGAATTATTAGAAACAAATTTGTCAGTTAGAGAGCAGGTCATTAAGCTACAGAATTTCAGGCAGGAGTAAAAAGAGAGTTAAACAGTACGTAATAGAGTCCCTACATTTCAAGATCAAAAACTGATTTCCAGAAAGGCAGAGAAAAGTAATTAAGAACAATCAAAAATTATTTCTGAATCACACTTGGAGTCCAGTTCCCTGGGTTCCCAGCCAGCCCTCTACTCTTTCTCCTGCAGCCTAGTCTTGATTTCAGGAGTGACTGAGAAAGTCTGTGGTCTCTGTTGAGCTGATCTGGAATAGCAGGGAGCTGTTTCCAGAAGCAGTGAAGGCAACATAAAATTTCAGAAGGGTCATTGCAGTCACTGGGGGGTGAACCTTATTTTTCGAGAAGGTGGGTGGGCCATATCAAACAGGTGTGAGGTAGGTGATAGGTAGCACTTGCACAGTATAGCATTGGCAAGAACTCACAGACACCTGGAAACTGTAGACAGAAATTGTCCAGCAAGGTAATGAGTAGTTGACAAACTGGCAGGAGGGAGTAAAGTCACTCATGTCTGCTAGATACGTAGGTATTAAGATGGCTTCATATTATTGCTGATTTCAATGATGGAAAAGTCTAGAGACAGCTCTAGGATCAATTACAATTAAATAGGCTGATCCAGAATGAAGAAATGTGTTCTATAGTATGCAGCTATTATGCATATAAAGTAGTTCAAACATTTTAAAAGGGAGTTTGGATGGGAAGAACAAAAAGATTTAAAGATTTCCCTGACCTTTGAGCCATGAATTCTATTTTAGAAATTCATTAAGAATTATTCATGCATGTACACAAAGATTTATACATCCCAATATTCATTTCAGCATTGTATCTAACAGTAAAATGTTGGTAACAACATAAATGCATACTAGTGGATAACGGCATCCAGAATTGATGGAGTGACCATGTATTAAAATTACACAGCATCTATTAAAGGAAACATTATCGAAGAATTATTCATCTTATTGAAAAATGATCAGGTTATATTAAAAAAGTAAGCCCCAAACAACATAAGCAAAAAAGAATCTTATGAATAATATATGCATGAAAGTGGATTTATATTTTTTAAAAAATCGTGATACAAAATTCAGCAAAATATAACTGGTTATTTCTTCCGGTTCACGTGATAGTGTTCATTTGCTTTTTTGAATGGCTCTGTTTTTTCTTATTATATAATATGTGAAGTTATTTCATTTTTAAAATATTTTTATCATGATATTAAAAATGCAGAAGTCAGTAAAGATGCTGCTGAGTTAAGGAAAAATATGTGTCCTGCTTATCGAGAACATTCCTCAGGTTCTACACATATCCCAGATGAACAGTACAATGGTGGCGGTCTCCCTTCCATGTTGAAGTAGGGTCCATGGAGATAAATGCTTCAACATGCCTGGTAGAGGCTGATGTCAAGGAACCCTAAACCTCTAGAGTAAATGGAGAGGACAAAACTACTCTCCTATCTTCTCACCCTTCGTCCCTTCAGTCGTTCTTGCTTCTCTACAAAGGTTAGTTGGAAACCTTTACCGAAAAGTGCTTTGTAAGCACAGACTCCATCAAATCAACCTTAGCCTCTTAAAAACTGTCTGGTCACATCTGGGTCCATGTGTCATTTTCAACTATGACATTTCAGTCAAAGCCTTGCTTATATAACCAAGATTTTCAGTTATATCCAGTTACAAGAAGGACAAGTTCCTATCGGACATATGCAAATAATTATGTTGTCATGAAAATAAGAATCCTCAATGAGTGCCAAATTCTAGAGGGATTAGGCAAGGAGAAAATGACACGTGCTCTATTTTTGTTTATAAAAGTAGAATCTAATTATTATTGCAAGTTGTGGATACTATAAAAGAGAAAGAAGTGTCTTATAATCCATTCAGAAAATAGAACACAAAAGAATCAACAATGTTTCAAGTAAAAATCCATATATAGTATAATTGTGCTTCATCAATTCATCTGGTACCTGAAACTAATTTTTGTTCTGCCTGATCTTGGGTTAGCAGTTTTATCAACCCATCAGCTTCTCCAATAGAGTTCTGGAAATCCTTACTCAGTCTAGTGGGATGGTCTTAAAGTCATTTAAGCAATGCCATCAGAAGCCTGTGCCCTAGTGTATCTGTTATAGTTTTTTTTCCATGTGTCTCTGAGACTTTTCCTTTTTATTTAAGATTAAGCACTTTGGCTTGTAGCTTATTAAAAACGTTTTCATACAGGAACCAGAGTAAAACAAAAACTATCTGTGGGTGACAAGACTTAAAATGGCTATGGTTAAAGATATGATCATGTGTTTGGAATTTATTCCTTCCAGTGGGTTCTTGGTCTCACTGACTTTAAGAATGAAGCCACGGATGCTTCCAGTGAGTGTTACAGCTCTTAAAGATGGTGTGTCCAGAATTTGTTCCTTCAGATGTTCAGATGTGTCCAGAGTTTCTTACTTCCAGTGGGTTCGTGGTCTCACTGACTTCAGGAGTGAAGCTGCAGGCCTTCGCAGAGAGTGTTATAGCTCTTAAAGGTGGTGTGTTCAGAGCTGTTTGTTCCTCCCGGTGGGTTCATGGTCTCCCTGACTTCAGGAACTAAGCCACAGACCCTCGCAGTGAGTGTTACAGCTCATAGAGGTAGTGCAGACCCAAAGAGTGAGCAGCAGCAAGATTTGTTGTGAAGAGTGAAAAAACAAAGCTTCCACAGCATGGAAGCACACCCAATCTGGTTGCCACTGCTGGCTCCAGTGGCCAGCTTTTACTCCCTTATTTTTCCTTGCCCATGTCCTGCTTATTGGTCCATTTTATAGAGCGTGGATTGGTCCATTTTACAGAGTGCTGATTGGTCCATCTTTACAGATTACTGATTGGTGCGTTTACAAACCTTTAGCTAGACACAGGGTACTGACTGGTGTGTTTTTACAGAGTGCTGATTGGTGCATTTACAATCCTCTAGCTAGACAGAAAAGTTCTCCAAGTCCCCACTGGATCCAGGAAGTCCAGTTGGCTTCACTTGTCAGTAGGAGTTTATTATTAAGTAATTGACAAGGAAATTTGGTTGTCTCTGTAATAGATATTTAAAACAACAACCAGATTTGTAACTAAAATTATCCCAACACATACCCTGAGCAGTGGAGATATCGATAAATTCCTATGAATGTCATACAATTTCTGAAATAGTCATATTAAAAATATTTACCCATGCAAATATCATATAGAGAAGGTTAAGCATCTCTTCTCATTTGACAACACATTTAATGCAATTGAACTATGAAAAACCATTATTTTGTTTAAAATGTCTCTTTTTACAAGGTGAAAGAAAAAAATATTTCACAATTTTCCAGGGACCCTCTGGGAACTATCAAGGTCAATTTGAGATCAAGATTTCATTTCACATTTTATTTTGGGAAGGCAAAACTGCCAAAAATGTTAAAAGGGTTGAACACTTAACTAAATAAGATTACTGATCACTATGAGACCATACTTGCCTACCTAGTTAACCAAAGTGACTCTAAAAAACTGCAAAAGTAACTATAGGAAGGAATCTTATTGTAAAATATCTCAGTTTTTTTTTCAAAGAGAGAAGACTTGGTTGTTTAAAATAGTCAGAACACGACAAAGGTCAACGTTCAACCATTATGGAAAACAGTATGGCGATTCCTCAAGGATCTAGAACTAGATGTACCATATGACCCAGCCATCCCATTACTGGGGATATACCCAAAGGATTATAAATTATGCTGCTATAAAGACACATGCACACGTATGTTTATTGCAGCACTATTCACAATAGCAAAGACTTGGAATCAACCCAAATGTCCATCAGTGACAGATTGGATTAAGAAAATGTGGCACATATACACCATGGAATACTATGCAGCCATAAAAAAGGATGAGTTTGCATCCTTTGTAGGGACATGGATGCAGCTGGAAACCATCATTCTTAGCAAACTATCACAAGAACAGAAAACCAAACACCGCATGTTCTCACTCATAGGTGGGAACTGAACAATGAGATCACTTGGACTCAGGAAGGGGAACATCACACACCGGGGCCTATCATGGGGAGGGGGGAGGGGGGAGGGGGGAGGGATTGCATTGGGAGTTATACCTGATGTAAATGACGAGTTGATGGGTGCAGCAGACCAACATGGCACAAGTATACATATGTAACAAACCTGCACGTTATGCACATGTACCCTACAACTTAAAGTATAATAACAATAAATAAATTTTAAAAAAAAAGAAAGAAAAAAAGAATCCATGTAAAAAAAAAAAAAAAAAGCATAGCACGTCATTCTGATAAGGCACAGAACTTTTGTTTCCCAGGCAGTTACATACAAGGTAAATTACACAAACCATTTTATAAGCTCTCATTTTTTTCTTTTTTCCCTCTGCATTCCTCTAGTCAATCTTGGCTGCCACAATCACAGACAAAAAGCATAAGGACCTTTTATTTCTTACATCTGTGGTGGAAACTTTAGCAGTAGACAGTACCTGCTACAGGCATGTCAGATAGATGCATTTCAATCTCATAAGGAGCAGGACATCCAACCACGTGATTACAACTCCTGGCTGGCTGACCACTGTGCAACTATAAACCTTGATGATCAAATGCAGGAAGGTCCTTGGTTATAATAGACACGATATGGCAGTAGGATGCCCAACATGCTACCGTGCGCTGTGAACAAATGTATATTACCCTTTTTGTTGTAGATGGAAAGTTATTAAACAGAGTCTAAAATTACAACCAGTTTCTGTTGGGGTTAAAGAAGTAGGCATTCTATGGTAGATCCAAATTATCCTGGAGAATGCCCCACCCAGAAACAAGGGAGACACTGAGGGGACTTATGAAATACTCAGACTAAACCACATCTGGATGTGACCACCACTCCTTTAACCCCAATGTAGGTGTCCAACATTTTGCATACAAAACATGGCTAACTGTGCTCTCAGGCCATTAGTACACAATGGCAACAATAAGCATGGTGGATTAAACGATATTGGCGTACCTGACAAAAAAGGGCTTTAGGAAACATAGGTGCTAATATAAACATTGTGGGACAATCTAAATTTCCCACCCTTTCTTAAACAGCTTTATGAAGCTATAATTGACATACTATACAATTCACCAATTTGAAGTATACAATTAAATTAATATATTCACAGATATGTGTAACCATCACAACAGTGAATTTTAGGACAATTTCATCACTGAAAAAAGAAAAATGCCACCTTCAGCTATTGTCTTCCTATTTTTTTACCCTCTCCCCAAACCCTAAGCAGCCACTAATCTACTTTCTGTCTCTGCAGATTTTCCTACCCTGGAAATTTTAAATGAATGACATGATATAATACATGGTCTTTTGTGACTGCTTTCTTTCACTTAGAATAAAGTTTTCAAGGCTCATTTATGTTTTGATATTAATCAGTTCTTCATGTCTTTTTAAAAATTTTTTGTTGTAATAAAAAATATATAACTTATCATTTTAAGCATTTTAAATATATAGTTCAGTAGCATTAATTACACTCGTATTGCTAAGTAATCATCATCACCATCCATCTCCATAACTCTTTTCATCTTGTAAAACAGAAATGCTATACCTATTTAAAAAACAAGCCATTTTTTCCTTTCCCCAGGCCCTGGCAACCACTACTCTATTTTATGTCTCTAGGATTTTGACTATTCTATGTACCTCATATAAGGGGAATAATAGAATATTTGTCTTTTAATGACAAGCTTATTTCACTTAGAATAATATCCTCAAGACTCATCTATGTCATAGCATATGTAAGAATTTCCTTCCTTTTTAAGGCCAAATGATATTCCACCATAGGTATATGCCACATTTGTCTTATTCATACCTCCATTGATGAACACCTGCATTGCTTCCACATTTAAGCTATTATGAATAATGCTGCTATGAACATGGGTATATAAATATCGCTTCATGTCCTTGCTTTCAATTAATTGAAGTATATACCCACATATGGAATTTATCGATCATATTGTAACACGTTTTAATTTTTTTTATTATACTTTAAGTTCTAGGGTACATGTGCACAACGTGAAGGTTTGTTACATATGTATATATGTGCCATGTTGGTGTGCTGCACCCATTAACTCATCATTTACATTAAGTATATCTCCTAATGCTATCCCTCCCTCCTCTCCCCTCCCTACAATAGGCCATGGTGTGTGATGTTCCCCTTCCTGTGTCCAAGTGATCTCACGTTCAGTTCCCACCTATGAGTGAGAACATGCGGTGTTTGTTTTTCTGTTCTTGCGATAGTTTGCTGAGAATGATGGTTTCCAGCTGCATCCATGTCCCTACAAAGGACACGAACTCATCCTTTTTTATGGCTGCATAGTATTCCATGGTGTATACGTGCAACATTTTCTTAATCCAGTCTGTCACTGATGGACATTTGGGTTGGTTCCAAGTCTCTGCTATTGTGAATAGTCCTGCAATAAACATATGTGTGCATGTGTCTTTATAGCAGCATGATTTATAATCCTTTGGGTATATATCCAGTAATGGGATGGCTGGGTCAAATGGTATTTCTAGTTCTAGATCCTTGAGGAATCGCCACACTGTTTTCCACAATGGTTGAATTAGTTTACAGTCCCACCAACAGTGTAAAAGTGTTCCTATTTCTCCACATCCTCTCCAGCACCTGTTGTTTCCTGACTTTTTAATGATTGCCATTCTAACTGGTGTGAGATGGTATTTCATTGTGGTTTTGATTTGCATTTCTCTGATGGAGAGTGATGATGAGCATTTCTTCATGTGTCTGTTGGCTGTATGAATGTCTTCTTTTCAGAAGTATCTGTTCATATCCTTTGCCCATTTTTTGATGGGGTTGTTTTTTTCTTGTAAATTTGTTTGAGGTCTTTGTAGGGTTTGGATATTAGCCCTTTGTCAGATAAGTAGATTGCAAAAGTTTTCTCCCATGCTGTAGGTTCCTTGTTCAATCTGATGGTAGTTCCTTTTCCTGTGCAGAAGCTCTTTAGTTTAATTAGATCATTTGTCAATTTTGGCTTTTGTTGCTGTTGCTTTTGGTGTTTTAGACATGAAATCCTTGCCCATGCCTAAGTCCTGAATGATATTACTTAGGTTTTCTTCTAGTGTTTTTATAGTTTTAGGTCTAACATTTAAGTCTCTAATCCATCTTGAATTAATTTTCGTATAAGTAGTAAGGAAAGGATCCAGTTTCAGCTTTCTACATATGGCTAGCCAATTTTCCCAGCACCATTTATTAAATAGGGAATCCTTTCCCCATTTCTTGTTTTTGTCAGATTTGTCAAAGATCAGATGGCTGTAGATGTGTAGTTTTTTTTCTCAGGGCTCTGTTCTGTTCCATTGGTCTATATATCTGTTTTGGTATCAGTACCATGCTGTTTTGGTTACTGTAGCCTTGTAGTATAGTCTGAAGTCAGGTAGCGTGATGCCTCCAGCTTTGTTCTTTTGTATTAGGATTGTCTTGGCAATGCAGGGTCGTTTTTGGTTCCATATGAACTTTAAAGCAGTTTTTCCAAGTCTGTGAAAAAAGTCTTTGGTAGCTTAATGGGGATGGCATTCAATCTATAAATTACCTTGGGCAGTACGGCCATCTTCACAATATTGATTCTTCCTATCCATGAGTATGGTATGTTCTTCCATTTGTTTATGTCCTCTTTTATTTCACTGAGCAGTGGTTTGTAGTTCTCCATGAAGAGGTTCTTTACATCCCTTGTAAGTTGGATTCCTAGGCATTTAACTCTCTTTGAAGCTATTGGGAATGGGAGTTCATTCATGATTTGGCTCTCTGTTTGTCTGTTACTGGTGTATAAGAATGCTTGTGATTTTTGCACATTGATTTTGTATCCTGAGACTTTGCTGAAGTTTCTTATCAGCTTAAGGAGATTTTGGGCTGAGATGATAGGGTTTTCTAATTATACAATCATGTCATTTGCAAACAGGGACAATTTGACTTCTTCTTTTCCTAACTGAATACCCTTGATTTCTTTCTCTTGCCTGATTGCCCTAGCCAGAACTTCCAACACTATGTTGAATAGGAGTGGTGAGAGAGGGCATCCCTGTCTTGTGTCAGTTTTCAAAGGGAATGCTTCCAGTTTTTGTCCATTCAGTATGATATTGGCTGTGGGTTTGTCATAAATAGCTGTTATTATTTTGAGATATGTTCCATCAATACCAAATTTACTGAGAGTTTTTAGCATGAAGGGCTGTTGAATTTTGTCAAAGGCCTTTTCTGCATCTATTGAGATAATCATATAGTTTTTGTCTTTGTTCTGTTTAGGTGCTGGATTACGTTTATTGATTTGCATATGTTGCACCAGCCTTGCATCCCAGAGATGAAGCCCACTTGATCATGGTGGATAAGCTTTTTGATGTGCTACTGGATTCGGTTTGCCAGTATTTTATTGAGGATTTTTGCATTGATGTTCATCAGGGATATTGGTCTAAAATTCTCTTTTTTTGCTGTGTCTCTGCCAGGTTTTGGTATCAGGATGATGTTGGCCTCATAAATGAGTTAGAGAGGATTCCCTCTTTTTCTATTGATTGGAATAGTTTCAGAAGGAATGGTACCAGCTCCTCCTTGTACCTCTGGTAGAATTCGGCCGTGAATCTATCTGGTCCTGGACTTTTTTTGGTTGGTAGGCTATTAATTATCACCTGAATTTCAGAGCCTGCTATTGGTCTATTCAGGGATTCAACTCCTTTCTGGTTTAGTCTTGGGAGAGTGTACGTATCCAGGAAATTATCCATTTCTTCTAGGTTTTCTAGCTTACTTGCATAGAGGTGTTTATAGTATTCTCTGATGGTAGTCTGTATTTCTGTGGGGTCAGTGGTAATATCCCCTTTATCATTTTTTATTGCATCTATTTGATTCTTCTCTCCTTTCTTCTTTGTTAGTCTTGCTAGCAGTCTATCAATTTTGTTGATCTTTTTAAAAAAACAGCTCCTGGATTCATTGATTTTTTGGAGGGTTTTTTGTGTCTCTATCTCCTTCAGTTCTGCTCTGATCTTAGTTACTTCTTGCCTTCTGCTAGCTTTTGAATGTGTTTGTTCTTGCTTCTCTAGCTCTTTTAATTGTGATGTTAGGGTGTCAATTTTAGATCTTTCCTGCTTTCTCTTGTGGGCATTTAGTGCTATAAATTTCCCTCTACACACTGCTTTAAATGTGTCCCAGAGATTCTGGTATGTTGTAGCTTTGTTCTCATTGGTTTCAAAGAACATCTTTATTTCTGCCTTCATTTCTTTATGTACCCAGTAGTCATTCAGGAGCAGGTTGTTCAGTTTCCATGTAGTTGAGCGGTTTTGATTGAGTGTCTTAGTCCTGAGTTCTAGTTTGATTGCACTGTGGTCTGAGAGACAGTTTGTTATAATTTCTGTTCTTTTGCATTTGCTGAGGAGTCCTTTACTTCCAACTATGTGGTCAATTTTGGAAAAAGTGTGATGTGGTGCTGAGAAGAATGGATATTCTGTTGATTTGGGGTGGAGAGTTCTGCAGATGTCTATTAGGTCCACTTGGTGCAGAGTTGAGTTCAACTCCTGGATATCCTTGTTAACTTTCTGTCTCATTGATCTGTCTAATGTTGACAATGGAGTGTTAAAATCTCCCATTGTTATTTTATGTGAGTTTAAGTCTCTTTATAAGTCTCTAAGGACTTGCTTTATGAATCTGGATGCTCCTGTATTGGGTGCATGTATATTTAGGATAGTTAGCTCTTCCTGATGAATTGATCCATTTACCATTATAATGGCCTTCTTTGTCTCTTTTGATCTTTGATGGTTTAAAGTCTGTTTTATCAGAGACTAGGATTGCAATCCCTGCCTTTTTTCATTTTCCATTTGCTTGGTAGATCTTCCTCCATCCCTTTATTTTGAGCCTATATGTGTCTCTGCATGTGAGATGGGTCTCCTGAATACAGCAAACTGATGGGTCTTGACTCTTTATCCAATTTGCCAGTCTGTGTCTTTTAATTAGATCATTTAGTCCATTTACATTTAAGGATAATATTGTTATGTGTGAACTTGATCCTGTCATTATGATATTAGCTGGTTGTTTTGCTCATTAGTTGATGCAGTTTCTTCCTAGCATCAATGGTCTTTACATTTTGGCATGTTTTTGCTATGACTGGTACTGGTTTTTCCTTTCCACGTTTAGTGCTTCCTTCAAGATCTCTTGTAGGGCAGGCCTGGTGGTGAGAAAATCTCTAAGCATTTGCTTATCTGTAAAGGATTTTATTTCTGCTTCACTTATGATATGTAGTTTGGCTGGATATGAAATTCTGGGTTTAAAATTCTTTTCTTTAAGAATGTTGAATATTGACCACCACTCTCTTCTGGCTTGTAGAGTTTCTGCTGAGAGATCTGCTGTTAGTCTGATGGGCTTCCCTTTGAGGGTAACCTGACCTTTCTCTCTGGTCACCCTTAACATTTTTTCCGTCATTTCAACTTTGGTGAATCTGACAATTATGTGTCTTGGAATTGCTCTTCTCGAGGTATATCTTTGTGGCATTCTCTGCATTTCCTGAATTTGAATATTGGCCTGCCTTACTAGGTTGGGGAATTTCTCCTGGATGACATCCTGCAGAGTGTTTTCCAACTTGGTTCCATTTTCCCCATCACTTTCAGACACACCAATCAGATGTAGATTTGGTCTTTTCACATAATCCCACATTTCTTGGAGGCTTTGTTCACTTCTTTTTACTCTTTTTTCTCTAAACTTCTCACTTCATTTCATTCATTTGATCTTCAATCACTGATACTCTTTCTTCCAGTTGATCGAGTCAGTTACTGAAGCTTCTGCATTTTTCACGTAGTTCTTGTGTCATGGTTTTCATCTCTATCAGTTATTTTATTGTCTTCTCTGCATTGATTATTCTAATTATCCATTCATCCATTCTTTTTTCGAGGCTTTTAGTTTCTTTGCTCTGGTTACGTAGTTCCTCCTTTAGCTCTGAGAAGTTTGATCAACTGAAGCCTTCTTCTCTCAACTCGTCAAAGTCATTCTCTGTCCAGCTTTGTTCCATTGCTGGCGATGAGCTGCATTCCTTTGGTGGGGGAGATGTGCTCTGATTTTTTGAATTTCCAGCTTTTCTGCCCTGCTTTTTCCCCATGTTTGTGGTTTTATCTGACTTTGGTCTTTGATGATGGTGATGTACTGATGGGGTTTTGGTGTGGGTGTCCTTTCTGTTTGTTAGTTTTCCTTCTAACAGTCAAGACCCTTAGCTGCAGGTGTGTTGGAGTTTGCTTGAGGTCCACTCCAGATCCTGTTTGCCTGGGTATCAGCAGCAGAGGTTGCAGAAAATAGAACATGGCTGAACAGAGAGTGTTGCTCTCTGGTCCTTGCTCTGGAAGCTTCATCTCAGAGGTGTACCCAGCCATGTGAGGTGTGAGGTGTCAGTCTGCACCTAGTGGGGAATGTCTCCCAGTTAGGCTACTCAGGGGTCAGGGACCCACTTGAGCAGGCAGTCTGTCTGTTCTCAGATCTCAACCTCCATGCTGGGAGAACCACTGCTCTCTTCAAAGCTGTCAGACAGGGACATTTACATCTGCAGAAGTTTCTGCTGCTTTTTGTTTAGCTATGCCCTGTCCCCAGAGGTGGAGTCTACAGAGGCAGGTAGGCCTCCTTGAGCTGCGGTGGGCTCCACCCAATTTGGGCTTCCCAGAGGCTTTGTTTACCTACTTAAGCATCAGCAATGGTGGGCACCCCTCCCCCAGCCTTGCTGCTGCCTTGCAGTTAGATCTCAGATTGCTGTGCTAGCAATGAGGGAGGCTCCGTGGGCGTGGGACCCTCTGGGCCAAGTGTGGGATATAATCTCCTGGCGTGCCATTTGCTAAGACCCTTGGTAATGTGCAGTATTAGGGTGGGAGTTACACGATTTTCCAGGTGTTGTGTGTCTCAGTTTCCCTTCGCTAGGAAAAGGAATTCCCTTCCCCCTTGTGTTTCCCAGGTGAGGCGATGCCTTGCCCTGCTTCAGCTCTCACTGGTCGGGCTGCACCCACTGACCAGCACCGATTGTCCAGCACTCCCCAGTGAGATGAACCCAGTATCTCAGTTGAAAATGCAGAAATCACCCATCTTCTGTGTTGCTCACACTGGGAGCTGGAGGCTGGAGTTGTTCCTATTCAGCCATCTTGGGCACCTGCCCCAGTTTTAATTTTTTAAGAAAATGTTGTACTGTTTTCCAGAGCAACTGTACCATTTTAAGCTACTACCAACAGTGCATAACAGTTCCAAATTCTCCATGTCCTCACCAACACTTCTTATTTTCTGATGTTTTGATGGTAGCCATCCTAATGGGTATGAGGTGGTATCTCATTGTAGTTTTAATTTACATTTCTCTAATGATTAGTGATGTTCAGTATCTTTTCATGTTCTTATTGGCCATGGCATACCTTGGCCAATGTTTTCTGAACTTATTTAAATAAATGCTTTGGCATGTTATTTGCCTAATTTTTCTATTTTTAATTGGGACATTTGGTTTTTTTTGTTGTTGAGTTTCAGGACTTCTCTATGCCTTCTGGATATTAATCCCATATGATATATATGACTTGCAAATATATTTTCCCATTCAGTGAGTTCCTTTTTTCTCTGTTGAAGACATTCTTTTGTATACATATATTTTTTTAATTTTCTAAGTCCAATTTATCTATTATTTGTTGTTGTCTGTGCCTTTGGTGTCATATTCAAAAACATCATTGCTAAATTCAGTGTTGTAAAGTTTTTACCCTATGTTTTCTTTGAAGAGCTTTATAGTTTCAGGTCTTACATTTAGGTCATGGATCCACCTTGAGTTTAATTTTTGCATGAGTTCTTAAGCAAGAATCCAACCTTATTCTTTTGCATGTGGATATCCAGTTTTCCCAGCACCATTTGTTGAAAAGGCTGCCCTTTGAAAAACAACTTTATCATATATTTGATGGTTTCTTTCTGAGCTCTCAGTTGTATTCTACTGGTTTAAATGTCTGTATTCATGCCAGTACCACACTGTTTTGATTATTAGAGATTCATAATAAGTTTTGATATTAACAGGTGTAGCTCTTTCTGCTTTGCTCTTCTTTTTCAAGATTCTTTTGGCTATTCAGGATCTCTTGAGATTCCAGATGGATTTTAGGATGAGTTTTCATATTTCTACAATAAATATCATTGGGATTTTGATAGAGATTACACTGAATCTGTAGGTCACTTTGGGTAGCATTGACATCTTAACAATATTAAGTCTTCCAGGTCATGAACACAGATGTCTTTCCATTTATTTTATGTCTCCTTTAATTTCTTTCAACAATGTTTTATAGTTTTATTGTAAAGTCCATAACTCCCTTTGTTAATTCCTAAGTATGTTATTCTTTTTCATTCCATTATAAATAAAATTATTTTCTTAATTTCCTTTCGATTGTGTATTGTTAGTACATATAGACATAATTGATTTCTGTGCATTGACTTTGTATCCTGCTATAATTTGTTACTAGTTCTAACAATGTTTTATAGAATCTTTAGGTCATATCATCTATTAACAGAGATAATTTTTACTTCTTTTCCAATTTGGATGCCTTTTATTTTTTCTCCTGTCTAATTACTCTGGCTAAAATGTCCAGAACTACATTGAATACAAGTGGCAAAAGAAGGCATCCTTGCCTTTTCTTCATCTTAAGGAAAAACCTTTCAGTCTTTCACCATTTAGTATGATGTTTTCTGTGGCTTTTTCATGACTTTTAGAATGTTGAACACTTTCTTCTATTCTTAGTTTGTTGGGAGTTTTTATAATATAAGAATGTTGAATTTTGTCCAATGCTTTCTTTGCATCAGTTGAGGTGATTATGTGATGCTTTTCTTTGTTAATTTAATGTGATATATTACAAGGGTCAATTTTCATATGTTGAACCATTCTTACTTTCAGGAATAAATCCCACTTGGTCATGGCATATAGTCCTTTTAACATATTGCTGAATTCAGCTTGCTAATATTTGTTAAAGATATTTGCATCAGTGTTCTTAAGAGATATTGGTCTGTAGTTTTCTTTTCTGTCAGTGCCTATATCTGTGCTTGTCATCAAGATAATGGTGACCTCATAAAAAGAGTTAGAAAGGGTTCCCTCTGCTTTAATTTTTGGAAAAGTTTGAAATAGATTGCTGTGAATTCTTCCTAAAGTGTTTGATAGAATTCCCCAGTGAAGCATCAAGTCCAAGACTTTTCTTTACAGGAATATTTTCAATTACTGATTCAATATCTTTACTAGTTATAGATCTATTTGGAATTCCTGTTTCCTTGTGATTTGGTCTCAGTAGGTTTTGTGTTTCTAGGAATTTATCCATTTCATCTAGGTTACCCAATTTCTGGGTGTACAATTGTTCATAACACTCCCTTATAATCCTTTCATTTCTGTAGAATCACTATAATGTCCCCATTTTCATTTCTTATTTTAGTGGTTTGAGTCTCTCATCTTTTTTTCCCTATTCCATTTAACTAAAAGTTTGTCAATGATGTTAATCTTTTCAAATAACTATTGTTTTATTGATTTTCTCTATTGTTTATCTCTGTTTCGCTTATCTCTGCTCTAATCATTATTTCTTTCCTTCTTCTAGCTCTGTTTAGTTTGTTCTTTTTCTAGTACCTTAAGTTGTAAAGTTAGGCTGTTGGTTTGAGATCTTACTTGTTTTTTTAAGGTAAGCATTTATAGCTATAAATTTCCCCCATGGTACTGCTTTCCCGTTTTAGGTTTTGATATGTTGTGTTTTTGTTTTCATTCATCTCTAAATATTTTCTAATTTACATTGTTATTTCTTCTTTGATCCACTGTTTAAGATTGTGTTAATTTCCATAAATTGGTAAATTTTCCAGTTTTTCCTGTTATTGACATCTAACTTCATCCTGCTCATTGAAAAAGATACCTTGTGTGATATATATCTTTTTTAATCTACTGAGACTTAATTTTTGTTCTAACATATATTTTATCCTAGGAAATGTCCCACATACACCTGAGAAGAATGTACATTCTGTTGTGGGATAGAGTGTTCTGTGTATATCTGTTAG